>NW_017253231.1:600000-1200000 GCF_001299255.1 Cyphellophora attinorum | reverse complement strand
CCACTGGGTTGAACTCGGCAACCCGGGATGGGGCTGGGATGACCTTTATCCTCTTGCTATCAAGTCAACACACTTCAACCCGCCGATTGACGACCCAGACTGGGATCACTCCTATACGACGTGGGAGCCCTCCGCGTACAGCGATGGGCCACTGCAGATTGGCTATCAGGGCTATGTGGCTCCCTCATGTGTCGGATTCATCGAAGCATGCGAAATCATCGACATTCCCATTGTCGAAGAGCTGAACGCTGGCAACAACACAGGCGTCAAGCAGGGGACGGGAAACCTCGATGGCAGACTGCGACGTAGCTCGGCTTTCGACAGCTACTACCAGCAAGCAAAAAGCCGGCCAAATCTTGACGTTCTGCACGACTCCAATGTGGAGAAGATCGTGTTCGACACCACTGGGAAGACGCCGAGAGCGACCGGCTTGCAGTTCACTGACCACCTTACGGGAGAATTCTTTGTCGTGAGCGCCAGTAAGGAAGTTATCATCTCTGGTGGCGCGTTCGCCTCGCCTCAACTACTCATAATCTCGGTGGGTCTATAGAGCCCTATCTACAAAGTGTCTTGCTGACAGGCCCTAGGGCGTTGGTCCTCAAGAGCCACTTGACAAATTCGGCATCGAGCCCGTCAAGGTGAATGAGAACGTCGGTCAACAGTGAGTCCGCTGCACGATGGCTGTCATCCCCGTTAATCTATACTTAGTCTCAACGACCATCACGTCTTCAGTGTCGTCGCCCTAGCTCAGGAAGACTCTACCAACAGCGTGATGTATGCAAACGCCTCTACACAGGAAGCAGCTCGCGAGCAATACTACAAAGACCTTACCGGACATTGGACTGCGCCGTCCGGGATAACGAATGGCTTCCAGCGTATGAGCGAACAGAAGCTTCGCGACATAGGTGCTGGAGCTGTCGTCGATGCCGGATTGCTGAATCAATCCCATGTCGAGTTCCTGTACGAGGATGCATTCTATCCAGGCGGTCCAACATTCTTCGGTGGTGGCGCAGTTCAGACCGAAAGTCAAGCGTACTACCGCCCCAAGTCGAGCGAATCCTACTTCTCGCTCACAGCGCAGACTTGCGTGGCATTGAGCCGTGGGAACGTCACAATTAAGTCCACTTCCATGTATGACGACCCTAATATCAACCCCAACTACTACGAGCACCCCGCAGACCGTGCGATTGGCATAAATGCGTTCAAAGACCTGCGAAAGCTTCTATCGCACCCAAAACTGCAGCAATTCACCATTGGTCCCAATAACGGCGAAGTGCTGCCTGGCTTGGAGAACGTTCCTGAGGATGCCGACGACGACACGATCTTCGAGTTCATCAAGGCCAATACGATCCCGAACTGGCATGCCAGCGGCACGTGCCAGATGCTGCCAGAAGAGGACGGAGGCGTGGTCGATCCCCGTCTGCGAGTCTACGGGGTTGACAACTTGCGCGTCTGCGATATCAGTATCTTCCCGTTCCTTCCGGATGTCAACACTGTTGGACCCACGTATATGGTTGCCGAGAAGTGCGCCGAGATCTTCAAGGAAGATTGGGGATCCAAGAGTCCGACACCCGCTCCAGCCCCAGCTCCGGCTCCAGGGTCAGGTGGCTCGCCGCCGCCGTCTTCGCAGAATCCATATCCAGCTTCAAGCAGCTCGACGCCGCCTTCGCCGAGCGGGACCTCGTACCAGAACCCAACCTGGGAGGACATCGTGGCGGCGCGGCAGTCGGATAATCCTTGAATTGTCTAAGCTGGCTCTCCCCCCCCAGTCTGAGTCCGATTCTGGCGTCGACGCTGCATGATCGAGAAACACCGCCTCATGGCTGCGATCTGGCCGCTCGGGAGCCCACGCTGTAGAGCGGACATCTTTTTACTTCGTCCCAATTAATATAGTGATAATCATGTGCTCGGCAGTAGGTACAATCGAAAGAGTCATTGCTCACAGCGACTCGACAAATATTCTGCCCCGGACCCTGAAATTTTCAAACGCTGTCTTTCCTCGCGAACCCCTTGGCCTACCTAGTACGCATAAACGCCAAGGCGACAAGGCAAATACTACACCTGTAGGGCTGACGTTGGACGCCTAAAAGCATCCCTAGACTTGCTCGTCTCGATCTTAATGGTCACTGTGGGCACAGCACCACTTAGGTCAGCACGCCTACATTCAGCTTGCCTAACGAGCTTCCTCGTTCGTCCCACTCAAAATATCCGAAGGACAGCATTGTTCGTGTTCGCGTGGCGCTTTCGGGCAATGTCTTTGCTATACGGGCTGGGCGATTACGAAATCAGAAACTCCCCAGCCTTTTCTACGTCACACATCCAGGCTTCTGCTTCAGCGTTCCGTCGTCCTCAGAATGATTCTCAAGGAAGGAAGCCCCTTTGCGTACGACGCATATCTTGGAAGGATCGAACTAGCTCTCGCATACAGTAAAGGATGCGATCTTCGAAAATCAAAACTGGGAGGCCCGATAGCCGGATCTTGAGATTGCACGAATCAGGCGCGGCGTAGGCGGTCGCCTGTTTTCTGCGGGCGGTGACTAAGTGGGTGCGCTGAAATGATGCACGCCAAGTTGTAACCTCGCCCAACAGCTGGAAATCGCGGGCCACATCATTCGCCGTCTAATAACATTGATGTCTAACGGTCCCCAGGTGTGGGTTTTGGGCAGTGGCACTACGACCGAAAACATGTGTATAGAGCTGGATGAGGAAGCTCTTAGCCCACGCCAAACACTCGTGGCTGCTTGGAAAATGCTTGGAGCACACTAAACACGATTTCTCGCATACTAGACGCCTTGAACTATGAAGATCCCTGCAAAGCCCGCCAGCATGGTTGCTCTTCCAGATACGAGACCTGGAAGTACAAACTGATTGCCGATGCGACATCCGTTATGCATATATGAACGACAAGCCGTCTCCTTCGTTCTTCTCCTTGTCTTCTAGAACACGTCCGCAGAACACCAAACATTGACGTAGACTTTCGAGCAGGGAGCCATATCAGCAGTGGCTTCTGGTCAGGATGTCTCTGCCACCACCACATCCCAAGATCCCCCAGCAGCCCCGCGAGAAGCCCATGCAGGTGCTGGCCCTGGGCGTATCGCGAACGGGAACTTTGTCGACGTACACCGCACTGAAAATGCTCGGCTACGAACCGTACCATATGGCGGAATCTATCCTGAACGGCGCCAATGGGCATCCGAAAGCCTGGGGCAAAGCAGTCCGCGCAAAATACTATGGCAAGGGCAAGCGTTGGGAGGGAAAGGACTTCGAGAAGATGTTGTGGAGATATGATGTGAGTGCTCCTAAGAAGATTCGGGCTTTTGCGACTCAGCGGCTTTGCTGACTTGACGGTGGTCCATCTGACAGGCCGTGACGGACGCGCCAACAGCTCTGTTTGTCGAGGAGCTGCTGGAGGCATATCCAGACGCTAAGGTTGTCTTGAGTAACCGGGACACGGAGAAGTGGACACAGTCGATCATGGACAACTTCCTTGTGAGTAAATCTGGGCAACAATGCAGCCATGTTCTGACGAAGGCAGTATTTCTTGACGGGTAAATTCAGGTGGTTTTACCTGCGAATATTCGACCCGGTAAGCCGACATATCCTCGCTGTCTACTGCTCCAACCTGACGTTCTGCTTGTAGGGATATGGAGGCGAATGGTATGACATGACCTGGTCTTGCCTCAATATCTGGAGTGGTGGCGACATGTATAATCCTGAGGCATACAAGAAATACGGTATCGAACGACACAATGAGATGGTCCGAAGGCTTGTGCCAAAAGATAACCTCCTCGAGTTTCATCCAAGCGATGGCTGGAAACCGTTGTGCGACTTTCTGGGCAAGGACATACCAGAAGACAACCCGGATTTTCCGCACATCAATGAAGGTGATTCGCTGAAGAAGACTCTGGACTTTGCCCTGCGCATACGGATCGTGATTTCCTTGGCCGAGTGGGCGCTGTGGGTGTCTCCAGTTGCAGCAGCGGGCGGCGCTTGGTGGTGGTACACGCGGAGCTGACCGACTTCTTCCCTCCAGAGCATGGCTTGGCTCGATTGTGGTCCACTGTATCAGTAGCTCTTCGGGCAGCCCAGGACCCTCTCCGCGATGTAGGAGAATATCATCTCGCGAGATACAGGCGCTAGCCTAGGTATCATACTTTCTCGGAAATACCTCTCGACATGATACTCCTTCGCGTAGCCCATTCCGCCGTGCGTCATCACAGCTCGCTCACAGGCCGTGTATGCTGCCTCTGCAGCAAGATACTTGGCAGCATTAGCATACTCACCTGCCTCATAGCCGTTATCATAGAGCTTGGCAGCTTGATTGATCATCAGTCTTGCTGCTTCCAGCTGCATCCAGCTCTCCGCAAGCGGATGTTGAATTGCTTGGTTCTGGCCAATTGCGCGTCCGAAAACTTGTCGGTCAGAGGCATAGATCGCAGCGCGCCGGAGGGCAGCGAAGCCCAGCCAAGTGCTTCGGCAGCTATTAGCACACGCTCAGCATTCATACCGACCATGATCTGCTTGAAGCCGTCACCCTCACTACCGATTAAGTCAGAGGCTGGTACTTTCCAGTCTTCAAAGAAGAGCACGTTAGAGTCCACCGCGGCACGACCCATCTTTGGGATCTCTGTAACTTGTACAGAGTCGCGGTTGAGGTCGGTGTAGAAGAGCGACAAGCCCTGTGAGCGCTTCTTGACTTGATCAAGGGGTGTAGTGCGAACCAGGATCAGTATCTTCTCGGCAACCTGGGCGGTCGAAGTCCAGATCTTGGACCCGGAGAGTGTATAGTACGACCCGTCCGATGATTTGGCGGCACGAGACTGTAGCTTGAGCGTATCCAGGCCTGTATTGGGCTCCGTCACACCAAAGCAAGCTCGCTCGTCGCCGGCAATGAGTGGTGTCAGCATCCTCTGTCGTTGGTCGTTCGTCCCAAACTTGCGGACAGGCTCGAGACCAAAGATGTTCATGTGAACTGACGAGCAAGCAGCGTACGCACCACCTGATTCTGCGATGGTCTGCATCATGGTGGCGGCCTCTGCGATACCCAGATCCGAGCCCCCATACTCGGAGGGCATGCAGATGCCTAGCCAACCGTCCTTTGCAATGGCTTGTTGAAACTCGACTGGAAAGCGGTGGTCCTTCTCACACGTGGACCAGTATTGATCATCGAAATGAGAGCAGACTTTGGAGATGGCCTCCCGGACGGTACGTTGGGAGTCTGTCAAGTCGGGGTCGTGATTCTGGAGATACTCGATGCCACGAGCGTGAGCGTGACGTTTCTGGGAAAGATGGCTGGTGGAAAACCATGGACTCGAACATGATCTCGCAGTGCTTGTGGCTTGTAGGCCGTGGCTCCGTGTACGAAACTGCTGTGATACTACCCTAACATGGGACGAGATCGATTTGTAGCTCTGCATTGGTAGGAGCGATGACGCGCGGTCGGCCGTGTGGTCGAGGTCGTGCTTTCCGATATGATTGCTTGCGGCGATCGATTAAGTATGGGCTGTCGCTGTTCAGTCGCTCGCAATTGCAGTACTTACAGACCGTCCATGGTCAGATCGTCATCAATATCATGAGACGTAAGTCACGGTCTACTACCTCGGCCTAGATCGTACAACTCCGTTGTGGTCCCCACAGCTTGGAGGTGCACGTCTTTGAGTTCGACATGATAATGCCGATCTGTGAAGTCAAAGTCAACGCATCTCGAACTTATCACTCCATTGCGCTGGAACCCGTACGATCTTCAGAAGATCGCGTCCTTGAGCGCGTCGGCAATGCAATGAAGAGTGTGGCTGTCATCGCGAGATATCAATGATTCACGCTTAGTCATGGCGTAGACGGCGAGCTCCGCCAAACGATCGAACCTGACCGGTAGAACTGCCGGGGAACAAAACATCTTTCGTTCTTACTCGTATTGCGGGGAAACGATCTCATTCTGTGCAACATGGCTACGAGGCTGCAAGGCACCCTCCATAAGTCGACCGTGGTTGTCCACCCATGCAAGACGCTGAAACAGGCAACGTGATACGACCCTCGGACTCGGACGGATTGGGAGTGCCGTGACCATGGGAAGTCGAAATGACGAAGAAGCAATTGGTCCTCGCCTTTGTCCCTCAAAAGGCCGGCACTGATCCTTCAAAACCGGACGATCGCAAATTTATCAATACACATCTCAGTCGGCGCGCCGCTGACAGAAGGCGTCAGGGAAAGCCCAAGCTCACAAAGAGCGAGTCTTCGGTCTCAGAGGATGCAAAGGCGCTATCAAAGGCGCCAAAGCTCCAGATCTCGAGGGTCGTACCGAAGTATGTGGCCAGACCTTTATCTGGCGAGCTGACAGATCAGTCTGCCAACACACCGACCACCGACAGCAGCCCTGGTGTACTCACTGATGCCAGCGGTGATGGCTCGAATGAGACCGAGGCGGCCAAGGACACGGTGATGCCAACCGTGCCAATCACATCACACACGGATGGCAATTATGATCCATTCGTGTCGACATCGATACCGATCACGTCACAGGTTCATGAACTTCTCGTCTTCAATTCCAGCATGTTCACGCCATGGGCTATAGGTATCGAGAAGGGCGACGATAAGCATGGCAGCTTTGCAAACAAGTTCGCGCAGGCGTCGCAGCAGGCGATGGCGGAGCCGGGAACAGGATATGCGAACCTTGCCCGCCTCGCTGTCGCCGCTGCTGCTGTGACAGGTAATCCTCGCCTGGAGATTCTGGCAGCGCGATTCAAAATGCTAGCGTATGCAAGCCTTCGAGAGTCAATGGCGGCTTCCGGAAGCAATCCAAATCTGGCATTGCTGAAACAAGTCTTCTCCGTCGTGTCCATGGAAATGACTGCACGACAGGACGACAATTCGGCTTTACATACAAGAAACCTGGGCCAGCTCGCGCGAGGTTATGGCCAATCCGTGATACTCGACAGAAGGTTACTGACGTCTATCTGCTGGCACGAATGCCTCCGATGCGGACTGACAGGACGCCGACCGATCTTGACGTGCGAGACTTTCATCGATTCAACACCTCACCTTCGCACCATGTTTGCTGCCAAACTGCGTCTAGAGTGCCTCGCTTTTGGCCAACGCCTCTACCCGACGGTTTCGAGGCCGCTAGCATCAATCCGCATCTCCTCGGTCGCACTCGCGAGATGCGCTTCATCCACGATCTCTGCCAGGCCCTGCAGTACGCTCCGCAATTCCTTGACGACGCTCTCATGGAAGCATTTGGGTATCGCGCCGCACTCAGCTGCTGCAATCTCATTGACAGCTACAACGATGGGCTGGATCAGATCCGCGACTCGAAGAGTCCCACCGACGACCTCTACCAACTCTACTCGGAATCATCAATCGGCATCGTGGGTGCGTACGCCGTTCGTACCGTCACCAATCACGAGCCTATCGATGTGGAGCGACGGGCGTACACGCAGCTGTACAAGATCTACGGCACACACGGCCCTGTGCTCGCTCACCTTCGCGAGGCGTATCATTTCTGCAAATCGTCAGATGGTCTGGTTCGACACGCGCGGCTTTGGCTGTGGTTATTGTGGGTAACCTCGCTTGCGGAGCGCGCGAGTATTTTCCCTGATGATACTGCGGAGAGAGTCGTGGAGGGGTACTTCCACCAAGCGTTTGTAGGACATGCCACTGTCACGATGGGATTGCGAGCGTGGGAGGAGATTGAAGCCGTGACGGCGCGATTTCTGCGGATCCAGCCGCATCGGGCTACGTCGAGGATGTATTTTGAGATGGCGTTTCCGGCAGCGAAAGCGAGATAGCCGGCAGGCTGTTGCCGAAACACCAAAGAACTAGGAGCAAAATATACAGGAATGCCCGGGGACTCGTGGTCCATATCTAGAGCTATGAGCAGTAATTACAGACATCTTCCAACGACTTATTGCGAGCCGGTTGACAAGGAATATACTCAAGTACACAGTTTGTTAGGCCATGCGGGCAACGCGATACATAACATCTGGCAGAGTGCAATGTTGATCTGGCGATTCTCTCTGCATCTATCTCTTCTGAGCCTACCTCATCCACGCTATCACTTTGCCACTCAGCTCCCGGGCAACCTGTTCTCTCAGGCTGGGGCTACAGGTACTGGGCGTTTTCAGCATATTGGCCTCGTGATCGTTTCCCAGCTCCAGGAGGGCACTGCAGGTGTGATGTTGATTCGTTGGTCAGGTAGGTGATTTTGAATGAGCCTCACTTGAGCGTCAGTTCGTGAAACGGATTCACCGCCGACTTTCTGGCCAGGGAGGGCACCGTTAGGAGCCGGGCTCCCTGTTCAACGACTTGTCGAGAACGTCTAGCTGAGTCATTGCCATCTGAGACGCGTGACTTCACTTGCAATCGTGAGCCTGTGAAGCCTCTGAAGTTTTTGCGTACCATCCATCCATCCCTATGAGTCTCCACTGCAAGAAGGGAGGCAGTCCATCACAAGCACCTACTCACCAAGGCGAATTTCCAGAACGACGCTCGGTCCCGACCTGTCAGTATGTTCTTCCACAGACTCGCCTTCTCGGTACTGCTCCTGGGGCCCTGGGCCTGCGCGTGGCCGACACGCTTTTCGGACATCAATAGCACATCCCACCTGGACCTAGTGACACATGAACCGGACGCCAGCCACGCAACCCACCCGAATGGAGCGGCACACATCGTGAACACAAAGAACACCAGCCACCTCGACCGAAGACAATGCGTGCGCAGATCAGCTGCAGACAATGCGGGCTTCGACTGTGACTTTCGCCTCCCATCTGTCGACGACATCGTCGAGCAACTCCAAAATCCCCACAATGGTCAAGGTGTCAATGTCGATCGTCCCGCAGTGTTTGTAAGTACAGCCGACGGCCAGACGGTGTGACCCACAAGCGTCTGTTATCAAAATTCTCCCAAGAGCATATGATGCTAACAGCGACAAATATGTATAGTATTCCAACTTACGCTATCCAGTGCCCGAGCGAAAAGATGACAGCAACGAATACCGGGCGTCTCTTCTGGCGTGGGTAGGAGGCTGGCTAAAGCAGAAGCACTTTTGGAATGGCGATGACCTGAAGTTCTATTGGTCCCTCGGTCCATTTGACACGGAATGTATGTTGACTGTTGAAGCGAAGTGGCTTGGTTTGGTGGAGGCTGACAAGACTGCAGGGCTCGACGAGCAGGAAAGATTCATCAACGCAAATTCCGATGCATTCGAAGTCCAATATCCAACTGATTTTATGCCGACAGAAGATTCCGATGGCGAGGAGGACATCAGACCTATCTACCTGTTCAACCACTGTTACTACCAGGCTCTCGGTCGGGCTGCAATGCATCAGGACGCCTATATCTTTGCGCCCAAAGGATCGGAATGGTGGAGGTCTGACAGCGTTTGGGCACGCATTGAGTATCCAGCACTCACACAAAACCCAAGGATCCAGACTATCTACATGTCGATCCTCAGCCACTGAAGTACAAGAGAGAGCACCCGGATCCTGATCCTAAGTTTGCACCTCCTCCAGTGCAGCCGCCTGCAGAGGGACAGCCGCCTTCACAGTGCGAACAAGAGAAACTCGATGAGCCGACAATCCTGTGGAGTCGAGCACGTGGCGATCTGCCCAGGCTGTTCGATTGGATATGTCCTGTTGGAGTTGACCTCATCTATCCCCCACGGGATGCGCCGCCTCAAGATGAGCCGGGACAGAACGGACCTCCACAGACTCAGCGTCCTCGGAATACCTAGGTCAGCTGCTCAACGTGCTACACTCGGATAATGTAGATCGACAGCGTTGGTGAGTCCGTGGACAGAGGGACGACATGGCGGATGTGTCACTCACATCGTGACAAGAGGAACAGCCTCGGCTTCACATGGTCGAAAAGTTTCACGAGCAGGGATGAGCTGGTCGCATAAGTAAAATCCTACTTCGGCCGTCAAGGAGGAAGCATCATCCCAGATTCGACATGTGAAGAGTCGCAAGCCTGCTTGGTATTCGATAGTCTGGATCAATAACCAGTTCTTGCGGTCATTCTGCGAAAATCAATGTCTTCGCTTTGCATGCTTCTCTCGATGTAGGGACCGATGGCACGTCTCAAGAGCCTTGGCAACACCTTGCTGCCACGGCGGTGACGATTAGTGCGATGAGATCCAGCATTCCAGTGTTCCAAAAAACTTGTGCAGCTCTTCGTCGAGAAGATCGTCCTCGAAGGCGAGATGACGGGATTACCATAATGATAATCTCCTCAGCCGTAACCAGCATGCACGATGCGAGCTTGAAGGACTTCTGAGCAAGGTAGTTTCACGTAGTCTGACACGCGAACCTCGTAGCGAGCTCAGTCAGTGACGTCTCTTGGTACAATGACCCATGTTGTGGTCTCGGATCCTACGGTGGAACAGTAGGAATTTCCAGTGTCGCGTGCGTGTTCATGCAAGATGGCGATCTGCAAACGTGGATGACGGAGCTCGTACCTCTGCAGTAGAAGATGGACAGCGAGAGATGAAGGGTCAGCATGTTCCTGTTCGCTGTTCGGGGTGTCAGGCTTGGGGGTAAAAAGGTGAAACTGTAGTGAGTGGAGGAATGTTGAAGAAATTGCAATTTGCTGATCATGGGTCGAGGGGTTCGTTCATGGGGACGGCGATCAGGCTGAGCTTCTGCCTGTGTAAGTCGGTGTCAATGCTGATGGCAAGTCGTCGAAATGAACGTTGCAGTCGTCATGATTCTCCTGGTCAATGCCATCAAGCTCGAGGACGTGGTCTCACGAAGTAGAGAATTAGGGATTATTGCCATATGCGTGAGATGGCCAGATCCGGCGCATAAATCTGACATCTAGGATCTCTGGCCCGAGCTTTGGCCAACAACGGGGGGTTCTGGAGCCCGTGTCATTTGAAATTAGAGCACCTGGGCAAGTCGACTACGCAGTAAGAGACGGTCATAGAGCCATCGTGCCTGCCAAAGTAGTTGCGTAGCTGAAGCGGAAAGAGCAAACGTCAACAACCATCTTCTGGTCTTCGACTCTACCAGCGTCACTTGCATCCTGTTCACATACGAAGGGCCTCGACGGTCAGCTTCGAAAATCGACTCTTGCGCTCTGCGGCCAATCGCACCGCGCAAGAGGAGAACAAGAGACATTCATTCGAAGAACAAGGCTCCAGTTGGCGGCTCCGAGAGCGGCTATTGTTAGGTACAGACTCAAGGCTCCGCCAGTTTCAGGTGTGGACTGTCCAATTGCAACCTGCGGGACAGGGTTACGACTTTGCCAGGAACTGCTGGAAGCGCTGCACCACCCTGAGCATTCCACCCCCTCAGCGCTGCGAAGTTCCTGCTGTCGTTCGTTTGTTTTTGTGAATTCAGTACCAGCATCACCTTGTTTGCTGGCTACCAAGCGCAGACAATCAGTACTCTCACTACAAGTGTCACGGTTGACCAGTTTGGGGCGGAGTCCTTCAGCTATCCCCAGGCCGAGTATTGGCTTTGGCGCATCGCTCCAGTCCTCCGCTTCGGCGCATCACCACCAGCAAAGGCGACTTCAGCTGCCCGTGCACTAAGCGCACGCCCTCGACGGTCGCATTGACAGCAACCACGACACAACAACGGCTGGACCGGGTGATAGTATTCTCACAAGCCTCACTCGAAGCAGCCTGACTCTTACTCTCACTGTTTGCTGCGCCTCCACCTGCGACTCGAAACGCTTCAAAGACCTCTTACTCCTCAGACTTCCGCATTCTGCGACCATTGCTCTCCACCAAGCAGTTTCGCAACTGTCACGTTGTCCGGAGCACTGCGTCGCTGTCACTGTTACTTTCAGGATATTCTGCGTCTTGGCTGTTTGCCTGTCGCCGACGGTATGCTGCCTTTCCACCTTGCTTGTACATTCTATCGCGAGCGAGGGCATGTCATGATCGCAGCTTCCCCCTCGTTGCAGTTCCTGCTGCTGCTATGGCGTCTACTAAAGGTTCTCGTCCTAACATGCATAGCAGAAAAAGGTCGTTCGATTTGGTCACTGAACCTCACGAACCGACAGTTCGCTCTCGATCTCGACCACCACCTCTGCAGCATGGCTTCAGGCCCTATACAATAACCTCTGGCCTACTTCCTCCTTCGCCAAAGAGCTCGCTGCCTGAGCCTCAATTATCTCCCATCCCTTCAAGTCCGAGCATGCCGGTACACATTGTCAACTCTGCCATGTCAACACCATACCCATCCTTTATGTCCGTCTATGGCAGCGATCCACATTCAATAGAAAGAGAGCTTGCAGACGAGGCTTCACAGAAGCAGACAGAACCGCCACTTGGACAACTGAACATCAATGCTCAAAGAACTCAACATAATAGCCACGCTCTACCATATCCAATCTATCACCGAGGCAGTGTCACCTCCATAGCCACGACTGCCTCTAGCGCCTCGAGTCCTACAACAACCCACTCTTCACCCATCTTCTCCGACCCGTCTCCGTCATCGTCGCCAGAGTCGGCTTCATCCTCAAATCCTCCACCGTCACCTTTCAGAAACATCATGCAGACCATCAGGCATGTTGACCATGGCTCAGAGAACGGACCAGATCAAACAACGCAAGAGCGGCCGCCATTATCGATACAATCCCATATACGGTCTGATTCTCCGAGTCGAAATGTCAAGAACCTGTCTCTAAACATGAATACGACAGTCAGTCTACGTCCCGCCACCTCCCACGGCGCTGAGAGCAGGACGGATGCATTCTCTGCTCCAGCATCGCCGCTGAGAGAGCCGTTACGAAGCGCTCGAAAAAAGCCAACGAATCTGACGATCCGGACGCCTGGCTTCAATCAGCTTGCTTTCCCTCGCGCCCTGGGAGATGTGCCACCCACACCAAGCTCACGACCAACCCTCCTCACTTTACAGACATCGCCCTCGTTGCCTTCCCTGCAGACACCTACCACGTCGTCTTCGATGGGACTACATCTGTCTCTTCCGACATTCAGTGCTGGACATTCTCGACCTGGCTCTGAATCGAGTGTCTCGAGCCATCAATCTGCAGGCGTTCAACTGCCTGGCTTGAAGGAGGAGGACGAGCCTCGACGGTCTTTCGAGGCGCCGGAACGAGGCTACACTGAAGGACCTGTACAGATATATGATTGTGGTGTCTGGCTGTATCTGGAGCCTAAAGCAGAGGAAGCCAAGGAGTTCGACACTGTCATCAACTGCGCAAAAGAAATCAAGAATCCCTTTGAAGCCTCATCAGGCGAGACGGATACTGTCATGTCGGTGTGGAGGAATAATCGCAACTCCATCATTGAGCCGCAGACTGCATTGTCCGAACTCTCGTTCAAGTCAGCCTGGGAGTTCCAACCAGAGAACACACCATCAACTCCTCGGCCATCGTCATTGCTCAAGAACGATCCTGAGTACTTGCACGTGCCTTGGGACCACAATTCCGAGATTTTGGATGATCTGTGGCCTCTTTGCTGCGTCATTGATGAGCGTGTCAAAGTCGGCAAGCGTGTGCTCATACACTGTCAGCTCGGAGTCAGTCGGTCTGCTTCGCTCGTTATTGCATATGGCCTCTACAAAGGGTATCAGCAGAACTTTCACTCTATGTATCAGCAAGTCAAAAGCAAGAGCCGATGGGTAGGGCCAAACATGAGCTTGATCTATCAGCTCAGCGACTTCCGGGTCGCTATAGAAAAGGGCACATACGCGAACGGTGGACGACCCGCGCCTCCACAATGGTTCAAGTACTCTCCTCCAGATTCATTATCATTCAGCAATCCGGAATTGTCGTCACTAAATCAGAGGCCCGAAACAGGTCCCGTGTCAGACGACGATGCAAAAACACCAAAGGCGAATCCATTGCGATCGATCAAGCTGGACAAGGCTTTACCTCCTGTGCCCCTGTTCCCGAAAGACGAGCCAAAGTCCGATGCTCCTGCTGTACCGAGCTCGCAGCCAGCATTACCTCCCAAATCCAATGCCACGCCTCCCACACCGCCAAAAGCCGAGCCTGCAGCAAAGAAGCAGAGCGTCGAGCCACGAGAACTGCCTTTCCGGAAAATGGCAAATTATTCACATCCTTTGAGAATACCACCACATCGGCCGCGACCGCAGAACGAGCCTAATGCTCCAATGAAGATCCACATCTCACGACCGTCGATGGACCTGGCGTCACAGGATGTGCCGGAATCACCATCTTTGTTCTCGCCCAGAGCCACCGAGTTCCTGGCTTCACCGTTTGGGATTTCCAATTCGGTCGGGGAACTCCTGATTAGCGGCCCAAGATCTGCTAGATCGATCCATTCCATTGCTCCACCAACGCCGAGTCCAGGGGTCATAGGATTTTCACATATCCGGGCGCCGACCATGCATTTGGATGACGCTCCGACCCAGCCGGCTGTTCCGACTACGATCGATCCACGAAGTCCTCCTCAACAAGGTGAAGCGAAGGAAATTTTGCGTCATATTGACGATTTTTTGTGAAGCAGTATTTGCTGCTATAGTTGCCTCGAGACCGAGGTTCCTGGAGTTCCGATGACCGAATTACAGGCAGTTTCCGCTTCATCGTCTGCAGCGAGTAAAATGATTGATGTGTGTTGACGAGAAACGAACAGGGTGCATGATCCAAACGGATCAGCCCGAGTTGTAACATTAGCACGGCTGTTTGGATGGATTTCGACAACAGGACGTAGCATAATGGTTGAACGAGATGCATACGGCGGCCCACTGGATGACAGGATGGCCTGCCAGGAGAGCAAAAAGGTGGTGTACAACATGGATATCATACATAGGGTAGTACTGGAAGCCCTCGAAAAGTGGCTCGTTGGAAAGAGGACCAGATACGCCTGAGGGCATTGTGGATAGATACAAGACGATTCGCAAAGTGCTTGCAGCATCCTGCCATCTACTTGCTGGTCTTCATGGCTTTTCAGCACTCCTTATACAGTACTAGCGCCTGTTGGCTTGTGGCGACTGCCGCAGTGCTGTCTTTACACACAAGGCTGAATATAGTGACGAGGCTGCGTACTTTGAGAATGTTCAAGATGGATGCATTAGTGATGTTACCATTGCTCTTGGAACCCAACAGATTACTCCTTCATGACTCTGGCCATAACATTAGTCACCAGCTTCTGAAGCCTAATCACTTGTGCAGTAGTTGTCTGACTTGCCCATGCCACAGCATAGCGGACACTCAGAACAATGTGTACGCCTTGAGTTCCCCGCGTCCCGCTGCTGCCGCCGCAGTCACATACTGTGCCAGACGTAAACATGGCGATGGAACGAACTCGTATTGCAAAGGTGAGAGGCAGTCAGCAACCCATTCAAGGACTCTTGACTGACTTTGAGCAGGTCGAGGACGTGATACTTGCCCGACGAGGAGAGCAGACCGCCGGCACTCTTCATCTTACACCTCACCACCTCATCTTCGTCACAACTCCTCCTGCACCAAGCCCGGCTGAAGCAGAAGGTCAGAACAGCAAGGCTGTTGCACCTAAACCCAGAGAACTTTGGATCACATATCCAATCATCCAGTTCTGCACCTTCCGCCCGTCTCCGACGACTAGTCGACAACCCAGCAGTATCCGCTTACGTTGTCGGGACTTCTCATACGTCTGCTTCTACTTCCAAGACGAGCGCAAGGCTCGGGATGTCTTTGACAGTACCAAAGCGTTCACCTGCAAGTTGGGCAGAATCGAGAAGTTGTATGCATTCTCATACACACCAACAGGGCCGGAGAAAGCATTCAGTAAGATCAATGGCGGAGGCTGGAGTGTCTATGACCCTATGCGGGAATGGCGGCGACAAGGCGTTGACAAGAACAAGGCCTGGCGAATCACCAAGATCAACAAGGACTATGCATTCTCCGACACCTATCCCGCCACCCTTGCAGTGCCGTCAGCAATATCAGACAACACTCTGAATTACGCAAAGCCATATCGGTCTCGGCACCGCATACCAGCTCTCGCATATCTGCATCCAGTCAACAACTGTACAATCACGAGATGTTCTCAGCCCATGGTCGGGGTTGGGGGAAAACGCAGTATTCAGGACGAGAAGCTTGTGGCTGCCATATTCAATACCACCAGAGCACAACGTCCACTCAGCGGCTTTGCCACGCCTCCTCCAGATCGAGAAGTGTCCGAGGATGATCCTCTCGCCCTACCTCAGCCTCCATCTCTTCAAAGTGATTTTTCGAATTCGGAAGCACTGGAAGACGCGGTGATCCATCAGTTGAAACACGACAGTGAAATGCCAAAGCATGAAGTATCGGAGGAGGACAGACCAAAGGTCTACGGCGCCCAGCAACGCAATCTGATCATTGATGCGCGGCCCACGCTCAATGCTATAGCTATGCAAGCGATGGGCGCAGGTTCGGAGGATATGAAGAACTACGCGTTCGCATGGAAGGATTTCTTGAATATTGACAACATCCACGTCATGCGTGACAGTCTGAACAAGGTGATTGATGCACTCAAAGACTCTGATCTGACACCCATCGGTCCCAACAAGGAAGCCCTGCACAACAGCAAATGGATTAAGCATATCGCCAACATGATGGACGGTGTGGGCAAAATAGCGCGCCAAGTAGGGCTGCAGCACTCACATGTTTTGATACACTGCTCAGACGGGTGGGATCGCACCAGTCAGCTAAGTGCTTTGAGCCAGATATGTCTCGATCCATACTATCGCACGATGGAGGGTTTCATTGTTCTGGTCGAGAAGGACTGGCTGTCATTCGGTCACCGCTTTCGGTACCGGAATGGACCTCTGGGATCCGACAAGTGGTTCCACATTGAGAATGAACGAGTGATAGCGCGCAATGAAGACGACGACCGCGATGATGAGCCAGATCGTGGCCGTGCAGCCGACGCATTTCAAGGAGCACAAAAATCACTCGGAAATGCATTTCTGAGCGCCAAAGGATGGTTCAAGCAAGACAATGACAGCCGGGAGTCTCTCGCTATCGACAGCGAAGCTGAGGTAGCTAGTATCGCCGACGGAACGCCAGTCAAGCGGGTCGCCAGTGCAAGTGGCAAGGGCGATAAGAACGTCACAAAACCAAAGGAGATATCGCCTATTTTTCATCAATTCCTCGATGCGACCTACCAGTTGCAATATCAGTATCCCACTAGGTTCGAATTCTCGGAACGCTTTCTGCGGCGACTACTTTACCACCTCTACTCGTGTCAGTATGGCACATTTCTGTTCGACAACGAGAAAGATCGCAAGGAGGCTAAGATCAGCGACCGTACTAGAAGCGTATGGGACTATTTCCTCTCGAGGAAGGAGCAGTTCTTGAACCCAAAGTACGACCCAGATGTTGATGACAACGTTCGCGGCAAGGAGAGACTGATCTTCCCACGCATCGCCGAGACACGATGGTGGCACGAGCTATTCGGTCGCACAGATGACGAGATGAACGGCGCTCTCTTCAATACGCAGAGCAGCACCACCGCCGCTATTGGTGCGAAACCTGCAGGTGTTAATGGTACAAGCGACGCGGAAAGCGAGATGAGCTCCTACGGCATGCAGAGCCAAGTCAGTCCCAGCGGACCAATCAGCCGAGCTAGGACGCCGGTCTTGACCGGTGCTGAGACTACTGAGGCTGGCATTGGGGTTGCTGCTAGTTCGCCGCCAAAGACACAGGCCCTTGAGGCTCAGCCAGTGAGTAACGGGACAGTGACTGAAGCCAAACAGACGCCAGTGGCCGTCACGGAGGATGAGTCAGCGTGCACAACTCTCGGAGTACCCGACAGCACAAGTCAGCAATATCCGCAAGAACCAGTCGCCCTTCCTGTTGAGTCAGGGAAAGACACGCCCTCCGCACCGGAGAAGATCGCACCTGAGAACAACGCTTTACCAGCAAAGCCAACAACACCTGGAGATATCTCTGGATCCATCGATTTGGCACCTCAACAAGAGCAAGCCATCTTGCAAGAAGAACTTGAGCAAGGTCAAGGTCCGAGCGCCGAGACACTGGCTGAAGACTTCGACCCGCTAGGCATCGGCGACGTCAAAGAGCATATCCCGGCTGTGAAGAACAGAGCTCTGGAGCGGCAGGAGAAGCGTAAGGCGCAGATGGAGGCTTTGTTGCAGTGAGAGCCTTTCGAGTAATGCCATTCAGGACCTCATGTTTGCTTGGTCTTGGATATTGGCTCGGTGGCAGTGAATATGGTCGACGTGAGCGATGCATCCTACTGTCGAGACAGCAGGTTATGTGGCTGAGGGTTACAGCTTGCTATCCGCTAGTGCGAGCACAGCCCGAGATGGTGATGTCCAGACCTGGCTAGCGACGGCAACAATGATTGATTGGGAGAGCGAGACGCAGAATCAAACGATGAAACGATGATGACAGCCATTGATATTAATTCAAGCTCTCAGCCCGACGCCCAGGCACGAGAGTAATTGGGTCCTAGCCGTACCGGTGGTTTGGATACCTGAGCTAGGTAGACCTACGTACTGATGCTCTAGCGGAGCTCCACATACGGAAAGGTTCAACCTCTATTGCCAGAAAGTCAACGTGCACCTCAATTCATATTCGCTGCTGTGAAGATTTCCGCCATTTATCTTCGTCTTCTCTGCTCGCAGCCTCAGACCCATCAAGTCGCAGACTTCCTCGGACTGCTTTTCACCCTCGCTAATGATACGACTAACCTGCCTTAAACTTCGACCTTTTGCTAGCTCATCCTGCGAACGCGGCTGTAGTAGGCCGTGATTTGACGGTTGTTCCAACCCTCCTTGTCAGCTATTGCCCGGTTTATATGGCCGTGTATTGAGCTCTCGCGTCTCTCGGGCGCTGCACTAAACAAACATCGTCTACTGATCTAGCTAAGTACATGAGAGCCGTCGCTAGGGCCCCGCCATCACCGGTTTGCGATATTCTAGAACGGCACAGCCTTTTTGGGGCCGGATTTGAGGTTCTGAAGTACATCTAAACCAACGACTGCCGTGGTCCTGACTCCACGGGTTCATCCTTCCCCTTCTCAAGTCAGCCTGATCTCACTGCTCCCTCATATTTTGTCCCATCTCCACACCCGATCTCTGCCTGCAGTCCCTCTGCGTTCCGTCACCGCTGTCGTCAGAACAGCCAGTCCACCCATACACTACGACTCCTTTAGGTCACTATCGTCAAGGCCATGCCGCCACCAGGCCGCCACGCCCGCACGATCCCCGTGCAAACCGGCCGTACAGCCGGTGCCTCTATCCCGATCGCCTGTCGTGGCGTCGGCACCTACATCATCGTCTGTAACCAGGCCATTGCTCAGGCCAGCATCAATGGGCGGCCGTTTGGGGGGTTGGGCATGCCGGGGCGTCCCAATGCGTTTACCCTAGTGTGGCATAGGAGGAATCCGGCGATGAGGGGAAGGCCGTTCAATTTGAATATCAGGCTGGTGCGCCGATGGGGAGGGTGACGGTGCAGTTGTGGTTGGCGGGGCCGGGGGTGCCGATACCACAGGCCGCTGGTTGGATCGGCGAGGAGTACTGCTGATCGAGAGATTTTGGTGAGGGCTGGTGTGGCAGGATTGAAGCAGATGAGAGTGTGGATTTGGGTCAGTATGTCAACTTGGTCGAGGTTTCCCACGAAAGCTGGTCTGTGTGGATGAGGTCGGTGTGGTCATCAGTACGTTCACGGTGTCTTCCTCGTGGCGAAGCGGCCTCCCCCTTGAATTCGCTGGTCACGACTGATCGTCTGAGCGACCGATAGCAGTAATCTTCAGGGAACTACGCAGTCCTGTGAGATGCTCGAGATCAGAATTGAAGTAGCCCAAGATGTATGTGCTTTTGATTTGATCAGTTTCAGCCAGTCGAGCATCAGTCTCTTCACGTAAACATTTGCGCCTAGATGAACTCCAACGTAACAGCACTCATCCGCAGATCCAACTGCAAAAACATTGCAGACCTCCCATCGACAGATGCTAGTCAAACTTTTGCCGCATTTGGCTCGCCCAGCTAGGTGCTTAGTATACAGCGATATACAGGTGTCAGCGCTGAATGCGACACAAAATCAACTTCACTCTTCCTTGACGTGAATCTTGCGGCTGCCTGCTTCCATGAGGTCGACAATCTCGGCCCCCTGGATGTAGATCATGTAAGTTGGGACTATCAGCCATAGCCCGTTGGGAATGATCCAGAGGAAGAAGAGTCTGCCAATGGTGTTGTGGCCGATGTTCGAGTAGTTTGAGAAGTACTCATTGAGCCCTGTGATACCGTTAGTATGGAGCTTTACGTGCCGGAACCTGTCAAACTCACAGTATAGGACGGTCTTGCTGAGAGTCATGATAGCAGACGCAAAGCATATGACCAATGCTTTGGCCATGCCCTCGCCTTCCACCACGGTCTCACGGCGCCAGTAGGCAACATCCCAGACTTTGTACCATTCCGTTCCCGAGCCGCATTGTAGCAACTTGAACAGGTAGTATCCGTACATAGACGATTCAACGAAGTTCAGAGCGCCTTGGGCAGCTGTGAAGCCAACGCCGTTCTCGATAGCTGGCCATCCATAGATGTAATCGACGGTACCGTAGAGCGCATAGGGTGTCCAAATGGGCGAATGCAAGTGACCTCCAGGCATAGACCAAGGCCGCAGGAAGACGTAGCCAGTATCCCATGCAACCAGTATCAGCGAGACGAACAGCCAGAGAATGGTCAATGGATCGACCACGTGAGCATACGTGCTTGTTGCATCGCCACTGGCTGGTGACTTGCGTTTACTGATCGCCAACTTCGTGTTCGGCGTCGCGGCCACGAGTTTGCCATTGGCGTGGCCTTTCACGTGGCCGTTGATGTGGCCATTGCGAGAGGGCGTGGTTGGTGACTCTGGCGCGGGGCTGTTGGCAGCCGATGACTTCCTAGAGGACCGAGTTGCCACCATGACTGACCGTTATGCGGGAACGCGCGAATGAGGTTGGTTGTTAGAGGGGCTGGTGTGCCTGAAAGCTTCGAGAACGCTTGGGTGCAGAAGCGAGTTGGTTCAGGTGGACTTTCGGGGCGTGTTTGTGGAGCCAAGAAGCACGAGGAAAGGGCAATTTGGGTCTGGAGTAAGCAATTGGGCCGGAGGGAAGGTTTCGCGGGTTGCCGGAGGGTATTGTGATATTCACGATTCGATTGTGATGGTTGTGGTGAGAATTTGCAGTGATCAGGAAGGTATCGAAGCGCTTAAGAATTGCGGTAAAGGGACAAGAGCGATCCTTAGGATGGTCAAATGGCAAGCACAGGAACGAGTGGTGCCGGCACGGAACAGTGCTACCGGCAGCTGGTTCGTGGCTACGGCAGTGGCTGTGAACCGCTTGAGAGGCTTTTGACATCACGATTCCAAACGCGCAAATTTATTCACGTTACCTTCAACTGACATAACACGTCGCAGAGTTCCTGACTACAAATGATTAGGCGAACAGCAGAAGCGGTGGCCGCCTGAGTATACATGAGAGCGATGTTGACCTGACACGGCACCGAGATCGAGTCGACCGAAACATGCTGTGAGCAGCAGGCTCTCCGGGGCCGCCTGTTCAGAGGAGTCGCATCGTTTCCTACATGTCGAAGCGTGGCAGGAGACCTTTCGAAAGCCGTGCTGTGAGGAGCATGCCATGCTGTCAGGTGCTTGGACGATCGGCAGTAAGTACCTACCTCGGTCCAGGTGCAAGGGCTCGCACCAGCATCGCCTACGAGCTCGAGATGAGGGGCATATTCCCGTGAATGATGGTGCTTTCCATGTAAGCGTCCTCGTCAACGGTCCAAATCCACTGCATATGCCGAGCTAGGACTTTGTCAACATCTCGGAACATGAGTAGTAGCAACAGTAGGGTTTGTAGCGGGCTGATCTCTAGGATAATCTTCGGCCCCTCGTGGTCAGTATTACATACATCGGGGCATATGATGCACGATGCGAAGTGCTTCGGGAAAGAATATGGAAGGTCACATTGTTCAGTCCCCATCCCCTCTTCTTGATTGCGCCGGCTTCACGGAGAGATCGGCTCTGTCGTTAACACTGCATGCACGTGGTCAAACAGGTGATGTCGGCAGGCCCGGGTCTGACATCTGCCTCATCATCCAACAACAATAATAATCGCTTGGTGGGTGAGTGTGTACGACCAAAACCTCGATCTGGCAGCACTGAGGTAGATCTGAAGTCTTTTACAAAGAGCAAAGCTCACTTTCGTATATGCCCTTTCGAGAGCTCATTGTCTTAAGAGGCTAGACCCGGTGAGGGCCGAGCTTTCGAGGATACAACGTAAGCTGTATGAGGCTACTGGCGGCGAGTGGCAATGATACCCGGGCGTCGTTGTGTAAGCAGATGGCTGGGCGGCTTACCCCGAGCTTTTGGACCTGGAGTAATAATGCAACGATACACGGAGCCGCAGCAATACCTCCCAGATTACGAAGTTCCAGAGATGTAGTCTGCCAACGGACAGGCTGACACTTAGGCCGAATGCTTCGCCCGCAGTCTCATTAGAGGACGATTCAAGTCTCAATAGTTTTCCTTGACGTGAGTTTCCTGTGTGTGACTTTCACAGGCACCAAGACTCCGGCGACAAGAGGCAAATGTCGATGGACTGGTAACATCTCGAAGGCTTGCCAAGGCTATGACGGTGAAGTCATCCCGCCAGGATCAATCGCGGGGGAGCACAGGCGGTCGGCTTTTACTGGAGGAAAGCCTAAAAGAGTGCATTTGCGGGTGTAAACAAGAAGTCAGTTCCAGGGTTGCCGGGAGACCCCTGTCTTTGCAGACCTTGTCCTTACCACCTACGAACTAGGCGAGGCACCTCATGATCTGTAGATCTTTTAATGGCAAAGTACTCCGTGAAATGATGTGCTGACCATCGAATTTCTCCGCCTACAACTTGCGATGCAACCATACTGTGGGGCAAGCACCATGGTACCTGACCGATCAGCAGCACAGAGCTGTCATACTCTGGCAAGCGCGAGGTGAGCTCGGAGCTCCTCCCTCGCTTGAGAAATAAAATGTCAGGTCCTCGCTGCGATGCCGGCCTCTTGTCACCTGTGCTTTCTGTCACCGCAGCGACCAGGACAGCCTCTTCGACTTGCTTCAGCTTCGCCTGGGTGATCAAGGCCAAAGTGTGTCCTCATCATGGGGAAGAACTTATGCGCCACGATCGGTCTGCTCGGTCTGGCATTGACCAGCACCGTGTCAGCGCTGCCGTCAGACTTTGAGCTGTCCAAGGCCTTGGACAAGCGACAGCAGCAGCAACCCTTCAACAGTGACTATGATGGTCCCATCCTCGAGTCGCCACCGAGCTACCCATCGCCATGGAGCAACGGCGTCGGCGACTGGGCCGTAGCTCACCAGAAAGCCGTCGCTTTCGTTAGCCAATTGACGCTTGCTGAGAAGGTCAACCTGACCACAGGAACTGGGTAGGTTCCGAGCACATCGGGGCACCCTTTGATCACAGCTGACGAGCTCGCAGTTGGACTAGCGACAGATGTGTGGGTAACACGGGCGCCATTCCTCGACTCGGGTTTCACCAGCTATGCATGCAGGACGGCCCTCTTGGTCTGCGATTCGCCGATCGGGTCAGTGCCTTCCCTGCCGGTATCAACGTCGCTGCCACCTGGAATCGCGAGCTCGCGCTCGAGCGTGGCGCTGCTATGGGTGCAGAAGCTGCCGGAAAGGGTGTTGATGTTCAGCTGGGACCTGCTATCGGGCCACTCGGACGGTTTCCGAACGGTGGACGTAAGTGAACAGTGTGTGGACGGACGCCATCATGGCTGACACCTGCAGGTAATTGGGAGGGCTTCAGTCCCGAACCCTATCTTGCTGGTCAGATTGTCGCCGAGACCGTTAAAGGCATTCAGTCTTCTGGCGTTGTTGCTACCACCAAGCACTACATCGCCAACGAGCAAGAGGTGAGCGCATACATTTGTTTGCTAAGGTGGTGGGCTGATGATGACCACAGCACTTCCGTCAAGTTGGTGAATCGACAGGTCGCGGCTATGATATCACAGAGACCCTGAGCTCGAACATTGATGACAAGACCATGCACGAACTCTATCTCTGGCCATTCGCAGATGCTGTCAAAGCTGGCACCGGGTCCATCATGTGCTCGTATCAACAGGTCAACAACAGCTATGCCTGTGCAAACTCCTATGTACTCAACCATCTTCTGAAGAATGAGCTTGGCTTTCAAGGTTTCATCATGTCCGATTGGGCTGCGCAACACAGTGGAATGAGCTCTGCTGCCGCCGGTCTAGATATGACCATGCCCGGAGACACTCTGTTCAACACCGGCTACACGTTTTGGGGAACAAATTTGACTGTTGGCGTCCTGAATGGCACGCTCCCTCAATGGCGGTTGGACGACATGGCCGTGAGGATCATGTCAGCCTACTACTTTGTGGGCCAGTAAGTACTATCAGAGCCTCTTAGTTCGACGCAGCTAACAAAAACAAGCGACGAGGTCTATACCGATACGAACTTCAACTCCTGGGGTTATACCGCTTTCGGACACATCCACCCAATCGATCCGAACTCTCCCATTGGTCTGGTGAACGAGTTCGTCAACGTACAAGACGATCATCGTTCGGTCATTCGACGGATTGGCCAGCAGTCGACTGTCCTGCTGAAGAATTCTGGTGTGCTACCACTCACCGGTAAGGAGCAACAAGTTGGTATCTTTGGATATGACGCCTGCAGCAATCCTGCTGGTCCCAATGGTTGCGATAATCGCGGCTGCAACAACGGGACCCTGGCAATGGGCTATGGTTCAGGCACTGCAGAGTTCCCTGTGAGACCCCACGACTGTTAAGTATCCGATCTTGACTAACATGGTTGACAGTACCTGGTCACACCGCAAGAAGCAATCGAGACATACATCCTCTCCAACACCGATGGTGTCGTGCAGACTATCTGCCAGAACAACGCAGACACCCAGATACAAAAGCTCGCAAGCACGATAGATACCGCACTGATCTTCGTGAACGCTCACGCTGGCGAAGGCTTTATCGACATTGATGGCAATGTCGGTGACCGAAACAATCTGAGCGTCTGGGAGAATGGCGATCGACTGATCGGCAATGTCACGACATACAGCAACAATACCGTCATTGTGATCCACTCTGTTGGCGCCGTCAATGTCACAGCATGGTACGATAATCCCAATGTCACCGCTATCATCTGGGCAGGTCTGCCAGGTCAGGAAAGCGGCAACGCGCTTGTTGATGTGCTTTACGGTGCTGTCAGCCCTGGAGGCAAACTGCCATTCACCATCGGCCGCAACTTTGACGATTATGGCCCGGCAAAAATCATCTTTGAACCCAATAACGGACAGTTTGGTGCACCTCAAGATGACTTTTCCACCACAGGAGTATTCATTGACTATCGCCACTTCGACCAGGAGGGCATTGACCCAATCTACGAATTCGGCTTCGGACTCAGCTACACCACGTTCGAATTCTCAGACCTCGTCATCACTCCTCGTAACCCCGCGCCATACGTCCCTGGAGGCGGTCTGACCCAGCCTGCACCAACCTACGGGAATGTCTCATCAAACGTGGATGAGGTCATCTACCCTGCCGAGATCGACTACTATTACCTTTACATCTACCCTTACCTCAACAGTAGCGACCTTGAGGCCTCAGCAAACGACCCAGAGTACGGCGAGCCATCTGAAAACTACCTGCCTGCTGGCTACGATGACGCATCTCCTCAGCCAGTCTTACCAGCTGGTGGTGCTCCCGGTGGCAACCCAGGTCTTTGGGAGGTTGTGGCCACCGTCCAGGCACTCGTCACCAATACGGGCAGTGTTGCTGGTGATGAAGTCGCTCAGGTCTATATCGGTCTTGGTGACGGAGAACCACCAAAGGTTCTTCGTGGCTTCGAACGCTTGACCATTCCAGCAGGAGGCTCGGTCACATTCACTGCCGAGCTGACTCGCAAGGACGTCAGCGTCTGGGACGTCGTCACGCAGAATTGGGTTGAGGTCGAAAGCCCTGTCGTCTACGTCGGCTCGTCTAGCCGAAAGACACCGCTCCAAGGTACGCTGACTAGTGGCTCTGGCGGTAGTCCACCAGCAGGTGGCAACGAGACCAGTATCATCCCATATCCGCCAACATACCCGGGCTCTCAGACAGGCTCCTGGGGCTCTTGGGGCGCGAGCACTGTCGTACCGACGGTGACGCAGATTAGCGACGGTCAGCCGCAAGCACCAACGCATACGTGATTGGGCGGGATACCAGGGTAATACACTCACGAGGTTATGAAAAGGTCGCTACTGAGGTACATGCCTGCAGCCACCACGTAATGCACAGCAGGAAAATCATCGGGCAACGAGCATATTGTGGTAGCAGCTACTAGTCATAGTGATAATTCACCATAGGCATAATCGCCGCATCAAAGTATCATGGGAGACTGCTGTTGCTGCACTTCTTCGGGGAGTATTTTTGAACCTCGGCCGGTGACAAAGTCCGTCAGGCCTGCCGAGACCACGTCTCGGGCTCTTTCCCCTCCTCCACTACGATCACCAGCCAGGTCAAATGCGGCACTTGACTCAAGAGGAAGCGGGAGTTGCAGGATTGTTTGGCAGGGCTATCCGACGGAAGTCATGTACAAGAACAGAGCAGTCTGACCAACGGACGCGGAGTGCCTCAACCAGGCGTGAGAATCATTCAGTGTTCGCTGAAGATGACAGCAACGACTCTAAAAGAGTATGAGCATCCTTCAGCCAATGCTGTAGGACTACTCGATACCCGCTTCGACGGCCGGCCATTGGTTCACTTTCGCGGCATCAAGTATGCTAGCATACCGGAACGGTTCGCTGCGCCTGTCTACGAGCAGAGAGTCAAGCAGACGAAGCTAGATGCTACGAAATTTGGGTGCGTGTATACCCTTCCTCATCTTTACCGATCAGTCACCGAACCACCAGGCTTATGATGAGCTGACTTTGCATGCTACGTAAAGGCCACGATGCCCACAGATCCCCGTCGACGTGCGGGATCTGATGCAGATACCGAAGGACTTGGAGCAGTGGCCGCCGGAGGTGGACGATGAGTTTGAGTGCTTGAATTTGAATATTACCGTGCCTGAGAAGATTCAGGGGAAGCTGCCTGTCTTGATATGGGTCTATGGTACGCACTTTGCAAGTCGTGTCTGGTAACTTGTGCTGACATCAAGCAGGCGGTGCCCAAGTCGTCTCGTTTTCGAGCTCGGCA
This sequence comes from Cyphellophora attinorum, assembly GCF_001299255.1. Lineage (NCBI taxonomy): Eukaryota > Fungi > Ascomycota > Eurotiomycetes > Chaetothyriales > Cyphellophoraceae > Cyphellophora > Cyphellophora attinorum. The sequence continues at coordinate 1,172,887 of NW_017253231.1, read as the reverse complement.
CATCGCCTGTGCGGTAAGTGGTGACCCTTTCGTGCTCTATATGACTAGCTCACAGCCCAAGAAACCGGACCACTCGCCGCCCAAGCCATATCCTCCGGCAGGCCAATCGTCCTCGTAAACCCAAACTACCGCCTCAATCTCTTCGCCTACGGCGACGGCAAACCCAACAGCGAAAAGAACCTGCACATCCAAGACCTCCAGCTCGCCGTCCGATGGACCGTGGACAACATCGCTGCCTTCGGCGGTGACCCCGCTCGTATCACCATCGCTGGCGAATCCGCTGGCTCTATCCTGACGCATGCTCTCTGCTTGACGCTCCCGCCGTCGATTTCGATCAGCAGGGCGATCTTATGCTCTGGTTCTATTGGGACATCGCGGTTTCAGAAGTCGGGGTTCTTCGAGCCGACGCTTGAGAGGGTGTTGAAGGCTGTTCGTGAGGCTGCGGCTGCGCAGAAGGTTGAGAGTGTGGAGGATTTGACGCTCAAGACGGCGCCGGTGTCGTTGTTGGTCGCTGGTATGGCTGCGGGGTCGATGATGTCGATTCCGTTGCGGGAGCCGGATGACTTGGCGGACCTCCCGTCTTTGCTCGGTTCATTGACGAGGCTGGAGGCGCTTATGGTGGGGGATTGTGAGTTTGAGGGTGTGCTGTGGATGCATGGTGTTCGTCTGCTCTCGGACGAGGCGCTGAGGGAGTGTTTCCTCGGCAGCTCAGAGCTGGAGGAGGGGGCGGGTGCCTCGTACTCTTCTCGGAATCAGTGCTTGGCGTCGACGTATCTTGACTCTCCATCGTCAAAGGCCTCAGACACGCCAACACTCGGGCTGGGCCAAGCCCAAAGCGGTGCGCTGGACTTCATGGCGGACTACCTCTTCCACGTGGCCAACCACGACATCATCTCCTCGGTGGCATCCTCGAATACGAAGGTGTTCAGCTATGTCTTCGACGAAGCCAATCCCTTCCCAGATCCAAAGTCTCCAGCCGGTGTTCCCCGCGCGCATCATGGCGTCGATCTACTCGCGCTGTGGGACAGCTACGCCTCCGAGTATCCTGTGGAGAATGACGGAGCGTTCGCGAACGTGAGTAAGGCTTATCGCGACAAGATTATTGCTTTCGTCAATGGCGAAGAGCCGTGGGACGCTGTGCAGTCAGCCAAAGATAGCAAGGAAACATATGCGTACGCATTCGGCCCGCGAGGCGCGCACGGCGAGATCACACAAGACGAGTACGCACAGCGGCGAAGGGTGGAGAAGTGGGCGGTCATGAAGGACGTCGGGGATGAGGTGGTTGACGGGGTTTGGCGGAGGCTGATGAGCGCGGTGGAGAAGGCGATTAGGGAAACGATGGCAGCTATGGCTGCTGCTGCTGCTGCGAAGGGAAAGGTCGGCGTGGAAGGTGCGACGGATGATGTTGGGAAGGTAAAGCTTGACGGTGGTGATGGGAAGGGGAAGCTATGAGGTGGCCGGGTGGTGTATAAGTGCGAGGGTTTGAGAAGACCGGTTCGCAGGAATGGGTTTTGCAACCACGGGCAGGAGAACGCGGCCAGAGAGGACGGTAGCAGTCTTTCTGTGACGATAAGTCTGGAGTTCTTCTAGCAAACCGGATGACAAGAATGCTAGCTCTCCGGTTCCTCGCTTGATGTCTGCCGGAAATGCAGCGACTCTAATAATACTCCGGGCTCCTTCGTACCCCTGACCGGCTAACCATAATGATACCGTAGATCCATGCTTGCCAGCACTTGGACCTCTGTGCATATCGGCAATGCAGAATAGTCCCCTGACCTGATTCACTGCCCTCTACCCATCAAAATGACACATCGTCCGCTTCAGGCGTGCACTAATCACATGACCCGCCGTGTCCATCGGACGCCTCGCTGGTTCCATTAACGGTTGCAACCGTACCAACGAGTCCACGAAATCCCTTAGGATGAGACCTGCTAGGATCTTACACAGCATAACGGTAACTGGCCACCACTCTCGGACGAACTGCAGGCCCGTCACGGTATGAACACCCAGGAAGAACATTGCACATGCCTGCCGCTTCTCAAAAGCGATTGAGGACCACCAGTCGAAAGCCGCACAAGCCCATGAATATGCTTGCAGGAAATTGAAGATCCACAGAAGCACGCGGACTTGGTATCTCCGACGCCAGCGGTTGCTTTCAGTGGTCGGCCACCACCACTCCCGGACAAATATCGCGAGCACAGCAAATTGAGCACCAAGCAACTCAATTCCCAATGCCTGTCGGTGCCCGAAAGGAAGAGCGGACCACTAGTCGAAGGCCGCACAAGCCAATGAATATGCTTGCGGCAAAATAATGATCCACAAAAGGACGAGAGCTGCGTATCGCCGTCGCTAGCGGTTGCTTTCCTTCGGAGGCTTCTGCGTCAACGTACCCAGCGCGGCGATCACATCCGCTGGCTCGAGGACGTGGTAGCCGGCCTTGGTCTTTTTGCTGCTTGCTCCTACAGTACAGGAGAAGATGTTCTCAGCCGGAAGGTCAGTATGCAGCAGTGCTTCGAACATGTGCTCGTCCGTAGTATCGTCGCCCATGCACAGCACGAAGCCCGGAGCTCGCCGTCGCCTTGCTCGAGGCCATACTCGTTGATGAGGCGATTTGCGATGAAACCTTTGTTGACGAATGTCGGACGGACTTCGAGATTGGCTTTGCCGGCCATGACTTCGACTTCCCATTTCTTGGCGATGCCTTCTTCCAGCACCTTTTTGCATTCTCTTGCTTGGTACGCGCCGAAGTCAGGGTCGACTTGGCGGTAGTGCCACGTCAGAGCGACGCGTTTGCGCTCGATCCAGCTGCCGGGTGTGCGCTCGGTGTAGTGCGAGAACACATCGAAGACCTCTTTCTGCCATGCCATGTCCATACTAGCGGTCAGGTTCTCCCAATTTTCAGAGCCGGGCCGGCGGAGGAAGCAGCCATGCTCGGCTGAGAGGCCGAGCTCGGTGATGTGGCCCATCCATTCCTCTAGGAAGCTTGCGTCGCGGCCGGAGATGATCCAGACATTGTTGCGGTGATCTTCAGCGAGGGACTTGAGGGTGCGTAGGACTCGATCGGTGGGGATTGCAGCGTTAGGGTCTTTGACGATAGGTGTCAGAGTACCGTCGTAGTCGAACATGAATAGACGTTTTGAGCTGTTGTGGTACTTTGCGAGCATTTTCCGTCGGTCGAGGAGGGGTGTAAGATCTGATTGCGAGAATGATGTGAGGTTGGTGAGTAGACGTTTGAGGAAGTTGTTGGTCCATGTCGAGACTGTGTGAGTGGTAATGTACTCGTAGAGTTTCTCGTGGCTTGCTTTCTTCTCAGCTACTGACATGACTAAAGCCTCGTTGAGAGTGTCTGCGACGCTTCCGAGGTCCCATGGATTGATATGGATGGCATTAGCAAGTGATGCAGCCGTTCCGGAGAATTCAGAGATAATTAGTGGACCGTAGTTCTCCTTCTGGCAAACGATGTATTCCAGTGAGGTCGTGTTCATGCCGTCTCTAACGGAAGTGATCAGACCGACATCAGCGAGTCGCAACAGCGCGAAGTACTGATGTGAGTCGAGGTATTGTGGGTAGTGATGGACTGGTTGATGTGAAAGAGAGCCGAATTCTCCATTGATACGAGAGACAAGGTTCGAAATCCTGTTTTCGATCTTGTGTCCACTGTCATCTTGCTCTTCTTGAACACTGGTCGGAGACGTGACCTGAATCAACACAACCTTTTCGCGCCATTCTGGATACCGGTCTAGGAAGATCTCAAAGGCCTGCAACTTCTGAGCCACGCCTCTAACGGTGTCCAACCGATCTCGACCCACGATGATCTTTTTCCCGCCATACGCTTTCCGCAACGCTCTCATGTGCTCTTCTATTATCGGATCGTCGAATGCGTCACGCTTGACCGCATCTACATCAATGCCGATGGGAAACACATCGACCGCAACATGGGCGCCATATGCATCCACTCCTGCTGAGGTTGATTCGAAGCCAAGTATTCTTTTGCAACAAGAGTTGAAGTGCCGAGCAAAGTTGTAGGATTGAAAGCCGACCATTGTTGCTCCTAATGGACCGCTCAGCACATCTTTCCGCTTCGGCAAGCACCGCATGTACTCCGAACTAGGGAATGGTATGTGAAGGAAGAATCCGATGAAGGCGTTGGGGATTTTCTGCCTCAGAAGATTAGGTAGCAGCATCAGATGGTAGTCGTGAATCGAGATTATGTCACCCGGCTGGTATATCCGCAGGATCCTTCTGCGAAGACGTGATTCATGTGAACGTAATCGGCCCAGGAGATTTTTTCCGCTCTTCCATTGTCGGGGGCATGCTGTCGGTAGTGAAAGAGAGTGTACAGCTCGTGCTCAGCGTAGCGGCGCCAGCGGCCTTGGTCCTTGAGCCGGAGGTCCCCATTCTCAGACATCTCGCTGTCACATAGCCATACAGGCACCATTGTTCCGGTGCACTCATCATTGAGCTGTCGTTCCATGCGTTCTCGGTCGTCTTTGGTGATGACCAAAGTGTCACTTGCCGGATTGTAGACATGAGCCTGCATTCCACGCGTAGGCAATTCTGCCGTGGACTTGGAATGAGTCAAATGATGACTGCCGCCCGAGTGGAACGGCACCGGCTCCTTCTGTGTGGGTTGCGGCGTTGATGATGCAGCTGTTGGACTGGGCGTGTAGTATCGCTCCTGATCCGGCAAAATCTCGCCGGTCCATCCTACGAGTGTATGGTTCCATGGTGTCTTGTCAGAAGCCAAATACGAGAATGAGTCGAACAATGCTGATGTTCCGCGCCGTGGTTTGATCTTCCAGTCACCGCCAACAACGTGATGAAAGGAATAAGGTAGACATATTGATGCACTGATGATGTTGCCGCTAAGCTTCAAGCCGGGGTATGCCCGCCGGGGGTCGAGATCGTCCTTCTGTGGAGGACTCGAGTCTGTCAGGCTCAGACGACGCAGAAGGTCAGCTGGTGATCGCGCGCCTCTGGCGGCGTCGGCAGCGGACATGTCTGATCATGAGCTAGAAGAAGAGAAGTCTGCGTGAACAAAGATAAGCGTGCTGAGGCGGGTACCTCAGCAGTATATGTAGGTGTGGTCACTTGAAAGTTCCGAGTCCAATGGATATGCAGCGCTGAAGGCCGCTGGTCCCCACCCTACGTGAATGCCCGTCGTGGAATTCAATGTTTCAAGAAGTCACGATCGAGTCGCGGTCATCACCTTAGTCACTTCACATTTCCTTGGTCATCTTACCGTAAGGTCTGAGCCGTATCGAGAGCACATTGAGATCACTGTCAGACCCGTTTCTGCGACCTTATTAAATCTCAGCTACTGTATGCCTGGATGTAGGCATCGCCTTCAGCTGCTCATCGCCAGTATTCGCGTCCGAGTTGACGCAAGACATTACCATGTCCGGGCTGACCGCAATCTGTCCCCGGCCCAGTCGACCGAAAACAGACTCAAAGACGAGTACGCAGCCTTGATCGACCCCAAAGATCTCCGAGGTACATTGGAATCCATCCGCGGTGCGAATCGCGCAAATGTGATTCGGAAGATCGGCGACACGACTGAAAGACTCTCACTGCCAGAGCTTGAAGGCATTGCACTCGAGAAACCCTCAAAAGATGCGCTCGCAATCAGGCGAGTCGAGTCTCGACTTCAGCGGGCCGAGCGACAGGAGCAGCGTAGCAGAGAGCTGCGTGATCCGAGGAATCTGGACGATGCTCTGAACCGCTTCCAACTCCATGCCGATCGTCGGCGGTCCCGTAAGGGGATCCCGCCAAATCTCTTGAAGAGTATCATGAGGAGGCAGAAGCAGCAGATCGAAGGCCTCGCTCTGCTGGGCGTAAAAGGCGAAGCCTCACAGAAAAGCCTGGCAAATGACATGGGCAGCGAAAAGCGACCCGCGGGCATGGCGCCACGACTGTTGCCCGATTGGCGGCATGACAGATCGTTGCACATCCATCGCAGAGCGCCCTGGCTACGGAGTTTAGTCGACAGTGATGGCGGCCCTAGAAAGGTCTCACATGAAAGATTACTGACCGAGATACAAGCCTTTGAGGACTTCATAACTCCTAGTGCAGCGGAAGAAAGTGCTGCTGAGCAAGCATTCGCCGATTTCCAACGCATGCTGCAGCCACTCAGGCCCGAACTTGACGCTGAACTGATCGGCTCCCGTGCTAGCGGACTGGCATCTGCCCTGTCTGATATCGACATCAACGTGCGGGTGAGAGGTCAGGAGAGATATGATACGTATGAGGATCGCGAGGGAGCATTGCAGCTTCTCAGCACAGTCTGGAAGAATTTACACAACCAGGTCTACCGCAAGACATTCTCCCCTATGAACTACGTGTCACGCCCCAAAGTTCCTATATTGAAGCTATGGCACACCAACACAGGACTGCGAATGGATGTACAGTCCTCAAACGGCGCTTTCAATAGCCTAGTCTACATCAAAAGCTATCAGCGCGAGTTCCAACAGTCAAGCGGGTATTTCTGGTATTGAGGACTGCGCTACAGCTCCGAGGCCTGGAGAATGGCAACACTGGCGGTCTCACATCTTATCCACTACTCAACATGGTCGTCGCTGCCTGCAAGTCGTGCGAGCTGAAGTACGGACAGGTCGATCCAGCAAGGCACCTGCTCGAGTTCCTGGAGCTGTTCAGCGAGATTGATTTCTTCTCGCAAGGTCTGTCCATCGAGCCGTTCGAAGTCTTCAGTTTGGCGGATCGCCGCGATGTAATGGAACGATTTGGGCTTGGTCCCAACAATCACTCTGTCAAACAAGGCCATATGATGTTCCCAGATCCTGCAGATCCTGTGAACAATCTTGGCAGAGTGACGCAACGCATTCGCGACGTACAAGAGACCATAATTTTGTGGAAGAAGTCGCTTCAGAACCGGATGCTCGTCTGGGATGCTCGTAGTGATGAGCCGGCGGCGAATGCCAAGGCCACGGTGAGCAGCGGTCAAGGGCCTTTCGAAGAGACTTCTTTGCTTGGATCACTGCTTGAGGCAGACTGGCGGCAGTTCGTTATTCAGCGCAATGTCGTGTCTGATTCGAAGTCAGATTTCCAAGAATGGATGGCTGGACCACATTCGTCACGCCAAGGAAGTGGTGTGCTTATGACGCCGCGGGCCATAAAGTCTTATCTGGCCCTTCACGAGCCACACTTACGGAAACAGTGGTTGCAGGTTGAACGTGTGGCCCGGCGAATGTTGCCAGGTCGTTCAGGTTTATTGTAACAACATCACACCTGTCTCATCAATGTCAGACTGTTCATCGTTCAAAAGATGCCGCTGAGGGACCTATGAATGTTTCTCCAATTTCGTGAGCATCGATCTTGTAAAGACGTGATTTTTGCCTGCTCCGGGATCAAGGCAACACCACACTTGCCTTCGCTTTCGACACTTCATGTATCCCGCCAGCGTCGTGCGTTTGCCTCGTTTGTGACATTGTCGTTGCCTTGCTCGCGGTTGAGCATTCTGGACACGGCTTGCTCATGAATAGTCCCCGAATCACATCTCGATATGGCGCCTCGTTCGGACCAGATCGTCGAGGCTCGGAATTCAAGGTGCCTCGCTTCTTCAAGAGGTACGATGGTTGGGAACCTATTTGTATGCAAGCAGCAGGCTGACGAGATGGTCACAGGATCTTCAAATTCCCCCAGATGGACTTCGAGATGGCAGTGTGGGAGATGACGCACCTCCTCATCAGCCCAAAGAAGGTCTTCAAGTCAATATACTACCACAAACGTGAGATGGACCCTACACTACAATGACTCGAACTACGAATGCTGACCTCCTGGCAGAAACGCGGAATACATGGCACCGACCCGACCCATCCTTCACATATCTCCTGTCCTTCTTCCTCCTCCTGACCTCATTCGCCTGGTCCCTCGCCTACACACCCGCCTTCTCCTCCGTGGTCAAACTCGCCCTCATGTTCGTCTTCGTCCACTTCCTCGCCGGCTCCCTCGTCGTCTCCGCAATATCATACTTCCTGGTCGGGCGCCTCCTCGGCCCCGGCGTGGCAGGCTTGCCAGGGCGACGACGACAGCAGGGCCTATTCCCTCAGACCGGAGGCGGCAAGAGCGCGGAAGCACTGGAGTTCGGCTACTGCTTCGACGTGTCGATACGGGCATTCTTCCCGCCGTATGTGCTGCTCTATATTGTGCAGTATATTCTGATGCCGGCTATCAATCACCCAAATCGATTAAGTGTGTTTGTGGCGAATGCGCTGTACCTGGCGGCGGGCATTTACTGGAGTTTGATATTGTTCTTGGGGTATAATGCGTTGCATTTTCTGCATCATACGCAGCTGTTGCTGAGTCCTATGCTGGTCTGGATCATCATATGGCTCGTGTGTACGATATTGGGCATCAACTTGGAATTCTGGGGCATACGGTGGCTGTTCCTTGGTGTCAAGGGCTGAGCTTGCATTTTCAGAGAAGGTCTACGACGGAAGCGGGATTTTTGAGCGCTATTCCGCGTCTGTGGTGCATTAGGTGGGCAAGTCACATTGATCTTCGGCAGAGGCCAGATCAGGCAGCGAAAATGAGGCATTCTTCGAGCGCCTCCAGATTCTTCTCTGCACCTACGGAGACTTTCGATGGAACCTCTGCTACAAGCGTCCGTCCCGTACTATGTGCGAGGCCCGCTCCACGAAGTGCCACAGCATGGGAAAGAGTATTGAGTGTGTTGTTGAAACACTGGCATATGTGACATCTGTCCATAGTCTAGACTTCATTCTGAGAGCCTAGCCTTGGTCGCGGAAGAGGTTGATAGCCCGCTAAGTAGCCAAGCATTCGGACTATGTCGTGTTTCAGTAGCTAGGGCCGATCATGTCTCATGAAGTCACTTCTGCAAGCAGATGTAAGCCGTCGTGCTCTCACGATAGATGGGATCACATTGAACTCGAGCAGATCAGCTTCGCCTTGGTGTTCTGTCTCTAACATCGTCTCCGAAGTTGACTACAAGCAAGGCTGTTGGTGTCAATACGTGTAGCACTTGCGGCTCGCAAGCTTCTCGCGTTTTGTCTGTGCTAAGCTTTTCCTCCGCTAAGGGCTTCATGCAGGGGAAGCGAGTCGGACAAATCATAGGCGAGATCTTCAGGCGGCAATTCTTGGTGCGACTTACCCCTGGTTCGATGGAAGTCGCGACCGCCGACTGCACCTTTTGAATCCTCCCTCCACTGCAGTGCATCTTCTCCAGCTTCTGCTGCGCGATCCTATTTCTCCGGGCAACATCGTGATTGTTATTGTGTTACCACGTGAATATCGTGTACATCCGTCCCGCGTGCCGCAAGTCGAGGAAATAGCGGCTCAAATTCGCATTCAATCTTAAAGTTCACGGCAATTCCGTTTGCGCAATGCAACGAATCGCGCGGTCAAGATTGACGCTGTGTTGACCACGCATGCTCCCGTCGGCTGCCATATCACACGCTCTCGGAGCAAAGAATCTATGTCGTCCATCACCGCCCTAGTCACTCCGCCACGTCCCTCCACGCATCAGCGCTACGACTCTAACTCGTCTGCTCGAAGTCTACAGCGCCCTCGCGTCCAGCCGAACTCTGATCTCGACCGCCAGAATACGCAAAAGTCCTCACACCCGAGTATTGCGGACAATGACCAACCGAAAACGAATGCAAGGGGCAGTCTAGTGCTCGTAGAGCAGGACGACATGGAGGACCCTCACGACCTATCCTTCTCTTCGAACCTTCCACCCCGCGCTTCCATGGTTGAGAACATGGCCTTGGCCCTTGACCAGTTCTCTTCCGGCATGTTCGATGTGACGCCACCAAGGCATACCCCACGGTCCAACAGCTACGATCAGCGGGTGGGCAGAGTACGTGGTCATACTGTTACTTCTTCTACCTCCTCCGATGGAGACATTCGCGATCTTCGTAGCATGCTTGCACCCCAAATCGCATCCTCTCGAACCGTCAAGCGGGATTCGGACAAGTACCAGAAGAACCTCAACAAGCTGCCTAGCATCTTTGGAGAAGACGAAGACTCAGTGAGGGCCAAAGTGTACGACGCTCAGCGAGCTGGTCCGTCTAGACCGAAAGTGAGGCGGCCTACGAAGGGCAGTGCCAACAGTGCAACTTCGAGCATAGACTTGGGTCATCTCGCTGCATATCAAGGCAGACTAGGACACGCTGGTGATCGACGGTCTCGTAGCTTCGACTTCGGATCACATCAACGTCCTGCTCGTTTCAATCTCTCCGACGACATGGGTATCGCACCTACACCAGTCATCGCTCCTGGTCCTGAAGCGCAAAAGAGCCCTAACAAGCCCACTCTAGCGCCGCCTGTAGCACGCAAGAACAGTGCTCGATCATCAAAGAGTGCGGCGACGAGAAAGCCTCGAGCTGGGACACTTGGAACTGCTACCGTCAAGAGTAAGACACCCGATGCTCTTCCACCTATGCCCGTGAGGCCAGGACAATTTCAGGTGGTCACAGATGCCAGAGCATCGCCTCACGACACATCACTTGGCCCGAGACCCGGATTCTTTAGAAGAGTGTTCGGGTCTTCCAAGCCGGCGTCGCACAATGAGATCGCACAAACATCATCTGCACGCACTTCGCTAGACCTCAATGCCCCTCAGAGCCTATCTCAACGTCCTGAACCACTCTCTACAGAGTCGTCTGCGAACAAGGAAAATCAGCCTGCTTTACAGAAAAAGACGTCGTCATTCTTCCGGCGCAGAAAGCGCTCAATCAACAATCCTGCACCTCCACCTATGCCGCTAACATTGTCTTCGAACGGCGTTGCTCCACGTCATGGTCATCAGGACAGTGTCAGTAGCTGAGGGCATTCATGGACCCATATCTGTCGACCGAGCAGCCTGAAAGTGCCAAAAAGACGGGTAGTTCGGGGGAGACTTTCTACACACCCGGCCTAGGATCGCCGACTGTGGACGAGGATGACATGAAGACTCCTACGAAGGCGTCTCATGTGTTGCGCAACACAGCAGCCCCAGCGTCTAAGCCGAATGGCTTTTTGAGACCTCATCACGATTCATTCTTGGCAGACTCGAGCGGCTCGGAGGGCAATCCATCTCCATATCTTCTACAGAACAATAACAACAGCCAACTCAGCAACTCTTCGTCGAACAGGCTGACAGCAAGTGCCAAGAATCAGTCCTCAAACTCTGTTACAGCAATTCGACGTGTTGACACAACCGGCACTCAGGCGTCAGCGAGCTCTTTGGCAGGCGAAAGTGCATCAGAGAGCCTACGGCAGATCTCATCCGATAAGCTGAATGGTACGAGTGAAGTGCGACGAACTGTCTCGAACACGTCTGCGCCATTGGCAGCGTCCCCCATCAGTGACTATCGCTCGGCCCCTAGCACTCCTGTTCCCATCGAGCTGGGCGGACCCGGACCTGAAGTGCATGTATCGCGACCAAGCATCAGCTCGAATCCTCAAGAGGCAGCTAGGGTCAAAGCTGAGAAGATCTATAACAATGTGGATGACGATCTCGGGCAGGATGCTGCAGCTGCCTGGTTGGGCGATGCAGGACCTGAGCGGGAAGTCGTCCGGACCGCTTTCATGGACCTATTCGACTTCAAGCACTGCAACATCTTGGCTTCTCTACGCAAGCTGTGCGATCGTATCGTGCTCCGAGGCGAAACTCAGCAGATGGATCGCTTGCTGTTCGCATTCTCTCATCGCTGGTGTGCTTGCAACGACACCCATGGATTCAAGTCGCTCGATGTTGTGCACACCATCTGCTACTCCATCCTGCTACTCAATACCGATCTGCATCTTGCTGATATTGGGTCCAAGATGACGAAGGGACAATTTGTGCGGAATGCGCTGCCGACGATCAGACACGTGGCTGGCGAACGCAAGGACCTTGCTCCTGGTGATCTGCAGCGTAGCAACACTGATGATGACGGCCGTAGTGCTTCTGTTGACCATGATCAGACGGTGCGCCTGACCAAGAGACCTGTTGACAAGTTGACGCGAGAGGACTCCGGAGATGTTGATGCGTCCGTTGTTGGAGGTGCGCTCGTTGATGCGCCATACAAAGGTTCCGAACGTGGTTGGGACGCACAGATCGAGGCTGTCTTGCGCACATTCTATGTGTCTATATCCCAGCAGCCCCTACCACTCTTCGGGTCCGAAGTCGAAGCCGTGCCAGCCCAGTCAAACAACAATTTACTCAACTTAGGGTCCAGCATGCTGCGCCGCACACCAAGCACGATCAGTAAGGCACATTCTGACCTGAGTCGGCCACGAATGGGTCCTGAAAGCAAATCCTTAGGTGCACGCTGGGCAGCTAAGGCTCGATCGAGACCACGGCTACCATCAGCTCCAGGATTTGGATCTAGTAGAACTAGTCTGGACGAGCAATCATCGGCATGGAGTCCGTCCGTGTCCAGCACATGGAGTAAGAATTCGATCGGGAAGACTCTCACGTCCATGTCTGTGGACTCCTTTGGTCCGGATCCCGGCAAGGACTATCAGTCCTCGATCGCTTCGCCAATGCACTGAGTCAAGCGATTATCCGTGAAGACCAGTTCGAGTTGAACTCCGACGATGGTGGCATGAAGACCGGTCCGCTGCTCGAGGATGAGTCGCTCGAGTTGTGCGGAGCGCCCTGGGCTAAGGAGGGCATTCTCAAGCACAAATGCCATCTTGAAGGTGTTGACAAGCGGTCCAAAGATCGCAATTGGAATGATTGCTTTGCTGTCATTGAGCGAGGCTGGATGCGCTTGTTCTCGTTCTCCAGCACGGCCAAAACACTTCGGTCAAAGGCCGGAAAGCAGAAGTCGAATGGCGTGGTCGGTGGAGGCAACTGGCAGGACAACGCCGAAGAGGTGTGGAAATTCATGCTACGGCACGCCATCGCCAGTGCACTACCGCCGCCAGGGTATTCTAAGAGTCGACCTTACGTATGGGCATTGAGCTTACCGACTGGCGCTGTGCACTTGTTCTCTGTCGGCACGCCTGACATTGTCAAGGAGTTCGTCTCAACCGCGAACTTCTGGAGTGCCCGACTTTCCAAAGAGCCTATGGTGGGTGGGGTCAGCAACATGGAATACGGCTGGAGTGACAATGTCGTCAACAGGGCATTGATACCGACCTCGGACTCGACCAAAAGCATGAGCATCAGCGGTTCACGGCCCAGCACACAACTTTCCATGCGCAGCTCGATCGACCACCATGGTACCGTCCGAGCACGCATGGCCGGCGATCGTGCCTACATCAACGAATGGAATCCGCCGCAACAGTCCATGTTCGCGTCCCAGCTGCTGGAGGTGGACCAGCTCCGTGCCCTACAAGCATACGTGCACAGCGTGGAAGAAGAGCTGCAGAAGCACAATGAGCTCCGTGGAGCAATGCAGCTGGCGTACTCGCCCAAGCATATCAATGCGGGCAAGGCGATGAACAATTGGGAGCGGAAGAGCAGTTATTTGCTGAGGGAGATTGTGAAGTTTAGGACGTATATCGATACGTTGCAGAACGCGCAGGTGACGAAGGAGCGGATCTATAAGATGAGGAAGCAGGAGGAGGAGAATCGCGAGACGGCGGAGGATGTCAGGAAGTTGATGGGGGATGGGCCTTTGGAGTGATTGACGTGATGCACAAGTGCAAAACAGGCACGATGGAGACGACGGAGATGATGTTTTGAAGGCTTTGATGTGTCATGATTATGGTGGTTGATTTCTTGGAGCGGATGAGGTTGAGACTGTCGAGTCATCTTGACGGCAGTCGTGTACTTATTATTTCGAGAAAGCAGGCGCTCTGGGGTGAGCGTACTGCTTTTTCTGTTATCCAATAGTCGCAGCTAGCCATAGGGCGGCTCGGGATCGTAATGCGACAAGTGTTGCCTGTGCTATGCTTCTTGGACAATTTTTCTCATCCATCTGACACCGATCAGCAGGGGGGGACCCAGTTGGACCGGCTGACAGGGAAATTGGCAGGCCGGTTGACGATCTCTCGCGACTGCCGTGGCCAGACACCATGAGCAGGAATCGCGGGCAGCGGACTGCACTCGCACCTACTCCTCTGGGCCCTTTTCTGCGACAGGGGCGTTTGGCTGGTGGCGATTCGTACCTGCCTTCCTCGACACTTGCTGCAGGACTGCAGGAGCGATCAGGAGAGGGCATTCGCGCCTGCGTTGCTAGACTCTCACGCCGGCGCTGCAGGAGCGTTCGGCTTAGGGCGTTCGCGCCGGCCTGCATCGACATGCACTACGACAACACAGGAGCGACCGGTTGGCAGCAACCGCACCTACCTCTCTGGAAATGGTGTACGGCAGGAGTGACTTGCTGGCGGGATTCGCACCTGCCGTTCCAGGTGGTCTTCACGGCAGGGGCGATCGAGGTGAGGGCCTTTTGGCGAAGCCTAGTGAAGTCTGTTGGCAGGAGCGCTGTGTTGATGACGACGTCGAAGGAGGACGAAGGATTGGTTGGTGTATAGTTGTGGGGACGATTTCGTGTTCGATTGTAGGCGTGATGGGACTTGAGAGATTTGTGGTTGTTTGGGAGTCGTTGAAGGTGAATTTTTCTGCCTTGATCAATCCCCACCCTTCTGACTTACGGTATAATGGCTGTCTGAGTGCGAGGAAGACTGTCGGCAAAACAAAGGATGGTTCTGATAGCACGGTATGAGTACTAGCCTTGCTCCCGCTCGTGGATATCCAGGCTCGCACGAACTCTGTCGTTCGTTGACTCATTTGTGTGTCTGGCATCTCCTGATAATATTGGCTCTTTCCACGCTGACTTCCTCCTCGTGTGGGGCATTCGAGTGGAGGGGAACGGGTGGAGGGTAGACTGACTTTCCGCTGTGCAACTGAGTTGTGGCGGAATCTGGGGCGCGACGGATAGAAGAGTCAAAATGGCAAGGGAAGGGAAGTGAGTGGAGGACATACTTTCCGCTGTGCGAAGTGAATCGCGGCGGAATCTGGGGCGCGACAGATAGAAGTCCATATGCGTCGTATTGGGAAGAGGGGTGGAGTGCAGACTTCCCGCTGGCAATCATGGCGGAACCCTGGCGGAATGCGGGGCGCAACAGATAGAAGTCCATATACGTCGTATTGGGAAGATGGGTGGAGTGCAGACTTTCCGAGGAAGATGCATATCTCGGCTGGCTGTCTTGTAGTATGGATACTGCCTGAGAATCGCCCCGCGTGATAGAGGTCCGAGGTTCTCCCAGTACAATTCCATGTAAGCTTTGAAGCGATTGAGCGTCACGCGTGTGACTTTCCCTTTATTTCTGTTGATGCGATTATATAGTACGAATCGACCTAGTCAGAGCTCTGACAAGTGCTATCGTACTTGATGCCAGCTGCAAAGACGGCACTCGTGTTGCCATCCAGTGCCAGCTCGACCAATGTGTTCTCTGCCGCATCATAGGTTGGCCACCCGTACCGACTCAAACCATTCACGGGATCTTTCGCAAATGCTACCCAGGCACCCTGCATATATTTGCTCGTTTCATCCTCGACCTCAGTATCTGGACCCGAGAAATCTGATGTGCCAAATACAAGCGGCAGCTCGGAGGAGTGATAAGAGCGCAGCCACTCCAACGGCTGTAGGTTTGGGAAGTAACCCAGGTATCGCCAACGCCAGACTGGGACATCGTGTTCAGCCCTCACCTCTGCAGCGCGTCCGATCCCGCAAGCTGTTCGGTTTGTGCCGATCTCGACCAGTGTCTGGTTCGGCGCTGAGCCGTCTTCGTTGTAGGGTGCACTCAGCGTTTGGCCTTCGTCGTTGGTGTTGCCTGCCAGCAGCGGTACCTTTGCGAATCTGCCTCTGGCCTGTAGGTCTGAATAGTTGGAGAACTTTGTTTCGTCGTCCGTCGTTGGGCCGAAGCCTAGGCTGAGACCGTCGTTGTCGCTGGCATTGTATGAGCTGAGTACGCCGATGATGTCTTCTGCTGGAGCTGTCTGCATGCAAGCGAACTGATCATACTTGTCCTCCTGTGTACAGCCGACCTGCTGGGCGACGTATGTGAAGTTGGACGTGTCTGACGCGGAGCGGCCTGCACCGTCGCCACTGCCTGAGTCGATTGCAAAGCCGTAGACGACAGGGTCGTCAGGCCACGCGTAGGCGTAACTGTCGGCAGAGCCAGCACCGGCCGACTGGCCCCACAGGATCATACGGGACGGGTCGCCGCCAAAGGCTGCGACGTTGTTGAAGGCCCACTCGACTGCTTTCCGCTGATCCAGTAGACCAAGGTTCAGGTTGTGTTGATCAAGACCGGCGGCATTGGGAAAGCCGAAGATATTGAGGCGGTAGTTCATCGTGACCACAATTACATCTTGCTGGTCGCGAACCATTGGTCCACCATACTTGTAGGGGGAGGCCCCCCCACCTCCCGTGTAGCCGCCTCCAGGAATATACAAGATGACCGGGAACTTCTGCCCTTCCGCTCCACGAGGAGTCCAGATATTGAGAGTCAAGCAGTCCTCTGTGTCCTGTTGACCGGGTGTAAGAAGAAATCCTTGGAGATGCTCGGTGTAGACCGTCTTCTGGCCGTTGTCGAGCTGGATACACGATGGACCAAACCAAGTGGCATTGATGACCTCTGAAGAGGACTTCTTGGTGACTGGCGGCCGGAAGCGGTATTGGCCCAGAGGAGGCTCGGCGAATGGCACGCCCCGGAAGACTCTGACATTTGGCATGTTCTCTTCGAGTGTGCCCTGGAGCACAAGTGACCCGGTCTTGACGAGGAGGTCATCACTGCTGCTGTAGTCTTGGGCCAGAACAACGCCCAGGGTTAGACCCAGGCAAGCGATTGCGGTCCAGCGCATCTTGTCCAGGCGGGTGAATCGAGCTTGGAACACCTACCTGTGAAGCACTCCCAAGCATTGCCGTTTTCCCTTATAACTTAGCTTGTACATGGCAGTCTAGAAGTGGGCACAAGCCTTCACATCGCCCAATTTGCATCATCCGGTTCTCAAACTCATGATGGCAGATGTCTTTGCCGCTGGAGGTCATCTGCCTGAAGGTACGACTCATACATATGACGCTAACAGACCTGATTCCATTGACGACTCCAGCTTCTGACCGACAGACTACCCAAACAGCGACACGGCAGAACTCCTAGCTTGATTCTCCCCAAGCGGTGTCTTGGCATTACCCCAGACTCCGCCGATCTGTGGAGGTTGGTGCGGAGGCACAAAACTTGAAAATGCTGCATTTGCGAATGATGACACTTGCCGAGGTCGCTGTGTCGTCAAATGGCGGGAAAGCACTTTCCCGAACCATGTTCTATGAACATCAGCAACCTCCACTGCCCATTCGCGACTAGGCATGCTCGAGGGAACCCACAACAGCTTCGTTAGCCGACCTTGATAGCGCACAAGGATGTGCACATCTGCCAACGGATGAGCCAGTGTGCCGCCGGAAGTGCTCGAGCATACAAGATGACAAGGCGGTCCATTCCGTCAGTCCTTGCGAATGGTCAGGCCTATCGTTGTGACCTGCCTAGGTAATCAGCACCATGAAAGCTGTACAATGGATGCTCACGGCACTGGTTGGCACGACGAGTGCTGCTCCAGCTTCCTCCCATGGAGACAGGCAGCACGATGGACCAGTAGCCCATGTCAAGAACGGTACTTATGTCGGACGTCACTTGGACAGCTACAACCAAGATGTGTTCCTCGGCATCCCCTTCGCAGAGCCGCCAGTGGGCGACTTGAGGTTCAGCAATCCAGTTCATTTCGATGCTCACTGGACGGGTGTTCGTGAAGTAAAGGAATACGGCCCAGCATGCGTCGGCTATGGGGCAGCTCAAATTGGATACGACGTCAGTGAGGACTGTCTGCAACTCAACGTCATCCGGCCATGAGGCATCAGGGAATTGCTCCCAGTGGCAGTCTGGATCTTTGGTGGCGCTTTTGTTCAGGGTTCTGGCGTTGACCGGCGGTATAACATGTCTTTCATGGTGGATCGATCTGTTGGTATTGGTCAACCGATCATGGCTGTAACGCTGAACTATCGCCTGGGTGCGTGGGGCTTCTTAGGCTCTGAAGAAGTCACTGCGTCAGGTCAGTCGAACTTCGGATTGAGAGACCAGAGGTTGGCGCTGGCATGGATACAGGAGAACATCGCAGCTTTTGGTGGCGATCCCTCGAAAGTCACCATCTTCGGTCAGAGCGCTGGAGCCGCGTCTGTTGGCTTTCATCTGCTCGCATTTGACGGTAGAGACGATGGTCTCTTCCGCTCGGCGATCATGCAGAGTGGTGGCCCACTCGCACTCAGCAGTCTGACAAGTCCAACTCAGGCTGCATACGACAATCTCACCGCCACCATCGGATGTTCTTCCAACGGGGATAGTCTCGCCTGCCTCAAGCCTACTCCGTATGAGGTTCTCAACGAAGCCATCAACTCCTCCGCTCTTGTCCGTGGCGCTTTCGGTCCCAAGATTGACGGCGATTTCATCGCCCGATACTCCTCCCAGCAGCTTGCCGACGAAGCATTCGTCCACGTGCCGATCATTATCGGGGCTAATTCCGATGAAGGCACGGCGTATGCGCCACTAAATCTTAACACGACCGCTGACTTTATCGCGTCCCTCACCAGTGGGGACATTCCATCCGACTTGGCCGAGCGCCTGGCAGAACTATACCCCGATGATCCAACTCTGCCGCTCGAGCTCGCCAACCTCCCCAACAACTTCGTCCCGAACGCCAGCTATGGCGCATACTTCCGCCCAGCAGCCACATATACGGGCGACCGCACCTTCATCGCAGGCCGTCGCCTCGCAGCACAGACGTGGGCAGGGGCCGGGCTGCCTGTATGGAGTTACCGGTTCAACGCGATCCCTGCATGGGCCAATCAGATGGACGGCGTTGCACACTTTTCGGAAGTGGCCTTTTCCATGTACAACATAGAAGGTCTTGGGTACGAACCAGTCAGGAAGCCACCGTTCGAGGCGAAGCCCGAGAGCTATACTGAATTAGCGGAGCTGATGAGTGGGGACTGGGTGAGCTTCGTGGCGAGTACAGATCCAAATGCATGGCACGGAAGGAGGTTCTTGAGTGGCGGAGAGGTTGCCTGGCCAGCTTATGCGACCGAAGACGAGGGCAAGGTCAACTATGTGTACGATGCCAATATGACCAGCTTTGTGGAGAAGGACGACTGGAGACGGGTGGGAATCGACGCTATACTGAGTGCAAGCGTGGACGTCTACGAGCGATAGCAAGGCTAGTACCGATGTCGTAGTATCGGTGCCATCATTGTTTTCGCTTGTAGGCTTTCGTTCCTGTCCTTTGACCCGTCCTCAACCTCTCTGTCAAGGCTACCGAACATAGCGGTTGTAGCAGTAGTTGATATAGATCTTTCGGAGCGGAACATCCCTAGGCCGAAGAACAGGGATGAGAACTCAAAATGGCCCCTGAACCTCCCCCAAAAAGTGTCGCGAGATCGCAGCCCACGAAATATCGTCAACGACATCGACGAGCAGTTGCGCCTTCTCTCTGGACAGCATTGACTTGCCTGTCGTCCGGTACCGCGACGGGTAGTCTATAATTCATTTCCTTCGCTGCGTCTCACCGATTACTGACCGCCTGAGCGGCTCACCTCCCCGCCCACATTCGGCGCTGCTTCCTCCCTCGCCCATTCCGCATTTTCACACCTCCACCATCAACGATGACGCCTCCAGCAAGGCAGCCCTTTCTTGTCTTCACCGTCCTCCTGACTCTCCTCTCCACCTTCGCCACAGCCCTCAAATTCGACCTCCTCGCCCACCCGGGCCATTCGACAAAAAACGAGCGCTGCGTGCGCAACTTTGTCAATCGGGATACGTTGGTCGTTGTTACCGCGACTGTCGGGGGAAGTAAGGGAGATGGCATGGTTGTTAATATGCATGTGAGTCAGTCCCGGAGCCCGGTTGGAACAAATGCGGAGAACGGAATTGTTGCGCTGGGCTAGGAAGGACGGATCAGTGGGGGTGGTTGTGGTGAGCGGGCACACCACCTGGTGTAGATTGGCATGACTGAGCAGGGCTCAGCAAGAAGAAGAACAACAGGAGTGGGCACGGAGGGCCGACGTTATCTGTCATCAGGGGATGGAATTGCCATTCTACGGACCATCAAACTGACGTATTGTCGACGAGCAGATCAAAGACGCAGTAGGCAATGACTACGGCCGCCCCAAGGACGTCGTCGGCGAGTCCCGCACAGTCTTCACCTCCCTCGCCGACACGGCTTTTGACGTATGCTTTGAGAATACCCTTTCTGGGCGCGGTAAGTACTATCCAGTACGCACAACCTGTCCCACCGCCCGCTTCCGGCACCTCTTCCATGAAACCCACGAAACCATCTCACTGACGCTCCCACCAGTATCACAAAACGACCCCTCCCGCTCAATAGAGCTCGACATCGACATCGGCGCTGACGCCCGCGACTGGGCCGGCCTGCAAGCCGCCGAAAAGCTCAAACCTGTCGACACTGAACTCCGGCGCATCGAGGCCTCGGTCAATGAGATAGTGCAAGAGATGGAGTATCTGCGGATGCGGGAGCAGAAGCTGCGGGACACGAACGAGAGCACGAATGAGCGGGTGAAATGGTTCAGTCTGGGCACGATGGGGGTGTTGGTTAGCTTGGGTGGTTGGCAGGTTGTTTACCTGAGGGCTTATTTTCGGTATGTGTGCTTGCAGTCTTCTGCTCTGTTTGCTTCGTGGAGGACGACTACGGCGTGCATGTCTGGGAACATGACTAATTCGCGGTCTCTGCAGGTCGAAGCATCTCATCTGAATGCCACGGGCACTTGTCAAAACTCATTCTCCAAAATGTCAATGTCAACGATTCCAGGCGACTGCGTTGGGAACGGCGGATGCAGCCACAGCTCTCGAGGTCGCAGTGGAGCTGCAGAGACTCTATGGGATTGTCCACACGACTATCGACAGAGTGTATAGAAGCTGTGCAGAAGGCGATAGAGGCACGTTTTTAATCCTCTGACCACTGGTTATCTAAGTCTGTCATCGTTTTGCCCATGAGGTCCGCCCCGACAGCCCCTTTAGGTCAAAGAACACGCACCTCGATATACATGCCCTCGAGCCCCTTACCTTCACCATCTTCATCCTCAGTCTTGACCAGACCCACGCGAGCAATCTCATCTACCAATGCCTGAAAGTCGGCAGGATCGCCTTTCATCAATCGTACTTCAGCCACTGTCCTGTCCTCCTCGCCGTTGTCGTCGTCCCCATTGGCGCAGAATTTGATGGTGGCTTTCAGTGGACGTTTGTCGCTTGAAGACCGCAGTAGGTTGGCGGTTATGGCTTGCATGAAGAGGTCGTCGGATGAGTTGCAATTTTTCCACGAACGCTCGCGAAAGATGATGTTTTTCGGAGCAGAGAGATAGCGGACCTTGAGATTGAGGATTTGCTTGCTTAGGGGCCCGAGCTGGGACTGCAGTGTGGTGTTGTCGGCTGCATCCGTATCGTCGGCAGGCGGTGAAGCAAGGTGATGAGATGTGGTCGAGTCGTTCGATTCGAGCTTGATCCGCTTGGGAGGCCTTTGTTCGCGGTCGTCCGATGCCTCTTCCTCAGCTTGCGCGGCGTCGCTACTAGGGCAAGGTACGAGAGTTGTTGTTGTGCTTGATTCTGGTGTGGAGGGCGGCGGTGCCAACGTCATCTCTTTCTTCGGTCCTGCACCTGGCTTAGGATCAATATCGCTGTCGTCTTCTGCGACATCGATTGCATCCTCTAGTTTGCTGCCCGCCTGTGACTCCGTCACGTTCGACCTCAACGGTCCTCTCTCGAAACGACCGCCACCACCGGTCACCACAGCATTCTTCACGATCTCCCAGGCGGACCCCCTGAATCCCTTCTCTGGTCCTTGCCACACTCGAAACCTCTTGGGCGCGCCTGAGGGTGATCGTGCGATGATTTGGGGTTGAGGCATACTTGGTCCAACAGCGACTAGGACTCCTCGAGATGTGTTGCGGCGCGATGTGCATTGATACCACCTGACATTGAGCAGTTCTGAGGTGTGTAGGAGTGTGTAAGTAAACGTTCTTCCAGCGTAGTTCCTGACAACATTTTGCTTTTCCACCAGGATACCATCTTCAAGACAGGCTGTGGAGCCGAATGCCTCTAGCTCCTGGCGGAGATGCTTTGGCATGCAATCAGTGTGCTTGTACGGCGCACTGGACGGTGACGGCGTAGTCATGAGGGGCGATCATGCGAGATGAAAATGGGTGGTTGAAGTGGTATGAATGGCGAACGAAGGGATGAAGAGGGTGGATGAAGGCCTGTAGAGGATATTGATCTTCTAGAAGCAGGCCGTTCCGGGCCCTGGAAGGCAGATGCTGAGACCGAGACGCAAGTGAGCTTGGTTTGTGCTTAGACGGAGAAGCGATGAGCCACGTACGGGAAGGAAAAACTGAAGACAGAGAGTGAGGAGAGAGGCAATCGATGTAAGGCTTGTCAGCAAGGAGATCTCTCAGCGGATAAAATGTTCATTCGAAGGCGCTAGTCATGGTCGCGCTTCGTGTATGTCGTCGACCCTGAGCGCCGTCGCTCATGATCTCCCTCATGATTCTGTATCGTCACTTGTTGTAATTCTCGTCTGTCTGCATGGTTCCATAGACCCTTCCGCCTTGTCGGGCGAGACCTCAACCGTACTCAGGTAGCGAGACACGACGTGCTTGGCCAGAATCGCGTGGCTCAACGCCAGGCCTGAAGTCTTCATCGTGCTGTGGCTCATCCCGTTGGGAAGACATCGACATCGACGTCCAGCCGCAGTTTTCCACCGGGCTCAGACTTGACAGCCGCGGCATCTTCGATAACAGCCCTCAAGCTGGTAAAGTCTTCTTCGTCGCCCTTGAACAGAATGCTATCCTCGAAGCCAGCCACCCGAACCAACAGCAAAGCAGTCTCAACCATAGGCTTGATGATTCCTGCAGCGACAGCTTGCCCGAACAAGTGCTTACTGCTGTTGCATGACTCCCACGTTCGCCGTCTCTTCAGTTTTAAATCATTGGTAAGGAATCGGACAGTGATCTTGCGAGGCTCTTCCGTGGTTAGGGAAGTGTCACGTGTACCCATGCTGTTGACCTCCTCGTTGTCATCGTTGTCGTTCATGGTGTTGATTTCGCTGTTACTGTCCTCGTCGTTGGTGAGATCGTCGAAGTGTGACCCAGAGGCTGGTACGACGTCGATTGAGCTAGAGAAGACTGAGTCTTGAGCGTCGTCCGGCTCTGAAGATCGCGTTGTGGTCGTTCTGCGGTCTGCGCAACTCTTACGCGTTGGAGACTTCGCTTTGATCGATTTGCGGACCACGTACTGCGTGGAGTAACCAGCTTCTTTGCCATGCCAGGTCGCCCAATTGCCCTTCATATTCTGTCTCATCTTGCCTGGAAGTCCAATGATCACTGGTCGCGGAATCGAGGGACCTTGTACAGCAGTGAGTTCCCGGTACCGCCAGGTCGTGCGCTTTTATCCCTGAAAGACAGTATGCACACAAGCATGGAATGTGGCCTCTAGCTGCTCGCCGGTGTCGACCAAGTAGTACGTATGCCGTGACCGACCACCACGAAAGTTAAGGTCTTTGCGAGTCAACCATGAGGACCCCTGGAGATCTGGTCTGCCAGACTCTTGAACAAGTGCTTTGAGATCTCCAGGCATCGTATCATCGAATTTCCACTCTCGTGCTCTCTCTCGTGTCGGTGCGACCATGTTGCTGGGACAGTCGGGCGTAGTTTGGGCGGGGTTTTGGAATGCGAATCAAGTCACAAGTTGCGTCGAGATCAAGTGAACTGGCCCAGTGCCAAGACCGTTCGGTTTGCTGTTTGTGTGACGAGCACCTAAGGTTTCCCAGAAATTCATGTTGACTCTGTACCAGAGGATCAGGAAGGTCACCCCTCACAAAGACTTCACATCAACCACCAGCTCCTCCCCACCACCTTCGGTCTTCATGTTCTGCGCAAAAGCAATCGCCTGACAAAGCACACCAAAGTCGTCTACATCACCTTTCATGATCGGAATTTCCTCCTCCAAGCCCTGTACCGTAACGCTAAGCGCAGTATCCTCTTTACTTGTCTTGAACAGCCTTCCGACGACCGCTTGCAGAAACAACTTCTGTACGTTGCTGCAGTCCCGCCATGGTCGTTGCCTGAGCACTTGATCTGAGTCGTCTCTGAACACTACCATGACTTGATCACCAATCTCTGCTGGTACTTCCGATAATTTGCTTGTATTTTGCGGCGCCTCTTGCTTGACTGGCACTGCTGGTGCCTCAATCTCCTGGACATCGTCCGAATCACTTTCGGCGGTGAGTTCTTCTTGTTCTTGTGGTGCTTCTGCGGGTATCTCGGTATGCTGGGGCGCTTCTGTAGGCGCCTCAGTAGCCTGAGGTGCAGTTATAGGTACATGACTTGTGCGCGAGAACATCCTGGGGTGAGGTGATTGAGGAGAGGTCGTGGTCGTTGTCTCTGCTCTACCGCCCGACGGCCGCTCGGAGGCACTTAGACGAGGCGCCGTTACACCGTTGAGCCCGGACTGGTGATCATCTGCTTGAGGTGCCTGTGCCTGTCGTAACACTGAGTTACGTTTCGGCATCTTCAGTCTGACAATAAGCCGAGGTCTGGGTTGCGACACCGTCGACTCGGATTTGCGCCTGTTTGAGGGACGTGGTTCTGCATCAGAGTAGCCAACAGATGTGCTACGTCTCGCTTGCTTCTGGCGGTGTGGGCCCTCGAAAGATGATCTGGCGCTTTTAATGGCTTGGCGGGTGAGGCGCTTCGAGGTTTTAAGATTGTTGCATGCAGCGCGCAGGAGATTTGGCCAGAGTTGATGGGCAGGACGGCCGTTCTCGGTGAATTTTCTGCACAGGGCTCGGTAGTCGCGAAGGAGAGGCTGGTCCCATTTCTTGGGCTCGTAGTCGTGGGGAACGCCGTAGTTAGGATCGTTGGGAAAGATGGTCGCAAGGTAATTGCGTGCCAGTTCTTCATCCTTAAGGCGTTTGGGGTTAGGTGGCTCAGGGGTCGAGTCCTCGTCGTAATATTCTGAAGGTCTGACACGTTTTCTCGATGTCTGCGGGTGTATAGTGTGTACAGTGGAGGTATCCGAAGAGGTACTGCCGGCTGATGTACCATCAGCAATACCGAACAGACCAGATTGAGCTTGGACTGAGTCAGGTCAGCAAGTAGCAGTGCATTGTCAAAGCATACTGACCATCTTCATTCTCAAAGATATCACTTTCGAGCGGTAAAGTCCAAGGCTCTGATCTTCTGGCCTGTCTCTCACGTTTCTTGACAAAGTTTGTCGTACTGGAAGAAGTCCCTTTGCGCTGTTGTCGTGCTTGTAGCCTCTTTACTGCTTTATCAACCCCTTCCAGGCCTTCAGTGGTCCTGACGACTTCTCTCGTATCGTCGGCAAATCCATTCGCTTTAGTCCATACTCGAAGGTGAGACGGTATCATGCTGGGCGAGCGACCAAGAATCGTGGGTTCGGCGCAATCGTTCCCTTTGACTACAGTAACTCCCATGGTGCTGCCTGTCGTCGCGTAAACGTGATAGTACCTGGCGTCTAGCTTCTCTCGGGTGCTGAGCATGTAGTAGTCGTAAAGCTTCTCCTTCTTCCTGTCCCAGATCGCCGCGCCTTTGTCCTCAAACACTCGGTTCTCGCGCTCATATTTGAATGTGTCACCTTTGACTAGCTGACGGCCCAGCTGTGGCGGAATCTCATCCGGCAACGATGTGATCTGACGTGGATACCCTCGCCGTCCGCGGTTTGCGATGAAGTCTAGCTTGTTTGGCGTCTCCATATTTCCATTGATCTACAGTGCAATGTATCGTCAGTAATGGACTTTATGCTGTGGCAGGGGTTTTTCAGAAGTCATAATAAACTGACATCTTCATCGACCTCATCAGGCGTCTGCTCGCCTCGTGTGAACTCTTGGATGGCATCCATTCTCATTCCGTTTTGATGGGGCTGATCGAGCTGATCGGGCTGATCAGGCAACTCCCCGGTTCCGTCCATGAAAGTAGTCGTATGCCTCAATCCAAGGCGATCGATGTCTCAACTGGGCCAGCGAGTTTCTTGCTTTAAGAAGACGATGGAGATTTTCAAATGTTGAATACTGTTCTTAAGTGACCGAAGACGATTGTTTGCTATTGCGGAGGCTATTCGTGGTCGCTAAAGGCTTGGGGGCTGGGAGGTGCTACAAGGTTCAGGCAAACGAGATTTGGCGCCTGGAGGATTGCCTTCTAGGTGGAGGAGATTCTTAGTAGGTAATCCAAGGAGATGGCAGTGATGTCACTACCATAGTATACTAGTAGACCTAGGTACTAGGAGTGACTTACTTGGGCCACTACATGGACATGTGGAAAGAAGCTACATCTATCAGTGGTCTTAGATCCCTGTGGGCGCTCGAAGCTCGAAACCAATGGACCCATGCTACAGGGTGAAGACTCCTGTTGCTTTCTGCTGATTGTGCACGAGTGCTTCGTCTCTTGAGTTTCATAGCTTGGTCCCGTCTACTAGGAGGGTACTACTGCTCCAGCATCCGCACAGCAGCCCTCAACCGCTCCGCCCCTTCTCTGAGGAGCTCCCAACGTGCATCCTTGAAAGCGAACTCTAGGCTTCGCAGCAAGCCGACAATATTGTTTCTCCCAGCTTTCACTGACTCAAGCTCGGCCGAATCCTTTACACTGCCTATAGTTTGAAGGTACAACTTCGCATCCTGCCAATTCTGCGCTTGAATGCCGATGTCTTCGTCCCACTTCGAACTCTGACGGGGAGCTGAATATGCCGAGTGTGGCAATGCGGAGCCACTGACCTCCGACCTGAGGAGCCGCTCCGGAAATGGTCGGAGAAGTCCATCACTCATGAAACCCCAGCAGAAGACGATCAAGCCCGCCATGTAAAGCGACCATGATCTGTAGATCAAATGATCATCGCGCGCATTGTAGGTAATCCCATGCGCGTCACCCGGGGACGGCCGAGGCGTCAGCGTCTCTTTGAGTAGTTGCAATGCATGCCAGACAGCTGTCCGACCACCGGCACTTCGGATCCACGACCCAATGGTATTCTTCGCCCTTTCTCGATCTGTGTCAGCGACTGGTCTACCTAGATTGGACTTTGCGCCTGCGAAGATCTGGATGTCGCGGATGTCGCAGTGCATAGCCATATGTGCCAGATGCCACAACACCGTCGCAGTAGTCATATTGTCCGAATCAGGAGAGCTCGACTGCGTAGCCGTCTGCCATGGAAGCGAAATGCGCTGCATATGTGCTCGTGAGTCTTCGAAATCTTTCTTCCAGAAATCGAACGACTTTGTCAGCGGTTCTCGCCATCCAGGCGGTGTGCCCATACCCATTCCTCGTGAGACGCCAAGAACCGACATCTGGAGATCTCGCTGCTGCATGTGCCATGACACAGACAACAAGCCAGCCATCAAAATCATGCGTCCGATTGGATTCGTGCGCACCTTGCGCCCTGTGAGAATCTTCCGAAGGGCGTCTGTGAATGTTGGCGGCTGCACACCGTTCGCATGCAAGCTCGCCTCGACTCTAGCAACTTCTCCAGCTGATGTGGCTTCCCAAAGTGCATCATCACAAGGTAGAGGCAGACGAATCTCGTGAGGCACCATAATTGCTGCGTGGCCGAATGATGTCGCGGACAGAGCGTCCAGATAAAAAGCTGCAAGTGCCACACGTCGAGTCGCTTCAGCCTGGATCCATCGTCCCCACCACTGTTCTGGTGTAGCAGCGTGGCGGGAGATCTCGCGATGTGCATGACCATCGATCAGGGCAGTTCCCCGACGCATCAGTGTGATTGTTGTAGATGAGTGAATGTGGGCTCGCTCATGAATTAGCCTGCTTGCACTCAACTTTTCATACGTCTCCAAGAGTAGAAGCGTCTGAAACACCCATAGCTTTGCAGGAGGACGGAAATCTTTGTCCTTGAACACCAGCCATCGCAGATGCCATGCGATGAATGCTGCCAACTTGGAGCCGCCCTCCGCAACTGCTCGGCCATGGGCTTTGTTGAGCTGAGATGCTCCTATAGCCATGATGGCAAGGAGAAGGTATGGATGAGTTTGATCCGCAGAAAAGGTAGGCTGATGGAGTATTGGGATCTGCTCGTGGAAATGGAACCAATACGACCCGATGTAGTTCTGTAATGAGCGCATGCTCAGGACATGGTCGTCCTGATCCCGATCTCCACCCAGCACATCGTCTCTAATCTCTGCAATATCGCTAGCATCATCGTCCGTGAAGCGGTGGTCAATGAGAGCCATCAACTTCTGTCGTTTGCCTGAAGAGAGAAGCTGGCCATTCGCGGTAGCCAGTGGACTCGCAGCAAGCTCGCCTGCGCTTCCAGGAGACGGATTCTGGTACGCACTTCCCATTGAGCCATCGTCGAAGTATGCCGGATAGATCTGGCTGCCAAAGCCCTCGTTGGTATCAACAAATCCGACACCTAGACCAGTGAACGCGCCAGGCATCCCGCTCATGTCATCGAATAGCCAGTTCGTAAACTCATCTCTCATTGATACAGGCGATTCGAGGGGAGCCGCGCCACCGCCAGTCTGGGTGATGTCGAAGCCGTTCATGCTTGCATCAGTCGATCTTCTGGCGGCATACGGAGTCGCTGATACGCTAAGATCGACAAGCTCGCGAGACCGCTTTCTGCTGCTCATCGAGCTGGGTTCAGCTGGCTTGGTGAATACGGGCTCGCGCTCGTAAGACTCGCTGTATTCAGCCACGTTCTTGAAAGGGTCCAATCTGTACCTTGACTCGGTGACATTGTGTGCCGGTGCCGGTCCATTGAGGATATTGGGATATCGACTGGACGTTGCTGAGATGTTCTGATTTTGTGAGTACGCAGAAGTTGAGCTGTATGAGTCTGTTGCGGGTAATGTTCGAGCTCGTTGATAAGCAGAATTATTCCCTGATCCGAGAGCGACAAGAGCACTGATTTCGTCGGTGTCTGAGGAATGACCAGCTCCCAGTGAAGTATTCTGATGAGACGTGTCAGGTGGTGCAGACTCCTCCTGCCTGCCGCGGCTGAAATGGCGCTCTTGGTGTCTGTTGCAAAGATCCTGCCGGACGAAAGTTCTCGTGCATCCTGGGTAGTGGCATCGAAATATCTCCTTTGGGTTGTGATTGAGTTGGTGACGGTAAAGATGCTCAGCGCGCGAGTAATCACGATTGCATCCGGCGAACGTGCAATGGTACCGTCGCTTATCACCAGGTTTCATCCTCTTGGCATCGTCCTCTTCTTTGGGCAAGATGCTGGGCTCCTCGGCGAGTTCGCCATTGTTGCTGGGAGTCGCTACGTCGACAGACTCCGCTGGGATTGTGTCTGCCATCACAATGACTACTGAGTGAACGGCGACATTGGAGCATCAAGACAGTCGTGGCGATCTTCGCGGCTGCCGAACTCGTGTCAATCTGTACCCGATGCCCCGTGAGCTTCCGCCATACAAAATGGTACAACCAAAACCGCGACGCGAATGCCGACTGTCACTCTGATGAGTCCAGTGCCGATCGCCGATGGGGGCAAGCAACGGTATACAGATGGCTACAGCCTCGACTTGATGAACGAAGATGGTGATGGGCACACCGAGCTCTGAGAGGAAGCAAGATAAGTACTGCGGCTGAACGGGAGGGTCTCCTGCCTGTCACTAGGGGGTCGAGCTCGTGCAGGGATTGTGTGGGAGCGCGGGCGCCCCGCATGTGGGGGTTCATCTGCGGCAGCAGGGTCTGCGAGTCCCCGAGCGCTCGAAAGTCTAGGTTTTCTGCATATATAGTAGCAAGCTGTGCCTGCCCTGTCTGCCCAGGTGTGCAGGGACGGGCCAGATTGTCTGTAACCGTGTCCTCATCGATGCTTGAGATGGACTCAGCGACAGAGCTCATCGCTATTCCAATAGCATGAGCCATGGAATTTGATCTGTCCTCATACAAAGCTGAATGTCACGACGAAGCAAGAGTGCCACGTGCCTGATCCGAATAGTCAATCACTGAAGTCAGCTACCGATGTGAAGCAGGTACGAGGGTATTCGGATCGAAGAAGGCACACTCATAGGCATATGTTTCAAGGCACCCCGGACTGGGACAGTGCTGCAAGTTATCTTCATCCAAGAATTATCCTAGAGGGCTTCGACACAGAGACTAACTGTGGCAAGATATGAGATATGCGCAGACGTTACTGTGTCCGATACTGCAACGCTGTCCGCAACATTCCATCGAAAGTACGTGCCATCTCGGCGTGAACGTGGTCGTAGTGACTTCCACTCCATCCTCTGGACGAGGAGCGCTGCGTGTCCTGAAGCAGACCCAGGCCCTCAAACTTCGTCATCCTCATCAATCGATATTTCCACGTTCTCCGTTTGTACATCAATGTACGGGTCGGGAATGTCGACTGGGAAGGACAATGCCGCCTCGGACACAATGGACGACAGGCGCCGCACTTCCGCCGTAAACATCTCCCCATCACTTGGCCCGTCCTCGAACGTGGACGTCGCTGCCTCAAGGAGTTCGTCCGCGACCACGGTCTCGTCCCCTTGCTCCTCATGGAACGCGCGATAACCGAACCATATCGACCGGCGGCCCTCTGCCGCGACTTCGTCTGGAAATGCCCTCAGCCACTGCACGTCGACCTCGTGAAGATCATCATCTTCGCCTTCGTCTTCGTTCTCACTTTCGTCTCCATATCCGTCCTCATCTTCGTCCTCATCTTCGTCCTCATCTTCATCTTCGGATTCATCTTCGGCTTCAACTTCGTCTTCATTTCCAACAGTGACACAACCCATACCCTTCGGCAGTAATGGTCTTGGTGGCCGGACTCGTTGGGCGACCCGCAGGCATGACTGCTCCAATTCTTTGAGAGCGGCCCATTCTGGGTGGTACATCGCGACCGCGCGAGCAGTCTCGTCTGCCGCTTCCTCCAACGCCTTAAATCTGCTCATGAACGATTCAGGGCTATCAAGCACTTCGCCGATCCTCTTGCTCCACAAGGTCATAGCGGCGGACACTGCGTATTCTTCTGCACGGAAGGCCTGAGTATGTCGAGCTCCCAATTCATCAGACTGAAGTTCCGAAATATAGTTCAGTTCGTTGCTGGCTATGGCTGCGAGCTTCTGTTCACGGTCTGCATCGCTCAGAATCACAAGGAGGAGTTTCTTGAGGAGCAAGTTGCAGCAGTCGGACGCGTAACGAGCAAGGTCGTGCCACAATGGATCGTCGTGATCGTCAAATAGCGCTCGCTCGCGACTGATGTGCGCTTCGATGAGCCCCAATTCCTGTAAAGCGCGACTCTGGTTTCCGCTTTCCAAGTAGATGATGTCCATTGCTTGCAGGATCCGGTGGTATACATATAACAGGCGAAAGTCCGCAGCGTGCGCGTCGATAGGCCACAAGCCATGTGAGTCTCGGTCAAGCATGCAGGCTTCCACCCACGCGGGTCGCTGCATGTTTTGTGCAACCATTTGACTGTATGCTGACTCAAAACCGAAGAACATGGCATTCGGAATGCCACGAAGGAGACTGAGGATGTCCAGCACATCCAGGATATCCTTGTCCTGGTTGGGGGTGCTTTCGCGATTCGTGTATGTGACAGCAAGTCGTTGCAGCTGACGCGCATCTGTAGCTATTTCCAGCTGCTCGACCAGTTCGCGGAATGTGCGGTATTCGTAGATGCAGGTAACAACCGAGTGTACGTGGCTGAATAGATTACGATGAGTGCTGCCCTCATTTGCTATTTCTAGCACCATGTGGACCGAAGTTGTGCGTAGACTGATGGTCTTGTCGGTATCTAGATCGTCGGGGACGCGCAGGAACGGTATCGCGGCGATGCTCATCTCGTGCCTCATGAGATCGAAGTCGCTTTCGGTGTGGATATCCAACTTGATGACCAGAACCTGCTTAGCCAGATAATCGAATGTCTCATGGCGCAACTTGCGGTTGCTGGCAAACAGAGAGCGATCTATGGTTTCCGGAACGAGTTTGGTCAGGCCATAGTAGTCGGGAGTCTTTCGCTGTACGAGTTCGCGAATTGTCTGCATTCTCGTCTCGGTCGCAAGAGTCATGAGTTGCGATCTGTCATCGCCTTCGATGTCGATATCCATCTCATCGCTCGCGCTTGCCACGGTGTTACTGAGACCGGAAGGGCCTTGAGTCGGTTGAGGAGGGTTGGGAGCAGGATTGTGTGCGATTGGAGGTGCAGATGGCACAGCAGGTTGTAAGGGTTGTACCCCAGATGTTGCTGTGGTGTTAACGCCTGTCCATGGTGTTCCATAGCGTTTTGAATGTCTGTCTGCGTAGCTGTTGCCAATGAGCTGACTGGCCGCTATATCGTCAACCTCCCTGACATGCTGCTGGTAAGCATACTGCATAGTGTGACTTTGTGTATACTTGCGCGCCATAGGCTTTTTAGAGGTGCCCCAGTGTCTGGACAACTCGTATGCATCCTCCTTTACCACATCACACCCTACAATAGTGCAGGCGTACCAATAACCAGGGCGCGCCTTCTTTGTGTGACTTGGCATGATTACTGTGTGCTCTATCGCCCAGGAAGAGACTCAATCATAATGTCTGTGTTCATGGAACAAGTTGTGGTCAGAAGTAAGTACGCAAGAGTCATTCTCAAAACTTGACGGCTGGAAGATTGCCTGTGTTGGACGTTTAGCGCGTTTTGGGCTTGGCGTGCTATTAGTTGCCACGGTACAAGCAGTGAGATGGTGATTGCTGCATCACCTGAAGCACAGTATCAGCACACCAGTAATGTAAGTATCTCGAGTGATGAATGAGCAGTATGCTCTTCCAATTGCTTTACAGGACACGCTGCAGACACAAATGAGCGAGCCACGACTTCGTCCATACCACGGTCTGCGCCATTCGTGTCAAGTCGCGGTGCTGCAACAGTGGCGGGACATCGAAAGCAGTGGAGTTCGCCCGCTCCCCGAGCTGATATTCGTGGCCATCGACCAGCTCTGGAGGGGTCAGGGGCGAACTTCGGCTGTGTTCACTCCAGCGCCAGGTGGCACAATCTGTTCTTATCGTTGGCACCAGCGTGGCAATGTTCTTGTCGGACGATATGTTGTATCTGTCCTGGCACAGATCCATGGTGACCATCTCTTCAATGAGTCGAACATTAGCTTTCGAGCTCAGAGACTTACGGGGACTTATGTATTGTCCAAAGTATGTCAGCGAGCTGTTAATCCTGCACAACTTGTGCGAACGACGGCATTCTACGGTGTCGCCTGAAGGCATGCATTTTCACATCGGCGTGCTGGCCATTCGAGAGTCCTAGGACCAGAAGAATCCGCAGGTTACCAGATGCGCCGCAGCTGCGCCTTGATTCATGCTAGTCCTGCAGCTGATGATCAATTTGGCATGCATTCATTTCGCGGAAAGCGGTCTCTCCTAGTCGTGTCAGATAATTATCGGATGCAGCTTCAATCCTTCGCATCGGTGCGTGCAAACCTCCCTCGAACGTGGCTCAAATATGTCTTCAATTGGCCTCACGACTGTCATTCCCAAGAGTCGTATCGAATGAGCCTCTTTTGTAGTACGTCCGACGGATCAATGAATGATCATCTACGTGAGATCTGGTGCGGTAGGATGCCGCCTAACGCCAAGGACCGAGGCAATTTCGCGTTCGCGGTGGACGCCTTTTTTGGAGCAGGACATCACCACAACAACCTGAATCGTCACTCCCACGGTAGACTTACGCCAGGAACGCTATGCACACCGGCTCATTGTACTATGTACTCGACATCTCAAAGAGCTCGCGACCGAGCTGTCGTGAATGAAAGATTGTCGAATGTTTCGCCGGCTTGGTATGACTGATTTGATTGACCAGCTGTCGCGAGCAAACAGCTTTGATTATGCTCGCAAATCTCAAGCAATCGCACTTCAGGTCATGTACTTAAGAGGCACTAATGACGACTGGATGAATTGAGATGGTCAAAGCTAGATAAATATATTGACAGCGCATGCATGCCGCCCTCACTTACTTCCGACTAGCATAAAAGACTACCCCGAACGTCAAGCGAGGACTCAGCGTACGACCTATCAGAAGAAAGAGATCCAAGAATCGTGAGAGTCGAGCTGTTGCTGAGACTCGAGTCTGAGGCCTGCTCAGCGATTGCTCAACCCGAATTGTTGTGATCCAGACAATGAGACATATGTCTTTAATCACCTCCACCATGATGACGACCAGGCAGGAGATCCTGCAGGCGACGCTTGCTCACCCCACTCTGTCTCGAAGGATGTTTGAACTGATGAAGGTTGTAAGAAGGTTGGTGACCTGCTGCTGAGGGTGAAACCAGTGGAAGGTGATATGCAGAGGCCATGAGGGCCTGGCCAATGGCCTGCTTAGGCAACTTGTGAAATGAACGTACAATGTTCAGTGCTTCACCTGGCGTTGCTTGGCAGATTTTGCGACGCGACTATGTCGACCTGGTCTTACTTTCTTTATTGCACAGCTGTGTCTGATGAACACTTTGTACACTGCATCCAGCACCCAAACACGCACTCGAATACGCACTCTGAGCACGAAAAGGATACCTAATCAACAACAATGGCTCCTCAGAATCGTGTTTGGGCACCCCTGAACATGTGGTATGCATGCAGAACGCCAAATTGCACGATCTTCGGAGCGGAGAGAGGTGAAGCCATCCGTCATTGCAAAGATGCTCATGGTATCCCAGGCAGGACGGTGAAGCCCGAGCAGAAGGTTGAGCTAAAGTCAGATGCCGAGATCAGACAAATGGTGGGCGACGCCTACTTTGAAGATCGGGACGCCAAACGCACCATTGCAAGAAATCTACGGTTGGCGGCTCAAGCGGCTCAACAAGCACAGCCTGCGGTCCCTACTGCAACTCGTTCGCCTCCTGCACCTTCATCATCATCAGCCACCCCGTCGTCTGTCCCAAAGATTCCTGATGTGTCACCATTGTCTACCGAAGACTATACCGAAGACAACAGCAAAGACAACAGTGGAGACAACATCACCGACGGTATCGAAAACGACGGACAGAGCGACAGTATTGACGATGGCGCCGCCTGGTGCTTCGATCGCTACTTTGGTCCTGGCCATTACCTTGGTCGTCCACACCATTTCAACGACAATCACGGTCTTGACGATGATGGCGAAGCCCGCAACGACGCTGAAGAGGACGAGAACGAAGGCGAAGGCGAAGACGGAGACGTCGTCATGTTTGCGAGCGAGCCACCATACCACATGCTTGAAGAAGACAGGGAACCAGAGTCGACTTCCGTCGAGATGCAGGTCGAGGAAGGGAGTCTTACCAACAGAGGCCCTCAGCGAGTCGATCCACAACCAGTCCCAACATTTCTGGGTCTGCCAGATGAGGTTCGCGCCAACATCACCGAGATAAACGTCCTCCGCGAGACACATTCTGGGCTAGGTGCTGCCGACCTTGATGCCGCTATCACCTTAGTGGAGACTCCAAGGTCGTTGATTCGGTAACAGCAGAGTCGCGCCGCTGGCCGCGACTCTGAGAGGATGCGTCAAGGTTGTGCTTCCGAGGTATTGGGAAAGGTGCGCGTTCGCTGTGGAGCACCAGCCGCATCAACCAGAAGATAGCAGTCGGAGGCAACGCAACGAAGGGCTACTACCGCCCTGTCTCTCAGTTAGTCGCACATTCTGGATTTCTGATGTCATGTTCGCTAACAACATCCTCAGGATCAGCGATGGCCACTCGTGGTCGTCACCGGCATTCCGTCTAAGCAATTTCATTTTCTCATGGTTTCGGAGGGCGCAGGTCAGGGCTCCCGGCAGCAGTTGGGGATCAGTTCCTCGAGTCCTTTGTATGAGATGCGCTTTTGGGTATCAGTCGTCCTTGTGTGACACGAGCAGACACATCCTCGTGCCCATACTACGTATCGAGCGTGCATTTTCTAGTCATACATTGGCATTTCTACACCCATCGTGGCCTCGTACACAATTCATCTGCCTCTGAGGGATGCATCAACAACGACTGATCTGGCAGAGAGTTGAGAATCTGCTGTCATGCTTTTACAGGTGACGTTGATTGTGAGTGCTTTGGTGAAGCCACGAATGCCTGGGAAAGCGTGTGGCTGGCTAGGCAAGCAGGTGAAGAAGTGAGTGTCCAGAACTTCACCCAGATATTCAGGTTCTTGTAGGCAGACGCGACTTCTACCTCCCTGGCGTGTCTGTTCGTCTTTATTCTCTTTGCACGACACGACCACTTCTGCCACAACTTCCATCTTTGCCACGTCTAGCGTAACATCACGAATTCTGTCAGTCACTAGTCTGGAGCAGCAATCTAGCAGTCGCCATGGGCGTACTCTTTGCCGAAGATGGGCACTGGTACGCATGCACACAGGAAGGCTGCAAAGTGTTCAAACGCGACAGATACGAGGTCGCACGTCACTACGAGAAAAAGCATCCCGACGTGTACAAGGATATCGACTCCGAAGATAAAGCCAAAGACATCACATACGAGGATGCTGAGCAGCTTGTAGACGTCGCCGCGCACGCAAGGCACTCAAACGTCGTCCTGGAAGCCCAGAAGCCGAAGCGACGAAGAAGAAGGCTCTAGCGACGAAGGCCAGAAAGAAGGCGGAAAAGTTGGCAGCTCAAGCGGCCCAACAGTCACAGTCTGCTGCTTCACCTCCTACATCGTCGACCGCGTCTCCCACATCGTCAGCTACGTCTCCTACTTCTTCGGCCACGACTCCTACATCTTCGGCTGCGTCTGCTACGTCTTCGGCTCAGTCTCATACATCTTCGGCTACGTCTCCTACATCTGCGGGCGCGTCGTCGTCTGTTCCAAGAGCTCTCGATCTAGAGTCGCTGAATCTCGAAGACGACAACGAAGAGGACAGCGAGAAGGATGACGGAGAGACCAGCGACGAGGACAGCCATGAGAACAGCGAGGATGATTACGATCACGACGGTGAGAGCGACCATCATGATGAGAGCCATCAAGAAGATGGTGACGAAGGCTAATACTACGGTGATGAGGGCCACATCTACGGTAAACAGGACTACAACGACACCGACGATGATTACAATTCGAGTGGTGAGGACCTCGACGAAGATGACGATCGAGACATCGCCAAGGCTGAGGCCGAGTCACCAACTTACACCATGTCCGAGCCCGACACGGCACCAGAGACACCTTCCGATGCGATGGAAATCGATGCGATTGGGCCAATATCACCGAAGACATTGCTCACTCTGCCCCCTGAGCTCCACGCTCTCGCTATCGAGAAATTGGTCGTTCGCGAGACGCGTCACGCCCTCGGCCGCCAAAGCCTTGGTGCCAGTGTCATTGACCAGGACCTCCTCAATGGGCACCCCGACCTAAGGGCGGCAACTCTCGACATTCTTGCGAGGAAGGTGGTGGTCGTCCAGGTCAACATCTACAGTTGGAGCATAGATGCGCTCACAGAGTTCCAAGAAAGTCTGGTTCGTCTCCCATTGCAGCGGGTGAGCCCCATGCTCGAACAGGACCCAATCTTGAACGGTCGTATCGTGTCGCTAACAGTGAGCGTTCACGTGGGTCCGAAAGCTTGGAACCCTTCAGATCCAAGGTCGAACGCTCCGCACGTGCCTCACCACATTCCACACACGTTCATCCTCGAGAGGGAGTCAGGCTTCAGACTTGTTCGAAAGCTAAAGTCTCAGAAGATCCGAAGACTCACACTCGACTTCCACAGACCTATCAAAGATGCCCAACAACGAAAAGACGCGGTCTTCCTGCTGTGGATGTTCGGCATGCTTCGAATGGTCGATCGTGTGCAATTCTGCGGCAAGAAGTTGCCCTGGCCACAGGAGATCTTACGAGACCTTAAGCAAGTCATGGAGGCCAAGCCCAGCCCGCAATCTGTTGGGAAACCCCAGCCAAGTGCTGAGAAGTGCTTGAAGTTGGTGAAGGACCATTTAGAGCCCCACTTCACAACCGGCAGTGGTTCAGAGGATGATTTCGAGATTGTTCTGTCGGTCCTGAAAGCACTGCGCACTCGGAAGGTGTAATTCCTTGGATGGGATGAGGAGCCGGCCTAGATATCCCGCGTCAACGACGTTAAGCCACCTTCAGCTCAGGCGATCATATTGGAGCGAGCAACCAGAAGCTACAAAGGATCAGCAGGGTGCCGGCATGTTCACGAGCTCTTATTCTGAACATGGTGCGAGCCACGGGTCATACTTTCCTTGGGAGTCAACGGAGGCTCGTCGTTCTTTCATATTTGCATGATACGGGCAGGCATTTTGGAGTGTCCTTGGTATGCATCGAGCAGGCATTTTCTACTCATTGATTGGCATATCCGCACTGACCTTCATAGCGAGCGATGAACAGCCATAGCCTTACACAGAATGCATCTGTCTCGCCGGAGTCATTGACAAGTTTCGACAACGAGTTGCGGAAGAGTTCAAGTGTCTACTGCCTTATTTCTTTCGCAGTTGACACTGATGAGTGAAGCCCGGAATGTCTGAAAAGTGATGTGCCGTCTTTGGCAGCATGTGATGAAGTTGCGAACGTCTGGATCTTCACCTGTTGCTGTCTTTGCAGGCAGATAGACGCGCCTCCTGCCTCTCTGGCGCGTCTGGTACTTGTCTTCATTGTCTTTGCACTGCAATCCTTCTTCGCAACCTCTGTGTACACCATATCGAGCACCTTATCCGCAATCAATCACACACCAATTGCGCACTCCAATCCTTGACAGAACACCAACCCAGCAGCCATGGGTCTCACTTGGGCAGAAGAAGGCGAGTGGTACGTATGCAGAACTGACGGATGCAAGAAATTCGCTGCAGAGAGAGGAGAAGCTTGCCGCCACTACTCAGAGGATCCATCCAAAGGAGGACATGGCATCAAAGGCAGAGCAATAAAACCAGATCAGAAAGTCAAATTGGTCAAGGACGCGTATATTAGACAGCTTGTGGGCGACGAGTACTTCCAACGCCGCCTCAAAGAACGCCCTAAAGGCGAGAGATCCGAACTCAAGAAAGCAAAGTGTGCAGCGACCAAGGCGGAAAAGAAGGCGGCACGTTTGGCGGCTCAAGTCCAAGCGAATAAGACCTCCACCAGCGAAGACGATGCAGACAACGCGCTGGAAGGGGCGGGTTCTGGTGGAAGCGCCCTTCCCACCCCTGGCTCAAATCTCAATCAACACACTCAAGGGCCTGCACAGCGAAGCCAAAACGCTCCAACGACGCGATCGAGCTCCCAAGTCTCACAAGCTGGTGCACTACCTATGTATTCGTTCGTGCCACTTCCTGTCACTGACATGCCAAACGTGCCAGGTCTGAGCATCGACGATGTAGAAGACACCGTCATGAACGATGTGGAACCTGAAGATTTTACCGGCAGTCACGATGAAGCTGGTAAGCAGGACGAGTCTGGAAACGCCGATGGTTCCGGCAATCACGATGGACCTGCCGAACTGATGGAGGTGGATGGAGACAGCGCCAAAATTGCTTACCAAACGTGCCTACGCACGCTGCTCGGTATGCCTCGAGAGATCCGCCAAATCATCATCGAGTATTCGTTCGTTCGAGGCATGCAGAGACGCGACAAATCGACCTCGCGTGTGCTGGACACCACATTACTCCGAGTCTGCAGAGACCTTCGATTCGATGGGCTAGACGTACTCAGATCGCGCATGACGATCATCCAGATCGTCGTACATAGCCAGCATATGGCCTTGATGGAGGATCTGGTCAACTGGGTTCGGGCTCTTTCCGTATTGCGGATGGATCACCAACTCAACGAGAACAGATATCTGACCGAACTGATCCCATCGGTCACCATGGACGTACATCTGAAGAAAGCCGAGCCAGAGCCAGCGCCTGCTGAAGCAAGGCTGGACACATTCGGACAACACGCCTATTTCGGTGGGCTAAGGTTGCCAGATGCTTCGTCCGATCTGGACTCGGACTCAGACTCAGAAGACGAAGCTGATCCACCAATGCCGGATATCCACATCCCACTCAACTTCAAGTTCGCCACGGAGGCCTGGCTTGACCTCATTGAGCACTTACAGCTCACCGCCGCAGACGGCGTCCTTGAGCGACTGCACGTCACATTCGGCAACCATAGCATGATCCCCTCGCAGCGCAATAACGCTCTGACTGCGCTATGGTCGCTTGGAATCCTCCGCAACGTTGGTGGCGGCGATGTTGGTAACGTGGGGATCCACAGTAAGGCGCCATGGTGCGATGAACTCCATGAACCCGCCAGACAAAACGCCATTCAACCCGCCATCCGCCGTCTTCGCCGACTGATGGTTTCTCACAAGAGAGGCACACCAGGAAAGAACCGTCCTGAGATGGAGGAGCGCATGGAAGAGGCCATAAAGAAGCTTAGGAGGCATTTCAGAGCCCCGAGCGTCAAGAAGGACCTGGAAGGCGCCTATGGCGTGTTGAACGCATTGAAGCGTTACTGGACTTACTGAAGTCAGTGGAGCGGTTAGCAGGGAAGAGAAGCACCTGCTTTGGAGAGCACTTCTCCTAAGCCGCAGGCATACGTCCTCTATACGGCATGTGACCATCAGGTCTTGATCTCTTCAGCATTGTACGAGCAGAAGTGGGCAGACACTTCGTCCTGTCCTTGATATGACACGGAAAGGCACGTTCCTGTGGCCTTTGTATGTGATGAGCAGTCACTCTTCGGTCAGCTTTGTATGACATGGGCAGACACCCGAGTTTGCTTCTGCTCTCATACGTAGCTCTCGACGCAATGACAATGATTCTTACACCAAGCCCGGTTCCTTCTTCCTGTAGTTCGAGAACAGGCATCAAGCACAATGGGCGTCACCTTGCTGGATGTACAAGAAGTGTCCGATACACAGGCGCGAAAGTTCTCCATTTGCTTTGATGAGACGGCACGTTCTGCATGTGTCGCCCTTTGCTGGCACCGTAGTCCAGAGGCAATCGGTGTAGCAGTCCATAGGACGGAGTACGGAATCACACTAGCTTCTGCACATTCGTTTTGGGCTAAAAGACAGCTCGGTGGAAACCAACTTCATCCAAGGCTGGTCGCATTGGGCAAGTCCGATCAATTGGATGATGGTGCTGAAGTACTGTGCGCGCGTCGGTCCTCCTGACTGCTCAAATTTGCGGGCCGACGCCCATGCCATGAACCACATATACGCCTCGCTGGGCACAGAACGCCACAATGCCTTCCAGTACTCGCCTAGGTAATCATGTGAGAAGTCTATGCACAATCTAATCAGTCTTCTGTGCAGCAAGTTCCGTTCCAATAGGCTGGATTCAAAAGCAGTGCGAGTCTTCGCGCTGCCATATCATCGGAGACTCGATTTCGTGTCCTTTCGTCGAAATGATCGTAAACTCGACTGCGTGTTCTTCCGTCGCACCGATCGCAATGTCGATCTCGTGTCCTCTCGTCGTATTGAGACTGGTGCCTTCTACGCTCCCGTCGTCTCGGGCTCCTTGAGAACGAAATTCTTGGACTGTAATCCCTCCATAGCCAATTTCCCTTCGTCGCTGAGATGGGGTTTACCATCTGGATCGGTGACTTCCTGGAAGAATCGAGGCTTCCATTCGGCCCCCTGTGTCTTTCTTTCGGCGGCTTTATCTCTTTGTGCTTGCTCTATGTTCTGTTTTATCTTGTTCGCGTCGTTAAAGCGCTTCTCCTGAATGGCGATGGTTAGATCCTTCCAGAACTTCCGTGACTCATTCACAAGCTGCTCCTCGGGTGGAGGGCAGATCTTCGGCACCGGCATGAGCGGTGAGACGTCCATGAGAAGTTGGCGCGCGCTGGTGTCCTTCTCGGCCTTCTTGTCGCCGGCTAGCCAGTAAAAGATCTGTTCTTGCCAGCATCCTTCGATCTTGGCTAGCACGTCTTTCTCCGGAACGTCCTTAATGCGTGTGTATTTGTCGTTGTTCGGATCGTACCTGTATACCACACCAAACACTTTGTTCTGCGCTCTTCCTAGCCAACCCTCTTCGGCGTAGGTGAGAATAGTTTTGAGCTTGGATTTCGGACAGGTGATGAAGCATGTATCGGACACGGAAATGTACAGTGAGCCTTTGAGGAGGCCGCTCAGATTCGCTGCCGGGTGGCTGAGCTGGTATTCCTCGTTGTCCCGCTTCGGCAGCTTGATGAAGATTCCTTGATTGTAATTGCCGGCAACTACTCGAACGGCGGTTCCGGTGAACTTTGCAGACAGCTGATCGTAGCCATATCCGATGATGCCTCTTTCTGGGCATTCCATGTAGTACGCTGATACTGGAGGATGATGTGAGGTTTGCTCGGTCATGTATGATAGGGTGACCGGCTTCTCCAGATTCTGCTTGGACTTGTCCATTGGATCGGCAGGAGCTTGTGGAGGAGCGTGTGCGGGATCTGATATTGCTCCAGCATCTGCATTGAGCTCCCAATTACACTGTCAATGCGTCAGCCAACGATGCCAGGTGGCTCATGATCGTCACCAACCCTGAAGAACTCGCCCAGCACTGAGTTGTAGGGTTTGCAAGGCTTTCCCTTGACATATTTCTGGTCATGTCAGTCTCGTCCAGAGTATCGACAGAGGAGTGCCGTACCAAGTCCTTGGTAAACCAGAAGCGCAACACTTCAAGCATGCGCCCCAAGTCTTGCTCCGACTGCCCAATGCTGTAACACCAGACGTCAATGAATAGTCAGATTTCATGGGCTGTGTGCCTTACCTTATGAATGTTTCTGGTCGGTCTAGATAGTGCCAGTACTCTGCATCGCCTATCAGTTGTGCTCTTGCGGACAGAACCAGACTGCCCCACCTAAATTTGGGATCGGCTCTATCAACTGCGCTGGCAGACTAAACCGTACTGCAGCCATATCTGGGACGCCGATAAATCTGTAGTACTCTGATCAGCCATGCCATGTTCCAGATCGGTCAAGTCTGGTATGTCTTGGACTGGGACCTACTTTCGGAGCAAGCCCAGAAAGAGCTTGAGGCGGGAAGAATCATCTTGCGGCTTGTCACTGACAGTGACCGTGCTCGGAGGGGTAGTGAGCGAGGGCGTTGAGGGTCTCGAGTTGGGAGTGCTGTTGGAGGGCGTCGGCACCACTGTAGATGTTGGTGTGTCTCGTGTGTCTGCCATACTGCTTCAGGAATTGCTGGTGAAGATGGCCGGGCTTGCGCCGCAGCAAGCGGATAGGTATGTGGAGGGCTCGATCGATCCTCAACGCCGCTCACAGCGCTGTTGAGGAAGGCTGAAACTGCGGCAGTGAGATAATGATATCCTGAAACTAAGACGGCCTAAATATGAAGGTGTTTGCTGTCATTGCTGCATGGTTGTTAGGTCTTGCAGGTCGCGAATCATGATAACGGCTGCGACCACGCCTACTGAGCCTTGAATGCAACTGCATCTGATCTGATGACG
This sequence comes from Cyphellophora attinorum, assembly GCF_001299255.1. Lineage (NCBI taxonomy): Eukaryota > Fungi > Ascomycota > Eurotiomycetes > Chaetothyriales > Cyphellophoraceae > Cyphellophora > Cyphellophora attinorum. The sequence goes on along the minus strand of NW_017253231.1, from coordinate 1,129,603 downwards.
TACCTGCCGCCAGAGCCACTGGCCTCCGGCGCGGTCTCGTGGCGGCTCGGCGCCTAATCAGGCTGTGGCGGTGCTCGTGCCAACGCTGCACTATAGGCGGGCACCCGCTAAATATCTTGGGACCCAAGCGTCGTGTTCTGCCCACTGGCATGATACAGCGGCATCCACGGAGTCCTCTGCATACATTGTGACCACAAGAATATGTGGAGCACTACACGATGATTGTATACTTGCCGAGACGTCAGATGTGGCCTTCATTGCTTCTGGAACGTCGACGCAAGTAAAGAGGCTCGAAAAGTCCCACGCTCGTATTCTAACCTCCCCCACCACCCTGTCAGCCGCTGCAATGTTGATACCCAGATCAAGATCTTACACAGATCTCGTGCACTCCGGCTCTCCGCAGAATACCTTCTGTCACCAGTTCTCCCGCTTCGCTTGATCATCCAATCTAATGCAGAAAGCAGTAAACCTATAGTCATGTCTGCGAAATGGATACAAATACCTTCGGCAAGATCCTGAACCCCTCTTATCCACTTGTACCTGATCCGCAAGCTTCCTTTGAAGCTTCTAGCAAGCCTATAGACCTCAGTCTTGCTGGATCCGAGACCAACTCCCCCACAGACAACCTGAACTCCCGGAAACGGCCAGCGTCTCGCATAAAGTCGTCTTATCCCAGGAAGAGGGCTATCCAGGCGTGTCAGAAATGTCGCGTTCGAAGAACAAAATGCGACAATCAGCGGCCTACCTGCTCGTCGTGTGCTGACCTGGGCGTTGAGTGTTCCTACTCAGACGCCGATCCTTCTAGGTAAGAGAGCTATCAATCGCATCATCTGGTCTGACCCGGATAGCTTCGATGCTGCCAGTCTTGCCATTCTCGAGAAGCTCGGCACAATCGAGCAGCTCCTTAAGCCAGATGTATCTACCAATAATGTCAGGCGGCAGACCTTGTCCAGTCAACCCAGCGAAGGGCCTGATAGCACGTCTCCGTTACCGCAAATCAAGTCTCTGAACTCGCCTACTTTAGAAAGGACCAAGGAGGTTGGCCCGTATCACATGAGTATTGAGCGACTACTTGCATGGGATACGTTTCGTGGCTTTCGACCATGTCTGGATCTTCGCCAGCTTCTCAATGCCAGCAACGACAGCCAAGCACAAGCGACACTTCTTGCGGGTGAGAATGAGCTTCCCGCGTGGGACGATCGCTTGATCAAGACGTTCATGGACGACGTGCTCATCTTCAACCCAGTCATCGAAGAGGCCAAAATCCAGAAGTACACGAGAGATGCCCGCTTTGCTGGTATAGGATACGATGGCGCCTCCTGTCTCTTGGTAAGCTTTTGGACCCGTGCGTGAGCGAAGACTGACAAGCCCAGCTCCTTATCTTCGCCCTTGGATCGCTTTCGCGCTCATCAGATCCGCAGGCACCGACGAGCGCCTCAGAGGAACGTCAACTACCGCGCTTCATGCAGGCCGAGGCATTCTTTGCTGCTGCCCAAAAAAGGATGGGAATGCTGCTGTCTCGGAGCGGTGTGTTGGAAGCACAATGCTTCTTCCTCGCAGGAGTCTATCTCTTCTCGACGATCCGGCCGTTGGAAGGCTGGAAGTGCTTCGTCCAGGCTCTAGCATCCTGTCAAGCATTCTATGGGGCAGCCTCTACGGACAATGCGCGTGACCGACGTCTGCACGAAACTATTTACTGGACCTGCTTCAAGTCAGAGCTCGAGGCACGTCTCGAGCTAGGGGTCACTGACGCGTCTGTCTGGGATCTTCGCTACCCATCATTCTTTCCATCTCCACCAGATGAGCTACGCTCTAATACGCAGACAGAGGTCGTATGGTACTACTTCCTCGCAGAAATCGCATTGCGACGCCTAGCAAATCGAATATTGAACTACATATACGGCAGCAACCCATCTGAGACGACCGCAGCTTCAAAAGAAATGGCGGACCACATTATCTCGTTTGAGGCACAGGCATCTGACTGGCGTCGCTCATTGCCTTCACCGTTATCATTGGACAAGATCACCCAGCCATCTCCTGGAGACTCGGATCTTAATCAGACATTGAGGTTCATCCTCGAGGGCGAGCTCATCGACTGCTATGAAATTATGTATTGGCCGTTTGTTGCAGACGCAATAAATCGAAACACCGAGCTCCAGCAGACCGTCGACAGGGACTTCACGCGTAAAGCGTTGGCTCTCGCAGTGGAAAGGATCGACAAGAACGAGCCTGGCTTCCACTACCGTCATCACGGAACTTGGATGATGCTACGCTCATGCAGCCGATCTGCTCTCCTACTAATCGCAGCAGGCAGGTCTCCGTATGTGCGATATCTGCTGCCGGGAACCTGGCAGACGGCTGTAGGCAGAGTCATCAATATGCTTCGGTTCTGGCGGCACGAATCAGAGGACGTCGCCGATCGTCTGAATCTCATCGAAGCCATGGCAAATGCAACTTGAAATGTTAGCAGCTCGTCAGTATGCTGCTACTACTTTTGACCGCATGGTCATCAAAGTCTCGACGGCAAGCACACCCTCGGGCTACTGGGTCGCTCTTCCCCGCACTCGACCCCCCTCCCCCAATATTGGGGAAAGTACAATGGCTATTTGGTAGACCACTACCACAGTCTTTACTCCAAGCACACTCAACACTGCACCACCTGCCAGCCTCGTTGAAGTCGTTCAGGCAACAGAGAGCGGTCCACGGTCCTATCTCTAATTGCTCAAGCACTTCGTGCAGTGCTGACGCTGGTACAACTCGCAGATCCCCTGCGTCAATGACCGATCAACCTGTGTAGTAGGAACACACTCTGAATCACAATTTATCAGTGATCGATCGAGCTTGAGGACTCTGGAAATACAGGACTGGCAACGCAACATGACGGCGAACGGTACCACTAATGGTCACGCCACCAACGGCAACCATGCCACAAAGCCTGGTCTCGTTGACTCTCTACCAGTCACAACTCTCATCTCAGCATTTGTATCGACGGTGAAACCCTCATCACTTACCGAGGCAATGCGATCCAAACTATCCGATCTCATCCTCGACATGGTCGGCATCACAGCCACAGCAGCGCACTCTTCCGCATCAACCCCAGCAATCGTTGCCGGATTCGCGTCATTGACGCCACCAAACAGTGGCCACAACACTGTACTCACCAAGGGCAGCACTTACCCCGCGCACATAGCAGCCTTACTTAACGCTACATTCGGCCATTCCCTTGACTTCGACGATACCCACGCTTCATCGACGCTGCATCCAGGCGTAACAGCTATTTGGGCGGCCTTTGCCCAAGCCGAAGCAGCCGACATCAAAGACATCGACCTGATCCTCCTCGCCATCAGCGTCGGCTACGAGCTCACCTGTCGACTTGGCACAGAGCTCGGCTACTCAGCCTACGCACGTGGATTCCACAATACGTCTACAGCAGGTGTTTTCGGAGCCGTTGCGGCAATCGCAGTCCTTAAGAAGCTTGACGCCAACATCATCGAAATGGCTTTCGGCCTGGCTGGGTCGCGAGCAGCGGGTAGCATGCAGTATCTCGACAATGGTAGCCACAACAAGAGGTTGCATCCTGGCTTCGCGTGCCATGATGCATTTGTATGTGTTGCGCTGGCTGAGCAAGGCGTTATTGGAGCGACCAAGATCTTCGAGGGCAAAATGGGGTTCTTGAATGCTTACTCGCCGAACGAAGAGAAGGATCTGAATCGCCTTGTCGATGGCCTGGGAGAGAAGTGGGTATTCGTTGACACATCGCTGAAACCATTTCCTGCCTGCCGTATGACTCATGGCAGCATCGAGATGGCCGAAGCTGCTGCTGAGAAGCGACGAGCGAAGGGCGTAAGCAGCGCGTCGGACCTGGTAAAGGAAGTGAAGAGCATTGAAGTCCGACTACGTGGTCCCAACATGAGCCTGGTCGGTGACCGCACGCCAAACAAAGTCCACCCAGAAGCCGAAGTCGACGGACAGTTCTCTGCGTACTTCCAGGTCGCGCACAGCTATCTCTACGGCAGCCAGCAAGGCGTGAAAGCCTACGAGAGACTCGACGACAAGGATATCTATGCACTCTCTGATAAGATTTCCTGCGTCGTGGACGACAACGATCCAGCGCTGAATGGCATGGGTAGTCGGGTGATCATTGAGTATAGCGATGGTGGTAGGGAAGAGATGGTAAACAGTTATCCTCTGGGCGAGCCCGAGCACCCTTTCAAGCGGGAGGATGTGGAGAAGAAGTTCCGTGGGTGTATGGAGCCTGTGTATGGCGCGAAGAGAAGCGAGGAGGTGTTGAAGGCGGTCAACGAGATGAGTCTGAGTCGAGGAGATATCAACAAGTTCATGGCACTACTTGCGTGATCGTAGCAACGTAAGGCCGCTGAAGAAGAAGAATATGTAAATGTATATAGTGTTGAACAGCCGATGTCCATGAACATGAGGCGAGAGCACGATTGCGCGGATCTCTACTGCTGCTGATGGCGACAAGCAGGTAGCCTGTACTAATGAAACGTATTGTGTTCAAAAAAAGGGCAGCCCTTCTACCAGGGAAATATACATGCTGAGGCCCGAACCACGCTGCACACAGCGATAAATTGCAGCAAGTCCGTAGATGCCAATTGGACGACATCCCCAGATATTCGGAGTTACTCTACAAGTATGTGTTGCTCTTGTGTTGGTCAAGTCAGTCGAGATTAGGGAGGAAAAGCACTGTTTAGGTGCAGTACATGGTCGTCCGGTTCCAACTAGAGCCTGTGGTCATCCGGTCTAGGACATAGCGGTTGGTCATCCGGTCTCGATCGAAAGTCTTGTCATCCGGCTCGAGCTGATGCCAAAGGCAACGTCCTGCGTCTGATTGGCCAACAAGGTTTACAAAAGAGGCAACCACGTCGACAGCGACTCCTACAGTGCAAACTTTTCGCTATATCTGAAGTGCATCAGAGCATGCTACATAGATCGGCGCCAGACTTTGCGGCTGGCGATCTTGACGCATAACTTGAGATAATACAAGCGATTCGATTGGTATTGTCAAAAGATATGCAGCCACAAGCATATCATTCTACATCACCAGAGGCTAGATTTCCCATGCCAAGTCAATGACGACCAAGACCAGCGTCGCAATAGTACTGATCGCAGTTGCCCTTTGAACCCACCTCATGATCTGACGAAAACCGACATGGCGCCATCAAATTTCTTTTCGAACCTTTCATCCTCATCAGCAACTTCACCCTCACCAAAACTGTATTTCACGATCGGAGACCTACCAGATCACGTCTCGCCCGACAACCCGCCATCCGCTTCACGACCGCCATTCCGGCAAATCCACGCAAATCAATACATAGCCAGCGCCACGCTCCTCCTACCACCTTCGCTAGCTGCCACATTTCCTCTATCTCGCACCACAGCCACCACAAGCGCCACCACAAGCCTACCATCTTCAGCTTCCTCCCAGCACTCACTACCCACACCTCTCCTGACCGGAAAATGCTACCTGACCCTCAACGACCTCGTCGGGTCCTCCTCCACGCACCCAACCACGCTGCTCCCTCTAGTCCAGACGCCCGGTCTGAACATAAACCTGCTGACCACAAACCCGCCTGGGACTGCCACAAGCCTTTCGCTCCACAACGGCATTCTCAGCCTCACACTCCCTCTCGATCTCTATGCCCGCGCAGGCATCCCGAATGGCACAATTGTTAAGTCTGGCGCGCGGAAACACGGGAAGGGGGGGGAGATGCGGCGGGTTGAGATCGACTTGAGGGGACTGACTGGGAAGAGTGGTAGCAGTAAATTACTGGGCAGGTGGAGAAAGGCGGCGGCGGAAGTGTGGACTGAGCGGGTAGAGTGTTGGGTCTGTGTGGAGGGGGGAGATGAGAGGCAAGAGCAGCAAGCAAGGGAAGCGTTGGGAAGGATAGGAGCTGTTTGGGCTGAGGGTGATGTGCGGAGGAGGGTCATGGATGGGGTGAAGGTGCCGAGGGGGCTGTTGGCTGGAAGTCGTCAGCCGTGGAAGGACGAGGATACGCTGTGGTCGCTGGTGGAGTGGTCTGACCTGGTCGCCCTCGGCAGTGGACGAGTGAGAGGGGGCGACAGGGTTGACGATTTTGTGGCGCACTACGAAGTCCCTGACAAGGACAGCGCAGATACTGTGACACAAGCCGTCGTGATATTGCAATGGGAGGGACTGTTCTCCAGTAGCTGGGTCACTAGTTTGTTACTTGGCCTGGTTAGGGCATCCAGGGCACGAAAAGGTGCTGAGGTTGAGAAAAGGGAGCCGCCTTGGGCAGTCTTGAGTATCTCTGCACACCATACGCAGGCAGTGGCAAACATCGACGGGAGCGTTATCTTGCTGCAGCCAGACTCTGCGACCGGGGATGCTACAGGCAACGGGCATCAATCAGATGAGGAAGACCAGGAGATGACTGACGCGGAGGAGGACACAGCTGACGTTGACAAGGCTGCAAACGAGGGCAGACACGGGCGCGACGCCTCGACAGATCAGGATACCAGCCCAATGGACCTCGACACAGAAACACAGACACAAATGAGCAGCAGCAGCAGCCCCAAAATCGGTCTCAGACGATTCATATGCTGCCAATTCGTCGACAGCAGAATCAGTACATAGCTCTCAACCCTCACAGCTTCAGAGCGGAAGACGTGACCTCGCTTCGGCCTTTCTTCCCACTCAAATCCTGCAACTCCCCTTTCTTACCAACCACCTGCACGTTGCCCCTCTTCAAGTCTTCTAGAATCCCCTGCTTCTCCTCTTTCTTCTTCTTGCCCAGCTTCTTCGCTTTCCCGCCCCTTGCCTCCTCGTCCACCACCTTCTTGACAGGCTCGACCCCCTGCCCAATCCTCCCTTTCCTTCCCCTCTCCTTCTCCCTTCTCCTCTTCCGCCGCCTCTCCTCCCTACTCATCTCCTCTTTACTCACTGCCGCACCACCCGCTCGCATGACTTCTCCCTTGACCTTTCTGTCGCCGGCCTTGTACACCTCCTGCGGCGCCAACGTCGTCTCCTCGCCCAACGTTCCCTCACCGCCATCCGGTCGGGCGTCCTCCATTGCTATTCGTGGCTTGTCTTCGATCACTGTGACCTCCGCTTCTGCCCGCTTGGGCTTGAAGTGCAGGTTACTCAGCAGGTCGAGCTGGTTGGAGACTTCCCTCCACAGCTTCTCGATCTCCGCGTGTGCTTTCTTAGTCTGCTTGCTGCGCGTGTCGACGTAGTTGGGATCCGTCGCCTTCAAGTGCTCTTGCGCGTAGACGTCCGCGAGACCGGTCTGGGCTTTACTATCGTCCAACTCGATCCTTCCTCGCCTGGTCTCGGAGGCACCGCCAATGGAGTCAGGGTGTCGACGGACGACTTCGTCGAATTCGCGGGCTAGGATGCGGCGCTTGATGAGGGTCTCAATCTCTTCGGAGGTTTCGGCAGTGACGACGGGGACGGGTTTGCCAACGCGCTCGAAGACGAGGTCTTCCTCGATCAGGGAGTTGAGGGGCCGGGAGGCGGAGCTGGCTTCGCCGGATAGGGCCCAGTCGCGTTTTGCGACGGAGGCAGCTTCCAGGTGGCGGATCTCGGAAGCGATTTTGGCGCGTTGCTTTTCGTGGGTGGACATGTTGCGGGTGTTGGTGTCTGATGCGGCGTCCGAGTCGTTGGCGGACTCGTTTTCGGACTCGCTGGCGAAGATATCGCGGTTCACGTCTGCCATGGCGCGCTGCATTTCTGCTTCGATGTCGTCGTCGCCGGCTTGTGGTCTGGATGGATTGTCTTGGGGCTGGGTCTTTGGCAAGGCTCGCATTCTCTTTGTTTTGGACAGCTTTTTGGGTGGTGGCTCGAAGAAATCGGCGTAGTTGATTTCGTTGGTGTTTGTTAGTCCCGGCATGGCGTTGTCGAGGTCTGCTTCGTCGATGTCTTCGTCCTCCTCTTCGTCTGTGTCGGGAGCATTAAGATCGGCGTTACCAAAGGTAGGGCCGTCTTCTTCGTCGCCATCATCACTTTCTGGATCTGACTCGTCGTCGTCCTTTCTTTTATGCGGCCCCATAGCTGTAGGCTGCTGAAGCAGTGGGTCGGCATCCCAATCAACATCGTCCTCGTCACTGGGGTTGTCGTCTTCGCCTCGTGCGTCCATCTGCTCCAGAAATTGAGACTGCCGATTAAAGTCATCTATCGAGAAGAAGCCGTCGTTCAGACCGTGCTTGTCTGGGGCGTAGACTTCTGATTGCTCATTCACGTCATCGGAGAGGTCTCCGTTGAGCGCATCTTCTTCGGCATCTGACATCTCGATGTCCTCTTCTTCTTCGATGCCATTCTCAAGGCCAATCTCCTCGTCATCGATGTCTGAGCCCATCTCTTCGTCATCTGTTATGTCGGCGCCACTCTCGATGGCGTCCTCCTCGCCCAGCACCTCAGCATTTTCGTAGATATCAGAGGCGTCTTCATCGGCGCTGTCAGGACCTGCATGCTCTTGCGGCTGCTCCGGGAGATACGCCTCGACTTCTGAGCATGCAGCATCCAAGATGCGGCGTGCCTGCTCCCATACCTGCTTTACGGCCAAGTTATTGGTGTATAGTGATCGCAGCTGCAGGACTTCGCCCACGGGCTCATCGGCGCCACGCTTTCGTTTCCGCCTGTTCTCATCTCTCCGCTGTGCCTGGGTCCGCACTACGTCTTCGGCCAAGGTATCGAGAATGGATTTTGTGAATGATATCGCATTCGCTGGCGTGTCTGGTGAGGGTTGCAGGAAGGTATGTGGTGCCCGTTGAATGGTGTCGATCAATGCAGCACTCGCCATCTTTGCTCCCAATGTCAAACGATCGTGTGTCAGCGAACGTGCATAGCGTCGGGCTCGAATCGCGCTTCGTCTGCAACGTGTCGGTCCAGCAGCGTGGTGACATGAGGCTCAACCTTTGAGAAATTTTTTGGAGACCGAACCCACACGCAATCGGAGAACTTCCCAAGTCGCACGGACTCGCACCTAAAGGACCGCTAAAAACTGCTACCCATGCTCGTAATTGCAGCTAAGACTGCTCCTCGGAGCTTTTGAGCGGTGCTTCTTATTCAATTTGATGTCTTGCAGTTTTCCATGGAGCACAAGGACACACGACGCAATCATGATCCTTAAAAACGCCCGTGCTCGCCGCAGTGATTGCAGATTGGTGGGTCAAGCGTCTGGCATACCTCGCTAAGTACGCATGGTTCATGACTCGCCATGACTGATAGACCTCCTCGGAGTCTTTGTATAAGATTGGAGCACGCGACACAGGCGTTCTTTCGAGCTGCGGTCGAAGTGATCGGCCTTGCGCGACATGTGGATGTGAACGCTTCAAGAGCACTGGCATAACAGAATCTTCACGTCTCCACTGATATCGCTACTACTGCAGACGATGGATAAGCAGAATGTGACTTGATTATTCTGCGTAAACGTATCAGCCGCCATCATCCTCGGAATCTGACCCGACGACGCAACTTCTGGCAGCGTCGGTCTGGTCATTGACCAGATGATCTACTCGAGTTTTCTCGAGCCAGCAGCAAGGCCTCGGAGCTTACCTTATAGGGCTACCCATTCAGCTGCATATACTGTATGAATCTCTGGGGAGCGCCTCGTATTTGCGGGCAGCAATCGGAAAGGATATGCTCGCACCGGAGCACTTTGCCGTGGGATTACCTGTTCAAAGCACTGGCAAATTTTTTAGAAGGAACAGATGAGTGGTTGCAGTGAAGCGAGCCATGACATTCACCAGACTGGTGTCAAGCCTGAGCCGTCAACAGACGCTGTACGAAGGTCCTAGACCCGCACCTGTCCACAGAACATGAGCAAGGCAAGATGCCTCCCCGTGCCACGCGACATCCTGTCGCTGGTGGTTCCTGAGCTGGGAAGCCAAGCACTCCTCGCTTAACCAAGTGCCGAATTGGCTTCGGACAGGGTGGTTGGACCGGGCTGTTCAAACGGGTTTCACAAGATCGATTCTTCAAAGCTGAATGTCCATGTTCTTGCGTCCCTTGAGACTGCAAATCTCTGGCCGCGGACAATTGACTGCATATATAGCGTCGCAGATTGTCTAGCCAGCACATGGAGTCTGCTAGCGCAGTATTGACCGAGCTTTGAATGGTTGAATACTGTAGTGGGATCGATGCTTGAAGGTTTTGAAGCAGGAAAGATCCCAGTAGGCGCGTCATTCAGGGTGGAGTGTCGTTGAGGGAGGCGCCATCATGCTGGACATGCATGGCTGTCGCCCCTCATGAATCAAGCGAACGGCTGATAATGCAGTCTCACTTTGATCAAAAGCCAGAAATTTTCGTAACGCTGTACCTGTGTAATCCTTCGTGCACATGTGTCAGGCACATCGACAACTTGTCCGACCGTTAAACTGTTCGAGTCGGTCATCGCTCCTGCAGCTTGTTTTAACTAGGAAGTTTAAACATTCCATTCCCTAAGCCACGGGCAGTTAACGTTGAACTCTCAACTCTCAACATCGAACTCGATCAGCTGCGACGCCCTATCACTTATCGAAGTCGCTGAACGTCCCAAGGCACAGGCCTACAGTCTGCTGAACGGGACAGCCTGTATGCTATTTGACTCTTTGTTCCGCGAATTCCGAGCCCGTCGTCTATGCATACGCTCGAGCGCCGAATCCGTCAGTCCTCGACCGCTCAATAGACCTCGATGAAGTTTGGCGACACCCTCTTCGAGAGGTCCGTGCCCAAATACGCACCATACAATGTAAAATACAACGAATTAAAGCACTTGATAAAGCAGCGCACGTCTGTCGGAGCCGCACTACCTGTATCTATCCCTTCAGCTTCCACCAGCAGATGGCACGATCTCGAGACCGAGCTACTCTCCGTCATCAAGCGCGAGTACGAAGATGTTTCGTTGTTCCTCAGAAGCAAACAGGGAGAGATCGACCGACGCCTCGCATACCTAGAGAAGCAGGTCAACGCCGCAAGTCGAGCTATCAGTGCTGATATCGATCGACCTGTGACACAAGCCAGGAAATATCAGAGGCTAGTCAAGGATGCGGACGGGATCGGCGATGAGATCGAACTACTCTCCCGCTTCACTGCGGTGCAGAAGACAGCCTTTCGGAAGATCCTCAAGAAATATCGCAAATGGACAGGTTCAACAGAATTACAGACCCGGCTGGATATCGAAGTCTTCTCGTCCGGGGCGCTTCAGGTGGACTATGCCGAGTACCTGAACAGGCTGGCTAGCTTGACCGCTACCATATCGACCAAGCTACAGGCGCCCATGCTGACGGGTAACGAAGTGCAGCGCACGAAGCGAAGGACTGGGAGGACTCTGAGCCAGTCCAATGCGAAAACTATCAATGATATGTGCTTGAAGGGATCATTGCAGTTCGACACAGCCCTCGATCAAGTGCCATATGGCGAAAGTGGTGGCAGCGCCTATTTCTGGATTCATCCCGAAAATTTGGAGCAGGCCGAGACTCTTCTACTGAGGCATATGCGTTTGCAGCCCCGATCTTCAACATCACGCCAGTCACCAGCGCAATCAAGTACTGATCTAAGCAAAGTCAGCTGCTCAACGACAGCTGCGGCCTATCAGGCCATCTTTGACAATGCGCAGAGGTTCGTTCGTGATAGCTCCTCAGTCAAGCCATCACGAGCTGCACTGGTCAGTCGTTGGGATGAAAATACAGAGGCTGTTGTGACATTGAACAACTTGACCCACAACTCGGAGCAGACGTCGACATTGTCTGTGAAGCGGAAGCGTCTCGATGGCTTGATGCACTCATCAAAAGCCAACGGTCATGCATCACCGGTTCCGAAGAGCGAGGCTGACAAGATACGAGACTATCTTTCCGAAAACCGAGACGTAAAGCCACTTGCAGTCGCCGTTTCGGATCGTGCACGTTTCTCGGGTCCCAACAACACCAAGGATGTCGGCACCTGGGCTGCGTTAGACACTAGTATAACATTTGCAGATCCCGCAACGATATCTTACGGCCAGATCGGTGCTATCAGTAGCATGGAAACGTTTCCACATGCAGTACTGCATTTGAGATGGGAGTTCACTCGCCTGCCTGAGATCGTGCGTGTGCTCGAGGCTTCTCATCTGGCGGAAAGGGTGCACTCATTCTCGCTGGAGCAAGCTGCAGTCGTCAGCATCAACAAGGATTTGCCTCAGCCTCAGTGGCGTGAACTCCTGGTCAACGACATCCGTCGTGTTCCTGCTCTTGTGCAAAGGAAGTCTGCTACTTCCACACGTCGCAAAGACTCACAACTTCAGGTGCCATCATCGTCAGGACCCTCCTCAACCGGCGATAGTATCTTCTCTGCCGGACAAGGTGGCCAATCTTCGGCAACTGAAGTCGAGAGTAACCGAAGCCCGACAAGAACTGGTGCAAACGATGACGCGACCTCTCCCTCAGCTAAGGACTCCCGAAAGTCAAAAAGAAAAACTACCAGATTCTCAACACCACCGCAGCAGCCAGCGCCCACAAGGTATTGGAATGAATTTGACGATGGCGACTCAGATACGCATCCGGAGGAGCGGTATGCTATCTACATTGATCCCAACGAACCTGTCTTTCCGGGCGCAGAAACTGTTCAGAAAGTCTTCAGCGGCATGTATGACTCCATTAGTAAGGGAGGCAAACGGCTCACATCGTGGATGCCGGTGCGCATGCACGAAGCGAAGACCACATCAGACGGCGAACGCCGTCCCCTTTTGTTCAGCAAAGCCAGTAGAAAAGGAAGCAGCGATGCAAATCTCGAGTCTTCGGGCTCCGACACGGATGACTTCACACCAACGCCATCCAAGCGCAACAGGAGAAGTACCATCTCAAGGCCGCCGTACGCTCCGGGTCGGCGCCTGAGTAAGCGACAGAAGGCGCGCGAAGCGACACTGCAGCAGTCTTATATCGCGTTGCTCGTCCTGGCATATATCTTCCTACTCGTGGCAGGTATCCTGCTCGGGACAGGCAGGAAGAAGAAGCGTCTCGAAGTCGATGCCGGTGTGGTGACAGGTATTGTGGCGGCGTGGGCTTGTGTGGGAATTAGTGTGGTATTGATATGCATGCGACGACAGAAGATTGGCCCCATTCATTGGGGTATCTTTGCGATACAAGTCGCAGTGGTCATCGTTGTTGGTGTAGGCCAACTTGTTCTTATGCTGGGAAACGCGACCGCGGTATGACGAAATAAAGCGCTCCTGAGACACGATTAGGCCGGAGCAGGTGCGTTGTTAGCATTTGTATGATGGTATACGATTTGTGGATACAAGAATGAGGATGAGGTTGAGCGTTATCCATGGGTGGTCAGCGTTCGATCAGGAGTATATCGTAAAGTGCGCTTCAGACAGCCATTTGTTGGCCTAGCAGGGAGTGTCGCAGCACAGTACGTAAGCGGTCACGACGTGCCTTCTTGTACGAAGATTACTCTTAAATCACGACGCTTGCCTGGTAGTACAGCAATGCTTGGAGCCACCGCGACCGGATACTTTTCACCTCGATGATGACCTAAGATGCAACTTCCTCTCAGCAAGGCTCGTTCAGCACCGTACGCAGGCCGCCTCGAACACTATTGCTCCTTCCAAGGTTCCCTTGCGAGCCTCGTACCTTCCTCCGCATCGTCTCACAGTGTCACCCTCCGCGAGCGGTGCACATTCCGCGCATAGATAACACGAACTCAGTAGACTAATCTGCGAGTCAGCATTGCATGGTATCTTCCGTATACCTCGGCCCAAAAACTTTCTGCCGGCATTGGGGTATCCCCAGACCATTGCTCGCAACCCCATACCAAGGTATCTGGACCACCACATCAGGCACCTGGACCTTGCTGGTACAGTAGCCCATGCACGGCGGCTCCAACAGACACCAGTCATGTCAAAAACCACCTCTTCCGAACAGGCTACTGCTTGAGATAGCGTTTCACGAAGCCTTTCGGAACTGATAGTGATCAGAGTGCCTAACTTCGCAGTCTCTCGCAAAGCTACGACGGATCCCTGTTCAGTCAGCCTTGGAAACGAGGGCAATATCGCCAGCAGCTCGTGTCGTCTGGAGCCCGTAGCGGCGTTACAGTGTCCGCTACGGGCTCTTCTGGCCGCACTGGCCTCGATTCCGCCATACTCAAGCTTCGGGGCCTCCCCTCGCACTTGAACGCGGTGGGACCTAAACTTCCGACCCCCGCAACTACCTTCCCTGCCATGTGAAAGCCGGGATGCTGAGAAATGTTCCCCTTTGCTGAAGCTCATGATTATCGCATATAAGCTAATGTACCGCCGCTGACTTATCGCACTGCTCGTTCAACACCCTGCTTTTCGGTCAAGCACGACGCCGCCACACCTATTACTTCCCCAAGACGACTCCAAAACACCGGCAACATGGGCATGACACTATGGGAAGCACTCACTATCCTCCCCGCCTTTGGTTATATCCTGGGCCGCGGCGTGTTGATCGCGTTCTTTGCGCCACTGCGCATGGGCCGGTCGAGGCAGAAGGCATATGCTGTTGCCGTGCAGCAAAAGCTGTTTCGGGTGGTTTTTAACACGTTGAGCGCTGGACAGCTTTAGTGAGTACTTTACCTGTCGCATTGCATCTGATGTGTTGTTCTCGTCATGCAAGAAGTGTTGGAGGAAGCTTGAGAGCGAGATTAAGTGGCTGACATGTGACCCAAAACAGCTGGCTGTTCGGTAATACCGTCGAGACGTACAAGAAGCATCAGAAGTCGTTAAAGAGGAAGGTTGATGTCGAGGTCATTCCAGGCTCAGGAATCACTGGGGTGTGGTTTGGTGACAAGGAGAAGGCAAAGGTCTTGTTGGTGTACTATCATGGTGGAGGTTTCGCTATGCCGGCCATGCCTCAGCATCCGCCATTCCTGGATCGGCTGGTGGAATGGGGTCAGGGAGATTTGGCTGTCTTCCTGCCGGCATATACGACTACATCGCAGGGCGTGTATCCCCAGGCGCTGGGCGAGGTGGTCGAGGCGACCAGGTTCGTCTTGGAGGGTGCTGGCCGAGACAAGGACGTGTTGATTGCGGGTGATAGTGCTGGTGGGCAGCTTGCTGTGAGTTCTTCACTCGCCCTTCCGACGTGGCTCACCGCCGTTGCTCGGATCTTGAGACGTCGTTCGGCTTGTCGACAATATCAGATCATGACTAACAATCATCCTAGCTCGCCGTCCTTAGCCACGTTAGCGGCCACCCACACCCGAACAGCAACATCGTCAAACCACTCGACCTCAACGGGAAGAAATTCAAGGGCGTCTTCCTAATGGCTCCTTGGGTCAGCAGCGACTACAAAAAGTTCCCCTCCATGGTCGAACTAAGCCAGACCGATGTCATCGACTCAAACATTGCAGACTACTGGTCTTCAATCTGGAAGGCCGGCAAGCCCGACGACGAATACATTGTGCCCGAGATCGCTCCCGCCACCTGGTGGAACGGCGTTTCCGATGTCGTCGAGACCGATATCCTCGCGACTGCGGGTAATGACGAGGCTTTGAGGGATGCCATCATAAGCTGGGCTGGCAAGTTTGAGGATGCGTTGGGCAAGCAGAAGTTCAGGTTGATTGTGGGATTTGGCGAGAGTCATGATGAGCCGCTCACGCCGAAGCCTGAGGCGGTTGTGAATAAAGATGTTGCTGGGCAGGAGAAGACGCAGGAGGGTGCGATTAGGAATTGGATTCAGAGGCAGTGTAAGTAAGGTAGGACGGCAAGGCTGAGAGCTACAGGTTGTTGCAGGGGGTCTAATGCCAATCATCTTGACTGATGGTTTGCCTAACACGAGTTTTGGCTGAAGGGAGTTGTCAGGGACAGGGCGTTGCAAGGGTTCGGATGCCGACCCGGGCCACGGCTGATAGCGCCTGTTCGAGTTTCGAGCGCAACGATGTGATGGGTCTTTGCTTCCGTCCCTGAGCGCTCGGAAATCCTAGTCATATGATGCACATAGATAACGCCATGGGAATTGTATGAGAATTCAAGCTACGGTAGCACTTCCGTATGGGCTCCATATCCTGCCGAGCCTGCCTGGCGCTGCCGCCGACAACCCCTCTGCACTTCATTCTGTCCCACGAAATTTCTCCAACATCAACGAGGGGCATGCCGCTCTTAAGCGAGTGCAGCCGCAGCTGGTTTGTACCTGCGTTGTTTCGATGGTGTTGACGCTGGGCGTTGCACAACAGACTTTTTGCTGCGACAACGGCGAGCTCGAGGATATTTGAAGGCGCAGAATCCAGATCCGAGGATTGATCGAGAACAAGAACCATCACTACGCCACCTATCCCGAGCACATACTCACCAGACAGCCCGCGAAGTGGCATACAATGTTTGGCACAGCCTGCAGAACCACCACGCGAACAGCCGTCAACACATACACCTCTACAACAGCATCACTACAACCGATCCGAGCTTTCCACAGCTCGAGGCCAACGATGTCGACCCTCGCCTCCTTCAAAATCCCCGACATCAAGAATGAGCCCAACCAGCATTACGAGAAGGATTCCGCCTCAAGAGCAGGCCTGTCCGCTGCTCTCGAGTCCTTCCAGAAGAAAGGCCCCCTCACCATCCCAGTCGTGATCTCCGGCAAAGAGGTGAAAACATCGAGCATCAAGACTCAGCAGAACCCATCATCGCACGCAACGGCGGTGGCCAACTACTCGTCTGCTTCAACAGCTGAAGTCAACGATGCCATCACGCAAGCACTAGCGGCCAAGCCAGCATGGGAATCCCTCCCCTTCGCCGACCGCGCTGCCGTCTTCCTCAAAGCCGCCGACCTCATCTCCACCAAATACCGCTACGAGATCATGGCCGCCACCATGCTCGGGCAGGGCAAGAACGCATGGCAGGCGGAGATCGATGCCGCCGCTGAGCTGTGCGATTTTCTGAGATTCAATGTGCGGTATGCGGAGGAGCTGTACCAGGGACAGCCGCCGTATAACTCTGCTGGCGTTTGGAATCGGCTGGAGTATAGGCCGCTGGAGGGGTTTGTGTATGCGGTGTCGCCGTTCAATTTCACGGCAATAGGCGGGAATTTGCCGGCGGCGCCGGCGTTGATGGGGAATGTGGTTGTGTGGAAGCCGAGTGATTATGCTATTGCGAGTAATTACTTGGTGTATCAGATCCTGCTCGAGGCCGGCTTACCGGCGGGAGTCATACAATTCGTCCCGGGAGATGCGGTCGAGGTTACAAATGCGGTATTGGGGCACAAGGAATTTGCGAGCTTGCACTATACGGGCTCAACGGCGGTCTTCAGGAAGTTGTACGGGCAGATCGCGAACGGAGTGGCGGAGGGGAAATACAGGGGCTATCCAAGGATAGTGGGCGAAACGGGTGGGAAGAATTTCCACCTGATTCACAAGAGTGCGGATCTGGAGAACGCGGTCAATCAGACGGTCAGGGGGGCGTTTGAGTATCAAGGGCAGAAGTGCTCGGCATGTTCGAGGGCGTACGTTCCCAAGTCGTTATGGCCAGAGTTCAAGGAGAAGCTCGTGAAGAAGGTCGGAGCGCTCAAGGTTGGCCCGCCAGAGGAGTTTGGAAACTTCATCGGCCCTGTCATCCACGAAAACAGCTTCAACAAGCTTAAGGGTGTGATCGATGCCGCAAAGGACGACAAGGATCTCGAGCTCGTGGTAGGTGGAAAGTACGATGACTCGAAGGGTACTTCATCCACCCTACAGTGTACGAGACCAAGGATCCAGGACACAAGAATCTGCACACTGAGTTCTTTGGGCCGATACTGACGGCGCATGTGTATGATGATGCGCCGGTGGATGCGTTTGAGAAGATTTGCAGGACGATTGATGGGACAAGTGAGTATGGGCTTACGGGTGCTGTGTTTGCGAGGGATAGGGCGGTGTTGAGGTATGCGGAGGAGGCGTTGCGGAACGCGGCGGGGAATTTCTATGTTAATGGGAAGTGTACAGGTGAGTTCGATCTAATTGATGGATTATGAGAGGATGCTAACGAAGTCCTAGGTGCTGTTGTTGGCCAACAGCCGTTCGGTGGTGCTCGAGCGTCTGGCACGGATGACAAGGCGGGCAGTGTGTTGCTTTTGCAGCGGTTTGTTACGCCTAGGGCGATCAAGGAGGATTTCTTGCCTGCTGGGACTATTGAGTATCCTTCGAATGAGGTATGATCAGGCTGAAAAGTGCTTTGCTGCATTGGTGGCGTTCATGAGGGGGCCGATGGCGTTCAAGGGGCTTACTGTCATAGCGCGCTCACAGGGGCAGTCTCAAGAATAATGATCGAACGGGTGTAGACGTGCCTAGCGTCGAAGAGATGGAATTGACTCATCGAACCTCCCCTTGAGACTTCATATCATTTGACGTTTCTCGTCTAAGATCGACAGTCGAACTGGTATAGTGGCTGGGCTCCTCTGCTCCAGGACCTTGTGCACTTCTGCGAGTGCCAACGTCAGCAGGACAGCGGATCCTCATATTGCTGGAGGCGTCGGCGGCTGGAAGCCGGAGCTCTTCGATGGTGGACTCATAGGCAATTTCGACTGAAGAAAGTTGACGATCCGCTGCTCTACAGCATCTGTGTAGAGTTTCTTCGCTTCATGGTTTCCCCTCGCTGTTTTCTTCTCCTTCGTCCTCGTCGCGACTTATCTGCTCAGCCTTCTCTGGTGGATCTGGTTGGTCATCCGCATCCTGCAAAGTCATTGGCACCACGGACGCTTCACCGTCTTCTCCAAACACAATCAGCCCATGGCTGCTGGTGCTCGTATTCTCATCTTGCTCCTAGCTGGAACGCCTTCTCGCTCTTGCTCATCCACGATGTTGATGGTTGCTTGTCTCTGGCTTTCGACATGGTCGATGGTAGCCTGCTTGCCGTCACGCTTGACTATATCGATCACCGCTTCGGCCCTCGAGATCCAGGCACGCTTGACACTGATAGGGTATCGGCGAACATCAGTCTCTCGTGCGAGCGACAGATTGACGAGAGCTCGGAGTGCCCAAGGGAGCTGCGGATCGACGACCAGCTCGAGGAGAAGATCGATGCCGGGCTTCGTGTTGCCGTGCACGAGGGACTCTAGTGCGCTGGTGTACTGGGTCCAATGCCATCTGGCTAGGTTTGTGATGGTGCCTTGCCCGCTTGGGCGTTGAGTTCCCTGCTCGGACATGGTCGCCAGTTGGCTGATGACGAGAGTGCGATGGTGTCACGAGTTGGTGCTCTGTGAATTAGCTTGCAGACTTGGGAAGTGGTAAAGGAAATATTAGTGGACGTTTTTGGATTTGCAGATAGTCAACTGTTTGCCTGAACCTCCACCTGCGATCATCCGCATATCACTGGCATTTGAGTCAACAGCCACGGCATCGTCACCGTGGGCAACCGAGTGAGTCAATCGTGCAAGGCTCGGTTCAGTAGATCACTTGAAAGATTAACCTCCTGGTGCAGACATCCCAGACCATAATCCATCAATCTAAACGCGGCCGATCAACAACAGGACGCCCGTCTTACTTGTATCTGCGTGGTAGATGCTGAAACACCGACATCCTCGCATTCGAGCAACTGATCAGAAGTGTTAATGATACAGACTATGTCACATTCAAGAGCGACCCTGTCCCTAAGACAACTGAACAGCGCAGCTGGCAAAGTCTTGCCACGGAATTGGCCGACGCCACATGCTGCTATTTGCAGCACTACCTGCAGCAGAGGTCGGAATACTCGTCGAATGAGGCACTAGAAATAATGTACAATATCAAGTGTATGTGACGCGCCGGGAAAAGTGAACGTCGATGTCAACATTGAATCCCATCTTCGGAAATAGTCTCTTAAATCCTGCGTGTCGAGTGGAGTCCCACTGAACTTAGCGCGATAAACAATCCTCACCGCCGTGACTTCCCCCTGCAACCCAACTACCACCACTGTCCACCTTCTCAGCACTCACGCAGTTCTTGTCTTTGACGAACATCTTCTCTAACTGACGAATCCTGTATCCACCACACAAAATGCGCGAGATTGTAGGTTCACATCCTCGAAGTTCATGTTCTCGACGATCATAACCTCGAATACACGCAGGCGCGTTCGCGCCCCGAACCCCTGCCCCACCATGATTGAGGAGTGATGATACTGACCAGCATCGCGATACAGGTTCACCTTCAGACCGGCCAGTGCGGTAACCAGATTGGTGCTGCCTTCTGGTAAGTCAAAGCACAGCATGGTCAACCTCATCGTCGCCTAACCGAGCGCAGGCAAATTATCTCTGGCGAGCACGGCCTCGATGGCTCCGGCAAGTAAGTTGATACTCGATTCGACCATGTAGACGACATATTACTGACTCGAGACAGCTACAATGGTACGTCCGACCTTCAGCTCGAGCGTATGAACGTCTACTTCAACGAGGTAGGTCAACTATTCACCCCACCAGATGTCTTCGCTGACCACAACATCAGGCTGCCGGCAACAAATATGTCCCTCGCGCCGTCCTCGTCGATCTCGAGCCCGGTACCATGGACGCCGTCCGCGCCGGTCCATTCGGTCAGCTCTTCCGTCCCGACAACTTCGTCTTCGGCCAGAGCGGTGCTGGTAAGAATTACACCCCTCCACAACGATGACAGAAATAACACAAAACAGGCAATAACTGGGCCAAGGGTCACTACACTGAGGGCGCCGAGCTCGTCGACCAGGTCCTCGACGTTGTCCGTCGTGAGGCTGAGGGCTGCGACTGCCTTCAGGGCTTCCAGATCACCCACTCTCTTGGTGGTGGTACTGGTGCTGGTATGGGCACACTGCTCATCTCCAAGATCCGTGAGGAGTTCCCAGACCGCATGATGGCCACATTTTCTGTCGTACCATCACCAAAGGTTTCCGACACCGTCGTCGAGCCATACAACGCCACTCTATCCGTCCACCAGCTCGTCGAGAACTCAGATGAGACCTTCTGTATCGACAACCAGGCCCTGTACGACATCTGCATGCGTACATTGAAGCTGTCCAACCCCTCATATGGTGATCTTAACCACCTGGTCTCCGCCGTCATGTCTGGTGTCTCCACATCGCTGCGCTTCCCCGGCCAGCTCAACTCCGATCTTCGCAAACTGGCCGTCAACATGGTCCCATTCCCTCGTCTACACTTCTTCATGGTCGGCTTCGCCCCTCTCACTAGCCGTGGCGCCAACTCATTCCGTGCCATCAGCGTGCCCGAGCTCACCCAGCAGATGTTCGACCCCAAGAACATGATGGCTGCCACTGACTTCCGCAACGGTCGTTACCTCACCTGCTCCGCCATCTTCCGCGGCAAGGTCTCGATGAAGGAGGTCGAGGACCAGATGCGCAACGTCCAGAACAAGAACACCTCATACTTCGTCGAGTGGATCCCCAACAACGTCCAGACTGCTCTTTGCTCTATCCCACCTCGTGGCCTGAAGATGAGCGCTACATTTGTCGGCAACTCTACTTCCATCCAGGAGCTGTTCAAGCGTGTTGGAGATCAGTTCTCTGCTATGTTCCGTCGCAAGGCTTGTAAGTTGACATTTTCGTCCTGAATGAATTTTACTAACGATTGCTAGTCTTACATTGGTATACTGGTGAGGGTATGGACGAGATGGAGTTCACTGAGGCCGAGTCCAACATGAACGATCTTGTCAGGTAAGCAGAACAGTCCGCGCTGTTGAATTTCGAAGCTAATGTCTTGGCAGCGAATACCAGCAATACCAGGAAGCCTCCATCTCAGATGGCGAGGAGCCATACGAGGGTGAGGAGGACCTCGGCGAGGAGGGTCTCGAGCAGTAGATCACCAAATCTGCTGCAGACCAAGTGTTCGAGTGACACTCAGTCGCCTTCCACTGTGTCAAATATGAGAGCGCCATGAAAAGTGACGACATGCAATCATTTCCTGGCGGACCGGCCTGCACTGTACTGCAAGGGACAGCAAGGCGTGCAGATGGCGACAACGGTTTGGCGGTCAGCGGGAGCAGCTCGGTAATTACCTACCTGCACCATGCCCTTCCTTCACATCTTGCAGAATGAGCGCTGTCTAGACTCTGGAGTCTTGTATGCTCCCAACTGTCCATAGGAATCGAATCGAAATCATTTCCAAGCGTCCGCTTACTGTCGTCCTTACTGCACAACATAATACTGTGTTTCATGTCTGCGCACATGCGCACAAGCCATGATGCCAAGCAAGGGGGTCGGAGCCTTACTTCGATTACCTTACATCCCCTCGCAGTCAGGAATGTACCCCTCCACGATACTGTAGCAGTGGTCAGCATGTCTCAAAGTTATTGTTTCCTTTCGTCGTCCTCGTGGACAGTCTCACCGCGAGACAGCAAATTATCGATTTCCCTCCTCCCGTAGCATTCTTGATAAGCTTGACAGCGGTCCCGAATCTCCTCGACGAGACAAAGCCGGAGTTCTCAGACATCGACTCCGTCTCCTTCTGATAGCAGCAAACCCAGCAACAAGAAGAGGACTGAACCCGCACATCTACACAGCATGTCTCTCCGTCTCATCAAGTGGCAGCTCAAGGCCAGACGGTGCTTGATGTTCCTCGGGGCACCACTGTTGGCGATTCTTCTGTTTCAGATGACTGCTGCTTGACGTATTCGCTCATTACTCATTGTCGCTCCTTTACCTACACTCGTTTGCTGTTTACGATCGCTCGGAGGAGGACTCGAGGGAATTATTTACTTGTTTGGAGGACTTCTTCGGGTCTGCAAGTCGGGCTGTTGTTTGGGCAGTGGGTTGTTCTTGAAGGAGGCTTGAAGGGATCAGGCCAGCAGCAGCACTTAGGAACGCTGAAGTCACCACCATTCGCGAGGGGTAACGATGGTCGCCGCCTGTCGGCCGCTCAGCTTGGTCTTAACAGCACTTCTGCTTCTTTCAACAAGCTCAAGAGCACTAGCCTTCCCACAACTTGTCCCAAAGGCGGAAGATGGACTGGTCGAAGCGCCCCATGAGCCGGAGAAGCGTTCGCCACGGCTACTGCTTCACGCCGCCCCAGTCACCATTGATGGAGAGCCAGCTACCATCCTGCCGGGACTGACACAAGCAGGTGCAGACACGCTGGACATTGTGGTCAAGCACGACCTCAACAACGGTGATGACAGCGATGGCTCCAGCCCGGCTAGGATCACGGTGGCTGTCGCCGCTGATGATACTGGATCTGAACCAGGCGAGGAAGAAGTAGACCACGACAACAAAGACTCGCCACAAAGTCAGCACGGCCACTGGCCAGACTACGATCGAAGCAAAAGCACCAATACCTCTGATAAAGACTCCGACAACGACAACGACGATGACACCAGCATGAAAGCTAAGCGGCACCTCGCCCAGCATACCAAACGCGGCATCCTGAAGCCTAAGGTCAAGCACCACCCACTCACCTCTTTGCTCAGCAGCGATACAATCTTCGACACCACCATCGTCCCATCCGCTTCTCAAGAAAACGATGAGGACTGGATCAAAGTCCAGCGCGAGTATGCCCTCCAGCAGACTTGGCGGCGGTGTACGCGGTTCAGGATAGGGATCTGCCTCCTGGTGGGAAGAAGACTTAGATGCGGATGGACGCTTCTTAGAGGGGCGAGCATGCATACGTCGAACATAGCGTTAGGAGGATGATGTGGAGTCGCGTTAGTAGGAACATCATTGGGGAGAGGGAAGGCGTGGAGGATGGCAAGCCAGTTAGAAGGAGCCAATGCTTCAAAGGGAGGTGCTGACCCGTTCGATAGCACGTATCGAGAGAGTCACTTGGGGGAAGCTGCCAATACTCCTCTGCGATCTATAGAAGAAATTGCGATCGACCGGGCAGTTGCTTCGAGACAAGCAGGAACCCAGGTAACCATCCCAAGCCGGATGACCAGTAGCACTAGCTGAGACCGGATGACAGAAGCCAAGCTCATATCGCTGTAGCCTTCCAGGAACCTCACCGTCCTGCGAACATCTCCAGCATCAATAAAGACATCGTTTGAGGAGAACCCGCGTCCTCTGCACAATCTCTCGCATCATGTAGCAGCACCTGAAAGAGGTTCGGAACAATGTCTTCGATCCATGTGTCTCCAGTAATCGCACAATCGCCTCGCGATCTTGTGCTTCCTCAGGGCTCCCTTCACATGAGTGTCCATTACCAGGAAGCGACTCAATCGAAGTTATAGAGGACATGATGATCATTCTTGCTATGGACGCGCACGCACAAGCGACTGATATAGTCACCAACATGGAGCTTCAGCCGTTTGTGCCCGTGTTGCCTATTTTTTCGGGTAGACAGGGCAACCACGAAGACTACACGATTTCACCCGGTGAGGTGACAAGTCCAGCATTCTGACTAGCTAGTTTTTAAAACGACTTGCGCATCTCAAGGGACCCCGACGTGTAATGTCAGAGCGACAGCTTTGATCCTCGACGATTCTGAGAGCTTTTAGCATCCCAAGCCCAGAGTGTTATTCTTCATCCATTAAGTGCACGCCTACAGACTATCGACTCGTCTTACCAAGGCATCCGTCAAGAGCATGAATCAATTGAGATTGTGTTGTCTGCGGCGCGCTTTTGCCACGGATGGCCTCGTGCTCCCTGCACAGTATGGTAAGTCAAAATCCTCACACATTGATTCCTTCCACTGATGTCCAACAGCGACTCGATCTCACCTCAATTACCCACTCCATACTCCGACTTCACCTCTTCAGAGAGACAGCAACTTCGTATTCGCTAGTCTTTGCGCACGTCTATACGCTTGTGGTCCATCTGACCTTATCAAGGCGGCCGAGCTGATGGAGATGACTCGACAAGACATCTGGACAGCCACTCATGACGGCAGTTTCTTTCATTATGGCACACTCGGGCGGCCTCTGTCCAACGAACACTTGTTCTGTATCCCGCTGCTACGGTCAGAATGCTTCACACTTTCACATTCCGATTCAATCGTCCCCCCTTCCCAGGCGGAGTACAGATTTTGCACGTCGGGTCCCGTAGGACCCCCTCGTGGATACTATGACGACTCCTGCATTGTCAAGCATAATTCACCAACCATCAAGAGTGTCTTCGAGAGATTGTCCATAAACACGGACAAATATCATTGGGACGCTGGTTTACAGGGAGAGAGCTTCAGCGCAGCTCTACAGCCCGGCTACCCAAGTCCCACTGAACACAATCACTGTAAGCGATTTGGTCACGTTGTCTACAAAGGATCTGGAGATCGACATCAGGCTCCTTCCATCGTCCTTCCATTGGGTCACTTGCTTGTCACGGCTCCACCTGTCTTCTCGGATGAGGTACTTTACGATGGCTGGGTTGATTGCGAAAATCGCGACGAATGCGACAATTGCGACAATTGCGACGATTGCAAGAATTGCTATAGTTATGAGGCTCATGAGATTCATCGTCGAAATTGCGTTCCAACCTGGTTCACTGTGGTCGTTGACCTAGGTCATGTCGACAAACCTCTATGGCTTGTGCGAGATCTAGAGTGTGTGAACTGGCAGTCAAAGGCGACTGGTATCGATCTGGATGGTCTCTGCCGCAAAGAGGAAGTCACACTTCTGCCCGACGACAAAGATGCATCTTACATCGACAAGACAACCCTCCAGAACTACTCCCATCGCCCCGAATACCACAATCGCATGCCGGATTTCGCTCAACTTCTCAAGGCTGGCAACGTTGACGGCTCACAAGTGGACCTGATCCGACTGTTTCCTCGCATGTCTGACTGGGCGGACGGCCGTGTTCCCACAAGTATTAATTGCTACACTAACACCCAGCCCCGACTGTCCTATCCTACGACGACGCAGCTGCGAGAAGCTGCTGCTACGTTTCAACGTCAGCGAGTCGAGCGTAGGGGCCGTGGGCGCATAAATCTGAGGTTGCCTGGACCTCGGTCTTGGTGGAGGACGACTGATCCAGAGGGAGGGTTCGAATGGGGCGTCTGAGGTGGTCCGAGTGCGGAGCTGGTATTAGGAAGACGGCATGTACACACACTCTTCAGGAGAACACTATTGCCGGCAGGACCCCCATTTGACTGCTTCAAATGATCGTGGAGCCACAGAACACAGACAGGCAGACATGCCCCTCATCAATCTCGCGCAGAGCTTGAAAGTCCCATCACGATACTCGTCGCTTCACAATGTTGATCGACGCGAAAGATTTAGCAAAATACCACAAAACCTCATCTCCACCTACCATTCCGTGTCTTAAATGTGACCCGCAGCTACCAGGGAACGGGGTTTTGGGCATGAATGATGAACAACATTCAGGTAAGTACTTACTTGTCCTAGCACGGTGGAGCTTTGAAGAGGATGCAGATGCGATCGCTCAGTCGCTTCAATGGGAGCAGCGACGGAGGTGTCAACACAAGCCGGTTGACATTGAGTTTTGTATAGACCGGCTGACACAATAGTTTTAACGCAGACCGGATGACGAGAGGCTACTGCATAGTCGGGAGACCGGATGACAACAAGCTTGAAGAGAAACGCTCGTCGGAACACCACACCTCCAAGACGGACCATCCATGTCCACGGCCGTTCAGAGATCTTTGGCATCCCAATACATTTCTCATTTATCGCCCGAGTGCGTGCCGGTAGTCGAAACACGCAGACTAACTGTACCGCTGCAGTCGGCCTCACGATGTTGTGCCCTCTCTGCCAGCAGTCACTTGATGTGAGCAGGTCGGGCAGAGAGCTGGCATCGTTGAACTTGTCAACTTACCTAGTGAGCCCGTGTAGTGTTTGTTGCCTCGTCTACCCGGCAATCAGGCACTACGGTCAGAGGCGATTATGCAGTTGCCCGTGAAGTGTCCGGCGGTGTCTATATCTTCTTCTTGATTCCTTGTTTGACGATTTCCAACACTCTTCTTTTCTCCCATCATCAACGTGTCTATCCTCTCAACGCCCATCGACTGTTATCAATTGATACCATCAGGTCTATCAGCAGCATGCATCGAGTCAAATCGTGTTTCCGACCGCGATGCCTGGCCGTTGGTACCGGTAGAGCACTTCAGGCACGTGGTAAGTCAATTCATCCCAGAGGTCTTTCTTTGACTGATATCCAACAGCAATGGCATCTGTCAAGCATGATCCTAGGTCACCCCTCTTTGACCCAGTCCAGACCAAGAAACATCCTCCTGGTAGCTGCAATCAGAACTCCTCCACAATCAAACATACATCACCAAGCATCGAGAGCGTTTTCAGCAGATTCTCCATCAGCGGTCACAGCTATCAATGGTCAGAGCTCCATCCATCATTGCGTCTATTCTTCCATGACCCTCCCGATCCAACAGACACAGACAACTGGCTGTCCAGAGCATGGCGTAAAGTTGTCTACGATGGGCCCGGAGATCGAGGTCAGGCTCCCTCCAAGGTCATGCCTTTGGGTCACCTGGTGGTCAATAGTCCACACTGCTGCTCGGACTATTACAACGCATCTAGCGCTGCTATTGACGAGCTGTGTGGACGAGACATCCCAACCTGGTTTTCTATGGTCGTTGAAGTAGGCAATCCCGATATGCCTGTATGGATGATGCGAGACCTGGCGAGTGTGAATTGGCAGCTCAAGGCAGATAAGAACAAGCCTCACGGTCGTCCCCAAGAGCAAGTCACCCTTCTGGAAGAAGACAAAGATAGAGCATACGTCGACAAGGCCACCCTGGAGCGCTATTCTCTACGGCCACGGTATGAGAGCCGCATGCCAGAGCTAGCTGAGGTCCTTTCCAAGGCTGGCGGCGGTGTTGACAGCTCCGAGGTTGACCTCGTTCGGCTGTTCGCTCGTCTGTCTGACTGGGACTTCGGCGCCAACAATCCCACACATCTTGATGTCTACACCCGAACCTCACCTCGACTGTGCAATCCGACCACGAGACAGCTCCAAGAGACAAAGACTAAATATCGTCAGCTCATGGGCACCTGGTCTGCGCATAAGTCAGAGGATTGACCATAAGCATAAGAAGCCATCAGCCGCGCATGGGACTACTGAGCCAGCTCTCATCGCCACCCCATATTCAGGCTTAAAGACAACATCGTCTTCACACCGATGCACTGTTGATGCCTCCTCAATGGTCCAAAGGTCGTCCGATTGGGCCGTCGAGCATTTGTCGAGCAACTCAAGTCGAGCAACCGCAATGCGTCATGAAAAAAGGAGCGGACAAGGGCGGGCTATCGAGCAAACCGTCTTCTGCTTCTCAGCCCTGGGTAACCATCAACTGTACCAACGAGAGTGTCTACTGCGATGCAGCGCGGATCACGAAAGGGGCAGCCTCTGGCTGTACTACGACTCGTCACTTGCTGGTCAGAAGTCCCCAGAGTGACTCGGTAGACTTTCACGGATCCAGGGGTCACAAGCCATATTAAAGAGCGTCCTGGATGGAGTGAGCTGAGCTAGCAGTTGTCCGCGTCGCCATGCTCATCGGTGCGACAAAAAAGCGAATACCACAAAACATATCTTCTCCCACAGTGTTCCAGCGTCCATGACACACGTTCCCCTTCTTGGTGACGTCCGACCCCGTGCCTTCACACCCAACCTCAAAAGTGAATAGACCCTCTTGATGCAGCTCGTATTACCATGTAGAAATATCCGGGAATGCAGCTCCAGCAAGGTCGACCGACCGACCAGAAAGGGCTTGCCATCACATCTCATCTCTTTCGACCGCGATTCAAAGTCACAGTCGAGTAAAGTAGTCGCCTCAAGAAATGGAAGAACATACTTAGGTAGGTAGTAAGGCTAGGCATCACAGCACGCCGGGTGACAGCAGACCCTCTTGAAACCCGGTTGACTTGATTGGCTCTACCTCAGACCGGACGACATAGAGCTGCGCTTGTCGCCGGTTGACTAAATTCCAAAAACTCGGCCGTGCGTTCTCTAGTCCATGGCTTCTTATGGCACCTTGATCAGCCCTGGCCGGCAAAAAAAGCGGCATACATGTGGAGAGATGTTTGTTCTATCTCTAGCAGATCGCTCGCCTGGGCCAAGATTGACTTGCCGCCGCGGGCATCGATATCGATATTAAAATCGCGCTTCAGGACCAATGGACGCGGCTTTCGAAGCACTTATATTCCCAGTCTATCGAAGGTGCACATCGACTGTGACCACCCTATCCCATTCTGACAGAGCTATGCCTACGCACTAACAGGCGCATGATCTTGCAGGAACGCTCGGTTTGAGCGGTAGCATTGAGGAAGCGGTCAATCCGTAGTGATAATATTGCTCGAACGCTCAAAAACTTCAAGATTGCCCTGGCCACTCTGTACCTAATACTCAACGGTACCAATACTGCTCGCCTCATACCCAAGTCGTGGCTGAGTAGTTGCAACGTATCCTCTCGAACTGCTTCCTCCTGCGCCGTCACTGGTCCCCTTCCGTGACCTCCCATTATTGCTGCCTCGACTAGCAGAACTTTGTGATGTCAGCTGTGTCTGTGGTGGCTGCTGTGCCCGACTTTGACTCTGACTCTGGCTCTGACTGCTTCTCGCACGCCGATGTCCCTGTTGTGATGCTTGCCGCGAATCTTGCTGAGCTGATTGCGCTGCTGCTGCGCTTCTACTACTGCTATTGCGACTAGCAGTCACGGTGCCTCCTCCACCACCTCCCACGCCCCCACTTCTACTACCACCAGTACTATTGCCTCTCGTCCTCGAATCCGACGCCACCGGTGCAGCCGAGGCCGGAGCCACAGCTGTGGCTGCTGAATGCTGCTGTACCGAGCCGCCACCACCGCCACCAGGCCGACTCGTCGCACTAGCTCCGCTGCCACCACTGTCTGTGCTACCTAGTCCTCTTTTCATCATACGGCCAAGGATGCCGACGAGTTCTGCTGCATCTTCAAACGACTCGTCGTCCATTCTGCGTCACAACAGGTCAGTTCATGGTCCAAATGAGAGAAAAGAGTGAGCTTGGCACGACTGCATGCGCTTGAGAGCAGATCTTACCCGGCAGTCTCCTCATACACCTCCCTCACAGCCCTCCTCGCCAACTTCCGACTCGCTTCCCGATCCTTGACACAATCATACATATAAGCTACATACTCCACCTTCACACTTAGCCTCACTGGATGACTGCCTGGCAGCAGCCGCTCGGCAAGTATGTCGGCTTCCTTGAACGCCGTTGTGGCTGCTGGCCGATAGTCGGTCAATGGTAAAAGATATGTTGCAGATGCTGAGGATGGCAAATTCGCGTAGCTGTATGGGTTATTGGAGTTGTTCGGAGGATACGACAGACCAGGTGGTGTTCTTCCGAGCGAAATGGCCGGGGAGCGCTGCCGTGCTGTTGGCGGCGAGGTCGGCGAATTTGAAGAGCGTGACTTGGGCGATAGTGGTAATGGGAACAAGGACGACTGTGATGGATGAGAGTTGATCCGATCGCTGCAAGGTAGGTCAGTCGATGACGGGCAACTGTTACGCTTGCTGGAGTCACTTACTTGACTGCTGGCTCGTTATGAAACTAATATTAGCTTCGTTAGCACGATGAGTCTTGCCAAGCCAGCACGACCAGGGGTCGCCGCAACATCAGACCGCTGCGCTTCACTCACCAACACGAATATGTGGTACAGACTGGCTATGGAACGTCAGCACAAGGTTGTAAATTAATCGTATCGGCCTTACCCTTCAGCTTAAGCACCAGCACTTGCAGCTCTGCCGGTAGACGTTTACCGACCCTGCCACATTTAGCATGGTCCCCCAGAACGCATTCGGATTCCTCACATAGGCTGAACATATTGTTCCATCATGACCAGTCCCTCTCGGGCGAGCCATAGGATGTGATGGACGAGGCGCCGGTGTTGTGGATCGCGGATCGGGTCGAGCCGCTTGACTCTCCTAGCTTGCTGTTGCGGTCAGTGGATTCTCACCACAGGTACCAAGTAGGGCTGACCAAAAGATCCTCGCTGAGTACGACCGACAAACCAAGTATTCGGAAAAGAAAGCTGAATACATGTCAGTGAGAGCTGCATCGGGTCTGAACATCCGTACCTGGACAGATAACCATGATGGTTGATGGTAGATTTGGCGAAGTGCTTGTCGATGTCAGCCGAGCTCCAAATCTGCTGAACCGTAGCACATACACCCAGAAACTTGCGATCAACTTCGCTCGATGCCATGAGCCACTGTATAGTGGCAACCTTCTCCTCAATTTCCACTGTCGTTCCACGCTAGTTAGCTCTGTCACGGCCATGTTCGCGATTCCAGTCTAACACGATCTTGTATACGGTGGTCGTCCTCCCTCTGCTACCGATGCAGGTAGATGAACGTTTTGGCACAGGATTCTGCGAGGCCCGTGGCCTTGACTTGCTCCGGGAGCACGCAGAGAGCGCAGCCGAGCAGAATTTGGATGTGAAAATCTTGAACTGACCCTCTCTCTATCTCTTCCGCAGTGGTCTTCTGCATGCGCCTCTCCGTTCTCCTTGCGGATCGTGTATTATTTGGTCGCTTTTATACGTCGAGCTCTTGGTCGAGAGCCTGGGAGATAGTGATACAGTATTGGTACAAGGTATACGTGATCGATGTATATGTGCTCGAATTTTGGCGGTGTGCAGCAGAAATGCGCGCGGACGAGTAACGAATGTAGGCGCAAACGACAGATCTCCGGAATCGGACGGCGCAAAGACACGACAGTATTATACAACACACGTAGCGAAAGGGAATGCTGGCCGAAGCAGTGGCCGAGAGACCTGCTCTGTTGGCACCGTCAGCTCTGTGTGTGAGATCACGACGACTTGGAAGTACCTACACTCCAATTGGGCACCCAAAATACCGAAGCAGCGGATTCGCCCAGCCTCTCTGCGATCTATAGCAGATCTACGCGAATGGGGCCTAATGCCCAAGAGGTGCTTGTGGCAGTGGGAGGAAGTGAGGCTGATGTAGATCCACAGAATTTCGCTATTCGCATCGTGCCGCATCCATAAGAGGGCACGTGGCGTCCTGGTCAATTGACGAGCAGAGCAGGTCCGGGTGTAGTTGTACGGCTGTGAAGCGCGCTCGGGCACTGCTAGGCCACGGCGGCAAGGAACAGCAGCGCCTGGAGCAGATACGAGTGGCTGGCAGATGGGCCGTGGAGACTGGAGCCGTACTTAGTGTCCGATTCTGCTATGGGTAGCTCTAGGAGCTCTAGCAGCTCTAGGTGAGGTGTAAGGCGAAAGTTTCGGAGGTTTGAAGAGAGTGTATGGACCAGACAGGCCAAGTGGGAAGCGAGTGCGGCCGGATAATGGTCAATCGGTGGGACGAGCGTTGCTAGAATGAGTGAATGAAAGGCAGCCACGTCAGAGGTTCCTGCAGCGGTGAGAGAGGCGGTGGACACGGTAAGAGCTGAGGAAGAAGACTGATGCGTTGTCATTGCAGCTTCGGGAAGGAACGTCGCGTCCGGCCGCGCCTTCCTTGTTTGGGAAGTCTTCAAACTATACCTACCTGCTAGTCACTGCATTCTGGTCGATTGCTCTTGAACGAGAGCGCATAGAGATTGATATGTCGCATAGCGTAGCAAGTAGATGACGATGTAGGTCGACGACACGAAGATAGGAACAGGTAAGCGCCATGGGGAGAGCTCTGAGGAATGTGATCCGTTCTCTCATCCTACTGGGCCTCCAGGCGCGTCAACAACCACCAATCGCGTCGGTGATCCGCCAGATAATTCTCCTACACCCGTTCTGCCCAAGATACATAAATGTATTGCTCGACTGCTCTCTTCGCTCGCTCTGCACTTCATCCTTGGTCAAAACTCTGCTATCTCCTATACGTCGCTTCTGACTCGATGTTGTCCTCCCACACGCACCTGGAATGGCTGTGCATGGAATAGACCGACTGCAAGCCCACGTCCTCTTCACCTCATTGTCCTCATGAGGCGCGGGACTGCAGTTTCCCGTCGTCAGATCTGCTTTGAGCCCGCGTGGCGTCTCTGAAATACTACTCAGCACGCAGGTGCTTGTGTTTCAAGCGCGCGGGGTTGCCGCTAACAGCTCGCCATATTTCTGGTCACGAACATCTCTCAAGCACAGGACTTGCCGGAGGAGATGCATTTGCATCAGTTCATCGACGCGTCGCTGTAGCAGATATGTGGCGAGCGTCCAAGTCACCCTCTTATGACTTCCTGCTGGAACACAAAAGCCTCTGCGCGACATTGCGAACATGGTGCTGCTGGTGTTGGACCCGTACAAATGCTGTGACGAATGCTCGGTATTGATCATCTCTGCAGGATGTCGTACTTTGGCATTCATTTGCCCTCATCTTGACCAACATTTCCATGTTGCATGTGCATCATTTTGTGATGCGGCACCTGTCCGTAGCTACCCGCACGCTGCTGCGGATATGGCTGCTGTGGACTGCTGCCGTACTGTGGCTGGTTGTAACCACGGTACATGTTCATCTGCCCTTGCTGGCCGTACATAGGACCTCCCTGCGCAGATGCAGAGTACATCATCGGTTGTCCATAGCCTTGCTGCGAATTTTGTTGTGCCATCATTGGAGCTCTCCCTGGACTTCCGTAGCCGTTCTGCTGAGGATAAGCATGGCCGGGGCTTGGGGAGTACATCGGTTGCATTTGTCCACCGAATTGTTGGGGCATGTTCATGTATGGACCGCTCGAATGTTGTTGCATCATCATAGGTGCACTTCCCTGTCCGTGCGGCGCGCCAGGATACTGGCGCATCTGCATTGGGACCTGTCCACCATAGTAGGGCTGCTGACCGTATGCTAATTGAGCAGAGGGATTCATCGGTGACGCATATGATGACGGCTGTCGTGATTGAAAGCTCGGAGAAGCATATGGTTGACCCTGAGGCTGCATCATGTGCATGCGCTGTTCATCGTAGGTGTGACCGTAGCTTGGAGGCATATGATGTAGTCCGGGCATGGCAGGCCCACCCGGAACGGGAGGAGCCTGCTGGTGATAAGGTACAGCCTGCGCAGAGCTAGTCCTACTAACTCCAGGCGAGATCGTGGTAGGGCGTTCGAAGGCCGAGAGATATGTTTTCTCCTCGTTGTCGAGGGTGACCGGCCACCTTGGTTGCGAAAGGTAAGCAGGCACTATGCCGCCAATTGAAGAGTAATCTTTCACCGGAGGACCCTCGCCAGGTTTCTGTGTCTTGCTCTTGGCAAGTGCTTCGGCATAATCTTGCTGCAATTTCTTGATGGTCTGGAAATTTGCCAACACCGTCGGCCGTTCGCCTTCTGGCTTGGGCTTGCGAGCTCCAAAGAATGCCGAAGGACTAGCTGCACGTGACAATGTCGAGCCCTTAGCGATCGACGAAGGGCTCGACGGTGCGTTCGATCCAGCAGGGTTGAATGCTGGTGCGGTAGGCTTGAATTCGGGAGCATTGAAATTAAATCTGGCAGCCGATGTGGCAGACAACGGAGTCTGCATAGTGGACTGAGCCGGGCTTGCGGCACCCGAGGGCCCCCCTGGCGGTCCACGAGAATCGACTAAAGGAATTGGAGCAGGCACGACCTGTGGTCTATCAACCTTTCCAGGGCGCTGGCCATTGGCACCACGAATCGGCATAGCGTTCTGCTGTGGTAGCCGCATGCTCGCAGATGGGGGCAAACCACGACCGCGTCCGCCCTGGAAAGGTGGGATCTGTGCAATGTCGGCCTTACGAATGGTGGGCAGCTCTTTAACGGGAGCTGCTTGAGGAGTCGCTGTCGGGCTGTTGACATCTTCTTTAGACTTTTGCACAATGGCTTCCTGTTTGGCTGGATCTTTTGCGAGAATGCCAACCAAATCCTGTGGAACGATCGTTTTGAGCTTAAAGCCCTTCGAAAATTGCATCAATTCATTGAGCTTCGCTTTCTTCTCCTCAAGGGCTTGAGCCCGCTTCTTGTCGAGAACTTTCTGTTTCTCGATCTCTGCGAAAGTATGATAATCTGTGAGGAGGCGAGGCATGATAGCGTCAGCACCGTCCGCAGTGGTCTGCTGAGATTCCTTGCCGGACCCAGGCTTAGCCGCGCCGGCAGGACCGTCCGTCGATGTGGCAGCTGGCGACACATGACTTTGGCCAAGTGGGGAGGGCTGTCTGGGCTGTACTTGGGTCGCTGGCTTGCTGTCTGGGCGTTGTAGCTGCGCAGAGAGGATGGCGGTGTCGTATGGTGCACCTGGCACGGTAGGTGCCGCGGTTGGGGCGCGCCTTGCAGGAGGAGTATACTTGTCTAGACCTCCTTTGGGCAGTGGTGGGAAACCCTTGGTGCTGGTATCGCGCTGAACACCGCTGTATTTTGCCTCCTCATCTTCAGTCTCAGCCTGAGAGACCTGGCCACGTTCTTCCCGAACGTGCTGCAGGTTGGATTGTGAAGATTCGATTTCTCGCGCAATCCTGTTGGCACGCGCTTCTCGCTGGCGGTAAGAGTCTGACGACCTGTCGAGGTTGGTCGTGTAATAGCTTTCGTCGTAAGAACTCTGGGTTCCGAAGAGCTGCTGATTTGCTTTGAATTGGTCCCATTCTCCTGTTTTGCCTGACTCCAACGAGAAGTCGGCGTCGTCGCTGGCATCAGGCACCCACTTCTGGAGCGTACGCTCACCCCGAAGCTGATTACCAGAGATGTCGGTATCTGTCTGAAACTTCGACGACGTACCTATATGTGTTAGCAAACCGTCACAAGTCCGAGCGGGCGAAGTACCATTGGCCGCTTTGGCAGCCTGAGGCGCAGTGAAGGATCGAATTTGTAGGTCTGCCATGTCTCTCATCTCGAAAGTCATTGCGTAGTCAGGACTCGAGCCAGTGAAGGCCGCTTCATGATTGGCAACAGTGCCTTGGGAGGTTTGAGGTAGCTTCTTTGTCATTTTGAGTGTGATCTTCGTCACAGCGCCTTGCAGGCTCGAGCCAGCGAAGAGGCCATCAAAACGCTCGCCTGATTTCAGAGTCAGGAGGACAGAGCAACCCTGTATTATTTAGCTTTGGACCACTCGGTCGATGGAGATGCCATACGACAGCTCCTCCTAGGAGATATAGTGTCCGATCGTGAGCATGCCTGTCACTCAGTCCGCCGTCTTTCTGGGTTGGGGTCCTGGGACCCGGGCTCGATCTCGGAGCATGAGCGACACCGTTGGTCTGATTAGAGGATGGACGACCAGTCAAAGGATTCGAGCCTCCTGTCCAGGCCTTCTGTGTGGGAGTACGCCTACGTTATTCATGGTCAGCAATGTTCTGAGGCGAAAGACCCAAGCGGGGGGTAAGGAGGTCTTCCGGAACAATGATAAGTTGTGGCCTACTGGGAGAGCATACCTGTTGCTGGGGTCGTTCGAACTCTGTCGCTTGGTGGAATCACCATTTTTGGCTGCGGTGTTGGACCTCATGCCTGATCTCGCAGTATTGTTTTGTCCGCCTGGAGTCGCCGGTGATTGTGATGCAGTCGCTCCGCTTGGTACCAGACCAGCAGAGGTTGACATTGTAGGCGAGAAGAGGCGTGAACAAGGTCACACAGCGAACTCAAAAGCGCACTGGGCCGATCGGTGGCGGCCAGAATTGCATACAGGCAACTCCTCAGGACCTCAAGAAACTATTCTGAGCCACTCGAGGTGATTGTCTGCCGAAAACGAGATCTTTCGCAAAAGAATCGAGAAATGAGGGTAATTCGCAGGCTGGAGAAGGAGCAAACGACTAGTAGATGCTCAGGGCCGTGCCGCGACAGGCTGGAAATCCAAGTCAACAAAAGAACCAAAACACCTTCTGTGATCCCAACGAAGCAGCAAACAGATCTGCCAACGCTGGAGTCGTATGGAAGATGACAATGATGAGGTTTAGGAAGCAACGAGGTCGTTGGAACAGTGAGCGTCTGGCACTGCAGTGCCATCGAGGGAAGGCACGTCCGAATTTAGTCTAGACGTCGATCATCGAGAGTCTTGGCTCCGGATGTACAACAAAATGTCCCGGCATAGTTACCTAACTAGCTGTTCAGGGCATTGGTGGCTTTACGACGTATGCCCTTACTTGCTTGCAAAAGGTTTCCTATGGATGACCTGAGCGGCGATTAGATGAATAGCATCATCGTCGTGGGAGCCTACTACGGCATGGTCCTTGCCCATTATTACAACCTCATGCCCAACCACACCACTCTCACACCTCCACCATCCGATTACAACCTCAATGAATTCAAAATTGTGCCAGTCATCGACCGATACTGATTCATCCCGCCTTGGACCTTCTTGAACTGAATGCCATGTAACGAAAGCAATGGGATCTTGACGATAGCGATCTCAAACTTCAGCACTAGCCGCTCACCGGTATCGTCTTGGACACGTGTAGTAGTGGCACCAGCATCTCGCCCACCATCTTCTCGTCTTGTGTGCAGATATTCCTCCGAGCCTTCCGAGTTCGTCACAAAACTCTGGTCGGGATGGCGTCTGCGAGATGCGCCACGTCGAAGACCCTTTTCGTCCCGAAGGTCTTCGCGGTCTTTACCACGGAATGCACCGCCAAAGGAGATACGGCGTTGATGGCCACTGGCACCTTGTACGCGCCCGCTCTTCTCCTCTTCAACATCACGAACATCGTCGAGGTTGATGCTGGGCGCATGTCGGCAAGAAAAGCCTCCACGAATCGGCGTATGCTCCACACCCAGTTGCTTCAGCACACGGATTAGATCTTGACGTATGAATTCGGGTGCTTTGCTGCTGGTTGTCGATGTTGAGAACAAGCCCTTGAGACCAGCCGGCTTGGTGACCGCAGTACCCGGTGTTTCAGGCAAGGCAGGAGTGTCAAGACCATCGGCCTCGTCTCGCAGCTCTGCGTCCGTTTCCTCAGGCACATTTTCGTGGCGGTCTCTTCGGCTGTCTTCCCATCTCTTCCGGCGAGCTTGGATACTCTCTTGTCTTGCGTGACCCAGAGACTTAGTCCGAGCCGCAGTAGGCTTTGGCGGGTCGCCGAGATTGCTGCTCTCAGGCGGGTCAGTCAGCTGGACACTCTTGCCTGTCTTCTGGGCACTGTGACTAGAGTGATCAGATCCGCTGGTCTGTGGGGGCTCTGGGTTGAGTAGAGGAGAGTCGTCGTTTGTCATCCGTTGCAGCAGTCGCCTCGGCCGGTAGTCCGCAGAATTAACGCTCGTGGACCGGCCGAGGAAGTTCCGGGCTTTGTTGGTGCCTGCACTCAGAAGACCTTCGTGCTGAGGCTGACTGCCGCCGGCATGATGCGTCCCGGTAGCTGGAGAACCTTCGCGACGCCGAGAACGACGAACAGAGAACGACTTCCGAGGCGCTGTTGCACTGTCTGGCGGTGGCTGAATGTTGAGAGTTGGAGGTGTAGGTCGATCAGTGTCGCGATCGCGAACACGGCGTGTGCTAAAGCGCCTCAACAGACCGAGTGCAGTGCCTTCCTTCTTTACTGGCTGATCGCCAGTGGTGGGAGTGTTGATCGCGGGAGATTGCTGTGGTCTAGACGGAAGCTGTTCTGCGGCCTTGGAAGATGGCTGATCGTCTTCTCCATTTGTGCGAGCCCTCGGTCGGGATCGCCCACCTGTGACGCGTTCTCCCGGGATCTCTGGAGAGTATGTGTTCGTGTAGACCGCTTCGGGCGACGTCAGCGGTGCTGCACCGTTCGCTGCCTCCGGCGCCGTGGATGATGTTCCCAGAGCACCAGGGTTGGGGTCTCGCTTCTCTTGTTCCAGCTTCTCTCGTGCCAAATAGTAGATAGAGATCAGTGGACTGTATGCATTGATGGGATCGTAACCACGGATGGCTTCGGTAGACGGTGTGGTCAGACCTTCTCGGCTTATTGAATTGCGCCGACGATAAAAGTCGAACATCCCTCGCTTTTTCTCGCCACCCGAGGGCGCGTTGGTCGGCTCGTCTCGATAGTACCGCCGCACAGCAGTCTGATATTCGTCGGAAGACAGAATGTTGGTCAGCTGTTCAGTAATGTAGGCAGTGGAGCCGAAGTCGAAGCCTTGCATCTTTTCTACTACCAGAGGGTCAAGAGGAAGCTGCAACGGCTCTCTCTGTGGTAAGAAATTTTCGGGCGCAGTGTTGAAGCCTTTGGTCATCCAAGGATGGTTGAGTATCTCATGGAGGGTAGCCCGATCCTTGGGATCAACGACGAGCATGCGTGATATTATGCTTCTGCATTCTGCCAAATATTAGTTGTTGTACCAGAGGAAGGACATGGAGTTACGTACCAGCTGTTAGCCACTGTGGATAGTCAACGACACCGCGTTTGATCTTTGCATGCAATTGAGGCATGCTCTGATCATCGAATGGCACTTTGCCGCATACTAGCACGTAGAGAACGATGCCGAAACTCCATACATCGACTTCCGGCCCTGTGTACTGTCTTGCCTGAAGCAGCTCGGGTGCTGCGAAGTAGAGACTGCCACAGAACGTCTTGAGCAGTGAGCGCGGAGCGAAGAGATTGCTCAGACCGAAATCGATGATCTTGATATCACCGTTCTTACTGATGAGAATGTTCTCGATCTTCAGATCACGATGGACAACATTGTTGCGATGACAGTAATCCAGGGCGCTGGCGATTTGCCGGCCGAATTTGCGTGCCTGCTTCTCCTTCAGACGGCCGTGTGCAATGATGTAGTCGAGCATCTGCCCACCGTTGACGTACTCGAACAGCATATACCAATGGTAGTTGGTCTTTTGCACATCAACCATCTTGCAGATATATGGGTGGTAAAGCAAAGACACCAGCGCAGCCTCTCTGGCAGTGCGAACTTCTTTGGAGCGATCAGCTCGTTCATCTTTGGGATTGCCGTGCTCGTCGAGCGTCTGTCGTGGCACAATCTTGATGGCGGCGGTCTCACCACTTTCCAGGTTTTTGGCCAGTTTCACTTTACCCATGCTACCTTGTCCGATTGTCTTGCCCAAACCCCAGGTGCCAGAAGCGCAAGTAATCGACGTTCGTCGACGTCCGGTGCTCTGGTATGGTGCAGTCTGACCAGCGTAGGGAGGAGGATTGTTCGAGGCAGTGGGTGCGAGGGCGGGTGTACCGTTGGCTGAGGCAGAGGCTGCGCTAAAGTCCTGGCTGTTTCGTCTTGAATTCGGCCTGCTCGAGGTTCGGCCGTGACGCGAATCGGCGGCACCGTCGTTTCGGCGTCCATCACGAGAGCTGCGACGCGAGGACTGTGGCCGTGGTAGGTTTGGATCTTCAAAATCGCGTCTAGCAACATTGACAAGGCCTACGGAGTTTGGCGTGGTGGGCATGTCCTGTGAATATGCTCGAGAGCCTGATCGATGATGCCGACTGGAGGATGAGGTCGTTCGCTGGCTCGTAGAATGGGCTCTGGTGATTTGGGCAGGAGTATTCGTAGCGTAGGCCGAAGGTGGATTACGAGAGCCGGACTGTGAACGAGGCACTGATGGTGACTGACTCGACGCTGTCGTTGCCATGTCTGCGTCTGTACTGTGGCGGCCTCTGACTTGCACTGGCGTACTAGCACTTGCTATGGTCAGTTGCAGAGCAAATGCGACAGCGATTCGTTTGTAAGGCTCGGGCTCCGTCAAGCAGACCGGTTGTTTGGCGAGAATGCCCTCTGAGACCAGTGCTAAAGCGACAGCTTCGGGCTGAAATTGGTGCGACGATAGCAACTGGCAGGTGCCCAAGGCCTAGGACCAATGCCTCTGGCGTATGGCTGGCGGGTGTCGAGATGTAGTTGTCATCTGGAGAGCACAGTAATCTGACGGAAGGGTGGTGGACACAAGCAAGCTTGCGCGCGCAGGGGCCGCTGATGACAAAATAAGTGAAACCACAACGGTGCTATGTGATAGATCAGTGCGCAATAATCAGATGTATCGGATAAGTCGCTCAATTCTTCGCAGTCGCCGACACGCTCAAAGGCAAACTAGGACAGGGCAACGGTAGAGGCCGGCGGCAGCGTGCTACAATAGGGAAGTCGCATTCGAAGCAAGCAAGCCTTGGAGGGATGGGGAGGGCTGCGCTTTGGCTGCAAGCAGCGAGATAGTTCAACGGCTCCGGTGGAGCATGGCCGCCTACCATGACGCTTAAATCCAGGCTGCTTTCAAGACGACTCTGACTTGAATTTACTTGTATGCCTAATGTCTCCCGTCAACTGTCCGTCTCTGCCATAACATCTGCCTAGTCGTTGTGAGCGGAGGCCCATCTGGCCGGATATGGCCTACAAGCGCTCGCGCAAAGACTTCGAGGCAGACTTGCAGTCGCGCGAGTCGCCGTATGTCTTTTATGGCACCCCTCTTCCACCTCTGGACGATAAAGTCCGAGATGACGGATCTTTCGTTCCCGTCTGGAAGCAAGAGGTAACAGATGATCGAGGCAGAAAGCGTCTTCACGGCGCTTTCACAGGTGGGTTCAGCGCCGGGTGGGTTCCCGAGGTCAAGTATGTGGAACGAGAAGACTAAAATGACTGCGACAGATACTTCAACACCGTAGGCTCAAAGGAGGCTGGACGCCATCGACATTCGTGTCATCACGGAAGAAGGACAAAGATGGAGGCCAGCAACTCCGCCAACAGCGCGTCGAAGACTTTATGGACGAGGAAGACATGCGTGAGGCGGAAGAAGCCCAGACCCTGTCGACTACCGATGACTTCGCCGGCTTTGGCACAATGAGCGATCCTTCTCAACGTCGAACGCTTATGGACATCTTCAGGCCAGCCGGGGAGTCTGTGGGGGTAAAGCTGCTGAAAAGAATGGGCTGGAAAGAGGGTCAAGGCATTGGACCACATGTCAAAAGAGAAGCCGACCTAGGCGAAGGTCAGGTAGCTAGAGGGAAGATCCACAGCTTTGCGCCAACAGATGTTCCCCTAGTGACTTTCCCTGTGAAGAATGATCTGAAAGGCTTGGGCTATAGCGATGGTGGAGATCCCATAGCCACCAAATTTGGTCCTATTCAGACAGGGACGAAGCCAAGGTCTGTACCTCTTGGGCCTGGTGACTTAGAGGACGACGGCGATGAGCTCTTTTCACCGTCGTTGACTCGAAAGCCCGGCGGGCCCATACCACGCAAAGGTGGGTTCGGCGTCGGAGTTCTCAACGACACTGGATCAGATGATGACGACCCCTATGCTATGGGCCCTAAGATGTCCTACAACAAAACTATCGGCGCAGACAAGCCTTCCAAGAAGAAGTCGGCCAGTAAGAAAAGCATGGCGAATCCTTCTCTTCACAAAAAGCCCATCCTGCTATCTCAGAAGCTCAATGGACTGGGAGGCACCCTACGGAAATGCCGTGATGGGACGCTGCCGATGGACGGTTTCGAGCTCGGCGACGAAGTCAACGCAATGGCTACCCTGTCGCTGGACAGCGAGAAGTACAAGCCACCATCAGTACCTCCAGGCTGGACATCTGCATTGACTCCTGCAAAGGACGCGACGGTGATCAACGACTACAAGTCCACCTCAGACGTGGCGAGAGCATCACAGCATACCTCGAAAAGTCGAGCATCGGCACTCGGCGAGGCCGCCCTTCCCGGAAAATCCGTCTTTGATTATTTGTCTGCATCTGCTCGCGACCGCCTTGCAGCTGCGAGCGGAAAATCGAATCTACCTCCCGGCTTAGGTGAGGTGCCCGACGGCTATGCCACGAAAACGAGTGCTCAAGAGTCTCTGCAAGACCTCGTCCCCAAGTTGGATCAGGAAGTGGCCCTGCTGGCTCTGAAAAAAAGCACCGAGCGTGGCGAAGGGTGGATGCCGTACGCCGAGGACCTGGACAAACGCGAAAGGTACAAGACTTTCTTGGAAATCCGAGCTGGAATGCGGCCGACTGAGCAAGGTGACGAGATCCCACCTCGTGCAGTAGGTGTGAGCCAGGAAGATTGGTTGCAAGAGCTACAGGAGTTTGCCAGGGCAGCAGAAGTGTTCAAGCCAGTCAGCGGTTTCATGGCGAGTCGATTCACTTCAGCTAGGTCCAGCATGCCTGGAAGCACAGCAGATGCCGACGCCTCTACGTCGGACTTGCTCTCCTACAAACGACAGAAGCCCGAGGATCCGCAAGAGGCAGCCGCCAAGATGGGTATGTTCGGGCACATGACAAGGAGTACCACTGGCTTCTTTCCTACACGCCTGTTATGCAAGAGGTTTGGTGTTGCGATGCCCGACATTGGTGCCCGAGCGGAGCCCACTACCATGGACGCTGGTGCGGGCATGGGTGCGGCCTATTCGGCCCCACCATCTTCTGAAGTCCCTGAACAGCCTCAAGAGAGTCGGCGCGATGCTGACCAGGCAGGCCGCGTCACTGAACCGGTA
Organism: Cyphellophora attinorum; assembly: GCF_001299255.1. Taxonomy (NCBI): domain Eukaryota; kingdom Fungi; phylum Ascomycota; class Eurotiomycetes; order Chaetothyriales; family Cyphellophoraceae; genus Cyphellophora; species Cyphellophora attinorum. Next base: position 1,086,597 of record NW_017253231.1, on the reverse strand, counting down.
GGATTCTCTCAGCTACCGGTGACGCCGACAGTCGGTGTTGAGAAAGTCGACCCTGATCGGAACGAGGCTCTGGAAGGATCTCGGCCGGGCATGGATTTGTTCAAGGCTGTCTTCGGCGACGACGAATCGGATGATGAGGTCGAGTAGATAGCTACATAGGAAGAAGCATATAGCAACTCTGATGTTATCCAACAACGTGCAAAGCAGTCACAGCGGGTTTCCGTCAAGGAAGGTACGAAGTCCGAGACTCCGAGTCAATTGCAGTTAAGCATTGCGGGAGCCGGGATCGCGTATCACCCCTGTCCGCGGTCGGCGCGCCATGTGTAGAAAAATAGAGAGAACACGTTGCGCTCCAGCAAGTTCTCGTTGACTCGGTTCCATACTGAAATACCATGCCACGCTAACTTCAGTGAGAGTCTGTCTTGACTCAGAATTTGCCATGGCTCGGCGCAAGCAGGTCGCGCCGATGCAGCGCATCAACTCAGGCGAGATCATGCAGCCGCTCCCTGACAACGCAGAGACACCCGCAGCATACACCAACGGCCAAATCGCAACAAAGAGGCGACCGCTCCTCCCAGATAGTCCCTCGTCGAAGCCTCCCGCCGGCATCCTACAACTCCTAACCTGCGTCGGCGGCATCTACGCCTCCTTCCTGACATGGGGCCTCCTCCAAGAGCGCATCACAACCACCGCGTTCGAAGCACATCCCTCAAGCCTCCTCCCTGGTCCCGCACACGAATACTTCCGCTTTCCCATCTTCCTCAATACCATACAATCGCTCTTCGCCTTCATCTCCGGCAGCGCTACCTTCTCCTCACCTCCACCTCCACCACCAACATCCTCCCCTCCCGCGCGGCCCTCTCCCCACTCCTCCTCGTCGCGATCACCCAAACCCTCGCTTCCCCTTTCGGCTACGCCTCTCTCGCCCACGTCGACTATCTCACATTCGTCCTCGCCAAATCCTGCAAACTTCTCCCCGTCATGTTCCTCCACGTCACCTTCTACCGCAAACGCTACCCTCTGTCAAAATACCTCATCGTGCTGGCCGTCACCGCGGGCGTCGCGATCTTCACCCTCTACCACCCGCCCAAGACCTCTTCCTCGAAACTCAAGGCCTCTAAACCCGCCAAATCCTCCTACTACGGCCTCGCCCTCCTAGCAATCAACCTCCTCTTCGACGGCCTAACCAACACCACCCAAGACCACATCTTCTCCTCCCCGGCCAAATACGGCCGCGTCACCTCCGCCCAGATGATGGCAATCACAAACTTCTACTCCACGATCCTGATGGCAGCATACCTCCTCGTCACCCCGCACCTGCCTATCACCCTGCTACCAGTCTTTGCTCAAACGACCAACACAAACGAACTCACAACCGCTCTGTCCTTCCTCCAACGACACCCCTCCGTGCTCTATGACGTCCTCGGCTTTGCGGCCTGCGGCGCTATCGGCCAGCTCTTCATCTTCGCGACACTCGAGCGCTTCTCGAGTCTGTTGCTGGTCACAGTGACCGTCACGAGGAAAATGCTGACTATGGTGCTGAGTGTAGTCTGGTACGGCAAAAGCCTAACCGGAGGGCAGTGGAGTGGTGTGGGCCTCGTCTTTGGGGGCATCGGAACGGAGGCGTGGTTGGGTGCGCAGGAGAAGAAGGCGAAGAAGGCGAGGGAGGCCAAAATCAGGGGAAAGGAGCTGTAGATGTGGTGGTGTAAAATGTGTAGATATCTACAGCCTCACAAGCCTGTTTGATTCCGACTACTGTATAGGACGTGCCCGCTTGCTCTGATCACCGACCTGCTTGTACAATGGGGTATCGTGCTATTGGAAATGCAAAAACCCCAGCCTGCCTGCCCTCGAGGCAGCACAGCACCAGTAGACTCCAGCCGACCTAATACGGGTCCAACAGATCAAAGCAACTTCCTGCCCCCAACACCATCAATCTTCCTCCCCTCAGCCTTACAACTCGCACAATACTCCCTGAACCACTCATCCAACTCCCCTCCAGCGTCAGTAGCGCCACTCAAACCCATATGCTCTACCACAATCTCTGTCTCGTTACCACTGACAGTCCCTTTCTTTCCCTTTTTGTCTTTTCCCTTCCTCACTTTCTCGAGGAGCTCGCCCACCTGTCCACATTTCCGCCTCTCCCCCTCCACCCAATCCTCCCACTCGCTCCTCACAACTTCTCTTTCAACGCTATTGACCATGCGCATCGCAACGAGCAGGTCGTGGCGGTATTTGCCCAATTCCCGTCTCGTCCGCTGTGTCCTGATCGCCGAGGACGAACGAGACCTGCTGACCGCTGATGATGGCGCCGATGAGGAAGGCACGGAAACGAGCTCCGCTTGCTCCCCAAAGCCAGCGTGGTCGCGCACGAAAACTTCGTAGCACGTGTTGGCACCACCAGCAGCGCCGTCGCCAGGATCGGTGATACCAGCAACAACATTGAGATGTTCACCCATCAACTCATCCAAATCTCCCAAGTACACTGCCTTACTCATCACAACCTCCGGCTTGACCCCCATCCTCCCCATAAACCTCACCGCGCGGCGCTCCTGCCACCACATCCACCCTTCCCTCTGCACGTACCATGTGTTCCAGAGTGCGCTGAATAGGAGGGCAGCTAGGATAACTTTGTTGGCGACGATTGTTTTGCCGAGCCATTGCACGACCGACACGATGCTTGCCAGGAGCATGCCCAGTGCGCTTTGCAACCCGCTCTCGACGCCTTGTTTGAGTAAAGTGCCGACTGTGCGCCTTCCACCTACTCTGCGCAATTCGAGGGACTGGCCAGCTGCACCCTTGTCTAGTTCGAGGCTGGTGGTCTCTGTAGAGCTCCAACAGCGCCAAAGACCTGCACCGCCCTCTTCGTCCTCGAATGCACACCCAACTTCCTCACCTGGTCCCCCACCAAATCCGCCAGATCCGCCGCATCCAGCTCCAAATCATGCAGCGCTTGCCTCCCCAGCATCCCCTTCAACGCCCATGGCTCACCCAACCACTCTACTTTGACGAAGATGGCGAGCTTGCATTTCGCTTTCGCCACGTGCGTTATCACCACCTTGCTGACAAGACGGTACGTGTTGGGAAAGGGCAAGTGCCAAGGTGTAGCTTTATCCGTAACGACGTAGCAAAGGTGGTCCGAATTGACGTCTATGATTTGGTAGTCCCGCACTGTTGTCGCGCTCTCCCGACCGAAGAGATTGGCGGTGGTGACCTGATACTCAAAGTCTCGTCGGAGACGGCCCTCGCCGACCTCCGTCCACGGACCCTGCTTGAGGTTGCGTGCGTGTTTCTCGTGTTGTAGGAGCTGCCAGAGCGCGGAGCGGTCGCCGAACATGACGTGAAAGAGGGCCTTTGGGGAGACGTCGAACTCACGTTCCGCGGCGAGGGTGAGGTTGCCGGGCGGTGTGTACTTGACGGGTTGGGCGGGGAGCTTGAATTTCGTGGCGGCTTTGTCGTATGCGGAGGTGGAGTAAGGATTGAGGGCGGTGGAAACGCGCATCGGGGCGCGCAGCTCAGATTGTACAGTGTTGGAGCGACCACGTCGCTTGTGGCCCTGTGCGTCTGCCGGTGTGTCAGGAGGAACGTCTTCCCAGCTTTCTAGGCTAGGAGTACGGTCTGGCACGTCGGTTTCCATTTTGAGAAGAGCCTTGATTAGTGACTCGAGAGACTGAGGCTGTGTGGCCGTGCTGTGGGTGACGAGGAAGTTGATGCGGCGTTGTAGGAGGCGGAGAGGCTCAAGGAATGTCTTGATAGTGATGCGGGTGGTGGAGCCTTCTGGGCCGCCTTCTTTCATGTGTAGGAAGAGGAAATCGCATTCTCGGCCTGGGGCTGCGGTTGCTTCGTCGATGGATGATAGAGATACGGTGGATGTCAGGACCAGGCCGAGGTGGTTGCTGTAGAAGTATATGCTGCTAGGGGTGACATAAATGCGGCCAGGGAAATCTTGCTGGTCGTTCGGGCTCCATGTAGCACGGAACACCAGCAGTAGACGCTCATCTCTTCTGACAGACGGGAACAGTAGCCGGAACTGGGCATCCTGGGTCTTGAGTTGCAGCGGATAGTAGTTGGGAAAGTCCGGTATGGTGTTATCACTCTTCAATTGGGCTGCGCTGTTCCCTTCCGTCCTTCCTGCGGCATTACGCTTCGCTGGTGACTGTGATCGTGCTCTTCTCTGGGCTGGTGGACCTAGGTCGAGTTGTGGAACAGTCCCGTGACTGGTCGACTCTGCTTTGGTGGGAGAGTCTTGTGATGTTGTAGGCGCATTATCTTGGGTTGCCATGATAACGTCTGGTGCTGGTCTGGCTTCCGTTCGGTCGAGTCTATTGACGTATGCAGTATTCGAACTACCCCACATGTTTGCGAGTAACGAGTTCGGTAAGCCACTCTTGTCCAGTGCACCGCTCAAGCCACGCTCGCCCGTTACGACAACTGCTGCTTTGCTCATGTTCGTCGGCGCTGGGACGTTAGCCAAGGTCGACGGAGCAAGAGTGCTGGGTGGCATGTCTCGCAATGCCAAGGCAAATGCCGCTCTTGGTTTCTCTGGATCACCAGCGCTTGGCAGCATCGGAATGGTGCCACTGGCGTTGATTGATCCATGACTAGCGGCAATCAGACTAGCAATTCCTCCTGTTCCTGGGCCAGTCGGCGATTGGATAGAGGGTGATGCTTTGCGGTGCAGATCGAGCTTCGAAATTATGCGAGAAGCGTGATCTCGCTGGCCCCCTTCATCTGCAGCTGTAGCACGCCGAGCTATGTCCATACTTGCAGCACGGTCGTAATCGGCTCCAGGCGCTGGCAGTGTTCCAGATCGATCCAGTGATCCAACCGTGTCTTCCGCTGGTGCGCCAGGCTCGGTCGCAGCAAGGATAGAAGCACCGAACTCCGGTATGGGCGGATTCGATATTGCGAATGCTGGGTCTGAATTGGAGAGACCAGGTGAACCCAGTGAGGCTAGTGATGCAGGATCCTCCAAGGCTTTGGACTTGGCTGTCTCAAATGTGCTAAGCCAGTCTTGCAGCTCATTCTGTGACTCTGCCTGGAGGACAATAGTGTGCTTCGTGGTCTTGACCTCGAAACAGAAACGCCGCTCTTCGTTCACCGCCTGTCGCGCACTACACAGCAAGACACCGATTCGTTCGCTCTCTTCCACGCCACCAGCCCGGCTACTCTGAAGGAGCCAGCCAAAAACGCCATTTCTCAAGAATGACCAGCGTTTCACCCACACCGTCCTGGTCGGTCTGCTGGCATATGTTCGCAAATACAGCCAACCCTGTTTCTCTGGTGTTTTCGGACCTACTTTGCGCGGTGATCGAGGGCCACTAGCGACACTGGTCGAATGCCCATGGGCATATTGAGAGCCGAGCGTTGTGCTGTAATCTTCGATCTCTCGAGATGGCCGCGTCGCATTCTCCGCTGACTCCTCCAATTGCTTGCGTGCAGCGTGTAGTTCGCGCCTGAAGGCCTTCTCGCTCTCCTCCATCGTTGTCAGCCACCCTTTGACGCGATCCATGTCACCCGCACCTCGCTGGAAGATTGCTGCAGTTGTGTCGCGCGAGTTACGCATCTCTTTCCATTGATCGCAGAATATTCTGACGAGAAGCTTGTCCACCGAGAAGCGGAATTGAGGTGCGATGGCAAAGAAGTCGAGGCTGGCTCTCAGGTAGGCTCTTCGGGCTTCATGCAGCTGAAATGCTTCCTCTCGCAGGAAGGACGGCTCTTTCGTCTTCGAGAGAGAGGCATATCGGGTACTTTGGTTGTCGAAGACCTTCTGCGCAGCATCTACCGACCGGCGTGCTTCTCGAAAGGCCTTCAGATCGTGCTGCAAGAACATCCGAATGGGCTCTACGACAAGATTCGACAGACGCTTGACAACCGAAACCATGCTCATCCAATAGTCTTTGGCACCTTCTGAGTATCGCTTCATCGCGAGAACGTCATAGTCGTGGTCGAGCATCGCCTCGGAGATGGTTGTAGGCACAAGCGCATGCGACGTAAAGCTGTTCAATATGCCTTCGAGGGTGGATGACTCGGCGACCAGACGATTGGTGACCCGCATGTATTCCTCCAGCCATCTTTCCAACAAATCCACCTGTTCGCCATAGTGGACAATGGTCGCTCTGGCGGTGGGAGAATCGATCGCTGCCTCTTTCAAGCCGACCGGTATCAGGTTGATCAGTCTTCCCACCTCAGCGCTAGGCAGAAGAGCCTCCGCCATCGCCAACGCGTATTTGCTGCCTCGATTTAGGTAGCCATGCTATGAGAGACGGCGTAGGCCCTGGAGGCGCGGGAGACTGTCTGCAGTAGGCTATGTAGGCGTCGTTGTTGGTTGGATTGTGGACTCTTCCGAGCAATGCTGGCGCTCACCGAAGTGTATATAGTAGATACAGGTAGTCGACGCGTCCAGACAGGCGCTGACTTGTGGCTGTCAGTCTATGGGAAGGCACTCTGAGCAGTTCACCGATCTACGTCAACTCTGATGCCGCGGCGGACTTCAGAGCGGAGCGGAACCATCTTGCCGGAAAAGGTATCCGCGTAAAAGTGTGGGGTGCGCAAAAAAGTTCACACCTGCAGTGCAACCAACTTCATCTACTGTACACGTCGCCGTGACCTCCGAGCGCAGCCATGGCGAGCAAGAGGCTCCTAGAAAGCGACAGCGACTCATCAGAGTCCGAAGGCGGCGCTGAGATCAAGGTCAACCAGGACTATGCTAAAAAGTTTGAGTACAACAAGAAGCGAGAAGAAAAGGCTCGCCTGGAGGACAAGTTTGGCAAAAGCACTGGCAAGCGAAAGAGAGACTCCGAGTCTGCAGAGTCGTCATCAGAGGAGTCAAGTTCGGAAGATGAAGATGAGGGCGAACTTGCGACAGCGGCCAAGGACGCCGAAATCATGGCTACTATCAAGGCCATCCGTTCCAAAGATCCCAGGATCTACGACAGCAAGGCCACCTTCTACTCGCAAACGGACGACGCCGAACAGAATGGAGACATAAAGGCGAAGAAAGAGAAGCCATTGCATCTGCGAGACTATCACCGGCAGAACCTGCTGAATGGTCCTTCACATGCCGAGGAACAAGTTGACGCAGTCATGACCTACGACCAAGAGCAGGAGAACTTGAAGCAGTCTGTGATTTCAGAAATGCATGCCGCTGCAGAAGACTCAGATGTATCAGAAGATGGCTTTCTGACAGCCAAGGACAAGCCCAAGCGTGTCACAAACGAGGTTGAGCTCGATGTCGAGAATGCCGACAAGGACCCCGAAACGTTCCTGTCCAACTTCATGATGTCCCGCGCATGGGCTTACCCCGACACCCAGCGTCAGCTCCAGCCGTTCGAGTCAGACGATGAGGAGGAAGACCGAAAGGCAGACGAGTTCGAGGAAGCATACAATTTGAGATTCGAAGATCCCGACAAGTCCAATGAGACATTGAGATCGCATGCTCGAGACACGGCTGCAAAGTATTCCGTGCGTCGCGATGAGACCAATCCGCGGCAACGTAAGCGTGAAGCCGAGAAGGCTGCGAAGGAGGCAGAGAAACAGCAAGTCAAGGAAGAGAAGGCTCGCCTGCGCAAACTTCGTGTAGATGAGGTTGAAGAAAAAATTCGCAAGATCAAGGATGCCGCCGGCCTTCATTCCAAAGACCTTCAGCCAGAGGATTGGCAGCGATTTGTGGACGAGGACTGGGACGACGACAAGTGGGAGGAGGAAATGCAGAAGCGCTTTGGTGACGACTACTATGCCGATGACGACGCTCTTGTGGAGGAGGAAGGCGATGATCAGGCCGGGAGACGGAAGCCCAAGAAGCCGAAATTCGATGATGACCTTGATATCAAAGACATTATACCAGACTTCGAAGATGACGACGAACGACCCGAGTTCAGCCTCTCTGAAGAAGACATCCCGGCGCCGAAGAAGTCCAAGAAGACCAAACAAGACAAGAAAGCAGACGCCAAAAGAGACAGACGTATTGCTGAGCTGCTGGTGGATGATCAGCTCCAGTTGGACCTCGATCATGCCCTACCAAAATCGACCAAGAACAAAAGCGCCTTCAGATACCGCGAAACGTCACCTAAGAGCTTCGGGTTGAGTGCTACCGATATTCTGTTGGCAGACGACTCTCAGCTGAACCAGTTTGCTGGCCTGAAGAAGCTTGCAGCCTTTCGAGATTCAGAAAGGAAGCGCAAGGATCAGAAGCACCTAGGCAAGAAGGCTCGACTGCGACAGTGGAGAAAGGATGTCTTTGGTCGCGAGGAGGGCATAGCGGTCGAAGACTTGGTACCGTCCAAGAACCAGATTACAGCCGGTCTGGATCCGGAGGCAAGTGATGGAGAAGATGACGGCGTGAATATCATCAATGGCGAGAAGAAAAAGAAGAAGAGGAGAAAATCGAAGAAGCAGAAAGTGTGAAGTATCAGAGCGCAGGAGCGATCCGAGCCCCTTGGGAGGATGCAGGCAGCCCGGGGTTGACTGTCCACTCGTGCAGGCATCGTCGATTCTATACCTTGTGTGGTCGGTTGCGTTCATGTGCTACGCTTCACCACCTTTCCACGTGAGCATCACAACCTATCAAGGCTATATGTGGTCCTTTTGATGATGGTGCGTGCCATCCAGTAGTATACTACAGAAAATAAGATCCCGCCGTGGTGCAAGAAGGTATTGCCGCCTCGGCACTTCTGCCGGCCTGCCGTGTAGAATCCTACTGGAACGGAACGAAAGCTACGCCGAGAATAAATCACACAGGTACCAGAGTCAAATGAAGACGCCGGCTCCTGCATTGATTCCACCCGTGATTGTTCGGCACACGAGCAGTAATTTGGACGGGGTCCCAGTGAGGGTTTTTTCAAAATTCAATGTTCTCGGGGCAAATCGGCACCATGATAGGCTAGCCGTTTTAGCCCTAGCCTGAGCCGGCTCAAAACTTGCAGGTGAAGCTCTCATATCGACCTCCTTCTCTGAAAATTCATCCAGCGTCGACGTTCTCATCGTTCATCAACCTTGAGCCCGACTACTTCATCTCCACTCCCTATTCTCTTCTCACACAACCGTCAAGATGGTTGAAGGCGACGTCAACCAGGCGAAGAAGTCCGTAAGTGCGTTCCGCGCAGTGAGAACGAGATAGCTCTCAGCATTACTGCGCTCCTCAATGGAACAAGCTCAGATGGCTAACACCTTTCTAGGTCTTGGGCAGTGAGTACACCTCGACTACCGCATAGCATCTGCCCATGCGTCCATGGCTGCCGGCACACACGCGTTGCGGTCGGACGATCGGGCTTTCGGCCTACCCTACCTGCTATGCCATGTGCGATAACAACAGTCACTGACCATTTTTGCGAATAGTGCCTGGCTTCATGGTCGACTTCCTCATGGGAGGTGTTGCCGCTGCAGGTTCGTGTCTCTCGTGGTGCTAGAAGTCGCTTTCACTGACACATCTCTAGTCTCCAAGACCGCCGCTGCTCCTATCGAGCGTGTTAAGCTGCTCATCCAGAACCAGGTACGTCGAACTCCCCTATCTCGATCATGTGCTCTGTCACTGGCAGCGGTCAAGCGGAGCTAGTATATTTTGTTGGGAACAAGATAGCTGACAGATAGCTCTACAGGATGAAATGATCAAGGCCGGCCGTCTCGACCGCAAATACAACGGTATCGTCGACTGCTTCAGCCGCACAGCCAAGGCCGAGGGTGTCATGGCTCTGTGGAGAGGCAACACTGCCAACGTTATCCGGTGAGTCTAAACGACGAGATACGGTCCAACATATACTGACACCGCTGTGCAGTTACTTCCCCACCCAGGCCCTCAACTTCGCTTTCCGCGATACCTACAAGTCGATGTTCGCCTTCAAGAAGGAGCGTGATGGATACTGGAAGTGGATGGCTGGTAACTTGGCCTCCGGCGGTATGGCTGGTGCCACCTCCCTCCTCTTCGTCTACTCCCTCGACTACGCCCGTACCCGTCTTGCCAACGATGCCAAGTCCGCCGGCAAGGGTGGTGAGCGTCAGTTCAACGGCCTGGTCGATGTCTACCGCAAGACCCTCGCCTCTGACGGTATTGCCGGTCTCTACCGTGGTTTCGGTCCCTCCGTCCTCGGTATTGTGGTCTACCGTGGTCTCTACTTCGGCATGTACGACTCCATCAAGCCCGTTCTCCTGGTCGGCTCTCTTGAGGGCTCCTTCTTGGCTTCCTTCTTGCTCGGCTGGGCTGTCACCACTGGTGCCGGTATCGCTTCCTACCCTCTTGACACCATTCGTCGTCGCATGATGATGACGTCTGGTGAGGCCGTCAAGTACAAGTCTTCGTTCGATGCTGGTCGCCAGATCATGGCTGCTGAGGGTGTCCGCTCCTTCTTCAAGGGTGCCGGTGCCAACATTCTCCGTGGTGTTGCCGGTGCTGGTGTGCTCTCCATCTACGATCGTAAGTTCATTCCGCATTCTTCAAACCTACCAGTGCTAACAAACATACAGAGGTTCAGCTCCTCCTCTTCGGAAAGAAGTTCAAGGGCGGTTCCGGCTAAGCGCTCTCTTCGACGCCTACCGAGATGGCCTTGGTTTCGCACAAGCCAACGGTTTACCGAGCCAAGAGATTTGCATATCCAGATATCCAGCAAACAGACAACCAGAGAGCATTGAGGACACGCGGTCCATTGCAGAACATCCTCAACCTGCGCCTCCAGTGGTGACGAAGGGGAGTTTGCATGCAGATAGACACGACTTGGTTCATGGCTTAGACGTCATAATCGGGTCTAGTAAAGCAAAGGTCGGGTTTGCACGTCTTTGAGCGATAGTCAATGATGGGTGATGGTTCTTACGGGTTTCATCGAAGCGGGATCTGCGGACACCACTCTCCCATAAATCCTCTGTATTTTAACACAACCTAGTTTTGCGCCCCTTACCTCTGCTTTTCGCTTGCTCAACACTTCATGTAGAGTTGCAATGCTTCCCAATAGTCAGTAGGACAGTCGTCGCGGCTACTAGGCTACGGATGTGCCAAACGGTGACCATGCAGAGTCCGCCGCGGGCGTATATATACCTTGCCAAACGGCGTGTCGCGAGGTTCCGGTTTCCTTCCACCGTCCCGTCTTCTACGCGGCGTCTGTCCCGAATCTGAACTACTTCAAGCACGACAATGTAGGAGTGTGCATGCGATAGAGAGTTATGCTGGTAATAATGCTTGGATTCTAGATGCGCATCATAACACCACTATACTGCTGTATGACTGACAGACCAATGCTGCTTCCTACCGATTGTTCATTCTACGGTCATCCGACCCCCGATACATAAATCGAACAGATCCGTGGCATCACCGCTCGCCACTAACAACCCGCCAAACCCCCTCCTCCGCCTCCCCCAGCTTCCGCCACCCCATCTTCGCCCACTTGCCCGCCACCTCCCACACATTCTCATCACCACCATCAGTCCCTTCATGATTGACCCCATCCAGATTCTGGAAAAAAATCTCCCCGTTGAGAATTCCTGGACCGCCCGCATAGCTCTTCCGGTGCCGATGCCCGAATACGTCGTTAGAACTCGGCGGCGCGTAGAATGGGCTGTGTACCCCACTGTTATGGAGAGCAGAGTATGATTGTCGGAGGGGCGAGCGCGGGAGGGAGTAAGTCTGTTCCTCGACGTCGGCGAGGGGCCGGTCTTCGAAGCTGTCGCGGGTGTTTTGGACGTAGCCGGGTGGGTTGTTGCCTGGTGTGGTGGGAACTGCGTGGGCGATGGGGGTGGAGAGGTAGGGGGAGGAGAAGCCGGAGATGGCGCTGATGGAGGAGATGTTGCGGGCGTGATGGGGTAGGTGGGGTGGGCTGTAGGTTGAGGAGACTCGGGAGACGGGGCTGCCCATTGCTGAGGCACCTGTGTATGGGATGGCGGTAGGGAGCTTGGGGGATGAAGAAGGCGTGCTGGGAATGGAGAGGCGAGTCAGGGAGGGCGGTTGTGGGGAGGAGGTGCCGCTGCTGTTGTGGGAATGCGTGCTGTAGGCGGGTGTTGTGAAGTTTGTCGCTTGGCTGGGTTGAGCTTTCATAGGCGTGGGTGATGTTGGGAACGCGTTGGAGGTGTGTGCAAGCGTGTTGGCTCTTTGGGTGTTCTGCATTGCTTCTGGCGAAGGCGTTACCGGCTTTGAGGGTGGCAGCGGGACTGATGTAGCTAGGACTTCGTCTAGTGCTTCGGCTGGTGTATATCTCATCGCGAATGTTGAGGGACTGGAGGGAAACGCGCTTAGCGGCACGTTTGTGTTGATTGGCGAGGCTGTATAGAGTGGGACCGCCATCTTGTCGTGTTTTCTGGCTGTTTGTTGAGGCTAGTAGATTTGTTTGGGTTGCTGCGAAGTCAATTTTGCTCAAGTGTGAGAAGTGTGGTCAACGAGGTCACCGTCGCTCGAAGTAAAGGATATAACAGAACGCACGAGCCGTTTGCGGTCATTTCTCCTTTGTCGCGCTCGAGCCGCTCTAGTACCGAATCAAGGGGTCACTTTCCTGTACGTCATGAGAAGAACGCGTCTCCAGGGTCACGGTAAGGGCATGCCGCTGTCAGACACTGACGGCAGCAATGAAACGGCGGACATGCCAATACTCCTGATGTCATACTTGACAGCGGGCTCTTCTTACTCACGAAAAGTTTTTCAATAATGAGTTGTGGAAGGAGTCCGGCGAGAGGCCGGTTATGGTCAATGCGCTGCGAACGGTCAGACGTACGCTGGGATGGCTGGCTTCGACACGGACCATCCGAGAGTCTTCTGCTGAGCAGTGATCCGCGTTGGTGGCAGTTTCCTTTGTCCGCGATTGACTGGAAGGCGCTCGGCAATCCTACCTGCAATGTTCTGAGCATTGATGGCGTCAGGGTCCTTATCGATGTCGATCTTACAGTTTTCGGATGACCGCAGTGCCGCCCACTGCATATTCGATTTCGCCCATGTCTTCGTGACATGGCAATGTTTTGATAGAGGTACTTAAGTACATTCCTGTCGCCGTTCTGAGGCTGAGGTTCTGAGTGCTGCAAGGCTTCCAGCCGGCCAATCAGATCGAATTCTCGCTCTTATTAACGTCGCGTCAACATGATGTCTGTATCTCCTCCTCTGGGGTCGTTCGCTTGCTGTGTATCAGATGACTCGTCCTTTTCGTGCTTCGAGCCTCACGCAATTTGCAGCTTGAGCAGCGAGAGACTCGTGTTCGTCTCTGCAGCACTGTTATTGCCGGCCAATCGTTGCCCCAGGACTCACGTGGGCAGTTGATTGGTTCCCGACTCCCATGGTCACCATTGGCTTGGCATCAATTCTTCAACACCGCGAAAGGCCGTGCTATCGAACCGAAGCAAATCTCGAGGCATTGTGATTGTACTGTGTTCTTTCACAGATCTGCTGTACTCGTTCGTCGGGACAAGAACGCCGAATATCGTCAGCTTCAAGGAAGAAGGACTGCTGCAGACTTGACAACTATACTCCCTCCAGCGGCTTCTGCGCCGTTTCGACCGAGGTGGATGAGTATGCGACTCTCGACAAAAGCAATGCAGTCTGACAGCCGATCCGGCGCAAGCGGACAGCCTTGATTCGACAGTCTGCTCTGCGCCAAGATCTCCTACCCTACTGCCTCAGCAATACTTCAGCCGTAGCATTCTCGGTTTCGTTGCCTGAACTTTCAATATGTATGTATGGATCTGGCTCCTCGTTCAGTCCTGAGACTGAGACAAGCAGGAAGTTCGGCAAGCAGATACAGCGACAGCAGCTGGACCTGCCCGAATATGCTGCTAGTTTCCTCAACTATAAAGCGCTGAAGAAGGTACGCCCGGAGCAGCCCCGATGGGAACGTGGACCTTGCTGACTTTGCTGCGCAGTTAATCAAACAGTTGTCTGTTACACCGACAATCATTGCGCAAGGTGACTCGGGCACGACAGACCCTCAAGCTGCTTTGCGTGCAAACAAGGAGGTCTTCTTCTTTCGTCTAGTACGGGTCATTTGTTCTTCTGACTTCTGTCAATTTTAACGTGAACAGGAAAGAGAGATCGAGAAAGTCAATGTGTTCTATCTGCAGAAGGAGGCTGAAGTATGACAGTCACGATGGTCCTGGGCTCGTTGCTGACACCGTGCAGTTCTCCTTGCGACTGAAGACACTACTGGACAAGAAAAGAGTGATACAAGCACGCATCAACGCCGGCTCGCGATCTACCGCCAACTTCGTCACGCTAATAGAGGGCTTCCAACAGTTCGACAATGACCTCAACAAGTTGCAACAATTTGTCGAAGTCAACGAGACTGCCATCTCGAAGATCCTGAAGAAGTGGGACAAGACGTCCAAGTCGCGCACCAAAGAATTGTACTTGCAACGAGTCGCCGAAGCTCAGCCATGCTTCAACAGGGATGTGCTCAGAGACTTATCAGATCGTGCAACAACTGCTCGACTTGAGCTGGAGGCCCTCTCAGAAGGCGAGAATATTACGACCACTGAAGTTAACAGGCCCACGATAGGCCAAAGAGTTGGCACAGAAGAGAGCGATGTTGACCTCCAGGTGCTTCAAGCTGCCGCGGCCGGCAACTTGCCAGCTCTAAGAGAGTGGCTCAATCGCTTGTCTACCTCTCCCAACCCTACGGAGATATTGACCAGGATATTCCTCGCATCCATAAGTGATGCTCCTGATGATTCCTTGCGCATTCTCTTGGAGTCCAAATTTGTCGACATTCAGGCTGAGGACGATATCAACGAACGCAATTGCTTGCACGAAGCAACCATTTATGGTAAGGAAAGTGTACTGGACTATGCTCTGGAACGAGGCGTAGACCCTAGCCGCCTCGACGCTTATGGTCGTGTACCCCTACACTACGCCTGCCTCAAGGGACGGATGTCAATGCTCGAGAAGCTCATCTCTGCAGCGCCACGCACTATCAACCTCAAAGACCACGACAACTTTACACCGCTAATCCACAGTATCGTTCGAAAAAGAATAGATTGTGTCCAGTTGCTTCTCTCACATAATGCTGCGATCGAGCCAACTTCGGAAGCCGACCACATCCCACTCAATCTTGCTTGCCAGCATGAATCGATTGAGATCGTACAGATGCTGCTTGAACGTCGAGCTCGGTTTCTGCCCGATGCAGAAGGCCTGTTCCCTCAACACCTCGTGGCTAGGTCAAGTACCACGGCCGATCTATTAATCACGCTCCAGCAGGCAGGCGCAGATCTCAACCAGAGAGACAAGCTGTATCAGTGGACACCGCTCTTTCATGCAGCCAGTGAAGGCCGCATAGCATGTTTGCGAATGCTGCTCGAGCATGGCGCCAACGCCGCCGCCTTGGATGAGAAAGGCCTGACAGCCACTTACTATGCTACGTGGGAAGGCCACCTGAGCTGCGCAGATCTTCTGTGGGAGCGGCAGGTCGAGAAGAGCGTACAGAAAGCAAATCAATCAGTCCTACAGCCACAAGACTCTCTTGCTGGTGCAGCAATGGACCTCGGCGAGCCAGAGCTGATAGGCGAAGCGGACGGCATACCAGACTTGTCGTTACCACCACCTATCATACCGTTGCGTCGATACGGCCACAACTTCCTCGACACGAAATGCTTTGTGGCGATCAATTTCGAACGCAGTGCAAAGGCTATCCAGTTCTTCAACGAGGCTAGGTATCCGGCAGCTCGCATAACGATATCTTCCAAAACATCAGATCTCATACCGCGAAACATCATGTTGCCGATACAAGAGGATTCCCGCTCGGTCCTGTTCCAAGTAGATAATCTGGCTACCTTCCAAGTCGATTTCGAGATCTTTCCCACATTCGGATCAAAGGTGATCGCTAAATCAGTCGCTTTGCCTGATGTATTCCAGGCCCTTGACAGCAGCTCCGGTACGTGTTGCTTGCCGCTCTTCGACCCTCGACTGCGTTCGGTTGGTCAGATCTTCTTCAATTTCCAGGTCATCAAACCATACAGCGGACGACCTTTGGAGATTACGCAGTTCGCCACTTACTGGAAAGCCACGAGCGCCCTGGAAGATAACCCTACACTCATCACCGGGTCGAGTCTTTCAGGCGATTACTTGCGACTGTGCGTGCAGCTGACGAGTGACGCTGTGCCTGTCATCTATCCGTCATACTCGTTAGGCCACGCTGGCCTCGATGTGAGCATCGCTACTCTACGTTACGGCGCTCTGTCCGCTGTGGCAGATAATGCTCCTGGGATGCGCTCGACATCCGAGACGGCCAACATTCTCGAATGGCGAAAACAAATCTCAACCGCAGTAGTCGCGCTAAAAACTGTTCTTTCAACTCTGCCTGCGACTATCAATCTCAACCTTCACATCCTCTACCCATCAGCAATCGAACAACAACACGGGGTCTTTGCCTCTAATATCGATATCAACACCTTCGCCGATGCGATCCTGACAGAAGTCTTCGATCATGCGAGAGCACTACGCGACCAGTCAACGGAGCTGAGCCGCTCGATAGTCTTCACATCCTGGAACCCACACATCTGCACTGCACTGAATTGGAAGCAGCCCAACTTCCCAGTCCTGCTTTGCAACGGCCTTGGTTCGAGACCTGGCTCGGAGTCAGCATTGAATAGTACTTCAATCAAAGAATCAGTGCGCCTAGCGCAGAGAAATAATTTCATGGGCGTCACCTGCAGTGCTAGAATCCTGAAGATGGTGCCGGCCCTGACAGAGACGATCAAACAAGCTGGTCTGGTATTGGTCTCGGATAACTCTGACAGTGAGCCGTCGGAACAGAGTGTTCCAGCGGCGGGCTTTGCGCCTATGCCTGAGGGAGTTAATGGACTAGTCAAGCCGAATGGGGTGTTGAGATTCAATGAGAGTGTTGATATGTGATTGAATAGAATATTGTTAACCGCCCCGTTTGCGTATCCTCTTTTGAGCGTCAGAGTCTTGGAACACTTCGTCTTGGATCTCCTCGCCAGGAAGTGCTCCAAGGGTCCAAAAACTTTTGTCAATAGAATCGACAGGCGTCAGATGAGCCTCATTTGAGCGTCAGGTTGTAGAAATGAACATTCATGACTTTTCTGGCCAGGGAGGGCGCTGTACCCTTCAGCATTCTTCATCATGTAAAGCGGAGAAATAACGCTCCCATCCAGCTTCGTCTTCCGTTCCAAAGCAAACTCTCCGCTTGTGTTTCGCGATCTCAACACGAGCCGCGGAGAGTCCTCCCAACGCGCTCCTGACCTCTAGGCGTTCGATGATCAGATCCTCCGCAACTTTCTTGATGGTCTTCGATTGCAGTCTGAAGCTGCAGGCCCACTGGTTCCTGCTGCAGTCCTCCTCGCTGATGAGGTGAGTGGCGAAAGGCTCGTATTTGGTGGGTATTGTAGTCGGTAGTACGTGTTCGAGAATTTGCTCGAGGACCTCGACGGGCATGCTGGCAAGGTTTGGTTCTGGTTTCCGCTTCGAAGCAGTTAGTTGGGAGCGATGCAACAGGAGCGCGAAACATACCCATGCTGGCAGCTGTTGCAAAGCCTCTGCCATGGTGAGTCTTTCTTAGGTGAGGCTGTAGCGTCCATGTTGACGTACAGGCTGGAACAGCGTTGTGTAGGACTGCTAGAGTGAGGACGGTGTTAACGGAGTTAATTGAGCTGAGCAACAGAGGACGCACTATTCACAGAGGTCTGAAGGCCTGGCAACGCTTTGTCAAGCACCATCTCAAGGATTCTGGCTGCACTTAGCCTGACTCAAGAGTTTCTTGGACTTCACCCACAACTCTAAGGAGAGGCGGATCCCATTGGAATGTCTTTCTTCAGAGGGATGGCGCAGATGGTCAAGGACGAGATCATGCTGCCACAGAGACCTCCCTGCCTGAGGAGCTCGAGATTGAAGTTGCCACAATCATCATCGTTGAAATCGTGCCAGGGAGGCCTGAACCCTCGATAAACTGCAAACACATCAATCCAACACAGTCGAATAAGTCTGGCAGGAAAACTTTAGAGAGAAGTGGCAGCCAGATCTGGGCATCACTCATGGCCACAGGGCGACCTCGTCGTCAGTAGCCTGGGTATGTTAATGACACTATGCGATGGATGCACCTCTCACTAAGTGTCTTCTAAGCGTCACGGCCCAAGACATTGACCATCGATCTCTCATCTCATGCCAGGGACTCTGTGTCCATGAGGTGATGATATCCAACGACAACCTATACAAGCATGCTTTGACAGCATGCACTGCTTCCAGACCACAGGACACTATCACTCACCTTTCGCTGGCCTCTGCTCTTTGTGTTCCTGTACTATCAAGTGTTCGTCACAGACTTGGTTCCTACGTGGCCGAAGCTGGTTGCCTGTTTGCCTTGTTTAGGCGTCTGCACATTATTCGACCCCCCTTGTCCACGTATCGATCCAGCTCAGCAGAAATGCCTGCAATATGAGGCGCCATCGGCATCGTTCGAAGCAGATCGCGAGCTGTGGGGCAGAGTAAATCGGCGCCTATTCCAGATATGCAATACTAGCATTGCATGTCCGACATAGACTGGTCACGTCGTGTTGCGCTGTTTGCAGACCAGGGAAAGTGCGCTGAGGGACGCAATACAGCGCCTGAAATCTTTATTGAGCTCCGGCGTCCGACATGAGGCTTTCATGATACTGCAAAGCTCTGAAAGAAGTAGACTTCAACGACCGTGAAGCGACTTGAAACCTTGATAGGAAGCCCTGAGCATGCAGTATAAGTATCTTACTTGGCGCCGCGTCAGGCTGAGCAGACAAGGCTGAGATATCGAAAATGACATAATTTCCACGATTCTGCAGACAAGATCAGAGACACCAAGCACGACCTCCACCCACCTTTGTTACAAGCTCGTTGAATTCACACCAACCTATCGGGTGCGCGCCACTGGACTCATCTGTCACCATACCCGCAGC
This sequence comes from Cyphellophora attinorum, assembly GCF_001299255.1. Lineage (NCBI taxonomy): Eukaryota > Fungi > Ascomycota > Eurotiomycetes > Chaetothyriales > Cyphellophoraceae > Cyphellophora > Cyphellophora attinorum. The sequence goes on along the minus strand of NW_017253231.1, from coordinate 1,067,760 downwards.
AACCTCGAAAATACACCTGCGACCAGTCACTCACCTCGCTCCCCACCGCAGCAAGCCCTCCCACCACGAACCAAGCCCACCACGCTCATAAAGCCACACCATGTTCAAAAAAGACTCCCTAACACCCGGCTCCAAAACAAAAATAAAATCCTCCGTCCAACGCTCCATCCGCGCCCGCGTCCTCGAAACCTACCCACTCCTCGAACCGCACCTCGAATCCATCCTCCCCAAAAATCCCAACTCGACCTCGTCAAACTCCCCGACCGCGTCTCCCTGTACTCCCTCGACGACATCCCGCTGTTCTGGCAACACATGGACGACCCCATCATCCCACATTTGAAAATCGTGCATCAATACCCGCAGTGCTTCAAGACGATATGGATTGATCGCGGCGCGATTCGGTTTGTGATGAGTGGGGCGACGTTGATGGTTCCGGGGTTGACGAGTCCCGGGGGGAGGTTGCCGGATAAGGATGAGGGCTTTGAGAAGGGAGAGGTGGTGGTGGTGGGTGCGGAGGGGAAGAGTGAGGCGTGTATGGTGGGCGTGTTGGAGTTGGGGACGGAGGAGATGAAGGCGAAGAAGAAGGGGCCGGCGATTGAGAGGGGGCATTATTTGGGGGATGGGTTGTGGAGGATGGATTTGAGCTGATGCTGGAGGTCGAGATCAAGAAAGAACTCAGGGGGTGCATTGGTCAAAAGCCAATAGCTGCGCAGCGCAGGGAGTAGGGGAAACCTCTTGGTTTGCAAATACTATGGGTGTAGGCTGCAGACGAAGCCGGGCTTTCTGTCGCCGAGAGTGAAAATGTCCATGCTGCTGCTTCGTCTCGAGGACGAGTTGCCACATGTCATGCTGGCTGAATTCGATGACCACGTGGAGGCGGCGCCGCGAAGCCCTGGCTGGCAGACAATCGGGCTATTGAATCTGTCATCTCTGATGACAAGGATAGGAACAGCCATCATGGGGTAGTCATTCTGGCAAGCACGCCGTGTTCACGGTATGAAAGGGTCGTTGCAATCTCGCACTTTTCACATCTACAACAATTGAGCGGCAATCATATGAAACAAGAATTCTTCATACCACGCTTTCATCTGATTTTCATTGTGTACAAACTTTTCGAATGTGACTGCCGAACGGAACGCAATACTGGTTGATGGCCATGTCTAGTCGGGCTGCTGATGCTCGCCCCATCGTCCTTGCTTGCTTAGTCGAGCGATCGAGCACAAGCATAAAGACAGACACTATCACTGTGGTGTCCGTCCATGACGCAAATTGTGCGTTGTCGTGCATTCCCGCTTCAGCATTTATTCCGCAGCCCGAGCAAATAAGTCAGCTATACAAGCCATGGGCAGAGCTTTTCATTTATTGCGGTTTCGCTTTTGCGCTTTCGACCTGAGGCCCATCCTTTGTCCTTCGGCTCCGTCAGCGGCCTCTCTGAGAACATAAAAGAAATGAGAACTTTCGCCACTCCATGCACTGCCCTGGCCATGCTGTAACTCAATGAGTCGAGGGTATGATGCTGGTAGGAAATATCGTTCGTGATGGTGGTAGTACCGTTGAACGAGTTTTTGTAAGTAGTATGAACGAGGTGAAATCAAACTGGTATCACGGCATCTTTCGTGATGGGTCGTCAGAAACTCCGGGCGCCTACCATGACTGCTGTTGACCAAGCGAGATATGCAGCAAGCCTGGCTATGCTTTCATGGACAATGCTGTGAAAATGGATGTGCAGAGATGACCAGCATCGATCTCGGAACATTTAAGTCCTGTCAAAGGTCTCCTGGGAGATCTCCAGCAAAAGATGATGATGCTATCTTTCCTAGGAACTGAGATGCGACGTCTGGCTCGATATGCTGATAGCTGAGCTTTCATAGCCAAGCATGTGTAGGATTTGTAGTTGGTGAGTGGTGAAGGTCCAGCTCAGCCAGCACGGTCCAGCTGAGTCTTCTCTTCAGTGGTGAGGTTGTCCTGAATACGCTTGCGCGACTTCAGGTTGAGTGCGCCGTCGCGCCATACTTGACGTAACAGCTTGAGAATGGGCTTCTCAGGACCAGTCTCCTTGCGGAGCAGATCGACAAGGTCTTGAGCCACATGTACTGATATTGGTGAAGTCTCCTTTAGAGCGCCTTCATAGTATCGGAACAAAGCCTTCGAGCCTCGTTCATCGCCACGATCGGTGTCCTCCTTGGCTGATGATTTAAAGTCATTGTACAAAGTCAAATTGAATTGACTGACTAGAAACGACGGCCAGAATGCGTACATGCCATCCATGGCGTCTTCGATGCCGTGTTCGCGATCTTGAATTGCCTCCGCGTATGCGACAGGGTAGGGTTGGGTATAGTGGCCATCTGACGGCTGGTCGGGCAAACGCATCTTCTGACCATCCTTTGTGACCACTGCAGGAGCATCTGTATCAGAGCCAAACTTCAAGCCTTGCAAGCGAAGACCAAGTCTGTAAAGTGCGTTAGAAGGACGAAATCGTTGTGCGTCAGAAGGACTTACTGTTCAGATGGCTTGCGACCCATGCCGCCACGCGAGTTCTGGCTTTCGTTTGACCGGACAGGTGCAACAGTGGACATGCCTCTATCTTCGCCAGCTTCAGGGAGCGCACGTTTCAGAACGTGCACTGTTGAGATCTGCTCGTCGGGGAACACGTTCTCATCTGTGAAACTTCGGGAGACGGTCCGGCGGTGACCGTTGACGGCTGAACCGTTCGGGTGCGTGGCTGACACACCGCGTCCTGACTCTTGTCGGCGAAGTGGCTCTTGGCCAAAGGAGGGATCGCGTTGATCGAAGCGGGCGCTCTGGGGCATTTGGATGCGTTCATCTCCACCCATACCGTCGAATGGCGGAATCATGCTGAACGCCGGAGGAGAGGAAGGGCCATGGTACATACCATTCGTGCCTGCAGGAGGACTTCTAACCTGATTGGGCACGAACGGCGTTGCATCACCGCTCCCATAAGGTAGCTGTTGATACTGATGAGGCGCAAAGTCAGCCACGAAGCCAGGGCCGTCGTTCTGGGCTGCAGGCAGACGCTCGGGCATCGGAAGGACGAAGTCTTGCCATCCTTCCTTGCGCCTAACTAGCTCATCGCCGTTCTGGGTGACGGTGTATTCAATGTCAGCACGCAAGTTTGACAAGACGCCGCGAACGACTTCTAAAGAAGACTTGTCTTCCGTCAGAGCCTGAATTCGCTTGAAACCAGCAATGACGTGCAGGTGTACCCAGCCTTGTGAGTCCATGTTCTTGCGGAGAAACATGTCCTTGCACAAGTTGTCGATGGAGAAGTAGTACGCGACTTGAGTCGCAACAAGAGACATGACCGCATATGAGCTCAAGCTGTCGTTGTACGGCATCGCGCTCATGATGCCCTGATGCATGGGCATCGAAGGAGCCATCCCATAGGGCTGCATGTCGGTCTGCAAAGGTGCCATGTTTTGCTGCGGCGGAGGAAAGTTGGCATAGTAGTTCTGTGGAGGGTACATTTGCGGCATGGGTATCGATTGCGCACGAGACGGGTTGCGACCTTGAGATGCAGCAGTCTGAACGTAGGGCTGCGATGACTGTCTTGACCGAGATTCGTGTTGGGACTTCGGAGCATCGAAACCTCCTTGCGGCAATGGCGAGGTGTATGACTGATTCCCTTGGTAACCTGGGTTGAAGGAACTGCCTCCTCGGCCACGATAACCACTACCACGACCACGCTCACTTCTGTTCGAGCGCGGTTGTCCATCGCCTGAATACTCGCGATCTCTCCACGACTCTACTTTTTCTCTTGCATTTTCTCGGTCTTTTCGAGCGGTGCTGCCGCGTTCGGGTCTGGGATAGTCATTCGAGCGATAGCTTGCCTGAGACGGTCTGGCTCTCTCAGACACGTTGTTGTGACGCGCTGTACCTTCAGTCAACTGAATTTGGCTCAGAGCTTCCGTAGATGATTCGAGGCTTTGAGAAGCAGCATTATTTGCAGCTTTCGGCGAATTGTTGCCTGTGCGTTTCTGGCTTGATGAAGATCTCGAAGGGTCCTGAGACGTGACGTTGCTGTTGATGGCTTCTGAGGCAGGAACAAACGGTGCTGCGGCGGATGCTGCGAGTGGAATACTATCTTTGGTCACGGGAGCCGAAGGTTTTCGACTCGTAGCCACATTGCTTTCCCGGCTTGCTGCTCTAGGATTATTTGCTGGCAGAGAACTTGCTCGGCCGCCCCGACTGGCATCATTCTTACGCCCGCGATCCTCGCGTGGCACCGGCGGTGGAGCCATGGACCCAGCATTGTCAATGCGATCAGTGTTGTTAGTCTGACCACCCCGCCCGTTGGGATCACGACCAGCGCGACTCGATCGCCCGCCGCGTTTGGCAGCCCCTGCTGGAAGCTGTGTCTCGAATTTTGCAGTTGGCACGAAAGGCATTTGGACCCATTGCTTGCCATGTGACTTGTTGTTACGAGACTCCGGTTGTGGCGCGCCTCTTTCCGCTGTCACAGACTTCTTCCGGTCGTCAACAGTGACAGTTTCGGGAGTCGGCCAAGCGGTCGTATCGGCGACAAGTGGTTTGGCATCTGGCCTACCGGCCTGAGATGCTGACTGTGCAGCTGGTGCAATCGACTCCGCACGCTCGTTGTGTTTGTTGGCAGCTCGCGATGAGTCTCGGTCAAGTACGGGCTTGCGTTTGGCATCTTCAGCCAATTTGGCAACGGGCGCGCCAGTAGTACCGGGCTTCTGAGCCGCAAGCTCACGGTTCTTGGCTTCCTGCTCTTCCCTCCGCTTTTGCCAGATATTAACCACCGGAATGGAGGCAGGCTTTAGCTCCTTGTCTGCGGCAGCGTTTGAGGGTATGGAGACCTTTTCCCAATCATCGTCGTTCTCCTTATTCTTGCCCTTGTCGCTAGCATTGGAGTCTCGGTCAAGGATTGCGGGGCTCTCTGGCAGATCGACAGGCGCAGATGATACTGTGGTCTCCTTCCCGGACTCATTGGCGGCAGGTATTCTTGGAGAGGCCACACTGGACCCTGATGACTTCTGTTGAGGGCGTCGAGCTGACGCAGTGGTGTCCTTGTCTTGTGGCACCTCGCGGTCCAGGACTGTTGATTTCTCGTCTTTGACTGGTGGTTTGGCGTCGTTCTGTTCCGTTCGGCTGGCACTGCGGGACGGCTTGTGAGCAGGCTGCGTTGGAGTATCAGACTTCGGCTGAGGATTTGATGACTGTTGTTGCTCGACTGAATCAGGCTTGACTTCTTTGACCGAAGTGGCAGCTGAAGGCGCAAGGCCTTTGGCTGCTTGAGCATACGAAAATGCAGGCATGGCTGGACTTGTCGCTGCAGACATTTCACTGTCACTGTGTGTGCTGACCACCCTTCCTATCTGCTTCCTTCCTCTTGCTCACAAGAGCGCTTCTCTCCCCAGCTCCAAGCCGGTCGATCAAGTGGAACCTTCACCAAGCAGCAGAAGATGCCCGCAAGGTATTCGTCAGATTTGCGAAGGCTCGCCTTGCTCACGCTCTCGAACGATCCGAGATATTGTTCGCGCTAGGGACTGGCAAGAGCGGACAGTGTTGCGCGATCGCTACTGCGAAAGGCTCGAGAAAGGTACTCGCTGCGGTGCGGGGTGGCAGATTATTTTGCCAGGTGAACGTGTTGAACTTCGTGTAATGAAGAAGTCGAAGCTGTGGCGCAATCGAGTGCGTAGAAATGCTGTCGCAGAGATGGGGAAAATTGATTGCCGTGGAGGCGTTCCTACAACTCTCAAACGCGCCTGACTGGGTCGAGGTACTCGACTAACAAGTGATTGACCTGTGTTCCGAGAAATGCCTCTTCTTCGTGCGTCAAGTGGCCCAAATTCACAGTTCGTGCGGTTTGGATCGATTTGTCGTAAATCCCGAATAGAAGGATTTGGAACGTGGGACAGGCCAGGCACGGAGTGATCGAGGTCAGAACTAACAGGTCCGCTCGGGCGACGTTGCCTGCGCGAATAAAGTCCTGCCGTAAGACGAGCGTCCGATTGGTTTCGAGCGTGTACTCGCGCCTCGACTGCGGCGGGACCGATCACTGGCCAGGTACAGATACAGACAAAGAATGCCCAGAATATCTGCGGTAGAGAGAGAAATCGTGGAAGAAAGTGCGAACGGAAGAGGTTGCGAGTTAAAGCTGCTTTAGTCAAGGACGAATTTTCTAAAGTTGTCAGGGCCGAAGGCTTTCTCCTCATGTCCGCCAAGCCTGCCCGTGCCGAGTTCAGTGCTGCCCCACTGCAACCCGGGCATCACATTTAACGTGAAGCTGGGAGGTGACTGCCTTGAAACTACTGCATGGTTTCGTATCTGCCGTCAGGTGAGTCACAGTGTCTCTCGCCTGGGTGGTCGTGCCTGTTGTACGTACGACATCGAGTCGAGGAGGCCACGAACTCGGGTATGTGCCCGCCTGGAGCGGTTGTAGGCACCCGAAAAGTAGCCCCAAGGAGTTCTTCTTCTTGATGGCTGCTGGCCCGAACCCATGTCTTCTAGGTATAATACTGGTGGCACAGACTCGTGCAGGAACAGGAGCGCAAATTCTATTTCACTACCCACCTGATCCATTAGCCCAGGATGAGCAGCATCTACAGGACGCAGATCAGGTAGTTGCAGACGATAGCTCCAGCAGTGACTCAGGCAGCGAATCGTCCAGTGACGATAACATCTATGAAATCACAACTTCCAAGGCCACAGACATTTCTCATGGCGAAGATAATGACGAGACCTATGATGAGTTGAGCCGTGTACGCAGCGATGAACACTGGAAGCCTTCATGGGAGCCTTTGCTGGGAATTGGCGAAGAAGGTCTTGTTAGCTTGCTGGCTCCTGGTCGCGCATGGCATAAGCGCAAGTTCGAACTGGGCATCAACGACTTAGTCTTAGTCGGGCGTCCGGTATACGTGCGTGAGAGTGGGCGCTGGAAAAGACGACGCCGGAGACATCACAATCGTCTAGAAGAGCATACTGAAATCGATGAGGAAGATGCTGGAGGTACTGACCAAGACCCGACTTCGGAGGCGGAGGACCAGCCGCCGCCAGATGAGCAGGAAGCCGAAGTCGACGCTTCCTCCGACAAGAGCGCGCTCACCATGTTTCACTTGGTCTTCGTGATGAATCCTCCAGCCCTAGAGCACACGCAGCGATCAAGGAGATGTACGACAATGTCATCAAAAAGCTAGCTAAAGTCCTCAAATGGGAGCAAGCCAATAATGACTATGTCTGGACGCAGACCGACTTAGTACACAGCATCAAAGCATCTCATTATGCCCAGCGGTCATCGACCAATGTCCTCTACAACGACCTACTGAAGCAGTCCTCTTTGGCCACGGCAATTGCGACCATCTATCGGACGATATCCACATCTCGTGTAGCGGCAGTCACTTTCAGTCCAGATGTTTCCCTGTCTCTACAAATTCCGCCTGTCACATCCACATCGTATCTACCATCATTGACTGACCCACCCATACCGCCAGGTATCTGGCTCACGACAGCCAACGATCCTATCTCCGGGCAGTCTGACCTCGAACTCGACGCCGCCAAACCTGACAATGCACTCCAACTGGCCAAGTCCTTCACGTTGCTGCTTCGCGATAATCCTCATAAGATTCTCAAAGATGTTCAAGGCACCTCGGGGCCGCTGGCTCTACCGTTAGCGAACTTGATCACATCTCTGACACCGACAAAGTCCTTCTACAAGATCTCTCAGCGAACTGGCCTGCCCTTGGGTGACATCCAATTGCTATCTCGGCACCTGATCAGCTGGCGCCGAGCAATGGCAATCCCACCTCTGCATCATCAGGATACGTATATTGTGTCTCCGAATGCCGACCTATCCCAGCTAGCGACCGCTATCAAGTCTTTCGAGTCGACCTTTCCAATGCTGCCGTCTCTACCACGGTTCCTCGCCCTACTTTCAGGTACGCCCGCACCTTTTGGCAACCTCATTCCATCATCAGACCACAAAGAGGAATACTATCGTGTCTTAGCCTGGCTTCTCCGAGGTGGATGGGTCACTCAACTCCGCACTTTCGCCTACGTGCGAGTCTCTGCAGCCGTCAAGAAAGCCGTACGCGAGCAGGACAAAAAAGAGAAACACGATGCCGCTCAAAATAACCTCGAAAGACTCAACCTGCAACCACAAGCAAAGCGCCATCAACGACAGCACTCTCAGCCAAAGCCTTCCACGTCTGTACCGTCCACTTCTGTTGCCTCATCTTACAGCAGCAGCAATTACCTGCGTAACCGTCCACATCTGTCTCGCCCAGGGTCGTCCTCGACCAACACCACCACCACTACAGCGACTCGTGTCACACAGGCCGGACCTCAGCACAACCCTGCACACGCGTCCCTCGTCGTGTCCCCACTTCGTGCCTCGGCGCTCGAGACCAAGTGGCTGAACCATATCCAGGCATCACTCGTGCCACATGCCGCGCCCGTGGTAGACAAGTCTCCATCAGACCCGGACGCACCCACCAATAGCGAGCCTGCATCAGCAGATAAAGACGCAGATCGCCAGCATCCCTTTGATCCATGGCAACACCTCACCCTTGAACAACGCCAAGAATTGCACGACGCCTGGCCAGGACTAACCAAGTACTTCAACGGCCAGGAAGCGCTCGAGCGGATAGCTATTCGGGAAGGCTGGAAGCGAAAGAAGACTGTTGAGCTGCTGGACTGGGTGAGCGATGCTGGTGCTGCGGCGACGGGAGTGCACGATCGAGGCGCGACAAGCAGTCAAGACGCACACATGAGACAAAATGCAGATCCTGCAAGAGATGCAGTTGTGGTCACTGTGCGGCATTGGTGATGGGTCTTTGGGCGACCTGCAAATTTGTAGCATAGACCGTCAGAAATGGTAGAATATTCCTCGAACGTAAGGCTACCGTGTGCATGGCCTCGAAACCTTGAACGCCGCCCAATGAACCAAATGTCCTATCCAACACCAACGTCAACCAGTGCTCACTTCGAGAAGCGCCTCTACCGTACGCGATTCGCTACCTGATCCCCCGGCACCGCACAACCCACAACAACCTCCGGCCTCACTCTAAACTCCTCCCCGCCCACCACCCCATCCACAATCCTTACTTCCCTCTCCACCACCGTGACGCCCTCCGTAATCGTCCTCGTCCTCCTGAACACTTTCGCCAGATACCTCAACATCGCCACCAACGCTCTTACCTTCTCCTCCGTCGTCCCACTCACCGTATTCCCCAGCGCTTTCGCCAACATTGCCGGCGCATACGTAGGCTGAATGGCTGGTTCTTCCTCCGAGCCATCGACATTGAGTCCGTGGATGAGATCAATGCGGTCGGGTTCAGGCATGCGTTCGAGGAATGCGATGCGGAAGATCTCGGCCGTGGAAGCGCTGTTGGTGTTGCCGAGGCAGAAGAGGCGGGCGAGGGCGCGATGTTGTGGGTTTCGGAGCGTTAGGGCGTTGGCCAGGGTGTAGCCTGCGGCCTTGAGGAGGTCGAGTTTGCGCTGTAATATGAGGTCAAAGCCTTCACGTAATGTGTGTTTCCCGGCGATGATCCCGCTAGCGACGTCATAGACGCTGCGATAGCTCTGAAAGACGGATTCAATCATGACTAATGCAGCGGTCCAATCTTCATGGCCCTTCGCGCCAGACACGTCGAGGACTTGCTCCATGAACCGCATCTGAAACGCGCGGTCTTTGCCGCGCATATCCTCGAGACCAATCAAGGCGGCGGGCGCGTTCTCCGCTTGCGCCAGCTGGCCAAAGTTGAGCTCGGAGCCGAGGCGGATGCCATCCATGAGCGTGTCGCGGTGGGATTGGGAGAGCTTGTCGAGGGCGGGGACCATGCCAGCTTCGACGGCGCAGAGGAGAATCATGTCGTGGTTGACGTTGGAGATGTCGGTGCCCGTGAGGGCGGAGTAGTCGGTGGCGAGGTTGGGGTCTTTGCCTAGGTCATTGATTATCATGGACAGGATGAGGGTGTAGGCGTCTTCGGGGGTGTTTAGGTTGGTCCAGTAGAAGTTGTGGAGCCATGTGAACGATGAGCGTTTTAGGCGCATGTCGGGGGGCTGGCCGTTGGCGAAGCTGTCGTAGTCGTTGTTGACGATCCAGCGGAGGGCTAGGATCCCCAAGAGGGTTCTGTTGATCTCGTCGTAGTTCTCGCCGTCGTATAATCTTTCAGCGATAGACGGGCGAGACGGCCGGGCTGTGCCAGAGTTCCGCACTGAGTATGCGTGCTTGAGACGTTCCATCTCATTTGGAAACTCGTTTCTGATTAGCATAATCACGTCGTCTTCCGGCAGCTTCCAGAAGGACTCGTCCGAGACAACGCTCCACAGATTCGAATCTGCCATAGTTGCTAGTTGTGAGTCTGCTCCGACTGAGTGGGCTCGTGAGCGTGAACCAGGAAGTGTTGTTTCTGGTGGTGGTGTCATCTGGTTGGTGTGCTCACCTTGTGACCTTTGCGATGTTATAGGCTTGGGCGGATCTGTTTGCGCCATTGTCAAATCCGGTTGCCGTGACTGTCTCATAAAGGACAAACAAGTCGAGTATAAGCGTGCTATCGAACCCTGGGCATGTCCAGTGCCTGCTGTGGTGACCATTTCATTTTCTGTTTGACGACTGGTGGCTGATGGCAACAGGTCGTATACAGTGTTGCCAGACAAGTATGCAGCGACCGCAAGCGCGAGAACAGCTGCTGTTATGCTGAGAGACAGACTCGCAGGACTCGGGCATACTGAGCGCTGACGGGACTGCATGTGCAGCTCAGCCTCTCAGCTGACTTCACGGCGCTGGCTCCCCTAGAAATCCGCTACCACGGTCTGGGGTTTGGGACAACATAGATTCACAGATGCCGAAGTCTCAGATCTTTCAACAAAGGTCGAGAAGTCATCATTCATAGTCCAACATAAGCTCGAGATTATCTGTAGTGCAATGTAGGTTGAAGTTGCCTTGTCGACTGCCTTGCAGTACAGGGTGCAAGGATCGAGGACGAATTTGGCAGGGGCATGGGCCAATGATCCGACTGTGGGGGAAGCAGCTAATGGGAACTTTGCTTCTGAAGTGGTCGAAGCATGCAGTTCCTCATCATTGTAATCTCTGCTAGTTTGCGGCAAGTGTCGTGACTGCCTTGCGACAATCCAACGCCGTGAAAGTAAGCTCCAGGTCGCTGCAAGGCCGTTGCTGCCTTCGCTAGGAGCAGGCCGTCTTGGGGACCGGCTTCTTCTCCTTTTTGCCCGGCACTCTCACAGTTGGCTGAGAAGCAAGATGAGCACCACAACTCGCAATATCTGACAGCTTGTACGGAAGACATGTTCAGAATATGCAATAATGCTTGTAAGTGATACTTGTGTTGTACATATATATGAGATGGAGCCATTTGCTCTGTGGTATCATGTCGTCAGTATGCTATCGTAAATGATGCTATTATTCATGCCTCATCGGCCACTTCCCCCAATATGTTCACATGCGTCAGATAGATGATGTTCCTGAGACGGTAGTCAGGACCTCGACATCACCTGCCAGACAACCGTTCTGTTTCGGAGCACACTTAATCACTGTCCAGTGAAACTGAGATAGCTCCTACGTTTGTCCTCCTTATCGGCCAGCTCGAGCTCAGCCTTTTCGTCGGCAGTAAGATCGCTTCTAGCTTTCGGTATGTCGCCCCAAATAGCCATCAGCACGAGACTGAGGGCCGCGCAGGCAACTCCGAACCAGAACGTATTTTGGTAGCTCCGACGGATGCCTTGCGATTCTACAGTCCACGACTGTATGATGTCGCTGAATCCGAGGATGATGGCAATTCCGAGGTGCAGCACTGAATTGATGAGCCTCCTGCAAGACCTTGTCGAGCAGATGGGAGAGAGGTCGTCACGAAGACTGTCATCACTGTATAGCTGATATCGATGGCGATGGTGCCGCAAATACATGCTGGGAAGACATAAGCCAGTAGTTGCCGCCCACTGGTATAAGGGCCGGCAGAAGTTGCGCTCCTATGCCTCCGATGCCGGATATGATCAACAGTAGACGGCCTGATACCAGATGGAGAACGAAGCCCTCAACAGCGGTAATGACCAAACCTCCGACGATCATCGGTGTGTACCAGGCAACGACTTGAAGAGGTGTTGCGCCCATGACGTCCTGGAAGAGCAATGTGCCGTACAGCAAGAAGATGCCCATTGTGCCGTACAGGAACATAAGCGCGACAACCAAAGGGCCAAGTGGTCCGACCTTGAAGATGTCCGGAGGTAGGATAGGCAAGCTTGAAACCAACCTCAACGTATACTGTCGCTATGAGCGATAGACACCCAGCAGAGAAGAGAGCAGGGATATATGGTGTGCGCCAACCGTCTGCGGCATGCGCTGACTCGGTGACTGCAAATACGACAAGTACGACACCACAGATGATCGTTACTGCGCCCCAGTAGTCCATAGTGATGTTGCCCCGCTGTCTCTGCTCGCCATCGTTCGGAATATAGAACACCGACGTGAGGAGTGTGACACCGCAGAGGATGGCCCCGATAAAGAAGTACCAATGCCACTTCAGATACTGCCCAACAAGGCCTGCCACGAAGATGCCGATAAAGAAGCCGACAATCGCGCAAGCTCCGTACAAGGCGAATATGACGTTCTTGCGTGGACCAGGTCGGTACATAGAGCCGATCAGCATGACGCCAGTCGGCAGGAACGCAGCCGCGCCCAGGCCTTGGATCGCACGACAAAAGATCAGCATGAGCGGATTGATGCTGAAACCGGTGATGATACTCCAGACCAAGAGCCAGGCGATACCGGCAACGAAGACTGGGCATCCTCCGTACATATCTCCAGCGCGACCAAATACCAACAGCGTACTCGCGATGGCCAACGAGAATGCTGTTGCGGGCCAGACACTCGAGTTTTGCGGGATGTCCAGCTCCTCGATCAAGGTAGGTACAATGACAGTGAAACCTGACACGAAGAACTCGGAGAGGATTTGGCTCATCAGGATCGAGAAGCAGAACATGACCTCTGCGAATGCTGACGTGAAGATTGGAGGACGCTCTCTTCCAAGGCGAGCGAGGCGAGCTTCCATGGACTCCTCTATCATCGGATCGATACTTCGCACCGTGGAGTCGAGTCTCTCATGTCGGTGTACCTCATCCTGGCTGGCTGGCTGAATTTCGTCCTCCCGAAAGGGATTGAACCGATGCTCCGGGGGAGGCAGCGCCCATGGCTCGTTGCTGGGTGGTCTGATGAGCATGTCGCTGTATCTTTTGGGTCTCATTGGGGTTGGCTGTTAAGAGACGTCCGAGACCGCCGTCGAAGGCACCCTGGTGTGCTCTTGTTGTCAGGGTTGTCGCATCACGCTGTAGTTCGTCACGCCACTCCTCTTTGTACTACTCAGCACATGGCCTGTGACTGTCATGACATATCGAGAATGCTTCAGGCTTGGTTGTAAAGCATGAAGATCGTGACCAGGACTCGGAGAAGATGACCAACAGGATATCGGAGAAAGATATCCACGGATGGTCATGGATAAGACATTCGTCGAGGTCGACGTACCCCGTCCGCAGCACCGGACCAAGACTTACTGTATCATGGTGCTGACTCGCTTCACAAGTATGATGATGCATTATCGATGCAGGGAGTCCATCCGCAGCAACGCCGGTAGTTTAGGAATTTCTTGACTATCGATTGCTAAAATGTCGAATGGCGACGCTAAGGGTAGAAGCACTGACCTTTCTGACCTCATGCCCATGCAAACCCCCATGCAAAATGGCACCCAGCGTGTCGGAATTGCCCATGTTGATCCGTAGAGCGAATCATGATTGCGCTTGCTGGTCAGCCCAAGTGCGTAAAAGAGGAGAAAGTAGGAAATGGCAGCCGTTGACGATACACTATCCCTTCGCTTACGAGACACCAACCTGAATTCGGTGGCCTTGGCGGTGTCGGAGTGGGTTTTTGACCAAATCCTTTCGGATCCGACTCGAGCTCACCAAGCGCTCCTGACAAAGATTGTGACTGTCACTGTGCGCGCGGATCTTTGAGTGACTGCGAGTCACGCCCATTACATAGCAGCCGCAAGGACACCGTCCATGTCATCCCCCACGGTGCTGTGACGAGAGCATGAGCAGCACGCACAGCTACATCACCGAAGGACGCATTCAGGAGCTGGGTACGACGGGATGTGGAGAATTATAGATTGATGATCACCACTGGGACCTGCATTAGCTCCATACCGATATCGATTATTCGGACTAGCTATGGACGATGAAACAGATATCGGGCCTTGACGAGTCTTTGATAAACGTAGGGCCGCATTTTCTACCTAAAGGTCCCCTCTTCACTAGCCCTTAAGACACGACAAGGTCCGCCGGAGGTAAGGCATCAGCTCGCTTCACTTCCAACCATCGTAAGACTATGAGACTATCAGACTAGACTGTCAGCACACCCCAACAGAGGTGTCTTCTCCGTGTCGATCTCTTCCCCTTCTGCTACCGGCATCCAGAATCGGCTTTGTACTCCAGATGCACATCGTGCGAGCACTGAAGATCGTCGTCCATTTACCCAAGCTTAGACGGCACTAGCAGTCCCAGCCGGCTGGTCAACACTTTTGGTGCTCGCGGCTTTCTCTTCGGCGGGAGCGGATGCAACGGCTGGAGTTGCTGCAGAAGTGTCTGCTTTGAAGGTGAAGGGCTTCCCCGCGACGCGATGCTTCTGCAGTCCAATGCCGAAGAAGGTGAGCGTAACCACAAAGAGCACACTGTTGCGACTCGTTAGCGTTCAAGACTCCTCATGTGCCAGTTTCCGGAGCAAACTCACAATTGTACTGCGCCCAAGCCGGCCGCTGTGCCCATAAGGGCGACTGCTGACTTCCACTTCTTCTCACTGGCAAGTGCTCTCTTGATCACAGGAATGCCACGGCTCTGTAGGCCTATATCCTCAGGTCTGAAAGGTGCGTTCCAAAATCCATAGTTGGTGGCAGTGGAGCTTCCATGCGTCCACCACGAATGGTTGAACGTAGCAGTCCACTCGGCGCAGAGCGCGAATGAAGTAAGCCAGAAGATGACGCCAAAGATCTCGAGGCCAAGTACGGCCCAGGCGGAGTAGAAATGTGGCCAGCGACAGAGCGACAGGGTGTAGTAGGCGAAGACCAACAGCGTCGCTGATGCCTGTGTTCGCCAGTCTGTTAGCAAGGGCTCCTTTCAAGCAGATCCTCAAGCAAGCTTGTTCCATAGTACGTACCGTGAACAGCGTTAGCCCAAAAGCCGCATACGAAGCATCTCCCCATAGCCCGGCTGCCGCTGCGACGAAAGCGAGGACCAGCACGGCAAGCACGAGGCGAGCGATGCCAATGATGGAGCTCCATCGTGGCATCGGAATCACATGCGGAGTGCCGCTGGTGTTGGTAGTGACCATCTTCATGACTGCTGTTGGTGGCACAAGCCGGCTTGATCGATAGCACTGGAGCGCGACAGGAGCAGAGCTATGCACGCGAAAAGGATGCGGTAGAAGGAAAAGGTATCTGGAGCAAGTAGAAAGACTGCTTGTTAGTCGTCTCGACCAGCGCGCCGCGTGATGCAGGCGCTTTCATTGTGTTGAAGTACCCGGATTCGACACTTTCCGACACGAGAGGCGTGGTAGATTTTGTTGACAAAGGCCTCGATTCGTCTGCGTTCGTCAACGCACAGACATTGTTCATGCCTGGACTGTATCTAGGGCGACAACCTGCGCACCGATCACCCAGAGGCCCCACTCTCCATAGCCACGTGGTCAGCTCATGCCTCGACGGGCGTAAAGACGAGGTGCAGGGGAGCACAGGTGACCGTGAAGACATCTTGGCTCTTGGTCAAGATATCAGTCCCGTCTTCTCCGGGTGCGAAGGTCATGTCAAACCCGAGCACAAGCTTAGAAACCACGGTCCTGAGCTCGTTGTATGCTAGTTGCTTGCCGATGCATCCCCAGCTGTTCATACTGAATGGGAAGAATGCTTGCTTATTGAGAATAAGCTCCGGCTGGGTTGTCCATCGTTCAGGTATGAATTCGTCTGGCTTCACGAAGGCTCGGATTGAGTGCTGGATTGAGTGCGTGGGTGTCAGTACTTGGATCTCACCAGGAATATAATGATCGCCCAGTCTGACGCCCTCTGGTGGAGGTTTTCGATGAAGTCCGCCGGGAGTAGGAGGATGCATGCGTAGTGCTTCGTCAATTACAGCATTCAGGTATGGAAGTTTGGCAACCTTCGAGACCTCGAACGTGTCATCGTCGCGTATGCCATTTTCGACGAGCTCTTGCCTTAACTTCTGGACACTGACTTATCCTTGGCTAGATAATAGGCAACGAATGATAAGGTCGTGGCAGTCGTGTCTGCGCCAGCAATGATGAGTAGACGAACATTGCCTTCTAGTAGCAGGTCCTCGTCCTTCGCGCTACTCATGAATCTGTCCACCTTCAGGAGTGAGCTCATGATGTCTGGCAAGGCTGGCTCGTACGCTTTCCGGTCTTTGATAGCTTCTCTGCTATAGAGAAGCATTTTGTTCATAGGTGTCCATTCCTCAGGGATGAGAGCCATAACGGTGTGTAAGAGCCAGCCGCACGAGCCGAAAACACCGAATGCTCTGCCGTTGGTATGAACAAGTTCCATGTATAGATGTGGCTTTCCGGTCTCCAGCAGACCGAAGTGCTTTCCGAAGCTGAGATCACCTGTCTTGGCTTAGTAGGAACTGCATCAACGCATCGTAGGACTCACCCATAACATCGAAAGAGAAAAAGCTCATCCACTGGGTCGCATTCACCGACTGACCTGACGTATTTCGCAGGTGGGACATCAATTTGTTCGCATGTTTCAATATTCGTGGATCGTAGTTACGTAGTGAACTCGCGGTGAAGGCTGGGTCCCAAGCGCTCTTGCGATGTCTATCGTGCATGTGCTTCTCTCTCATTTGTTGGACAGTGGTCAATGGCTTCGCGACGTCGTACCATTGACCCTTGGTGAACCTAGTCCCTGGAGCATGTATAGGCTCTACCATGTCTGGGTCCGCAATCGACAGCAAGTTAGGCCCGATCCTCACATACTCTCCGTACTTTTTGTGTAGTCTGTCGATGAACCAAGCGCTATCTGCGCGCTCTGACACGTTGTAAGGAAGCCAGAATTGCGTAATTCTTGCCATGAAAGGCCCCGGGTACTGGCGAAGCGGGTGAAAAAACGCTCGATATGCCGCAATGCTACCAAAAAGACCGGCCACGAACGAAAGGTAGTATACGGCCGTCTGCACGCACGCCTGAGTCCATGACGTTGCGTGGCCATATACCAGATACGACCATATCAGTGTAGGAGCCGTCGCCGCGCAGACTACATAAGTTGGCGATGCTCGTAGATGTTCACCGTTTCGAAAGTATAACAAATGGGAGAAAGCCCCGGCAAATGCTAAGAACCCACACGTTTGCGAGACCGACATATTGTATGATGTGATGGACACAGAAGCAGAGACTCACATGAACAAAATCATCGCCCTTGACTGTCGACGCGCTGCATAGAAACTTATACTCACACTCGAAATGCATCGCTCTGGGGCGAGATGCGGCCGCTCGCAGGTCGTTGCTGACATAAATCAAACGATGTGGTCCGCATGATTGACTCCTCCCAGGCCCCCAAGGTCCAGGCGTAGCGCTATGTGGGAAAGGGAACTGCCACTAGTCTACGATGCGCTACTGGGGCAAAGCATTTGACTTTGGACCTCCTGGTGTAGGAGGAGCATGAAGCTCGATACTCATGGATGAGATGATGGCAATGCAGGCACTTGGCGCGAGGTTGACCCCTGTTCTTGCCCCAAAGTTTCGCCTGCCCAAACGAGAGGAGCTCTGCTTGCGCAAGCGCCCGTTGATTGGCCGGAAGAGCAACCACAACGATGAAGTCATCCTCAATCTAGCAGAGACCATTTCCTCGGCTTGAATCTTGCCATGATGGCGGGCTCCTGAGCCTGGAATTTTCAAGGCGGACACAACTTGCTTCGTCAGAAACATCGGCGCGGAAGCACTTACAAGTTCCGGAGATGTGGCGTACTCAGTGCCGCCGGCAAGTTGCGAGAGTCGCGAACACGAGCATTTTAGGCGCGCAGAGATATCTTGCGAACTATACGCGTACTTTACTTCCGTTGAACAACGATACGAAGATACCTGCACTAGGGTTCGGAACATGGCAGGATAAGGATGCCCAAGAGGACGCCGTCTATCATGCCCTCAATGCTGGTTACAGGCATATCGATACTGCACGTGTTTACGGCACTGAGCCAGCTGTCGCCAAGGGCATTGCACGCGCCAATGTGCCACGATCCGAGCTGTACTTGACGACCAAGTTGTGGAACAATTCTCACCACCCAGACGACGTCCTGCCCGCCCTTGACGCCAGTTTGAAAGATCTGAAGACCGACTATGTCGACCTCTATCTCATGCACTGGCCAGGTGCCTTCAAAAGCGGTCCTGTGCTCAGACCCACCAAAGACGGAAAGGTTTTGACTGATAACATCGACTATCTTGACACTTGGAAAGCAATGGAGTCCCTACTCAGCACAGGCAAGACCAAGTCCATTGGCATTAGCAACTTCTCGAAGACCGAAGTCGAACGTCTGCTCAGCAAGTCCAAAACGCCACCCGCTGTCCATCAATACGAATGCCACCCCTACCTAGCGCAGCACTCATTTGCCGACTTCCACAAATCAAACAATATCCACGTGACCCAATACTCACCCTTCGGCAACTCAAACACCGTCTACTCCAAGGGCAAGGACATCGCCAAGCTCATCGATGACCCAATGCTGGCAGACATCGGCAAGAAATATGGCAAGAATGGCGCTCAGGTTGCGCTCGCTTGGGGTATCGCCAAGGGCAGGAGCGTCATTCCGAAGTCGAAGACGCCGTCAAGAATCAAGCTGAATCTCGAAGGCGACTTCGTGCTTGAGGATGTGGATGTTGGGAAGATTGATTCGTTGGATCGGAAGCTGCGCTTCAATGATCCAAGTGATTCCTTCGGCTACAACTTCTACGTGGGACTCGATGGGAAGGAGTAGCAAGAATGATCGAAGGCCTCCCGAGTACGTTACTGGTCTTGTTGCACCAGGTTCTTGTATAGACATGTAAGAGAGGCACCGAGTTGCCAGTGCGACTGTGAACACAGTATGCAAAATTCTAGCAGCCAGCTGAAGCTTTTATACCAGCTGGACCACAACTCCTCGCAAGACGAATCGACTTGCCGTAGAATACGCCACTACCTATTGGCGATGGATGCCTGGCCGCCAGAATGGCTCTTCATGATACCGGTTGATCGTGTGACAAGTAGCGCCGGATGACCGGGTATCGCTTCGAGGCTTTTCGCGAGACCGGATGACCAGATCGTTCCAGGAACCTGGGAGTACCTGCTGAACAACGCTGCTGGCTTTCTCGATCGTGCATGCCACGCCTACGAGTCAGCTAGTGATATACTAGGTCATGCATGCCGATCACAGAGTTCGTCACTACGACAAGGGTTCGCTTGTTCGGCAAGGGTCGAAGGACAGGCGGAGACATGGCAGGCGTTGCACGCAAGTATATTCCCACAGCAATTCTGGTTCATCAGAATGAATCAAGTCTGTCTGATCCATGCTCGCAAACCAGGAGACCAAGAAGCTAACGCTCAAACCCCCACACCGCGCAATACCCTCGTCACCCGAATCCATGTTCCATCCAAGTTGCCCAAGCAGATATTAAAACGCGAACTAAGCCAACAAATCGAATCGCATCAAATTCCCACCAAGCATGACACCTTTCTCCTCACAACCTGTGTCAGCCGCGCAACATCACCCATTCGTAGTCATTTGTAGTAATGACTGGTCTTGCAGCCTCCTCAGGACTGTCCTCTAAACGTGATTCGGATGCCCGAGGCGGTATCTTGCTGCGGAGACCCTTGATGGCGTCGTCGAAGAGTCCATTTACGAGATGCTCGTCCGCAGTGATGGCATGGCTTCCACCTTGTTCGGCCCCGTGCTTCATGCATTGCGCGAAGGTCTCGGGTATCATCTTGTAGCGAACACTCTCGTGCTGGCCGCAGTGTCCCTCGAAAACATGGGTTAGATCACCCTGTGAGTCGTACACCGAGAACTGGCATGCCCAGGGAGGCAGCCATGGAGGTCGTGAGCGAACCCAGGTGGCACGGGGATGAGGTGTACTCTCGGCGTCTGGCGAAGTTGTGTCAGCGTCGATGTTGCGGGCGGCACATGTTTGGAATTGGGGTGCCGGAGGATCGACATCAATGGCTGGCGAGAAGAGGAGAGCTGCCATATCCGATGGATCGTTATCGAGAGGCTCCTCCACTTTCATGGCGCTGACGTTCTCCTCTGTCGGGGCCTTAAGAGGAGGCGGCATTCCTGGATTGTCGTAGCCCCAACCTCTGAAGAATTTGACGATTCGCGGCAGAGTGCGGAGCGCTCTGCCCGAACAGAATTGATCATGCTTGCTCAAGCGCGGTCGAATATCCTTCAGGATCTCGACAATCTCCTCGAGTAACGATGCAATCGAAGCGCGTGACTCGTAGATCTTCTGCTTGATATGAAAGGCCGGCGCGTCTCTCTTTTCAATGCTTGCTCTGTACAAGCTGAAGTCGATCTCTTCTAGCTGGAGGCTGTTGTACTGTGCGATCAATTCATTGTGACGGACAGTGGCAGTCTGAAAGTCGGCGATGTTGACTCGTAAAGTAGCAAACTGTTCAGCGATGCTTGAGAGGTTGACGCAGGTTTGGTTTGCCCAGTCCAGTCTAGCTAACGCGAATTCATCCGCAGGAGAGATGGCCTGGTTGAACGTGACCCAGGACCAGAGCGCGAACAAGACAATAGCAACACTAGCCCAGAACTTGCACATGATTGGGAAAGTCGATACAGGTTACCACAGATGTCACTGACACGGTTGTCCTCAGACCAGCTGCCATCTCCTATATAAACTAGAAGAGTGCAAACCTGCATTGTCAGCTCACAAACACATTGGGAGTGCTCCCGTATGAAAGAGCACAAGCAGCAGCATCAATGGCCGCGCGCTTGCCGTCGTTACTGGTATTGACTTGGGGCATTCCGAAAAAACAACGCGTTATTATGTGCATTGTCCTGGGGAGAAATCTGCAAGCTGGTGTCGTCGCTTTCATCCCACATGAAAAGAGGATAGGTGTGTCCATCGACATGATCGTCGAAGTTGAATGACATGACAATGCGGTACGCACCAAGACCTACATGTTTGCGCCATCGTCAGAGTACAAGAGCATACGACATTGCTCTGCTTCCTGAGACAAGGACGCTTGGTGAACGTCGACACTCGCGCCTTCGTCAAAAGACAATTCGAATCTTTGAGCGGACGTCGGTCCAATCGTGCTGACGCGACCTATTGAAGTCTCCGTAGATATGAAGCAAGAGGTCCGAGGTCTTACTCCTTGAGCCACGAAGACATGCTAGGGCTTGTAATCCGTGGGCCGTCAATGAAGCCAAAGCTGTAGTAGCAATACATAGACAATTATCCCGACGTCCGCCACGAAGGTACGGACGAGGCTGGACTTGCCATGAAAAATGGCGGAAAGGTGATGAAATCGGGAAGCTGTGCATTGGTACTGTAGGCATCTGTGTTCAAGCGTTACGCCTTGGAAGGGTTCTTCTCAACTCCATCCTGACACAAATTCCCTCGTATCAGGACAGTGAGGAAGGACAATCGTTTGTGACAATCTGAGTTGATGACCACTGTGATCACGCAGCCTGCACCTGTGTTTCGAGGCGTTGGTCTCGTTGCCGTCCCAGCAGCGCTAAGCTCAATTCGCGCCTAGCACCAGACCCCGTGCTCTGCACAGTGGTCATCTCGCTGTTGACCACCCACCGACTCCAAACGTCCAGTCTCCCTCTGAGCGTCACATTCGCTATCTGCCACCGTTGCGACCATACTCCGTACCATACATCATGTCCAACAAGAAGACCGGTCCCAGTGCCGATGATCTCCTCGCCCAATTCGACACCCTCAGCACCACAGCCCGCCCACCCAAGCCCTCTACCAAACCCCGAACCACAGCCTCCACAACAAAGACCTCTCAAAGCGAAAATGACCTCCTAAACTCCCTCGGCGACCTAGCACGCCCCTCCAGCCGCCCCGGCACCCCCTCCCTACGAGCCAACCCCACCACCACAACAGGCGCACGGTCCCCAGCCGCAGTTCAACAGCCACGCCTCCCCCAGGGCGCAGCAGCGAGGAGAAGACCGCAGCCAGCGCAAGTCAGGCGATAGCTCGCGGTCGACACAGCCGGCGTACACGCCTGCGACGACTACGACGGAGGCAGAGTCGCCGAGCCTCAAGAGGCGCCTACGCCTGCGGCGGGCGGGGGCTGGTGGGGAGGGCTGTTGTCTACGGCGACGGCGGCGGTGAGTCAGGCGCAGAAGGCAGTGCAGGACATACAGAAGAATGAGGATGCGCAGAAGTATTTTGAGAGCGTGAGGGGGAATGTGGGCGTCATTCGAGGATTTGGTAGGTTTAGTTATTGTGAGAGTGATGGGCAAGATGCTGACATGTTGTGATAGGCGGTGACCTAAGGTCGATGGCTATGCCGACGTTCCAGAATATCCTCCAGACGATTGCGCCGCCCATATCGCAGCACGAACGGTTACAAGTCCACATCACTCATGATTTTACCAATTATCCCACGCTCGATCCGCTAATCTACCAGGTCTTTTCGCGGGTTATGTCGCAGGTCGAGGGCGGTGATCTGATGGTGGTGCAAAAAGGTCAAGAAGCCACAGCTCGACGAGGCTCAGGTGATCGATCACGAGATTTCGGATCGTGGCACGATGGGCCGTGGTGGCGGAGCGGCGAGCAGCGCAGTATTAATGCTGTCAAGGGCATCATCGAGGGTAGCAAGCTCGCTCGTGCCTCTGCTGAGTCGTATGCTTCAGATCACATGGCTGGCCGTGGCGGTGTGGAAGAGGTTGCGAAGAAGGCCACTGAGACGCTGAACACCAGCAACCCAACTCGTGACTCGGAGATCTTCCTTGCGATCCAGGCGATATCGCAGGCGAGGCCGGACGGTTTGTTCGCAGGCAGCTCGGCTAAGGAGGAGGAGTCGCAGGTCAAGGAATCGCCCGACCACAGATACTCAGAGGAAGTGCTTTTCGCCATCTACCTGCACGATCCGATACACGGGATCGCTCTGCAAGCGCTCTCACAAGCCGTCCCAGCGCAATGGCTCGAGTGGCTCGACGCGCCAAGCGGAGGTGAGGGGACCTTGCCGGAGTCGATTGAGGAGATCGTTGGGTCTGGAGGCGTTGATCCCAGAGAATGGGTCAGTGAATGGGTAGAGGAGACATTGACCCTGGCCATCGGTGTAGTTGCACAGCGGTATGTCGCGAAGCGGATGGGGGTCGGTGAAGGTGGCGCCAGGAAAGGTAAGGAGATTTTGAGGCCTAATGCTGGCCAAGAGGATGTGATCGAAGCTGGTGGCGGTGAGGCATCGAGAGCAGTAGCTGGCCTGTGAGATTTCCTTCTTCCGTTTGGCGTAGCATACAGGACTGGTGTTTTGTGGAGCCAGGCCGTGCTCAGGAGGATGACCTTCGCAGACAGACGTATTCGTAGTCTGCAATCACTTATCGTTCGACCATTCAGCACGTATTCCTGTCTGATGAGCGAGAAGCTCGATTCTCTCGCGTTTCGAATCTGGCCTGCTAACAGCTCAGCCATCGAGCTCCATGAACAAGGCGCTCCATTCGCCGATGGGTGCCTGTACCTCGACTTATCCCTTCCGACCCTGCTTCCCGCCCTTCCCACCACCCTTCGCTTTTCCACCTTCCTTCCCCTTCGCACCACCACCGCTCTTGTCCCTCCCCTTCCCCAGCAGTTCCAGATGTCCCGCCTTCTCACCCAACATGCGCTCCGTCTGCGCCGTCAGCCCGCTCGTCAGCTTCTTGCTGAGCTTCGCCTGCTTTTGGAGTCTCGCTTTGCGCGGGTTCATCTGGAGGGAGCCCTTCTTTGTGATGCCGGACGGCGTGTGTTTGGAGGATTTTGCGCCGGACGAGGGCTTCGGTTTGGCTTTGATTGCGCCTTGCGCCATGGCTGAGTCGGATTGTGTAGGACAAGGGTGGACGAGGAGACGGCTGCTGAGAAGATAGTGCGCCTGGTGCTAGGGACGATTTGGGCTGTAGGCGAGGTTAGTCGTCGACTTGGTGTACTTGACCGTGAAATCAGTCGTCGATCGCAAAAAGTTCGCAGCCCCCAAATGTTTTTCAGACTTTCAGAATTTGGGGCCGTGGCGCCCATCAATTTCTCCAATTCTAAACCTCGCGGGGTAGTAGTGGGGTTGACGCTCGAGAGATGCTGCCCTGGAGTGCAGGACACAAAAAGCGGCAGGAGGTATGCGTCCTGGGCACAGAAGCAGCACAGGAGCGAACGCTCTTTAAGCTGCCACGGAGGCAGTCGCTGTATGCTGAAAAGACCATGTAATGCACATGCACTTTCCGCTCTTCGCTGTGTAATAAATCCTGTCTACCTGGCTTTCTGTTATTACGCTGTTTGTGACTTCTGCTGTGAAGGCCTTTTAGTAGTGCCAGCACCGCTGCAAGGCAGTCGTGAGCATGGGACAATGTGTACACGTCGACTTCGAATCAGTACTGACTTCCTCGGTCGGACCTGTCCCAGAACGAGCATTTGTCGCTTTCGTCGACAGGCCATCTCAGCCACTCCCCTTTCCCGTCATCGTCTTCTCTCCCCTCCCCTCATACCCCTCCGCCGGCACCTCCTCCTCCCAACTCGTCTTCCCCAAACTGATCGCCAAATGCATCATCATACTACCATCATCCGCCCCATGCCAGTGCCTCGTCCCCGCCGGACACACCACAATATCACCTGTCCTGATCCGCCTTGGCTTCTCTCCCGAATCACATACCCATCCAGAGCCCGCCTTCACTTCCAGGATCTGGCCGCCCTCGTGCGTGTGCCAGTAGGTGCGAGCACCGGGAAGAAAGGTGACGTGGTTGACGTTGAAGCCTGTTGCGGGATCCTGGTGGACTTTGTCTTGCCAAACGTCGCCTGTGAAGGTTTTGGCGGCTTTGATGCTGGAGGGTTCCGAAGGTTTGGTCGTGGAGGCCGTGGTGTTGGCTATGACTGTGCAGGTCGGCATGTTTGGGGGGTCTTTGTACGAGTCTTGCTGGTCGGGTGGTGTTGGCCTGATATGTGCTTCCTCGATGGATACAATGTTCCTGTACAGGTGATCTAAAATGCGTGATGACCTCAGAGGAAGCACAGCACGATAAGGTACAGTACCTGACTTATGTAGTCTACTCCCTTCTCCAAAGCCGTTGTCGGCTGCAGGTGGTGGAGATTGGGGATGCGTGTGTTCTCCAAGCTCTTCCCCCCTGGAAGTCGCAGCCTGCTGGAGAAGTTGACCCAGACGTCTCAAGTCAGGAAATATCGATGAGGCTTGCAATATAGTGACAGACGGCGACGGGGGAGAAACGATGGCATTGGATGACCTATGTACTGGCAACCTGATCTGCTCCACGAGTGTGCTTCAGAGCCCGCCTATTATCTTCAATTCCCTGACTTCGGGGTCAACTGCGACGATGAGTGCGCTTGGCAGGCTAACGAGCCAGAGGTCGCCCTGTGCTTCGATCCCAGCAACTGTGACGGTACTAGAGACCTCATAGATCGAGAATCAGGAGGACGAACCTCGTGTGCTGCGTCTTGAGATGCAGACCAAGTCCTTCTCCTGCTCGTGTGGCTTCACCTGAGGTTCCGGTCTGTTTGTGTGCGCTTGACACTGTGAACTGGCCTGGTCGTGCTGGGTGACTGCTGCCACCCAAGAACAAGGCAACTTCTTCTCTCCGCCTATCTCCCCAGCACCATTCCTCTTCCAGACGCGTGACTGTACTCTGTGATGTTGTTTTCGTAGACTTAAACAGCCCGCCCACTTCTGATCGTCAAATTCCTTACCACTCTTTAAAAGAAAGTCTTGCGCCTATCGTTGCACCACAAAGACCAGACTCTTGACACTATCTTTGCCACTTCACAACAATCAAACAATGGCCAACTACACAGGCAACCACACACTGCTTCCAAATGGTGAATTCATCATCTGCCACCACACCTACCTGACTGGTCAAGGTTGTGGTCCCAGCAACGTCCGCTTCGTCAACAGAGAGGCAAGAGGTAAGTATTCACAACCATGCTTTCCCTCAGACAATAGCTCACGCGCTCCAGAAATTTCCAGACACTATGCCAACCAGCATACTGCGGCGCATATTGCGGCTGGCAGAAAGGTAGACTACCAGAACTGCAGAGTCATCACCAGAGCAGCAGCTCTCGCCTTGGTTGGTCCGGCTCGGTAAGTCTCTTGTCACTTGAGTCTGTTGCTTTGCTTCTTTGCGACTTGAGTTTGCCTTGCCTATCTTTTGTGTTTGTTGCCGCTGTTGCTTCAGATTACCTCTAGTATCTCTTCAACATACTTAAGCCATTCTTCCCATCTGTGGCATAGAATCTTTAGCCCCGCCTTATGGTGGACTCACATATATATCTAACCACTTCATAGTTTGGCTCACCACGAGCGCAGAGGTGGAGGTGTCTGGCCGGAGGCGCCGTTTCCGAACACGCCCCGCGATCCGAATTGGATGCCTCCTGCTGCAGCTGCTGCGCCGGTTGCCGCTCCAGTCGTGGCGCCCGCTGCCCTGTCGCTCCTGTCGCTCCTGTCGTCGCTCCTACCGTCGCCCCCGGCCCGCAACCTCCAACATCGGCCTTCGCTACTGCGACGATCGGTATCGTGACCTCAAGTGCCGTGGCTCCTGCCGCGCGCCTGCCTTCGGCTGTTGTTTTGGCGTCCTCCGACAATGATGAGGAGGAGGATGATGCTGACGGAGAGTTGGATGTAGAAGTTGACATTCAGCGTAAGTCGCCCTACTTCTTCGCCTTACCGTTGAGACGAGACTAACGCGTATCTACAGTCAAAAGCTTCGTCAACCTGGCCGTCACACACATGTCCCTGGTCAATCCCCGCCTCAATCGCGAGATCATCCTGTACGTGGAGTCGAGCGAGGATCCTGCAGCGCGATGGGAGGACATGAGCAACTTCCGAAACCTGGAGGTCCTGGAGCTTTTCAGAATGTGTCGGAAAGCGTTCGACTGGGAAAGCTTTCAGGCATGGTGGGAGTCCTGCGAAGACCAGGAATGGTCTAAAGTCAAGATCAAGCTGAGCGATGGCGACGAATTGGTGAGCCGCGTCGAATGGTATACTGACGCGGAGCTCATGGCGAAGGTCGCATGGTACGTGGAGGAAGGAAGCGAGACTGAAGAACAGGGTCAAGCTAAAGAGGACGAGACTAAGGATGCAATCTTCTCCTTCAAGATGAGACGTGCTTGAGTTCATCATCTGCCATCACACTTGCCAGACTGGCCAAGGGTGCGGCGCAGGCAAACACCATCTTCATCAGGGGAGAGAAAGGAGAGTGGCAAGAGGCGTTGAATTTGACTCGGTCGATCGCCTGTTCTTGGCAGATCTGCCTCGACCCCGAAAGAGCTTCATTCGATGCATGCGTCAACTGTACCACTCATCATAGCATTGCGACAGTCTTCAAACGTTTGCGAGTGCGCCCGAAGACATGCATTCCACAAGGCGAGCGCAGTCAACACTGTGCAACAGCTTCTTCGCACTGCCAGCATCGGCGCGCGCTGCAGTCTGGCGTTCACAGTTCGTTCATAGCAATACTCTGTACCAAAACATACCACACCGACATGCTACCACCTCCGCGCCAGCCGAGCCTTTCCTTGCAGCACCTCGTGAAGGCTCCGGCCCTCTCCTGTCCCGGTCAGCCAATCGAGACCTGCCCGACATCAACACAACGCGCAACAAATGGCTATACACCCTCCCACTCTTCCTCCTGGGCGTCACCGGCACGGCCTTCGCATTCTTCAACTACCAGAAAGCTTCCTCGTCGACTGTGTCTTCCATACTCTACGCCCTACGAACTAGTCCGACCGCACGAGACCTGCTCGGCGACGAGATCTACTTTGCCAGCCAGGTACCGTGGATTAGCGGGCAGATGAATCAACTACATGGCAATATCGAGATCGAGTTCTGGGTCAAAGGATCAAGAGCACAAGGGCAGACTAGATTTGTGGCAAGGCGGAGAAATAAGCAGGGTGCGTTCCAGACGGAAGAATGGAGTCTGAAGATGGGCGATGGGACGGTGGTTCATCTGCTCAGTGAGGCGGGCGAGGGCGGCAAGCCTGAGGTTCATCAGGTCGTCGAATAGACACAATGTTATCTGCAATGACGGTCTGAGAGTCGGAGTGCTTTGTTCATTACGTGCGTCTCCTTGATATGAGGGAGGATGTGCGGTTCGCTCGAACATATCGACGGGTGGACTGCTGTCCTACTAATCGTCGCTCTTGACCTTCGAGCCTTTCGTGTTTACACCCGTCTTCGAAGACGACGCGCTGGCGCCTTTCTTCGGCAGCTTCCCGATATTCCAGCCCCAAGAGCGAAGTGTTTTTACAATTTTAGGTGTAACCGCAGCCGTGAGCGGCACCCGCACAAAGATGAACGACTTGTGGATCGCATATGCCAACGCCAGCTGTGTCCAAATGCCTGTCCAATCGTCAGTCGTGCTCTCTCCCTCAAAGATGCATACTCACTAGCATTGGCGCCCATATTCGCCTTCTCCGCCTCCCGATACCCATGGTCCACAAACGTACTATCCTCCTCCAACACCCTCTTTTCCTCTCCAGTAGCATCTTCAACGGCCACCTCAACCTTCTCAACCGCATGCTCCGCGCCCGCCTTCACCTCATCCCCAGCAGTCTCTGACACTGGCCACGACACCAGATTCTTGAACCACGTCACGATCTCATGCTCCCAGTGCCCAATAGTTTCTACCCCTACCCATCTGACCAACAGGTAGCAGAATGGGAAGTCCGCCGCGCTGAGCGCAAAGTACACGCCGACCGCTGACCAGCCATACTCTCGCGACAGCTTCTTCATGCGCTGCCCGAGTGACAAGTTTTCGGTTTCTGTCGAGGTCGAGGCGAAGCGGCGGAATGTGAAGTTGCGTTTCTGTTGGCGCCAGGGAATTGATTGGTTCAATGGCTGTGTCTGTACCGGTCTCGTGCGGAACTGCTGTCTCGAGGTCTGGTGAAGCTGACGGAAGCTCTGTTGCAGGTGTGGTCGGCTGCGGAAAAGCTGTTGGAGGGCTCTCCGCTGCATTATGTGGAAAGACTCCATGGATTAGGAGGGTAAGTGGGCTAGTATTGTTACAGGAAGGAAATCACCAAAGCAAGAATCATGAAGACATATGTGAACAAGAAGGCAAGATGGCGCAACAAGGTGCCTGGAAGTGTTTCCTTAGATTCTCGGGTGCGATGTCCTTCGGGCCCGGAAAAGACACCCAGCTAAACTCCGGCGCACCTCAGCCTTGGTGAGGGCTTGTCCTCACACGTATTCACATGAAGCAGCACTGTTATACCCAGCCCATATAATGCCTCATAGATTATAGCAACAGTTGTAGAGCCGCTTCTGGCTCAGCAGCACAGCCACGATGGCTCCGATTCGAAAGCCCGTGGGACGTGATAAGTTCGGAGCCCAATTCGGTGCCTTCAAGACACAAGTTTACAATGACCCTCCACGAGTCAGGTAATAATACTCCTTCCCTACACTTATTCACAAACTGACGCAACAGCCACCGAACAATATCATGGAATGCCTCCGGCGGCCTCGTCGCCACCGGCGCCAATGACAAGACCATCCGGATATGGAACCCAGAGCGAGCATCCACCAAATCGCAAACCGAACTTCGGGGCCACAGCCACTCGCCCGACAAAGTGCTCTTCAATCCAGTACGCGAATTCGAACTAGCATCATGCTCCTCCGATGGCGTCCGCTTCTGGGACACACGGAGTCGGGCCTGCATCTCCAAGCTCGCTGTTGACGGAGACCCATTCACTCTAACCTGGTCATCTGATGGCAGTGTCTCATGGCTGGCACCAAGGTCCGTTCACTTTTCCCCTTTTCACACCACAAGCCCCATGAAACCACCTCTGACATGCTCCGACCATCCAGGACGATAATCTCATCCCCATCGAAACCCGCTCCCCTAGCACACCAACCCTCCTCCCATCACACAAACAAGACCGCCAAACCAACCAAACAACCTTCTCCAACGCCTATCCCCCTTCCGATCTCCTCATCACCCAAGGTGACGGCACCATCAAGATCCTCGACTACCCCTCCTTCCATCCTATCCACTCCCTCAGCGCACACACCTCATCCTGCCTCGCCATCGCTTACTCCCCGGCAGGCAATTACGTCGCCGTGGGCGGCTCGGACGCGATGATCAGCCTTTGGGATACGAAGACGTGGGTTTGCAGAAGGACGGTGAGTAGTGCAAGCAGTGGGCCGATTAGGGGGTTGAGCTGGAGTTGGGATGGGAGGTATATTGTTGGGGCGAGCGAGGAGGTGACTAGTTCGGGCGGAGCTGTGGGCGGTGGTGGTGGCGAGGCTCAGGGGCTCGAAATCTATCATGCCGAGAGTGGTGAGGTGGTGCACACTGTCCCTACGGGTGGAGCGGGTATACCAGCTGTAGCGTGGCATCCGAGTCGGTATTGGCTGGCGTATACGGTCGTAGACGAGACAAGGAGTAAGGCTGGCGGCAGTGGGCTGAGGATCGTGAGTGGACCGAGCATGTAGGAACTTGGCAAGGTCTGCGCAGCAGCGACGGGAAGCAGAACAGGAAGCTCAGGCGAAGAGGAAGACGACTCCCAGCGACGGAGATTCGGCGAGCATTACGGTCTCAACCATGGGCTAGAAGACCTGTGTGATGTGCCAGTACGGCAGTGTCTTTCTGGAATAGATGAAGAATCATGTGTGCGGCGTTGGAGGTCAAGGATAGACAAAACCTGCCAGGAGGATCAGGTCAGATTCCATTGAAAGGCCTACGAACAAAACTTCGATACAGACACGTGTGCTATGCGGACTTTTCCTCCTACATGTACCCAACGACTTCGTCAAGGCCCAGGCGACGATACGATGTGTCATTACCCCATCTCTTGCCTTCCAGCGGCGAAAGGCCGTATCGAGCCACTGGCATCAAAAAACACTCTTCTCACCGTGCTTTCGTCACAGTCCCGTCCCGACCGTTTGCTTGAGTCCCAAGAGCAGCCACATCGGCAAACTGGCACAGTCCTCGCAACACCTACTCACAGCCCGCGCTCCCTCGACCATCAATGAAACTGGTCCTCTGCACAAAATTCGTCAGCGTACCCTCCAAGCCAAGAACACGAAAGGAAAAGCAAGACTCACCAGTAACGCCCTTCCCCATAGCACTCGTACTACTAACCCCACCCGTAACCATCTTCAACAAGTTATCCACATAATTCGCCCCAGACCACTTCTGATGCGTGACCAGATCGATCTTCGCATCCATCTCCGGCTCCTGGATCAACTCTCCATATGCCCTCATCCCGCGCTTCGCGAACGCTCGCGCGAACTGGTCGCTTATCAGACCCGTGGAGTGCAGGCCAGCGAGGGTGATAAACTGCCAGCAGTAGCCGAGCTGGCCGAGGCGTTGGATGTAGGTCTCTTGCTCGGCGGAGGGCATGGCTGCTTTCCACTGTTTTGGGCGTACGATGTCAGTACGGAAGCAGGTTCGAAGGAGGAATCGGAATCGGTAGGGTTAGAGGAATGGAAGACACATACGTTGAAGGAAGGCGACAAATTATACGCCAGCTTCTGCTCCGGCCACACAGCGTGCACGCCCTCCGCAAACTCCGTCGCTTGTGCATAATCCGGCAGCTTGCTCTCCATCCAGATCATATCCGCGTACGGCGCATACGCGATCGCACGGTTGATAGCCGCAGGACAGCCGCCCTGGAAGCGATAGTACCCCTCTCGCGTCCGAGGTGCATCCCAGTCCCAGTGAATATCCACGCCCGTGAGGCCCTTGGCGATTGCGCGGCTCTCGGAGTTGGACTTGCCCTTCACGGAGGACTTGTACTTCTCGATCAGGCCCGCCTTGTCGACGTGTACGCCCAGCGTTGATGCCGGCGATGACGGCGTCGTCGAAGAGCATCAGGTTCGCGGAGTCCATCCACGCGGACTCAATGGCCTCGAGGTCGGCGCCGTTCTTGCCTTGCGCCTCGGCGGCGATCATCAGGTCGTTAAGGGGCTGGAGGTTGGCATTTGTGCTGCCGAGGATGAAGCCGTGGTCGCGCGGATCGATAGTCGTGGTGATTAGTGTTGCGGCTTCCGAGTCTGTTCGAGCCACGGCGAGGAGGTCGGTGCCCATAATGTCGGCTTGGGCGCGGATTGCGACCAGGCGGTTGATGTGTTCGGAGATGGGGACGAGGACTTTGCCGGCCATGTGCCCGCACTTCTTGGTGCCGGGGGCTTGATCTTCGATGTGGATGCCTGCGGCGCCCTTTTCGACGAAGAGTTTGGTGAGTTTCATTACGGCGGTCAGGCCGCCGTGGCCGGTGTCGGCGTCGGCGACGATGGGGCGGAGGTAGTCCACGTTAGCGACGTTGGAGCGCTGTTCTTTGGGTGTGGTGAGGCGCTCTTCTCGTTGTTTGCGGTCGTGGAAGAGCTGGGCCATGAAGAGATGTTGGACCTTGTTGGGTACGGTGTTCATGGGGTAGTCTGCCAGGTCGGGCGAGGGTTCATCAGTGGATGAGGCTGTCGAGGACGATTGCCAGCCGGAAACGTAGACTGTCTCTAGGTACTTGTTCATCTGGGTGAGCATCGTGGGCTCGAGGCAGCCGTATGTTGGGCTGGCTTCGCGGGCGGCGAACTTCTGCTCCATAATATTCCATAGCTTTTTTGAGAGTGCATTGCTGGGGTATTCGATTTTGATGGTCCCTCGCTTCTGGACAATCTGTTCAGCTGTGTATGGTCGTTTTGTGAAGCGCCATCTGCTGTCCTTCCACCAGCTCTTGACGGCCTCGACGTCTTGCAGGTATTTCTGCTCCTCTTCGTCGATGTGACCCATGTTGAGCTTTTCTGCGACTTTGCTCAGTAGAGATGTCATAGGATAGCTGTACAAGCTATGTGGCTAAGAGTGAGGCCGGCGAGATCAGGCTGCTTTTTGCTATACCAGTGGCAGTAAATTGGTCAGTCCGCAGCAGAGTCTTGCGCAGGTCGGAAGATGGTCGTAGTATAGCACATGCGAAGAAATGGTTCTGATTCATTTCACATATAAGAAACGAACCTCACGATGACATGTGTCCTAACTCTCCCGGCACCAGCCCGACCTACCTGAACCAATGACAGATCAATGTGGAGAGAAAGGCGACACTCAGGGAGCCCTTTGGACCGGCATGACTGTAGAAAGTGTAAGCTCATCACACGATGACAGGTCTGGCCTCGGCGAGAGGAATTTCGCGGGGAAGGGGCTCTTCAGCTTTTCCGCTACATGTGCTTGACGCGTTTTTCTTAGCATGACGTTGTTCCTCACGAAATGAACGACATCTCCATTTGTCCGTCTTGATTGTATCTTGGAGTGTGCTTGGGTACTTGTACGCTCCGTTAGCTGTACTGCATACTGTATGCTTCACGCAGTTGCCTGAGACCTATCGCGCATTGTGCTGGCTTAGGACCTTGGAAGGGATGCTGCTCACATGGATCGATGGACGTGATCAATATTTGCCGAGGTTCAGCTGAACCGTGTCTTCCCCAGCTGCTTGGCGGATTCAGAGGTGTGGGAGAAGCCGGGGTGCGGCAAAAGTCGGAAACACCATCCACGGACATTGACCGAGAGATTCACATCGAAGGCTCGAGGCACCTATGCAGTATGGTCAGGATGGCCAACAGAGGACTTCCTATTGTCGTACACATCGCGGCCTTGCCGGTGGCACTGCATGCACTGGCAAGCCGCTCCTTCTTGAAATGGCCAGCACGCGAAAGACGTTGTCATAGGAAGGAGTTGAAGTGAAATTAAAGATGTCGACCATTCGAGGACTAAGAATCCTGTCCAAGGACTATGAAGTCTTCCCTCACCAGAATTCTCTATCGCCCCCAACTTTCATCCGTATCCTGGGTCTTTACTGGTTGTCCTGAACAGCTATCGAGTCGCTGGTGCCGCGATAGCCAAATTCTTCCACAGCAGCTTCGGTACGAGCAGACTCCTCTGCAGCCTCGTCGATCGTCATGGCACTGAACCCATCCAACTTGACCTCTGTTGCCTTCGCAAAGACGTCCCACTCGGTCAAAGTCCCTAGAGCTCTCCGCATGTGCGAGTTGATCAATGTCAGACCATAAACGTACGATGCATTGACCCACTGCTATGGTGTTAGCTGATGATATTTCGTGAACCTGAGGGTCACTTACGCCAAAGCCTTCCAATGGAGCGCCGCTAAAAGACTGGTGTGTTGTTAGTAGAGTAGGCAAGCCACAGCATATCGTTGACTTACAGCTCCCTGGTTCCCATATTCAGCATCAACCCGATGCGCAGCTCGCTTGGCTGTGACATTATACTTCTCAACGACAACTCCATTGTGGTCAACGAACGATGTCAGAATCATGTGTAGCCACTTGTAGACCAACCGCTGGCACTCGTCATTGTATCCAAACTGCTTCAGACCTCCCCAAGCTAGCATCTGCTGAGGTGCCCAACCACTGGGCCAATCCCATTGCCTGTTCGGTTCGTGTAGGTCAACGGTACCCAAGGATGCTTTTGTGCCAGCTGCCAATCCACCACGCTCTTCCAACTTTGGCAGGGCTTTCAGCACAAGGGACGCGGCCTGTCGCGGTGTGGATGCACCTGCCCACATGGCCCAGAACGTTGTGGCTGATTCATATGTGCCTTGTGTCTTCCTCACCGTGTCGTAGTCAAAGTACATGCCTTTCTTCTCATTCCAAAGATACTTGTCCATGCGGGCCTTGCGGGCTTTAGCACGACGATCCCATGTAGCACTCGTCTCGAGTGCGTCCAAGCGGTTGGCGCTCGTCTGGAACTCGACAGGAATGGCTAGTCGATCCTTAAAGTACCGCTGAATGCACCAGGAGATGTCGATTTCATACTTGTACAGGCAAGAATTTAGATCCACCGTTGCCAGGTTCGCAGCAACCTTCTCGAGTCTGTAGGTCGTGTCGTGACCACTTTCTCGTACGGCTCGATCGTGCAGAAAGTACTCGTCGAGGTCTGGTTCGTCGACTTCGTCACTATTGTATGCCTCAATGAAGGCATCGAAAGTCATGCCGTGCTTGTCGGCGTATGGTTGAAGTAGGTGAGTGAAATGGGACGCCTCGGTCTCGGGTGGAATCCCGATGCCAGTAGGACGATAGCGTGAAAGGCCAGTGACGGGGTCGTAACGAGGTTCTGATGTCCATACGTTGTAGTATTCCTTTATCGCAGCAAGAACAGCGAGACGCAGGAAGTCCAGAGCGCCTTCCTGATGCTTGATCTTGTCGTATACCTTCAAAGCCATGTCTGTCAAGAACGGAGGCTGCGACCGAGTCAGATAGTAGGATCTGTTCGCATTGAGGATTTTGCCGTAATGCTTTATGCAGAACGCAAAGTTGACGACCATCGACTTGGCCATCTCGACCTTCCCATCTTCGATCAGCCCAAGAGAAGTCATGTAACTGTCCCAGCCATATAGCTCGTTGAAGCGCCCTCCAGGAACGATGAAAGGCTCTCCTTTGAATGTCTCCTTCCCGTTCTCCTTGATCACGTTCATGGAGAGCGCTAGAATTCCAGGCTGAGTGTTGAGCGAGCGTACAAATTTGGGATCGTCCACGCCATTTTCAGGTAGTCTGATGACGTCCAAGTTGATTTCAGGATTCTCAGCCGATACTTTACGGTAGTAGTCATACTGCTCCGGACAGCCGAACGGAACGTAAATTCGTGGTCTCGGTTTCGCTGTACGATCTTTGGGGTCCTTGCCAGCCTTCGCGATAAGGTCGCTGTCAAGTCGCCGTTCGAGGTTCTTCCAGAACTCTTCCTTGATGCGCCTGGACAGCCGGTCGACCGGATTCTCATTGAGACGAGAACGATGGATCTTGACGATGGTCTTGCCCAGGGCTTTTGCCAGTGTCAATTCCTGGAGGAGGTTGCTGATCATGTAATTCCCCCGAATGTCGGCACTCTTGTAGCCGGCAGATGATAGGGTGCCGAGGGCGATCTGCTTCGGTCCATGATCGTCGACGGTGATTTGATGGTCGCCGTCGATGTCTTCCTTTTCCAGCAACTCTTTCAGTGTCTGGTCGACTCTCACCAGTAGCTCCTGGTTCTGCTGTGTGTACTCATCATGACTAGCACGTCTCGTGTGCTTCCAGTCTTTTGTTGCGCTGAAGGCACGAGGGCGAGCAGGCTTGACGTAGGATGAGATGTTCCGGTTCGAAGCACCTAGGAGTTGCTCGCGCACATCTTGTTCGTTGTCGTAGTATTCGGCAGGGCTGGTGTAGGGAGCGCGGCGTTCTGCACTAGAGGTTCTTCTGCGGCGTTGCCCGTCTGGCGAACCCATGCGCGGCAAGATGATGAATAATGATATCTGATGAAGACAGGACCGGAGCGGAAATCAGAGCCTGCTGATTAGCTGCTGCTGAATCCTGCTGTTGTGTGCTTGAAGGGGACGTCACTGCTGAGGAACAAGAGGGGCAGCGACTACCAACGCAGGTGCGGATCCCCTCTTCAGCACTTGACAAAGAGATCTTTCCAGCCAGCTGCGAAAGACCTCGTCTTTTGCCTTATATCGGCACGTAAATGAGCAACGCCCAGTAAATCACCCTCAGCTTTTCTTCCACCGTAGCATTCGCATTTGACGGATAGGATCCCTCTTTGAGGGCCCCCGCCGCGGGTCAGATGGCGTATTTCTCGCTTTAATCCTTGCCTTCAGGGACCATGGTCAAAGCTTAGGTGTCGGTTTTCATATCCGATGCCGCTAGGTCGCATGGCGCTTCCCGAGAAAGAAAAGTACATCTGGGACGCCAATGGTGCCCAGCGCACTATGATGAGCGCACATGGGCTGCAACATTATGCTGTCCGCGCGGCCGAATGGTAAGGCGTCAGCGTGGCTTCAGGAAGTCGTTAAGGTTGTGTTAGTGGGATGCTACATGTCAGAAACAACCCCGTCATATGCTGTGTAACACCCAGTGTTGGAGCTAATCTATCCTCCAATCTATGTACACCACATAGTAATCCAGCGTGAGAGTAACACAGAGGCGCTCGGAATACATGCTCAGAGACGCCACCGACGATCGGACGAACGATTCAGTCCTCCTCCGATCCTTTGGCGTGGCCACCGTTACGATTCATACGATCCCCCAAGTTCATGTCACCGGCCTTCTTGTGATAGTCGTTGACAAAGGAAGCACGGCCTCCAAAAGATTTCGCATTCCTCGCCCGGGCTGCATCGTCCTGGTCTCGGTCTTCTCTGTCCTTCACAGCTAGATCTGCGAGGCGCTTCTCTCGTTGTTGATCCAGTTCTGTAGCAGCCTGCTGCATGGCCGCCAATCGAGCAGCTTTGTCATCCTCTTTCGCTCCGTTGTTCTGGTGACTAATGGGAGATCTGGGCCGCGGCTAGATGAATGCCAGCTTTGCATCTTTCGCACAGGCCCTTGACCATTACCGTTTCTTGAACGATATGGTGATCTCGACCGTGATCTGTCCCGTCTCCGGTAGTCGGGCGAGTCCGATCGCCTCCGTCGGTCTGGAGACGGGGATCGTCTTGTTCGGCGAGGAGAAGGAGACCGCGATTCAGAGGGGCTAGAAGAGTTCCGCCGCCTGCGGTCTGACCGATGTTGCCTTTCTGAATCGCGAGGCGCCGGACTTCGCTTTATATACCTACTCGATCTGTCATCGTCGTAATCCCGATCCCGCGATAGATGTCGTCGATGTCGACCTTCGTCGCGGTCGCGTGATCTGTGCCTTCTCCGCCGGTCACGGTCGTCGTGGTGACGGTGATGGTGCTTCCGGCGCTTCGCATCTCTGTCCGCCGATGATGGTTCACTCTGCCCAGCTGCCTTCAGCAGCATCTTTCTCTTCACCGGATCGTTCATCATAGCTTCGTAAGCTGCCTGCTCCTGCCTCTTTATCGCCAGCATCGGATCTTCCCGAATCTTGGAGGCTGTATCGCGCAGGGTGTTCGCGTTCTGAGCCATCATGAAAGAATCCTCATTGGAGTTCTTCTCAAGCTTCTGATTCTCATCGCCCTTTAACAGACCATCTATGCGCCTCTTTCCCAATAGGTAGCCCTCCATCTCCTCGGTAGTCCCAGCCTGGCCATTGGAGGGTCCGTTGTACATCCATTCGACTCTGTTGAGTCGCTTCTTGCCGCCGGCTGCCTCCTGTAGGTCCTGCAACTCTTGGATCTGTCGTTCTTCTTCGCGCTCTTTCTGGATCTGATCGATCTTCTTGCGCTCCTCCAGGGCCTTTTGTTCTTCTTCCCAGACCCGTTTCTGGTTGCTCATTAACACCGGGTGCCATGATTTCTTCAGGTTGAGATCGCCACCCATCTTGGCGATCGCTCGACTGGCCTGCGCAGGGGTTTGTGAGGGTACTCGCAGGCAGAGTAGTATGTGTATGCAAGTCTTGTAGTCTACAGTGGTGATGGCTGCGTGGTAGAGTGAAGTCTAACGGCAAGAAAAGTTTAGGCACCAAAGGCCTACTAGTGGCTCCGGGCAGGGATCTTAAAGCGATGGCAACAGGCTGGAGCTTATCGATAATGGCGGTTCAGAGGGTGCCTGGTAAACTCCAGTGCTGGCTCCGCAGGCGAAGTCCCACCGAGATAGGTTTAGCGCCTGCTCGCCATTCTTAACATCTATAAAGGCCCCTTCCCCCTAGCACTGTCTTCTGTTGTTGCGTTCCCACTCCCTATACACTACTTGAAGCATCGTCTATGTTTTGTAAAGCGTACAAGCGCTCAGAAGGGCTTGACTGGCTGGCCGGCCCTTATCGTTGCAACCGAGCCTTGATTTTTAGGGAGGGCAAATTCCATTACTCGGTATCAGACTTCACCAGCGATCTCAATGACAACCTTCTTAGCTGAGACACCCTTCCTGACCATATCGATACCCTCTTGCACCCTTGTAAGGCCACCCTTGAGTACATGCGGATCAGGCTTGGCCTGAAACTTTCCAGACTCCAGTGCTTTGGGCATGAAGTCATGCCAAAGAGCTGTGGCGACATCAGATGCATCACCTACTGCCCAAGCATTGGACAGACTGGCTCGCTCGATGGCCGAGAAGGCTGGTGCCAAGCCAAAGACTGTGATTATGTCAGTGATCGAGTAGTCTGACTCTGAGCTTACTGACCTGGTCGCACCTCCACATTGCCGGGCAGGTCCTTTTCTGCTTTCAGGACCGTTGGTAGAAGAGTGCCACCAATTGATGTGAGAATCTCAGCGCATGCGGACTGTGCGCCTGGCATGCTAACGCAGTCGAAGACAAGATCTCTCTCCCTCAAGGCGGCCTTCAGCTGGTCGACAACATCCGGTGAGCGGTAGTCGTATGCCTCTGATGCACCCAAGCTCTTGACATAGTCAAAGTTGGTCTCACTGGCAGTAGTGATGACACGCCACCCACTGGCTACAGCCAACTGAATGGCGCAGCTGCCACAAGATGATGCTCCTCCCCAGATCAGGATGGTCTTTCCTGTTGATATTGGGTTAAGCGACGGTAGTGGAAGTTTGAGATCGTAGTATAACCCTGTAGCTGCAGTATCGACGGCCAGGGGCAGCACAACGGCGCTGGCGAGAGGTAGGGAGTCTGGCACCGCAGATACGACACGTTCTCGTACTGTGCTGTAGGTCTGGAAGCCAGCATGTGTGACGTTCAGAGAAACGAGGGCGTCGTTGTGGCCGATCACTCGCTGGCCGATCTTGAACTTTGTGACGGCGCTGCCGATCTGCACGACTGTGCCTGAGACATCGTTGCCGAGGACGAACGGATAGGGGAGCTTCAGGAATGGATCGTCCTGGATCTGAGACGGGTCAGCTTTGCGCAGACTGCAGCGATCGTACTGACTCTCCAGTCTGATGGGTTGATAGCAGCGTATGCTACTTTGATGACGACCTCATCAGCTGCTGGATCTGGTGCTGGACCTTGTTTCACTCCCATTTCTTTGGCCTTCTCGACCATGATCCAGGCGGCTTCGTTCTTGAAGGCAGACATTTTGAAGATGGCGGTTTGGTACACTGTGGTGAGTCAAAGGCTTCTGACCTGCTCAGATGTTCATGAAGTCCCATTGTGCTCCGACGACCTCCTCTTTATACCTGTTGTAAGCAGATTGTGTCGTACACTAGAGCTCCATACCTTGAGCGTTCTGATGATGAAGAGCGATTAAACTTGGGTGGAGAGCACTTGCGGAGCTCCGTTGGACGATTAATGCAAGCTGGTATCGTGAGGTTCAAAATATCATAGCTGGAATTACACTTCTCAGGCGCGCTTTATGGCTACAGGCTGAGATAGTGCGAGTATAGTCTTGGAGGAATGCCCTCGCTCAGAGCTATCTTCTCATACGAAGTTCGTCTATCTTTTGGCTTCTTAAGAAAAAGCGCCCGCAGGCCTTCCTGAGTTGAGATACCAGCTTAATACCAGGAAGTCCTCTCAAGTGAAAATTTCGTGAGAGGCCCTCGTGTTGATGCTGTGCACGCCCGCATTGTGTACTTAGGCCTTTTGAGAGAGAATCAGTGAAAGTGCCCTTTCAATTTACCTATGAGATTTTGACCGTCAAGATTGATCTTGACATGTCGATGGACCTCCGGGATAGCTCGTCAGCTGTGAAGGCGCATAAAGCTCACATACGCGAATGAGGCAAGGGCCAATAGTGTGGCTCGGCAATATGCGGTCACAACAGAATGCTACGGAATTCCGTAGGACTGCTTACGAGACCTGCTATGTCTTGATACTTCGTCCAGCAGAATCCCAGTCACCCTTCCCTGCGTGGAACTCAGCTACCATGAGAGATGCGAGAGATCCCATCTGCCGCCACAGCTCAGCGCTGGCACCGCTGTACACCACAGATTCACATCTGCTAGTCGCTGGCGATGAATAGTGACCTAACCTGTCCGTCGTGCCGCAAAATCTCCAACAACAGTGAGCATTGTGATTATCAAGCATGAGCGTTAGGCTGATTGACGGCAGAGAGGCTCATATTCGCCATAGCAGCTATTGTCGCAAGAAGATCGAAAGACCTACGAGGCCACGAAAGCGATCATGCCTGGCATGCATCAAGGCCAAGACTCATTGCGATGTTGCATCGTTCCCATGCTGTACAAGATGCACAGGCAGGGGCATCGAATGCAAGCTCGCAACTGGCCGGCAAGGGGAGAGGCCTGTCACCACCATATCTGAATCCGACCTTACAATCGAAGCGACCGACGTTTCCTTAGCCCTAGTGAGCCACTCGCAAGGCGACATCTCGCTTGCTGACTTGAGCGACGCATCGATTGGCTTTTCTTCTATCGACAGGGTACAGAGTCTTGGTCTGGCGCAATGGTTTCCTCCTCGTAACGACCCAGATGAGTGGTTTTGGATGTCGAATCCCCATGCGCTGGGTCCGCAGCTGAGTCTACAGCCCGTCAGGGCATTTACTCCCAGAGCGGCGACCTGGGGATCACTGTCTCTGCTCGGAAGGTGGGTAGCACAGACGATACGGCAATATCCTTTCATGATGCTATCATACACGACGTTGCCGCCATTCATACACTACCAGTGCCTCAGGAACAGCGAGCCTGGACCACTTACTCGATGCTCAGGTATAGTAGAGCTATGGCAGAGCAAGACACCCAAAAACGCAACCTACCTCTGGAAGATACTCAGAATGGAGCAGGAGCGCCTGATGCAAGACATTCCTACTTATGGGGACCTAACTGCCGTCAATGCACTACAAGCTGTCACAATTTACTTCCTCCTTCGAGCATCCTCAACAGATGATGAGGGCACAGACTTTGATGTTGCGCTCATTCAGACCATGACACAACTGTCGCTGAGAGTCAGAGACATTATCACAGCATATTGTGATCCTGCCTCTCCAGAGAGACCAGATCCCTGTGGCTGGATCATCGCTGAGTCTCTGCGACGAACCATTGCCACGCTCTTCATCGTCGAGCTGCTCTTCGACATCAGCCCTGGCATGATCCATGGACGATGCAATAGCCTGGCTCTGTGGAGCGCAATGCTTTTGCCATGCAGCCAGCAACTATGGGAAGCAGAGACGCAACTTGAATGGACGCAGCGCTACGACACGTTGGGCGATGAGCGACCATACTATGGCGAGCTGCTTCACCATGAGACTCTTGATTGTGCTCGATCAGGTCTGCTGGAGGGATGGATGGCAAACGTTGACGACTTTGGCAAATTGGTCATCAACATTGCCTGTGTAGCAGAGGTAGCCTGCTAGCCAGAGTATATGCTCTGTCAATACCAGGTTCTTGGCAGTCTACCGACCAGCTCCTATCTTACAGAGTGGCTCAAAACTGGCTGGGAGGAGTCGGAGGCTCAGAACGCCTAGAATGCCGTGCATCGGCAGGCAGACACGTGCTTCGGCAGTGGTGTCGACGGTGGTGCCGTTGAGGTTGAAAGGCTTCCCTGTGCCGTTGTGTATTGG
Source organism: Cyphellophora attinorum (assembly GCF_001299255.1). Classification (NCBI taxonomy): domain Eukaryota; kingdom Fungi; phylum Ascomycota; class Eurotiomycetes; order Chaetothyriales; family Cyphellophoraceae; genus Cyphellophora; species Cyphellophora attinorum. The sequence continues at coordinate 1,025,241 of NW_017253231.1, read as the reverse complement.
CACAAGCTCGGGGCAAGCTACCTGTAGCCAGCGGGATCATGCCAACTCGTCCTGGGCTGGTCATTCTATGCAACAACCAGGTGCGAAGGATGCTGAGACCGGCGCCAAAGAGCACCGAAAATCGCCACCCGCGCACTGGAATTCTTCATTCTATCGGTAGCAGCGTTCTAGTTGCAGAGCGTCCTTGATTATAGAGTCTCCAGGAACGACATCTCGGTGGACTGAAGCGTATCATTCGGGACTCGATTGCTATATGCCATTTACTTACCACGGAGCGGTGTATACATGTATGTATATATACGGTTCTATCCTCTGCATGCGCCACTCTTCAACGAAGGAGAATGAACCCTCAGCACACACGTGCAAAGATACATTATATCCGCCCGCTCCTCTCTTCTCAAAACCTCCCGACCCTACCATACCATCATCAGCTGATCGCCCGCTTGAGTTCGTCCAGGTCAATGGAATTTATTCCGATCAGCAAACTCATCGTTCTCCAAAAAGACCTCGATGGTATTGTCCATGCGTGAATCGATATTCTGACAGCACAAGCATGCGACGATGCCGATACAGCCGAACCCCAGACTCGTCAGCGCAATCAACTTGATGCCATGCGCAATCGCTAGCTGCTGTGCCAGCCCGACAGCACCAGCCACACTCTCGCCAAACTGCGAGGCCAGCTCCTTCGGCGTGGCCAGCAGCATCAGCAGATCTGGGATCTGCGACGCAGACACGCGGCCGCCTCGGCGGCCTTGGTCACGTACGCCGGCGTCTTTGATTTCAAGTCGTTCTGGAAAACTGTTAGGTACACGGCCTGGGCAACGGTGCCGCCGGCGAAGCGCACGCAGCCGCTCAGACCGCCGCTGATGCCGAGATTCTCCTGGTCGACACCGAGCTGGGTGAATGCGATGGACAGGTAGATGGCCCAGCCGTAGCCGAAGAGGGAGAGCACCACGAAGGTGCACATCAGGCCCATGTTGGTGGGCGTGGCCAGGGCGAGCAGGGACCCGAACACCACCATCATCGTGACCGATGCCGTCTGCTGCCAGTGGTAGTGCTTGATGAGCGGACCGAGGAATGTGAGGCCGATGGCGCCGCCGGTGATGGCGAGGCCCTGCGGTAGCGAGAGCACGGCTGCGCGCTCCCATGGCTGGCCGCCGGCCGTGTAGAAGGCGTTGATCATCGTGGGCCAGATGATGGACGAGGAATAGTAGAACATGTTGATGATGGCGAGCGCGATGCACGGCGCGGTGAAGTCTCTTCCTCTGCCCTTTCGGAAGATCGCTGGCGGCGTCAGCGGGTGTCTGGCGTGGCCGAAGGTTTCCCAGACGCCAAACAGTACGAGGATGATGAATCCAGCAATTAGCGTGCCCAGAACCTTCGGGTCGGAGGCAGGCACGGAAGCGGTGTACACGATTCCTACCATAACCGGTACCGCGCCAGCAGTGAACAGGAGCATGCCCAAGTAGTCCAACTGCTTAAACGCCGTTCGGAATGGAATCCCAAGCGGGTGTGCGGGGGGATAGTAGAAGAAGTAGAGGCCCGCAGCTGAGAGAGCTTGGAGGCCGGCTGCCGAGTAGAAGTTGGCTCGCCAGTCTCCGACAAAGTAGCCGTATCTGGCTGTGACTGGAATGACCGTGATGCCTATGGTAGCATCGGTTAGCATTCGTGCTCAACCGGCATACTGTGTAACCCATGATCGGAATATACGTACACAAGTATACGGCAAAATCCGCCAGGACAACGCCAATAGCCCGCCATTTATTCGGCAGTAGCTCCGGTAGAGCGAATGCAGCCATTTGGCACAGTGCAGCACCGAAGCCCTCTATCGTCATGCCAGCAATGATCTGCGCGTTTGACTTGGCTAGACCCGTGATGAGATGGCCCACGAAGCACACGACTTGGCCTGTGATCAAGAACCAGCGTCGACCCAGCATATCGGTGTTGGATCCTGCAATCATGAATGCCGTCGTGATGGAAATGATCCACGCGGGAATGAACCACGCGCTATCGCCCGCATTTCCTAGATCTGTGGCGATTTCTGTGCCGACCGCGGCGAATAAAGGAACCGGGATGAACGAGAGGCCATAGCCCCATGACATCTGTGCAAGCGTTGATCAGCGATGGTGTTGTGAGAGTTCGTGAGAGGAACACCTACAATGCAGACGACAATCCACACCTTGAACGTGACATGAGCATCGCCTTGAGGTACTGCATGGGAGGACTTCTCGTTAGGGGTAGTGACATGGTCGTGGTGGTCGACCTCAGCGACGACGTCGCCACCTTTTTCGTTGGCAATGTTAGTCATGGTGAGCAACGACTATAGCTGGCTTGCTGTAGCGATGGAAATGAGGCGTTGTGCTAGTATCCGGAAGGAGAGGGCTGCTTCGAGTTATATCGACATCAGTCGCCCTCTTCGTGACCCCTTTAGTGCGAAGCCTTCTCTGTGGATTGCGCCGAGCTGTTGGTGCGCAGCTCCCCAGAGTCCACCCACGGGGTAGAACTCTCCTGTAACATTCCATTCCCAAAGTGGCGGGCAAAGTTGGCCTGGAAAACGTTTTCCAGACAGCTGGAAATAAACCTTATACTGATCAGATTTGGTACTCGCTCTTATTGGTGGGCTTGTAAACCCTGGCAGCAAATAGGCATCTTAAGGGTCTTTGGAAGTATCATCTGACTTTCTTTGTGCTGTGAATCCCCCAAAACATCTCACTGAATGTTAAGGCGTGTCTCTGACTTATCAGCTCGATGCAGCCATCCTTTACCGTTAGGAAAGTAAGTTTGACTCTCCATACTGAGTATTTCTTCTTTCGAAGACATCCAAAATTCGAGCACGGTCGGATGCCGTGCCAGAGACGAGGAGCCGTCCCAGTTTCTGAAGCGTTGAAATATGCGCACGCCTTGATCATCGTCTAGACCTTTGAGAACGAAGAAAGTGTAAACGTCGTCTGAGCCGTCGCTCTTGATCTTTTCTGCTAGCGTGTTGAGCCTCGACAGAACGTTGTCTCTGGCCTCTGCTTTACAATTGATGCGCACATCGGTCATGATCTCACATTCGCGCTTGTCGTTGAACCGGTCCAAGAAGCCGCCCACGTTTTCATAATGTCGCAAGTCGAGACCGGTTGTCATGGTGTCAGGAATCGCGGGGAGAAACTCTTTCATCGCCGGAGAGTTAAAGTGAGTCGTGTACAGGTCTTCGCGCTTGCCATATATTTCAAAAGCAAACATGTGATTGGTATCAGACTTGTGAGTCCAGTACTGTAAGGGCAGACCAAAATAATATGTCTTGGTCGTGTGTTCGTGCTTCCAGACGTAGTCCCCTAACTTGTCGTAGGCCGCTTGCCACTATAGTATGTTAACGATTGTACACATGCGATGGAAGGTCGGCCTGCCGGATCATATCCTCCTGGTACAAAATTGACATTCGCAACCAAGACGAAAGACGACATTGCTGACGATTTTGCAGGAGGCAGTATCGATGGCGCTATCCTGGATAACTTTCCGCTGCACTGACTGAACTCGTCGGCGGATGTTGAGACTAGATATTACTAGCTGAGACTCGAGGGCACTCCGACCACCTCGTTGAATACCGGATGACTTGCATGTCGTTCGCCGAAAGCGTAGAGCCCACACTTGTAGCCATCATTTCTGGCTGTGTGGCGACACGCGGAGACAATGGAGCGCTTGACACCCCTTTCATGATGCGCGACTCAGTCATGGCCAGCAATGGGGTATCGAACTTGGGTCAGACTTTGGATGGCCCTCTGCTTCGTTGATGGATACCCAGCCGGACCGGGGTCTTGCACAGGCTGCACATTTCCGGGGTCCCCATCAATTCGGAATTGTTCGAGTCAATAAACTTCAGTTTCCCCGCGTTTCGTAGTGCCGGGTCTGTCGAGGTTGTGATGTTTCCGCCAGTTCGTGCCGTCTAGAAGTGCACCTTTCGAGGTATAAGCCACGGACAAAGCTGTGCGGCGAGGAGCGGCATGTCGCCAGGCAGGCTGTGGACGCAACTACTTACTGGGAGATTTCTCCAAGTCCATTGACACCTGTATTATTGTGTCGAGTCCTCTCAGCGCCCTTCCTGGCCAGGAAATTGAGAACCGATCTTTTTACTAACTGACGCTCAAACAAGGCTCGTCTCAAAATCAGCCGTTTGATCAGCGAATCAACACCAGAACTTGAGCGCCGTCCCTGACCTGTAGTGGAAAATCATGAGCACGTATTAACAACGTCCAGTATTTGTATCCACATCCTGCTGGGCTCTCAAATTTCAGAATCTAGGGTCAGTAAACCGATCTTGTAAGTTTGACATGTCTAAAGATTCTCTCCAGATAGAGATTCGGCTGCTCCGGAACGATTGTAACCATCGCTTGATCAATTGCTCGTGATCTCCGTGACCTTCTAAAAATCAGCAGCATGGGAAGTGTTGGGCCAGGGACAGGCAAAGTCGCGATTGTGACGGGGGCGGCGGTAAGTCCAGCACTGCTCAGTGATTGCTCCCAGGCTCATATCCGGGTAGTCGGGGATGGGCACGGATCTCGCTCGCGACTTACTCAAGCAAGGCTGGAAGGTCGGCTGCCTTGACCTGAATGAGGCGGCGGGCCAGAAGCTCGTCTCTGACTACGGCGACCAAGCACTATTTGTGAAATGCAATGTCGGAGATTATGACAGCCAGGGCAACGCATTCGCCGCTGTGTTTGACAAATGGGGCAGAATTGATGCCCTCTTAGCCAATGCTGGCATTGTCGATCGCAGCTCGGTTTATATCCTCGGACATCGAAACAGCAAAGCCCTCCCACCGGCGCCGGACGTCTCCACAACGACTGTCGATTATCTCGGCGTGGTGTATGGCACACAGCTCGCAATTCATTTCATGCGCCAGAATCCAACTCCGGGAGGACAGATCGTGGCGACAGCAAGTAAGTGGGCAGCTCTCGATCTTATCGGAGTCCTTGCCATCGCTAGATGCTGACGGTAGTCCAGGTATAGCGGCGGTCCATCCGCACAGCACCTATCCAGAGTATTGTGGCGCAAAAGCTGCAGTATGTGCCGCCTTGGAAGGACGCGTGAGTGAGCTAATGATCACATAGGTCCTGCAATTCTGTCGAACTGTCGCACCAGTCATCAAGGACAAGGACAATATCTCCATCAACGTCGTATTGCCAGGAATTGTAGACACGCCAATCGTCCCTCAAGAAATGAAAGATGCAGTGAGCCCGGATTGGTAAGTCCGGAACGATGAATTGTTGGTTCTGAACCGCTAACGAATACCCAGCATGACGCCCTCGGCGACGATTGTGCGTGCGTACAACATGTTCCTTGATGATAAGTCGCGTACAGGACAGGTTGCTGAGTGTTCTGTGGACAAGGTTCTCCTGCTAGAAGATCCGCCACTGGCAAATGGACGTTACACGAAACGTGCGTGTACCGTCTGGGACCCGCTCTTCAAAATGATGCATGGCGAGAACTCAGGACTAGGAGAGGCCATTCCATAGCGATATGCCTTCATACTTATGGAGACATAATCACGTCCCCTCGTTTCGAGCAGTGTTAGCCGTCTGTCATGCCTTGAGATGATACGCAAATCACCCGTGTGAAGTGGTGATAGGCGGAAGGCAAGGTGATGTCTGAGATCAAGAAAAGTTTAAGCCCCAGACGCCTGGTGCCTCCGGGGAAGCTTGGTTGACCCTTATCGATAAGAATCGCGCCCATCATGGGTACAGTCACTTGAGGTCACGAACAACCAGGGCCTTGTAGACTTCGCTCAACACCATTGATCATTGCGCATCTTCCGTTTTTTCTCTCTCTCTGCGTTCTTCACGTGTCTTGCGGTTTCGGCGACCCAATTTGCTTGTCTTTCCTTCTAGAAGCATAATCTCGGAAAGCAGGCTGCAGTTTGTCCGAAACACTCGATCTCATAGGGCATTCTTGAGGCAACATTCAACATGTCCGACGACGATGATTTCATGCAAGACTCCGATGCCGAGTAAGCCTGACACTTTTGAGCGGAGGCTGTGCTAACGTGCCTAGGTATGACTTCGAGTACGAAGACGACGATGAGCCTGAGGGTGGTGATGTGGATGTCGAGAACAAATACTACAATGCCAAACAAATGAAAGCCGACAACCCTCAAGAAGCCATCGACGAGTTCCTAGGCGTGCCTAGTCTAGAAGATACGAAAGGGGACTGGGGTTTCAAGGGACTCAAGCAGGCTATCAAGCTCGAGTTCGCCCTCGCACGATATGAAGATGCAGTCAAACACTACAAAGAGCTACTCACATACGTCAAGTCGGCTGTCACACGAAATTACTCGGAAAAGTCCATCAACAACATGCTAGACTATATTGAGAAGACGGCATCAGATCGGACAGCATACCAATGTATGGAAGAGTTCTTTTCGCTTACACTCGACACCTTCCAGGCCACCAACAACGAGCGGTTGGCTCTCAAGACCAATGTCAAGCTTGCCAAGCTGTATCTGGACAAGAAGGAGTATCAACAGCTTTCTAAAAAGGTTCAAGAAATTCACAAAGCATGCTTAAGAGACGACGGAACTACGGATCCAGGCAAAGGCACCTACTCGCTAGAAGCATATGCCCTGGAGATTCAGATGTACGCCGAGCAGAAGAACAACAAGCGACTGAAAGCGATCTACCAGAAGGCGCTGGGTGTCAGATCTGCCGTGCCGCATCCAAAAGTCCAAGGTGTCATCCGAGAATGTGGAGGCAAGATGCACATGAGCGAGGAGAACTGGAAGGATGCACAGAGTGACTTCTTCGAGTCATTCAAGAACTATGACGAAGCCGGCTCCATGCAGCGCATTCAGGTCTTGAAGTATCTGGTCTTGACGACCATGCTTATGAAGTCCACAATTAATCCTTTCGACTCACAAGAAACCAAGCCATACCGCAACAATCCTCGCATCTCAGCAATGACCGATTTGGTCGATGCGTACCAGCGAGACGACATTCATCGATACGAATCGATTCTGCGGGACAATCAAGACCTGCTCGACGACCCCTTCATTGCCGAGAACATCGATGAGGTTAGCCGAAACATGCGAAGCAAGGCTGTCTTGAAGCTTATAGCACCCTATTCCCGCTTTACGCTGCAATTCGTTGCGAAGCACATCAAAGTATCTGTTGGAGAAGTCCAGGAGATCCTCGGCGTTCTGATCGTCGATCGGAAGCTTAAGGCCCAGATCGATCAGAGTAACGGCACAGTAGAGATCGCAGCTGAGAATTCAGAACGACTGCAACGCCTTCGAGAGTGGACGTCAGCTGTCGACAGTCTTGCCACCACGATACTGAATGACGGGGACGGCTTCAAGATGGCCGACAGTCAGGTCGGTCCGACGTCAAGCTCTTACGATGCTCTCGGCGGACCAATGGAGCAAATGGTGAGTCGAGGTCAGAAACGAGTGGGAGGCGGCGGTCGTGGCCGGGGGAACTTCTTATCAAAAGGCTTCGGACCAATCTGAGCCTTCCGTACCTACGGATCTCAGACAAATTTCAGTTCAATGGTATCGTCGTCAATCGAGTCGCCCGAATGAAGTCAAGTCGACGGTCATGAGGCGTCTGAGCAGGGTGTTTGCTCGCTGTGTCATGGCCGATTGCCTCAATGCGCTGTTGACTGCGGGCTGGCTGAGCCAAACCTTCTGGTCACGTTCTCTCAGGCCTGTGGCTGTTCAGATGCACGACCCTGTCCCTTGGTTGAGAATGAGACCACGTCAACCTTACACAGAGTGCGGTCAAGGTTCGATGCAGCTGTCATATGTGACATACTTCAAGGCAGTTGCTGAAGAATTCAAGAACAAGATAATGGAATTTCAAACCAGTCTGAAGGGGACTTGTGACACCACGAAGGCAACCTAGTATTTTTAGGTGCCCTAAGTCGTCGGCAGTGGCTTACATATTTGCAAGGATGGCAGCAGCAGGGACGACAAGCGACTGGGAATGCCTCTTGGCTGTACGTTCTCATGCGGTGGTAGTGGCTGAAGCAATCGTCATTGGTCTTCGACCCTGCAGGTGGAGATTATTTTACGAGCCATCATGTTTGCAAATGTGACAGGTTCGATTTTCTCTACGAGACCGCACCTCGACATTTCTAGCATGCCTGTCATTGTCTGGAGCCCCGACGAGCTTTCGCGGCAGGTCGAATTACAATACTGCCAATGTCTATCCTTTCAGGGAATTCTGGCCACTGCCGGTTCGAGATAACGTGCAAGTTCAGAGACGTCGGTAGTTCTCTGAGTTTGCCGCCAGAGCATGGTTGACGCATCTGGTCTCGCGACCGACGCGGTGAGAAGTTGTGGACCCAGAGAGCCTGCTGCCCAACGTGCTCTTGAGCTTGAGCCAACTTGCGACGTCTCAGCAGAGTTCAGGCCATGGCAACATCCGAGAATTTGGCTGCCAAAGAGTTCGTGTCAGAACCTATCCGGTACAGACGAAGTATGGATTCAACATGCCCAAGCCACTACCTCTCTTGATGTAACAACTTATGACGCCTCTCCGCACGCCGAAAAGAGTAGATCGAGATTCGGAGGGACTGTCGTGCGTCTGGACCATCGCGCTAAATAAGTTGCAAGCGATGTGCGCTGAGAAATGGTAATAGCGCGCGTCTAAAGTTGCAGCAGTGAGCCCTGAACACGAGTGGTTCCAATCCAGACGGGTCTCGGACGGGTAGGTCTGTTTGATACCTGTCATCTGCGCTTGTGACAGTCGGGTGTGCAACGGAAGCAGTGACAGAACGGCAAAGTGCGCACAGTGCCCGTCGTATGTGATCGTGCTCCTTCTGCAATCATGACAAACCGCCAGTAATTCCATCACGTCGCCCGAGTACCATCCTCGCTAAAGAGCAGACACTTCAAGTTACCTGTCTATTGGGACCGGCTGTGGAGCTTCTGCGCCTCCTTAGTTCGCGTGTATCAGAACTCGACTTCTTTCGTCATTCATAATTCGACCCTGTTCGCACTAGAACTTCCGCCAGCTGCCCGCCGGTCAGTCGATCAATGGCGGAAGAATAGGCGTAGCCACTGGCAAGGGATTGCAGCACTGGTTTACTTGCCGGCCAGCGTAGGCAGCCAATCGGACGAGGATCCCTCAACCCTTGAACGAGTCGGACGGCTCAGCATCCTCTCTGCATTAGAAACAACCCACTGACAACCTTCAAAATCGTTGATACGGTCGCACCTACTCCTCTCTGCTTCCGGCACTTCTCTCGTCAGTCCACACACCACACCTCGCTACTCCTCGCTAATACTTTCAAGTTGCGCTATCGCGTCAAGCATTCCTCGACCGGAGAATTGAACTTCACCTCACACTCGCACCTCACTAGTGTTTGCTCACTACACCCAATTCACCCTATCGCTCACCATCACGCCTGTCCATCCAGTTCAGGCGTACGCCGCGGGGCCGTGCGCGGATCCTTGACTTCACCGACACGACTAGAGCATCTGCCGCTGGATAGGCTACTCAAGGTTTAGTTGGCTGGCCCTTTCCATACCCCGCGGCAATGGTTCAAGGCAACTTCCAGTCATCGATGAACTAGCGTCGTGCCTGTCACTTACGCCTCCCGCAAGCCGCAGACCGACAGCCTTGCTCTTCTGACGCTGAATCCCCACAGCTGTCAAGTCACCCACCCTGCAAGTGACGCACGATTAGCGAGGCAAACCCTCCAAACCAGACCTTTCACCGTTGCTGGCGGTCAGGCTCGACCTGGCTCCGGTGCAGAGCACCACCATACCGCGGCAAGACAAGGCTCATGGTTTCAGGCTCACGTACTTCGAGCCATCTGACTAGTGCTTGGAAGCTGCGTTCCTGCATCGAGATCAGAACACGACATATTACGTCTGTCTCAGGTAAGTTTTGTATATCATGTCAATCCTCCCGGGTCGGCGGTTCACATTGCGAGCCCAACCCGCCTTACTTGAATCAACATGTATTGTCGATCATCGAGCATAGCGAACCACATCCCAACAAATCGCTTTGCCGTCCTTGACGACCACCCACGCAATCCCTCCCGTCGCAATCCGAGTCCCTTCTACGCAGCCCCGCACCATTTCTCGCCTCAGCTGCAGACAAGTGTTAATTCGCATCATGTCTCACAGACTTTCCTGCCAATACGCACTTCGCAAAGAACATTCTCGGCAAACATGGGGTCGACAAATGCTGAGGAGATGGAGGAATTCCAGAGGTTATCAGACAGATATCAGCCTTCATTGGAAGTGGGTAGCAAAGCCATTGATACCAAGTCCCAGTACACTGACATCGGTAGGGTCCTTTGATTGGCGACAAGCTACCAATGTCCGCACTCGTCACTGAGTACTCTCAAGCCGATCCAACTTACGTTGCCAAGACCCATGTGCGATCTTTCTCGCAATGTTTCTGCCACACTGCTAATATCTACAGGCGCTTGCCAGCAGATACGTAGCCTATCGACGGGTCAAAGGCGATGGACAATGCGGATGGAGAGGTATGAGGCATCAGCTTGAACGCTTGGCCCTGCTGATCGTGCTTAGGCGCTGTGTTCGGTTACTTTGAAAGCATATGGTTGTCTGGAAACCGCGACTTCGCTCTGCAAGAGTTCACTCGCCTGAAGTCCTTCGCAGATACCATGACGATGGCCGGCATAGACTACAGTCTTGTTGAGGAGATGTTCGACGAGACCTGGACGCTATTCCAGGAGATCTTGAGCGCTTTCGAGCAGAATCAGAGGAGCAACGACGTTGTCACCAGAGCATTGAACGACGAGAATCGGTCAAACGCTATAGTCTATCACTTCAAGATGATGACGAGTGCTTACATGGCTCTGCGTGCGGAGGACTTCCAACCATTTCTGGAGATGAGCCTCGATCAATACCGACAGACTCGCATAGATCCGACTCAGCAAGAGATCGATCAGATTGGGCTTCAGGCATTGACACTGGTGTCATCGCTCCAGCTGGTCTAGCGGTCGAGGTTCTATACCTCGATCGAAGTGCTGGCGACGAAGTCACACCACACGAATTCGTTGAAAACGCCGCCTCGAAGCCTGCTATTCGATTACTATACCGGCCGTGAGTACTCCAGCTGATCACAATTAGGAAGCTAACAATCGCCAGTGGCCACTACGATCTCATCTACAAAAGAGACGAAGCGTACACAGTATTACTTGCGAACGACTTGCCAACGCAGGACAACTTCCAGCAATTCGGGAACTACATGACAGACGACCAGTCAAATGCAGAGGATGTGATTTCGTACCTCTTCTCGAATCAGTTCAGCACGGTTGACACCACAGCTTCTCAATACGATCAGCCCTACAGCTACGCGACGACAACCTCGCAGAGCTTTCCGTACACGTCCGTCCCATATACTGAGCCTGCAAGCTACGATACCACATATGTTCAGGAGCAGTACAGCCCGCAACACTTCCCCAATCAACCAATATCTGCCCCATCCGACCAATTTTCAAGCCATCAGATGTCCTCAGCCAGCCGCCACCCTTCCACAGAATCATACGCAACGCCGGCGTCCTCACCAGCCAATACGTCCAGCCTTCCTCCAACATCGCTGAACCAACCCTATCTCCCAGCAGCGCCACCATCCGATAACTTCAAACATAGCGAGTACAGCTCTGCCATCCGGGCTCCGATGAGATACCCACATAGCACTCTGATACCGCTTGATCAGAGCGCTTGGGGTCCGGCATCGCAAGACTCAGCGCACTATTCACACAGTGATTTTACACCACACATGTACCAAGGGAGATGATCTACATTCCAGGCTCCTCGCTATTTTGGGCGAATCAGCGGCTCTTTCATTTCCACCATGAAAGCCTGGAATCTGTCCGCTCGGAGTGCTCCTGACTCGTTGCCAAAGAGCGCGGGTATTCTACGCTGGACGTTGAGCTCGGACCTCGTCGGATCATTTCGGACTAGGCATTTACGGCATCTTTATCAACATTTAGGTGATACTGCCCTGCATAAGCACCACACTAGTTCTCGGGGAATACGGACATCATACTCAAAGAATGAAGCGCGTCGATCCTTTTTTCCGCATTCGACCATGTACTTTTGGCCCTTATCATGAGGCCTCGTCACCACATCACCGCTCGCGTGTCGCTAGTCACCATCGGCGCAGTTCAACCAATTTTCAGGCCGCCAAGGTAGTTGGTCGGCTTTGCAATCCGACGCCTGGCCACGCACGTGGCCTATCCTTGCTCGCTCTGTTGCTTCCGCCGAAAGGCCGCCACGCCCTTGACTATTGCTTGGAGTTCGCGGCAGTTGCATTCATCCGTTTTCAGAAAATTGTATGGAGATCCTAGCACGACTGCGCGTGCATGGGAGGGGCATGGAGACAGAAAGGAATGCGACACTTCTGACCTTGTCTCATGAAGTCGTCGCCATCCAGCTGTCCGAGTCCTCGCAGGAAGGCATCCTGTCACTCTGTCGGAGGACTCAGATCGCTGCATCAGTCATCGGTCGTCTTTCCGGTCAATGGTTGGCTGCATCAACGCGTCGTTTTAACTACCATAGACGCATTTCGGGAGGCTTGAGCGATTGTATGCTTGAGTAGTCTTTTACTTTATTTGATGCACATCGATGGACCGATTCCTGACTACTAGCGATACTGCCCAATCAAATTGTAGGGCTCGTCATGCAGCCATGTTGGCCGCCTCGTAGACTGGCTGTCTCTGACCATCACCCCGTGACTGCTTCCCAATGCACCGTTGGCACGTCTTGGCTTGCGGTTCAGCAGCTGTGCAATGCACTTCAAAGATGACACCAAATGAGGAGGGCCTCAGTCCTACGGAGGCTTTCACTCGACGTCTTGCTGCTTCGCAAGTGTTGATAAGTGACAGTGATTATTGTCAGCCGTTGATTATTTTTTGACCTCACAAGAGAAATGCTGGTGATGGTGCTGCGACTCTGACTTCGCATGGATAGTGTGATTAAGAACCGGCTTGGGCTGGCTGTCCCGGCCGCTGCGAGTGCACGATGCTGTCTGCCTGCCTACCTACAGTGACTTTGACCTCGAATCTTTTACCCGCAGTGAATTTTTCCTCTTTCGAGTCAGTGAAGCGATTGTTTCGGTTTGCGCCGGGTCTGCGCTCTGAGGAGAAGGTACGAGTATCTGTTCTGCCCCAGACTTCTTCTCTTCTTCCGCGTCCAACAACCACCAAGGCACTCGCAGAGTCCGACGCCTTCCATGTTAGCAACCGCTGCTTAGTGGTGGGGCGAGCTTGTATATGCTTGACTGTCTGCACGATGACCGGTCTTGGAGCTTGTCCCACCTGGATCTGCACGAGATGTGTAGATAATCTCAACATGCTAGAGAAAGAAGCAGTCGTGTTCCAAATGCAAGCCTCCATCACTCCGACGTTGACTCGGACCTCATCGGAACACCCTCACCGTCAGACCTCCTTACCAGACTATGGCCGTTGGTCACCTATTGCGCCGTAACCCAGTCTTGGCACTTACCAACAACGGTCCTTTATATACTGATATTCCACATTTTCGGTCAACAATCGACCACAAAAGCGATTGCTCAGCAACCGAATCGAGTTCTTAAGCCACCGCCGTCCATGTGGGTAGCAGGGTTGGGTACCACCATAACCCTTTCAATCTGGGCCACCCTGCTATGTTAGGCATCGAAGAACACCTCCTCATCCTCCTCACGATCGATCGATAGCGTTAAAGGTGTGGTACTTAGGAATAACATAACCCATAATCCAAAAAACCTATTCAGTTAGGTTTCCAACAGGCCCTTCGGGGGTGTTGGTTTTTGCTTTTTGGGCGATGGGAATGACTGTGCGCTGAATGTCTGAGGGGATTCCGTTCAGTGAGTTCGGTCTACTGAGACCTCAACTTGCTGCCAATTCCGTCGCAACTCTCGTTCGATCGTGGATAGCTCCCCAATCTGAGCGCTTCCCGACTTCAGCGCCTCAACGTCCCCCCTGCCCAACTCGACAGTCTCAACACCATCAACAAGCCCCTTCTTCTCGCCCGTCTCCTCGATTCCGACCGCAATGTTTTCCGCCAGTTCCCTCGCTACACACGGCACGTTCACGTCTCCAGCATCTACGCCTTCGCGGCTCAGCCACGTAGTGGATTTGCCTTCAAGGCCGCAGGCGACGATGCGAGAGAAGCCGTAGGAGAGGTAACCTGCTCTTCTGTTCTCGGTCATATCTTCTGTATCGTAGTAGAGCTTTCTCAGACGTTTTTCGATAGCCTGGTCTCGCACATTGAGACCGACGCCGTGCGCGGTGACGCCGCGTGTGACTTGGACGCCTAGGGCGCAGATTTTGCGGTCGCTTACAGCCGGTAGTGCGCTGTCTGCTTGTTCTTCCGTGCTTGGCTGGCAGCTGTTGCTGTCCGATCGAGGCTGAGCAGCACCATCTTTCAGCATCCAAACCCCCGGATCAGTCGCACTCCTCCCCGTCCTCGCCTTGGCTCCCGCCCGCTCAAGCACCCCATCACAGGTCCTGATCACCGCATTCTCCAACAGCCGCACATAACACCGCGCACTCAGCCCGAATCTCCTCAGATCAATGATCGGATAGGCCGTACACTGGCCCGGACCGTGATACGTTAGCAGCCCGCCGCGTGAGGTCGGATGGAAGGCCGCAGCGTCGTTGGCTGTTAAATAGGAGATCTGTGAGGAGGAGAGCGGATTGGTGAGGAGGTGCCGGCGGCCGACTGTGTAGGTTGGGTGGGTAGAGAAGGAGAGGAGGATTGGTGGTGGTGGTGGTGAGGATGGGCTGGGTGTGGATGATTTCAGCGCGGCGCGATGCTGCCAGTGGAGGTTGAGAAGCTGGTCTTGGATGAGGAGAGAGGTCGTGTATGGGATGCGTGGGGTGAGGTGGATGTGTAGTAGTCTTGTCCGCAAAGGGCCGGCTGGCATGTAGACTAACGTAGTCGAGATTACTCCGAGGGAGGCTTGTGGGAGCGCGAAGAGTGTGTTGCAATAGGTAAACAGCAGAGGTGTGGAGGGTAAAAGGGAACTGGAGCAGGAACGAGAACCAACAAACTGGAAGGTGCGAAACATTTGAGCTTTCGTTAGAATTGAAGTTCGGGGACAACGCGGGGCGGCGGGCCGGCGCCTACATGCGAGCCCTATTTTCTGGGGCCGTTTCAGGCGGACGCGGCTACTGAACCAATGCGTTGATGCTGAGGTTCAAAGTTGCAAGGGCTGTTATGAACTGCGGTAGTCATCTGCAATTGCCAGCATCCTTGCAACAGCCGAAGGCTGCTCTGTGCTGCGCGAACCTATGTCTCGTCGAAACTCGTGCGAGGCAGGAGATGCCACGACTCGAAGGTCGCATTACTCCGAGGCGCCGTACTGGACAGTAGGAGGTGAAATAGATGGAACAGATTTAGACACTGAATATTGTACCACATTTAATTCGATCCTCCAAGGGTATACATCTCATCAAACCAACTGACCAAGCTCTGACTTACTCCTCCGAACGCCATGCATTTGCGCGTTCAACATCGTCACCTCCTGCCGCTCGTGGTCATCGTACCGGGCAGAGGTCGGTTGCAGTAAAGGGCAAACCCCAGCGGCTTAGCGCTCGCGAAATCATGGACATCAGACACTCCTGCCTCATCTGTTCGCTGGCAACTCCTGTGCGAAGTCTCTCGGATTGTATCTGTATCCCCCTTGCCCTGGGTGGGATTCGACTCGCGGGCTTGAGCTGGTCTGTGATCCGCCCCAGCCAGAACTGATCTCTGTGCCCCCTCCTTGCGCCACGCTTGAAGGCCGGGAAGCGTGGCTATTGCCTCCTTCTCCCGACAATTCTGAGTATGTTGACTGTCGAGGCGCACCCAGACCCGGCGAAGGCTGTGGAGACCGCTTGAAGTGCGTATCACCTTCCATTTCTATGGCCAGACCTGGGTTGCTGTAATTATTGTAAGATGATTGTGACGATTGCCTCTGCTGTGATGGATGAGAACCCATCATTTCTGACATGTTGGGGTGCTGCAGACTAGGGCTTGGTTGTGGCGCGTACCCATTGCCATACATCGCTGCCCGCATGGCATCTTCTCGTTTTCGCAAGACATCGGACCCTGCGATCATAGTATGTCGCTTGAATTGATCGGCGCTTGGGTTTGGGGAGAACGGTGTTCCACCACCACTGCCGACGGCCGACAAGCCAGGTGAGTTTGGTGGTTGAGGTGAGTGCCCACTCATACTGCCGCCTTTCTGACTGTCGCTGATGCCGTGCGCGTCCATCATCTGTCGCAATAGTTCTGCGTCAATGAGCTCGGCCTTTTTGATCAGTCGGTCGATCATAACTTTCGAGGCGTCCTTCATGCCCTTCTTCACAAATCCAACCATTGTGAAGTTGCATTTGATCTCAATATCCTCACGAAGGTACAAGCCTTCAGCCGGGGCAGCACTTCCCAGCTCTCGTGGCTCCGGTGGCTCTCCCGGCTGATTTCCTTTGATCGAGTACTTCACACGTAGGTCAATGCCGCCGGGCGGATATACGTGTGTTTGAAGTCCCCATGGCATGTCATGGTACACGCCCCTAAAATTGATCTTCCCTGATCCCAGCTTCCCCAATCCTGGTACCATTTGTATCCTTTCTGTGATTTCGTACCAAGTAGAAAAGAACTCGTCCGCGGGCGCATCTCGAGGAGGTTTGATTTGGTGGTATTCCAACACCAGTGGATTTAGTTCTATGAGTTCGCCATGACTGTGCAGAAGGTCAATGCCCATCTGGCGAGGTATGTGCGACGGGATTGGCGTGATCTGAGTGTATGCGACTTTCCGCGGCATCTTGACGGATGAGGGTTGTCTAAGATGCCAATAGCAATGTTTCAGAGACGCAAATTTGGTGGACGACCAGATATCTCGACTTTGTCAGAACTGCGGTCGCAACGGGAGGGTCCTCTGGCTCCAGGGAGCCACGGATATGATGCAACCGCCAAGCGGTGATCAGTGTTCGAGTACAGCGGGGCCGGATTGATCAGGGTCGCTACTACTAGATTCTGGTAATTCTTTGCGCGAAAAGTTGATGCGCTGTGAGAAGAATAATGGATGCTCCTTCTACTCGTCGACGGCTGCGCAGGACTTGAAGAGAGAAGGAAGACTCTAGTGGCTGACCGATCGTACTCTGTAATAAGCAGCTGACGGCACTTCGCTGCGAAAGCGTTCTGGGCATAGTTCCAGAGTTTCCGCTGAGCCACGATCCTTGCAGTGGCCGCAGAGAGTGCTTGGTCTGCGTCGTCACAGCGGCCTAAGAATACTAAAACTCCACAGAGTTTCGGCAGCTCACTGGCCCGGATTGATCCTCTCCAGGTGCGATTGGGTGCTTGGGGCCATCTCGGTGTTCTGGTGGTGTTGCCTTGACTTGGTTCTCAAGGAACACGAACAGCTGAAACGGGCTTGCATTGTGCAATATTTCACCAGTCCAAGAACCGTATATGTAGACGGGTAGTTGCAGTGCTCACAATCTAGGCGAATGAAGATGGCATCGTACTCTGTTCGACGCCCCGAACAGCGCAATCTCGTCGCCGTATACTTTTATGGTTTGTCGGGGTTTGTGTGGACTGCTTTCCGTCCGCAGATCCTAAGCCAGGTAATCCAAAATCCCGTCAGATCTGCAATCAGTGGAATGCCTGTCGCCTTCTTCGCGAAGCCTTGCATCCGGATCTCAAGCAGAGATCGACTTGGCTAATTTGGGGAGTCGTAGCTTTTTCGCAATACCGCGACCACCTACAACACTGCTGATACTGGATTCAAAAGATCCCTAGATACCCTAGATACTCCAGCAGCTCCGGAGTGCGGCAAAGGCCGCCAAGGGATGACAATTCCAACCTCGGCTTCTTGCAGACCGGAATTGAACCCTGATCAAAGTCACCTTCGAGCAGGTACTTTCAATAATGATAGAGCTTCGCAAGATCTTGATGTACTGTAGACGATAATCAGCCTACTGTTCCAGCTCGTCCAATACCTGTCAGAGATGGCGGCATCGACTCTGCCAGAAACCTTGGCGGAATCTTTCGCGGTAGAAAAGATTGCCGAGCATGAATTCATGTCGAAAGTACCACCTGCCTCCATGGGCAATCGTAGTAAGCAAGATTTCAGGCTCTTTCTGTCATTGTGTCCATACTGACCATGTGTAGCGCCGATAGCATATGGTGGGTGCACTACTGCGGCGGCCGTCAACGCTGCATGTCAAACTGTGAAGCCGGGCTTTTACATGTACTCCCTGCTGGGCTACTTTCTGGGACCGGCTGTCACCGATAGGCGCGTGAAGTGCTTCGTTTACCACAGTCGAGACACCAAAACATTTGCGACGCGGCGAGTCGTCGTATCGCAGATGCTTGACAATGGGACGGACCGCAAATGTCTGGAGCTCATCGCAGATTTTCAGGTTGCAGAGCCGGCCAGTGCTATGGAGTTCTATCCGCCGCCTGAACGGCAGTATAAGAGACCTACTGTCACCACGCAACAGCTTCGCGACCAGTATGTCGAAGAAGGCAAGATCGACAAGCAGACTGGAGCTCTTTTAGACACAATGTTTGCCTTGTCAGGCAAATACTTTGACCAGATCCCTGCTCCAGAAGGGGTATCCGGCCAGAACTGTATGGGCTTCGCTAAGCATCTGAATACGGACCAGGACCATCTTCACATTACGGAGAAGTTCTCCGCAGAATGGCACAGAGCGAAAGGAAGTCTGCCGACAACAGCAGACCAGATGGCCTCACTCGCGTGGGCAATGGACGGTGGACTTTCCTTCATTCCATTGATACACGACCACAAATACCTCGAAGATGTTGGTGCGTGTAGCAGCTTGGACTTCTCCTTACGACTGTTCACCAACAACTTCGACTTCACGAAGTGGCACATAAAAGAGCGTAAGGCGATCGCCGGTCAAGGAGGGCGCACATACTCCGAAGCTCGCCTCTTTGATGAACACGGTCAGCTGGTTGCTATGGAATCTCAGCAGTCCATAATGAGACCACTGCCTTCAGGCGTCAAACCGAAGCTATGAGCGAGCAGCGCTTATACCCTATTCAGTCGCGAGTGATCACCCTGAGTTAGAATAGAGGATGGGGTGAGCGAGGTAGCGAGTAATCGTGAGGTGGATGGCCTAAATCCCGATGACCAGTAAGACTTATTGTATACTGGGTACAAATATACCTGACCTCCCCAGCCTTTCATCAACTGCTAGTAGGTCGACCTTAGATCCTCGAAACATACAGATATTGCTTGAAACTTCGGCTGTCAAGTGTTCTTTTGTTCCGAGACTCAAATGCCTGCACGTCACCAAATGTTCACGCTTTGCGATCAATGCCCAGCAGTTTGACCTGATCAAGAGACGCAATATGGCCGCCAATGGCGCAATAAGTCCTCAACGGTTTTGTGCACTCGTACGTACGCTGTCGGTAAGTCGGCACATCGCTGTCAGGAGGCATCAAGATATAAAGCATCATCAACATCCGGTTCACTAATCTGGGGAATGGTCCACACGCAAGCGCAAGCTCAGTGATCAGTAATCGGTGCTGCCAAGGCCATTGCACCGAGGACACTAGCGGTCGCAAGGACCTACCGCGTCATGTCACGGACTTCTCATTTGTCGACACTGATGGGCTTGCGAGCTTAACACGCGCCACGGTGCTTTGCGACGTTGTCTGGTGTTGATTGTCGGACTGTTGACTTTCTTGCGGACGGCTCGTACATTATCCAGGAATTCCGTGTGGCAGCAGATGATCTCTCCTGTGGGCGTCCTTGTTCAGATCACTAATTAAGCTCGGCAATGTCGAATCGTCTGAGAGGGGTCCGACGGTGCTTTAAAGTCAGTACTTTGACTCATGTCGGCTCGTTTGTTACATTCGCTGCGATCAGTAATTAAGGCAAGAGCTTGCAAGAGGCCAACAAATACATCAAATCTTCATTTCGTATGCGACATATAGCTCTCGTTTCTCTACTTTCATGCGATTCCCATCTGGCAGTCCTCGAGCACGAAATACTGGTTGATAGCAACACCCACGCTTGCCAGACATGGGGTCCACCTCTCCTCAAGCGCCTCTAACCACGGCGTCTAGCAACGAGTCGGAAGCTCAGACTCCAACAGATATCGAGAAGAATCTCGAGAAAGCCAAGACGGATGAGCATCGAGACTCTCCCGACAGTCCGTCTGTCCATGCTGCGACACCCGGCCTTGAGAAAGTCTACACATCAGCGAAAGATTGGGATGGACCGGACGACAAAGGCAACCCACGCAATTGGCCTCTTTGGAAAAGGGCGTACCATAGCGGCGTGACCGCGCTCCTGTCCTTCGTCGTCACATACGGCACCAGCGCATACTCTCCAGGTATATCAAAGGTGGCGGAGGACCTCGACGTTTCCGAAGAAGTTGCCATTCTGGGTCTCAGTCTGTACGTCCTTGGTCTATCATTTGGCCCGGTGGTTGCAGGCGGGATGTCGGAGACCTTCGGTCGCAAGGCGGTATACATCTGGTGCACGCCAATATCGTTGTTGTTCACATTAGGTGCTGGGCTGTCGAAAAACATCACGTCGCTTCTGATCACGAGGTTCTTCGCCGGTGTGACAGGATCGGGACCACTTGCGGTCGGCTCAGGAACGACGGCAGATGTGTGGGAACCCATCGACTGGGCAGCTGCGGCCTCGCTGTGGATCCTTGCGCCCTTCCTAGGGCCTGCCTTGGGCCCAGCCACAGCCGGTTATCCTATTCAGAAAGGGACCTGGAGATGGGGTCAATGGCTCTTACTTTGCGCAGGCGGCTTCGCCTGGCTGTTTGCATTGTTTCAACAGGAAACATACAAGAAAGTCATCCTGCGCAATCGAGCAAAGAAGTACGGTCTTCCTCCACCACACGATCCGTTGCCTCCTGGCTTTGCCAAAGTCAAGGCTCTGTTCAACGTCACGGTCCTCCGTGCGCTTCGCATGCTATTCACCGAACCGATCTGCACAGCATTTGCAGTCTACTGCAGCTTCACGTTTGGCGTGCTCTTTGCATTCTTTCCAGGAGTCACGTGGGTCTTCCGCACTGTGTACGGCTTCAGTGTTGGCCAGGCAGGACTGGTGTTCATCGCGATTGGCGTCGGCTGCATTTTGGGCACAGGCGTCTTCATATTCATTGATCGTGTCACATACCGACCCCAGGCGCTACGACTGAGGAGCGAAGGCAGCGAGAAGTCAGTGCCACCAGAAGAGCGCTTGTACGCTTCAATGCTTGGTGCCATCATTCTGCCGATCTCCCTCTTTTGGTTCGCGTGGTCTGCTCGAAGCGATATCCACTGGATCGTTCCCACCGTCGCATTGGCCTTCTTCGGCGCTGGAAACCAACTCGTTTTTGATACAGCTGCGACATACTTGACATCGGTGTACGGACCTATGGGCAGCGCGAGTGCAATGAGTGCGAACAACCTAGCTCGCTATGCGTGTGGTGCAGCATTTCCGCTCTTCGCAGTTCAGATGTTCAGGGGCCTGACGATTAAATGGGCTGGGAGTTTGCTCGGCTTCGTTACAATAGCCCTGCTTCCGATTCCATTTTTGTTCTACAAATATGGCAAGAGCATCCGAAGCAAAGGAAGTATTCCGAAAAGCGACGCTTAAGGATGCTTGACGTCCAACATTATTATGTCAGACCTCTCAAGGCACACGATCTCTGATTCTTATCAGTAAATACGATGCCATGGCTGCTAGCCTGATAGATAGCTTATATGTTTTTGTTGATTGGAATTGCGATGATAGACTTTCGCTTCCAATCCCACGCTGTGAGCCTGTGACGTTCCTGTTCCCTTCTTCTCGCGTTCTCTCTTTCAACCCAAACTCTCGCCGATCGTGTGCTTTTATTGACAGGTACAACCGCTCAGCAAGGCTCCAGTGCTGAGGGTTGCAGCGCTGCTCAGCACGTGGACTTCTCCATTGTCCGAAGTCTGGAATTCAGCTACTCGCTACCCAAAGGTGTTCTAAGACAGCCACCAACCTTGGCGAGCCCTAGCTTAGCGAACAGACTTTAGCTGACACTTCGCAACCCTCTTTCATAGCTTGAGTCTTCCTTCTTTACATCACACGCGATAGCATAGTACAGCACGACGTCGCCGCAGTCTCCGATCACAAGCATGGATTCGCGCCGCGCCTCTATCCAGCAACATGCTGTGCGCTCTGGCTATGACACAAAGGCGCTGCCGAAGCGCCTGTCCATGATAAGCGTCCTCGGCTTATCTTTTGCGATTATGGCAGTTCCCTATGGTCTCTCAACGACTTTTTATGTCACGCTGCCGAACGGACAGTGTGTCTCGATCATCTGGGGCTGGATCCTGGTGTCTCTCATCTCGCTGTGTATCGCCGCCTCCCTTGCAGAGATCTGTGCGGTGTATCCGACGGCTGGTGGCGTCTATCACTGGTCCGCGATCCTTTGCACGCCTAAATATGCCGCCGTGGTCAGCTTCGTCGATGGGTGGTTGACACTAGTCGGGAACTGGACCGTCACATTGTCGATCAACTTCGGTGGAGCACAACTCATCCTGAGTGGTCTCACGATCTACGATGAAAGCTTCATCGCGACGCCATGGCAGACTGTGCTGATGTTCTGGGCCGTGACTCTGCTGTGCGTGTTGGTCAACATCTTTGGCGTCAGGTGGCTGGACTTCATCAACCAAGCATGTATTTGGTGGACGGGGGCATCCATGGTTATCATCCTTATTACGTTGTCTGCCACCGCCGATGTTGGAAGACACTCTGCCGACTATGTCTTCACGCATTACGATGCATCCGCATCTGGATGGGGTGACGGCTGGTCATTCTTCGTTGGTTTGCTTCAACCGGCCTATGTTTTGACTGGCTATGGCATGGTTGCATCCATGTGTGAAGAGGTGCAGCATCCGGAGGTACGTAGCCCAAATACCCTGAGCCAGGCGCAGACACAATTTCTTTAAATTGGCTGTCCCAAAATACATAAGCACTGACAGTTCAAATAGCGCGAGGTCCCCAAGGCAATGGTACTTAGCGTGGCAGCTGCTGGACTGACTGGCATCGTCTACATCCTCCCGATTCTCTTCACCCTTCCAGACGTCGAGTATCTGCTCGGCTTTTCCCAACCGATCGGTCTACTCTTCAAAGAGGTCACCGGATCAAAGGCTGGCGGAGCTGGCTTGCTCGTCCTCATTCTCGGCATCTGGCTTTTTGCCGGCATCGGCTCCTTGACCGCGGCTTCTCGCTGCACCTGGCTCTAGCTCGAGACGGCGCCATCCCTGGACACACCTTCTGGCTAAAGTTCATCCCAAGCTCGAGCTTCAAGTCAACGCGATCATCCTATCTGCCCTAGTGAATTGCGCCCTAGCGTGTATCTACTTTGGATCCTCGGCAGCTTTCAACTCCTTCACAGGCGTCGCCACTATTTGCCTGTCTGCCAGCTACTGCGTCCCGATCCTGGTCAGTCTCATCCGCAAGCGCGAACTGGTCAAGTCGTCGTCTTACTCTCTCGGCAAATTCGGGCCATTCATCAATGGCGTGACGATTGTTTGGATATTCTTCGCCATTGTGATCTTCTGTATGCCAGTAGCGATTCCTGTCACACCCTCGACGATGAATTACGCCAGCGTTGTCTTCGTCTTCTTCGCTGTGGTGGCTGCAATCTGGTACATCGTCTATGGAAGGACTCACTTCAAAGGACCTGGAAGTATGGATCTTGAAGGGGAAGCGCCCATTACTGGCACTCCGGCTGGTGATGGTAATGGCATTGTCGAGAAGGGAAATGGACATAACTCGAATGGCACGGATAGCTCCGAGGGTATCTCAAAGACTGTCTAGTCAGAGAACTAGCAGTTGTAGAGTTACGTCGTGAGCTATGTGGATGAAGCGACCTTTGCTCCACGTCGTGTTGGATAGGTGCCAGACACCTGGGCATCTATCCTTGCTCTTTAGCCATAAACCAATATCCTTGACGATCGTCAACGGAGAAGCATTATGCAGTATCTTCAAAGAGAAGCCTTGCGGGCTGCTGCTTCTGTGATAACCACTCTTCCCGCATCCGCATGCAGCAAGTCCCGCGCCAGGTACTTGCAGGTGATCATCGTGTCAAACTATAAAAGGCGCAACCCAAGCAGGCAGTAGAGGCAGCTCTGATCCTGCAAATCCTACGACCTACAGATACACTACGCACGAAGTCATTACACACAGCCAGCTTATGCTAGCTGGAGCCTCATAATAGATCTCACGCACTGCCTTTTTACCATCATTCCGTCGGCTACTGGCGTTCAGACCCGGGGGATCGACGCCACATCTGACTCCACACGATAGGCGATCCACTCGTACGATTGGCTTGAAAGCCGACGACAACACTGTGGCTGTGTCTGTGAGATCTACGAGAACCCTTTGCTTACCTTTCTCATTACCCTTGAAGAGCACGCGACTTTTCATATTACTATCAGCTCCTTCGTCAGCGTCCTCCCAAGTCATCGGTCTTCTTGGATGTCCACATCGCGCGTACCACGATACTCGACTGAGACTCATTGGAGCGCATGCCTTCCAGTGCACCATGAGATCGGCTTGAAGCCTTGGACTTTGCCACTTTCAACAAATAGATCATATACACGGTTGCTTGAAAGACAGCGGTATCTCTTCGACGAGCGCATGCTAAGGAACTGCATCGGCAACCTCGCCGGCGCCCCAGGATGGCTTCCATCACTGCTCGGATCCGTCAATTACCCTGCCGCCTCATCCTGAGCTACGTTCTCGATTGGATAATTGTGTTCCTCATCCTTGGCCTTGCTGGCGCATTCAACTCTATTGACGCAAAGAATACGCGCCATGCATTCTCCCTACAGGATCCGAACATATCATTTCCACATAAGCCAGATCTGGTCTCTAATGGAGTGCTCTACGTTACCTCTATCATTCTTCCGGCAATCATCATCGCGCTGATCTGCGTCTTTGCTGTTCCTGGATGGTCAGCCGCTCGCAGCTTTCGCTCGAGGCAATCGCTCTGGCGCCGCAAGGTCTGGGAATTGAACGTTGGGTGGCTTGGTATATGTCTGGCGGTCTTCAGCGCTATCACAATCACCGAGGGTTTGAAGGCGGCTGCAAACAAACCAAGACCACATCTGCTGTCGGTCTGCGATCCTGATCTCAGCTCAGATGCCATCGAGAAATGGCGGGTGGGCGGTCTAGGCGGCACAGATCTAAGCACAGCCACTGCTCCCATCATCGTCACATGGCAGATCTGTAGGAATGAAGACAAGGACGAGATGAGAAATGCATTCGCAAGCTGGCCTTCCGGCCATGCTAGTACCAGCTGGGCAGGACTGCTGTACCTAACGCTGTACTTCTGCGCCAATTTGGCGTCAAGATTCCCACTGTGTGGACATCTCTGCTCAGTCGACGAGGAGCGCCGGCTACTGCATTGGTGCCCGAGTCGACTCTTCCCACCACTAATGCCGAGCGCGGCGTACCGCAGGGGCTTCGCCACAAAGCTGCTGCTCCTCCGATGTATCTAGTCCTCTTGGCGGCCGTACCAATCGGCACTGCCTTCTTCATCTCACTCTCGCGCTGGTTCGACTATCGGCACCACGGCTTCGATATCATCTCTGGAGCAGTCATCGGTATCTTCTGTGCTTGGATCAGCTTCGGCTTCTACCAAGTGCCGATCAGCTTGTCCAACGGGTGGGCATGGGCACCTCGAAGTCAAGGGCATGAGTTTGGACTCCTGGTTGGCGACGGCCGCGGATATGGAGAGTTGACGGAGGACGAGCGCCAGAATGTAGGCAGTACGGGAGAAAGCGTCAGCTTGGGCAAGCTCACGCCAAGGACTGATATAGAGAGTCAGTCTCAGAGTCAGGCCTCGTCCGGATCATCGCAAGCCAACCGTGGCGTAGTCGGAACAGTAGGCACTGACGGCCAGCATTGATTGAATCAGCATGAATATTGCTAGAGCATTGCATAGCGTCCATAAAAATTTCTTATGAACGAGAAAGTATCAATAGCAAGCATGCCGACTACCAGTGAACACAGCTTTGCCAATTGGGTTCGTGTTCTCGCCATTGGCAGAAAATCACTATCTATTTACACAATCTTGTCGCTAATCTTCTGAGGGTAAGGCTTTGTATCCTTGAAGCTTTCCCTCTCTTCCAGGCGATCGCTATACTGCTTCAGATTTGGGTAGTCCTCCTGCCAGTCCTGCGTTGGATACCGGACTTTCATGTAGCCCAAAACAGTGCCCGCGGCGATGTCAGCTAGCGAGAGTTCATCGCCTACAATGAACTCCTTGTCTCCGACCCACCGCGACAGTGCTTTGAGCCCGCCATTGACCTTGCGCTCCTGCCGTGCGATCCACTCTTTTGAGGGTTGGTCGCGCTGCTTTTCGAACTGCAGGGAAAGCGGTCATTAGTACGCGATGCTCCGGGGAAAGAGCAAGTGTCCAAAGCCAAGAATCACTTGGGACGGCAAGTGCTACTACTCACAAACATCAAAACACAAGCATCAGCAACCCCATCCGCCACAACCTGCACCTGCTTCGCCAAAAGCTCATCAGCCTTCCCTTTGGGCAGTATGCCCTTGTAGCCTTGATCCGGGCCGTAGTACGCCTCCAGCCATTCGAGGATGAAGTGCGACTCGTACACGGACGTTGGCTCTCCCTTCCCGGAGTCGTCGATCAGAACGGGAAGCTTCTCCAGCGGGTTGTGCTGGGGTGTCTGTGTGGTCGAGTCCCAGGGCACTTCGGTCTGGAGTGTGAATGGGATGCCTTTCTCGTGGAGAGAGATGCGGACTTTGCGGGCGTATGGGGAGCTGTGCACTGATTTTGAGCTTGGGTGAGGTGGACTTCTGCTGATTGGGATGCTTTCGGGAAGAGCTGGGCAGGAGGCGGGCATCCACCAGAGAGCAGCAACTTACGGCGTTGCAGAGATCAATGTCAAGCCCATGACTTCGCTGTCTTTGTCCGGTCTTACCCTTTAGAAACTTCGAGGAGTTCTGATACGATTGAATATAGACTATGGTCGTTGCATTTGCCTTAGGGACCATACCTGCCTATGATTTTGATCATCTCCAATTCTGTAGGTGCCTCATGCTTTCTGACGTCTTCTTCCCCCTCCCCTCCACCCATCTGGCCGGGCGCTGGGCTTCTTATTTCCGCGAATCGACGTAGCTCAATGAACAGATGGTTCGAATAGTCACGCTGACAGCGCTGCCTACCAACTTCGGGTTGGCCTGGCACCCGTGGTCATTCGGTCTGAAATGAGTACCCCTACGTGGCTCCAGTCATCCGGTCTTCCCAATTTTGTCATTGATTGAGTCGTGGCTGCGGTGATAAGTTACTGATCGGACGCAAACACACACCTTTCATGTTCAATCCCTGAGCAGTTTTATCCGGTTTGTCAGTCTACTTCTGGTTTGCGAGATGCCCTGAAACCGCAGATCACTAGACTGTACAGAGGAATCTGGTAAGCATATTTGTTATTTTCCTCCAGGAACGATCAATCTCGAGACCTGTCCGCTCTGATAGCATTTGACAAGTATGGTCTGGGGGACCACGGCGAAATTTCTCCATAACATTAGGCTGTCGGCGTCGTCGTTGCGCCTCCTGCCTGTCGTGCGGCATATCCGAACAATGTGCGAGCGTCTCCTTGGTATCACCGAGATGATGGAGAGCTGCCGATCGGACCAGACTTTGCAGGTGGACTAACGATAAGTGCAAGCCCAATTTTTCTATCAATGTCTCGAGCTAGCAAACAAAGCGACGAACCTCAATCTTGAAACACTTCCTCAAGATGCCGTTGATTGTCTCATGTACGACAAGAGACCACAGAACCTGGCTGCTAACAAAAAAATTGTTGCATCCCTGCTGCATGGAAGGACGGCAAGTTCTATCCAGAATCCGGGTTCCGCACGACGATCATGCCTAGCGGGTTTGGGTGGAAAGTGGACGCGACTTTCTCGTACACTAATAGCCGCGATAGTCCTTGAACCCTGTATCTACTAATGTTGTCAGCAATAAAGTGTGGATGACTTGACTCGTTGCAAGCCGTGTTCTTGGTGCTTTCCCCTGCGTCGGCATTTCTCACAGTCTGGACAATATCCAGAAGGAGCGATGTGACTTTTGAAGAAATCGTGCATGCGCGAGGACGAGAGCAGAGATGTGATGAAGCACGCCTCGCGTGCTTCCGCGATTGGCTGGGAAGAGTGGCTGTTTCAGATTACGAGCTACCAACATGTCGTGTTCTTGGCTATTTTCCGCGCGCAGGTGCAGGGCACTGATGCAGCCGTTAGTAGCGGCATATCGAACGCCACACGTTTCAGGAGAGGTCTGACGGGTGAACGGCACCTCAATGCATCAGTACTATGGTATATACGTCCAAGGCAGACTCGCTTCTCCTGAGCACGAGATCTGAGAGTGATTGTCGTTTCCAAGGCTCAACGAATTGCACGTCCTCGAATGTAGTTGACAGTAATAAGGTGCTGACATCCGGGCGGGCAGGCGCTTCCCATCTGAAGGTCCACTGAGGTAGCATCAACATTCTGCCTTCCGAGGGTGCAAGCTCATGGTCCCGTCAATCTGGATCAAAGGTGCGGGATGTGGGACTTTCCGTTGATGAATTTGGACGTCAACTTCGTTTTGTCCATGCGAATGTGGAGAGACCTGCACCGCGTGGGACAAGTTGCTGGTGCGCATTGTCAGACAACAGAATGGCCCGTCCATCACAGTGAGAGATCGTGCTGCTACCGGGCAAAGTAGCGATTGTTCTTGATATGAGGACAGACCGGTCTGACTCAAGGGATTGCAACGGCACGGAGAGTTCCAGAGGTACTAAGTAACGGACTTCTCCCCCGCACTAAGGAGTGCTCTGACTTTGCCCTCCGGTCCAAACGGATCGACAGATGCTCATACTGTGTAGGGGTTATGCATTGATCCTCGTACATACTCGATCACACTGGTAGCAGAGAACAACGACGGCCATTTGCCGAGTCAACGCCATAGATCAAGTGCAGCGCTGTGACCTTTGTGCAGAATGCAACGATGATAGACTCTCCGTCGGGAAGCAAATCAATCTTGCACCACAACGATGGGATTGTCTTTCCAGCTATGACACATGATAGAGCGCGTCAATGTCAGTACCTGTGGCGCTTTCCGCATTTGCTGGTGTAGCTTTCGGTCGCGAACGCACCACTCTCGCTTGTCGAGCAGATCATCAATATTCATGGGCCGGGACCACGCTGTTACGGCAGTAGCGACATGGGATCGACGGTCTGCTGAAGAGCCTCCAGGATAGGCATTCGATGGTTTCTGTGATCCTACTGCACAATAACGCTGGCGAAATGGAACCGAATGATGCCCACAGGCATCACAGGCAGGTCGACGCGCTTGTCGCAATTTCGATCAGGCCACCCATGGAGCTTTGAGATACTTTCTGCCAAGCACAGGAATTTTGGGTGTTCCCCATGCCTACTACTGCACAAGGGAAAGCGCGCCAGGCACGACTGCATGTGGCACAGGGGTGGACGGAAGTCGTGAACTCGTGTCCACTTTTGGGTAATTCGGCATCTGGCGCTCTTGAAGAAGAAAAGTATCGTCGAGCTTAGTGCAGTTGCTAATCGTGGCTAGTGGCTTTCTGGTTGCAACGTGCGATGAGGGTTTAGTACAACGATGCATAGCGTTGAGTTTCACAGATGAGGCGCATGAAACATTGTTGAAGTGCGTGACTGTAGTGTGGTAATGCTTGTATGTGACTTGATTCTGTACAATGCTGCCCCTGAATTATGGACTTGGCCCATAAGCAAACATTTACATGTAGTCTGGGGCCATGCAATGGTATCTCTCCACTGATGAGAACCGTGATGGTAAAACGCCGGTGAATCATGCTATGTCTAATGCCCCTCTGGCGACCTTCGCCAGACCAATGTCGAAGCTGAGTGGTATCTCAAAGAGCAAGTGAAGAGGACAAAGCCTTGTAATGTTGTGATCGTAAAGGTCGTAATCGTATCAAATGGTTGGTCGTAATGCAATCAGAATTGCGAAAGGTTGCTTTTGCCCTCCACCAAGCGGTAGAGAACTCGTTCTGCCTCATTCATGAGACCTCCTAAGAGCGGTTGAATCTTGTGGATGCGAACCATTTCCAGGAGACCGTGGAAATTGCCCATCATGGCAGGATCGACTTGTGCCAAATCCGTCGGCT
Organism: Cyphellophora attinorum; assembly: GCF_001299255.1. NCBI lineage: Eukaryota > Fungi > Ascomycota > Eurotiomycetes > Chaetothyriales > Cyphellophoraceae > Cyphellophora > Cyphellophora attinorum. The sequence goes on along the minus strand of NW_017253231.1, from coordinate 995,108 downwards.
CGTCCACGTCTGTAGCTTGCAGGTATATTTTGGCATTGTAAGATGCCTCTACATTGCTGAGTACCTGCGGATGCCCAGATGTATGGCTGGAGTGTGAATGATGTGACCCGCTTGCGCTTGCAACCGATCCGGCTCGGGACCGCTGATGAGCCGCAATGCCGGAAGAGATAGATGGCCAGAGACCATGTGCCCAGCAGATTAGCGCAGCCAGATACATCGTCCATGGTTGGTGTAGCATTGTTGTTGGCGCAAACGAGAGATCGGTGCTTGGTCGACGAGGTTCGCTAAGTGATAACCCAAATTGACCCCTGAGGATTTTCAGAGCATGCCAGAATGCCACCAGACTATCCGCGCCCATGTTCACCCAAGCACGGAGCTTCTGCTTGGACTCCTGGAACTCAGACTCATGCTCGAGCTTCTTGCCAAAGATCCACGACTCGCCGCTTACAAGCAGCAGAGCCCTCAGAGGCGTGTGCTTGGCCATTGTCAGGGCATGTTTGTTGAACACGACTCCATCCCTGGCAGGCCCTTCTCGAACGAATGAGGCAGATCTGAATCACTCTCAAAGCAGAACTGTTGCAAGGCCGGTCGGTCTGACTGCAGCCAGGTGTGTGCTTGAAAGTAGTCCAGCTGTCGCTCGCCACCGGAGTTGCGGCACAGGTCGAGATTGGATTGCTCTAAATGCTGGTGCACGTTTGCGAGCTCTTTCCAGTCTTCGATGGGACTGCTGGACCACAACTCGTCTCCGCAGGGGAGGGACATGGTAAGCTTGGATACACCAGCTGCTAGTCGCGTGCGACTGTGATGTACTATCGTCGGCGTTTGCTCGAAGATAATGGTCTGCTGCATGTCCATGACACAAAATGCCTGGAAGATTCGTCTTCGCGTTTCATGATCGACCAGAACTTGTGTGCCTTGCTGAGCTCTTCTTTGGTGGGATTTGCTTTCAGCGTACGGAACACTGCGAGCGAGCTCGTGCCCAATGTTCTCTTGGCTTGGTCCAGGCTTGCGAATAGCTGTCGAAAGCGAGCAGACATATCGACCTCGATTCGCCGTGCGCAGTACTTGCTGAGCACCTCGAGTAGAAACACTGTCTGCAAATCTGCAAGCCGGGATCTGCTTGTGATGGTGTCCCGTCGCCGAAGCAGTCGAGTCGCAAGTTCCAGCAGTATCATCGAATACTGCTTTGCGTCCTCTCTGTCATCGAATTGGGACCCAATTGCGACCATAGCACTTGCTAGCAGCGGGCTTGGTTTCGTAGGTAAGAATGTCGATCGGTGTACAATGGGAAAATATGGATCAAAATGTTGCCAATAGTGTTCCAAACAATCCCATCTAATGGCATCGCGTCTTATACCACCTGGTAGGTCACTTCCTGGACTTGTGGATATGATCCCAGGAGCATTGGATAGTTCTCGTCGTATGTATTCGAACTCGTCTCCATCCAGGTTTGTGAGGGGTATGGGTACTGAAGACTCTGCATGGGACTGATCAGTCTCAGTAAATATGCAGGAACAATATGAAAGATCGCTTACGGTCATATATGTCTGGTCGTCAAACATGTTGTTGGGCAGAATGTTTGGAGGGGCAGAGGAAGGCACCCAAATATTGGCGCCATTGACCATAGGAGATGTTTGTACAGTGTCATAAGCGACAGAAGAAGAGGATGAAATGCTTCCACGATGTGGATGGTGTCTTCCGTACTGATCAGAGACTGGGGACTGACTGCTTTCGGGAGTCCAGAACGTGGAATCGTCAGACGTGGAAAAGCCATTCACAAAGGGAACCGCAGGTCGGTTGAAGGAAGGATACAACGCTGGTGTGCCCATGCGATCATAGCCTTGACTCGAGGGATGTACTAGCGAGCCAATGGACATGCCTGCAGAAGCACGCCCAGCAGCACCGGGTTGCGGGCTTGCGAGACTTGACGGCGGCATACTTGAAGGCATTTCGTTTTGGCTTGGAAGTGGGTTGATGTGATGGCTCTGAGCCGTCTGTGATTCTAGTTGATGCTCTAGTTCACTGCGAGTCGTCAGATCAAACGCTGTTGTCTCAGGGTATCACTCACTGTCGCTCCTGGTGTCGCTGAAGCAGATCTAACCGATGGAATGCTTTGCGACAGCCCGGGCGATTGCAATGAAACATTGCATCTGGGTTATGATTGAGCTCATGTCTTCGTTTATGCTCCGCTCTGGTGAAGACCTTTGAGATATTAGTAGAGCATAAGAGATCCAAAGCTGGCGCGACCAACCTTTCCGCAGCTTCGTATGAGCATGCGTGCACTCTCTTGCCCTTCTTCGCTTTGCTGATCCGTCCTGTTGGTGTTGAGGTAGGACCGCCCTCTAGAGGCAACGAAGAAGTGCGCATAGTGGAAGATGTGCTTTGTCTGCGAGAAGTGCTGTCGGGCGCAGTTCCCTCAGAAGAAGGAACTGGTGAACCGGCAACGGGACCTTGGGCTGAAGAGCTGGATCTACGGGTGTTGCCTGATAAGAAGAGTGAAAGAATGTCGAGGTGCCTGGAGGGTTTCTTGGCTGCCGGAACCCTGAAGGATCAGGTACTTCGGCAGGTTGCTGATGAGCTGAGGATATGGTAGAAGGAGTGTGGTGATCCAGGTAGTGACGTGAAGTTGAAGTTGGTGGTTGTTGAGTAGAGAGCGGTGATGACCTCTTCTTGGGAGCCATAGCTGATCGATGGCCAGATGTGGACTATAAGAAAGATACGAACGAACCAAGTGATGGAGTGGAAGTAGCCAGGCAAAGGTTTCACGGTGGAGCCTGTCGATTGCTTGGGTGTCTCCGCCCCCTTCTGAGCCTCAAGCAAAGCTTAGATTTGTTTGAAGATGTCGATGCATGGGTCTTGTCGAAAAGAATAGAGTGAATGGGAAAAGGATGACGAGGAGAGGGATAGACGAGAGAGCAGTCGAAATCCCTATTGGCAGGGCTGAGTTCTTGGATGTTATTGCCGGAGTTATTCTGGGCCAGTAGCAAGTGGTCCGGGATGCAGTGCTAGACTGGAGATGCAGGGGAGAGATTAGTCGATTAGGAGGCGTAAGATACTCCTTGAGGATATGGTGACAAAAACAACAGTCGATCCAAGGCGAATGAGCATAAGGCGGCTGTGTGGGCAGCCTTGTGCAATCCGGTATAGCGTGGTCGGCCGGAGACAAAATATAGACCTCCTTTGATCAAGGAAGATAGAGCGGAGCTCTAGCACCGAACGCTGACTATGGTGTCTTTTTGGAATGGATGTAGCGACAGGATCGAACAGGCCTGTTGAAAGATGTGAAAGGACATGTAGGAAAAGGCGTGCTGTGGTAGGCTGCGAGATCCATGTACTTGGATCGCGTTGCGGGAACTAATGCAAGCTTCGTGCCGGCACACAGATCCTGGTCGTGGTGATTTGGGAGCTCGTACAATAACGTAAAACACAGCTATTACTGCCTACAACGTCTTTTGCGACTGCCAACCCACCAATATCCGTCCGGACCAACGTGTAGAATGCAGCGTGGGCTTACACGGGACAGGAACACTATCCAAAGATCGTGCTTCGCCTCAAGCCAATGTGTGTCAGGATACTGGATTTAGCTGCGGCGATGTGGTCAAATCACACTTCTTGCAGAAGCGTTCTAGCGTAGTTTATTTTGGGTGCTGTGCTAGGGGTTATCGGGGAAAGTGCTGGAGCTTCCACACGGGCTTGAGCCAATCACGCAAAGCTGACCCGCCTCCGAGTTGGGAAGGAGCCGTTGGGGATCTCCTTCACGCGTTCCTCGAGATGCGACAAGTGTCTGCCTCGAAATCACCATGCTAACATGGATCCTTCGTTTGATACTCGTGTGTCCATTATTTGATCGGGCAATCGGCAATTACCATTTCTTCACTTTCTCACTAGCAAGGATCTGACCCAGCTGTCCGTAGATCTTCCGTGCTAAAAGGTCTTCTGTTGCGTGCGGACGGAGCTTCCCCTGCAGGTACTGTACCTTGGTACCTTGTTGCCTCACCATGATGGCAGGATCTGTCAAAGACGTTGAAATGTCGCAAAAATCCCACCGAAAGGTCCCGAGTCCTCCCCAGCCAAGTGGCTTGTACCGTACACCGCCATAGAACAGGGACAAGATCTTCAGCATGGAGATCATGAAGGTTGCCGTTCAAGGTTGCGCTTGGTCAATACCGGTGTGCTGTCAATTGGAGATTCTGCCTTACATCTACGTTAAGCAAGCCCCGAGCCTCCGTTAGCTCATCGCGCATACCGAAGATACAATTCGCAGCTAATTACGACACAAGACAGTCCAATGTCCCTTCAATCTCGATCGCTCAAACCTGTTGTCGGTTTTGCCGATGTGTACACAGACTCGCTGTGTGTCCAGGTTTTCTGACAGTCCCAGTAACAGGTCATGGCACAAAGAAAATCCGATGCCCACACTTTAGCGAGACGTATACTAAATATAATCGCATAGGGTATTACACAATTCATTTGTCTGGGGGCTCTGAGGAAGGTGCACAAGCGACAATGCCAACTGTAGCATACAGGCGAATGTCATCTTAACGGTCTTCATGCGCGATCCGGAGTAGGCATCTCGCGACCCACGATGCTCATGCGAGAGGTCAATTACGGTTTACACAATCAGAAGCACTGTATTTGAGAAGTCGGGCCTCATCTTTGCCCATACAGGCTGCAGATCGTAAGCACTCAGCTTGGATGACTTGCAGCATCAGATCGCTGACCAGAGCCTCCAATACCATCAGCAGGTGCCAGAGAGCTGACCGCATTCATCCGCTGTATGATGCCCTATCAAGCAGTCGTGTGTACACATTTGGACGTCAGGCGGTTGCTGCGCCTCCTTCATGCTTCTTTCGGACGACAACTATCTTGAGTTCACAGCACCGACGCTATGCGCCGCAAAAGTGCATTCCTTCTATATCATCATGCTCCCGTCGCAGGCTCTTGGTCCATTCGCATCGGCTCCTGCTGCACACGCGGCCTGTGTTACTGTGTTCGCAGCTCGCTCCTTGGGCCAAGCGTCTGGCGCTGCACGGGCATGACACTGCTTCAGCCTTCTGTGCCGCGTGCGTCCCCAGATTTCGGACGCGCGACTCAAAACGGCAGTCTGCACCGCGGTTGGGTCCAGCGGGCCGTTGAGCGCCCTGGAGCTCTTCAAGCATCTCTGAGACGCTGACGCTGGCAGCAAGATCCCGATCGGATCACATTCTCCGGGTCCCTCTCTTCGCGTGGCATCCTAGCGTGTGCCCGAGATTTCGTACAAACGTGTTCTGTGTGGGTGGCAGAAAGTCTCTCACGGCTTACTCATCCACACGTGCCCCTCAATTCTTGGACCCTATGACGATGTTCATCCCTCTAAACCACTCAGAACAGACATTAGCAATTCTCTTGTAACTGTTCCGGGTCACTTGCTATGGTTTGCAGAGCACAAAGTTGTCTGATTTATGCATCATTTTCTCCCGACGAACCCTAAGATGGTTGTGACGAGGATGAGTTGAAACCCCCGACCCGCGATGGCTCTGCCAGAGTCGCTAAGCCGTTCCCGCCATCCATCGGGGCATAGATACGGAGGAACCAGCTCTGTCAGGAGCCTTGTAGTATGTGTCAGCAGAAGTGTCGAACCGCTTGCTGTTTATGAGGTAGGATCTGCCCATCTTCCGGCTTCTGTTCGCAGGTGACATGTTACTTCGATTATCCCTCAGAAGGTATATACACTTCTACCCCGGACTTACACAGGGTCATGGAAAGCACGTCCATCGACATCTGAATGTGTATCGGCCCAGCAAAGCAAGATCGTATACAAACCTCACCGACCTAACGACTAGCCATGGCAGCAACAGACCACAATAAGCACGGGTTATTCTCACACCAACCCCACGGTTCAAATTATTCGGACAACCATAAACATTTTCACGCCAACTCATCAGCGCCCGCTGGCTTTCACCTGCCACACCACGCCTCAACGACACCAAATCTAAGCAAGGTTGACTCGATATCCGACGATGAGCCAACATTCCCGCCACACCCACCACAACAACACCAACGATCGCGTCACAACAGTCATACTGCCCATGATCACCCAGAACGCTCTCACACCATACCCTTCCCTCACCCTCACCTCGAAAACTATGTCTCGCACCACCAGCGTGAAATGAGCTTCGGCCACGATTCACGCCACGCGAAACACGATGCCGCGAGAGAGCACACTTCCTCACCAATGCCAAGCTACGTGCAGGAGCCCAAGATCATGAGTGAAGCGGAAGAGATTGCGCTCTTCGCAGAGCAAGAGAGGGAGCGTAAGCGGAGAGAGGAGCAGGCAGCGCAGGACAAGAAGAGCTGGGAGGAGGTGCTGCGACGGAGAGAGCGGGCGAGGCGGACAAGTGGTGCTTTTGATGATAGGAAGGCTTGGAATGCTTCGCAAAGGGACTGAGAATGGACTGACAGCAATCAGACGCTTTCTGTCCTGACCCTTTCGGGTTCATTGTATATAGCGATTGGGGATAGGCAAGGCCATGGGGAATTTTAATGACACTTCTTGCCAATTTGCAGCCACTCCTACGATCATGACCCTTTGTTGCTCGCAGACTGACCGATTCATTACAATCGGCTCGTGTCATGCACCTTGGGCTCATCAACAGAGTCTCTCGCAACACCAACCATTTCCCGTCAACTCACAGACCTCGCTACCCTGAGCCACTCGCACACCCCAGCTTAAGCGCCCGCACCCGTCCCAATACAGCAACAAAGATCTCGTTCACCAGCACTCCACGGCTCGCTCGCGATCGATCACAGTAATATATACGAGCCAATCCACAACCCTACCTAAGTACAATGAAATAGTTAGCAAATGCGAGATACGGCCCCCAACACAGCCAGTGCGCTGGCAACTCCTCGGGGGCCAAAACCTTGGAACTCATGCTCGGGCGGCCTCATCGTTCGCTCGCTCGCTCGCGCCTCTCGCAAACCGCGGCTCTTCTGTCCCACAATGATCAACGAGCCACAGCTCGCAGATCGCATGCATGATCACCGCCTGAATTTGGAAGTGTAATACGAGCATTGTTGCTTCGCTTTTCGTACGTATGCTAGACAGATCACCGCAACACTAACATAAAAAGTCTCGTTACTCGTATATCCCAAGTCATGGCCTAAATGAACGACGATCATCAGAAACGATCTTGTTGACGAAACCTCTCTTATTAGGAATTATCATCATCTCTGCCCCGGAAAGCCGTGCTATTCCTGCTCCTGCGGTGCCGTACAGAACCGCCGTCGCACCATCGTTCAATCTATCCTACTCTCATTCTTCCATAATCAGAGTCTGCTTGCTCATCATGCAGCAGACCACTTCCCACTGCGCCTTGCTTTGCTCTTCGTAAACGTCGTCGCTGTCATGCCGTTCGTCACAGCCCTCGTGGGCACTTCCGCCTCCCTCGCTAGAAGCTCTTTTGTCTCCTGTCTTCTTTGATGGCCTCGACAATTGCTAGAAAGCATTCCGTCGTCATCATCACCATGGATCATCACTACCGAAACACACCACTCTTCGCCATCCTTCCCGGCTCAGCAGCCTGCACCGCCTCAACCCATCCATACTGACCCTCGGGCCCCCGCTCCTCCCACCCTTGGAAATATCCCAATCCTGCATCTTCTTCATGAGCTCTGGGTCTGATTCGTCGCCTATGAAAGTCCACGTTTCTTCTATCTCTCCCTCTTCGTCGTCGCCCAGCGGCATGGGTTGGCCCTGGAGTTCTGCGCGTGCTTTGATCAGCGATTTGGCGTAGTCGAGGTCGCGGTAGATGGCGCGGATGGCGGTTTGTACGCCGTTTTCCTGTGGTGGTGGTTAGTAATGGCAACGTGGAGTGAGGGGAGTGTGAGCACGTACCTTGTGGATTTTCTCGCCTAAAGCACGCGCCTTGACGATCATCCGCTCGCTGTTGACGGCCTCCCACAGGGCCCGACTAAGGAGACTGACGTTGACCTTCTTGAGGCAGATGCCTACGCCGAGATCTTCAACTCGACTGCCGAAGAAGAATTGGTCACCGAAGAAAGGCTTGCAGATGGTCGGGATCCCTGCTCGTAGACTTGCACCTGTCGTACCTGCGCCGCCGTGATGAAGGGCGGCATCCATCTGTTTGAAGAGCCAGTCGTGGGGAGCTGCTTTGATCTGATGGATCTCCGGCGGCAGAGGGACTTCGGCTTTGAGTGCTGAAGGGTCGCCCAGACGGTCTGACCAGCCCTTAGCAAGCACGCACCGCACATCGGCTTTTAGCACGGATTCCACGACGGTCTTGGTCAGACCTGCTGGATCAGACACTACTATCGAGCCAAACCCGATGTAGACGAGCTTCTTGCCGTCAGCTCGAGCCTTCTCAATGAAGGCCACTAGGTCGGCTGGGGGCGTCCACTCCGTGGCTTCGTCGAGGAACCAGTAGCCGGTGACTTGTACCCAGTCTGAATAGTCCAGTGGTGGCGGCACAACCGATGGTGAGAAATTGTACAGGAATGGCACCTTGTTAGGCTGCATCTTGTCCAGTGATGTCGATCGGAGACCGAGCTCTTTCTTCCGCCACCGGTTGACTTGCGACGCTATCGCTTTCCAGAACACGTTATCGAACATGACGTATGAGTAGTAATTGTAAGCGCCACCAATTTTGTGATCAGGAACGGCAAAGGCATGAGGGTACGCCCTGGTCCTTGTCCAAGGCATCGTAAAAGCACGGTAGTACGGTATCCGCAACGACTCGGCGATATGAATGCCGGCCATCGCGCTTGGAGACTCGATCAGCATATCAGACTCTTGACATGCTTCCCATGCTGACTGTAGCAGCTCATCGATCCAGCCTCGGAACTTGGTCGAAGCTTCCCGGAGAAAGGAGTACGTGAACATGCCGTTCTCGATACAGATGCGCATGAGCTCAGCTGGATCGCCTTCCACAGGTCTGAAGTCGATGCCGTGGGACTCGATCCACGGCTGAAATTCGCGGTGGGTTGCGATTCGGACTTTGTGGCCATCAGCAAGCAGACCTTTGCATAGGGCAATGTACGGCTGCACATCTCCCCTTGAGCCAATAGTCAAGCATGTGATGCGCAACGCCGTGGGCGGTCTGAAGTTGATGATTGACACTTTGGGATCATCGAAAAGTATCGGCTGATCATGCGAATAGACAGTCTCGTTGGTTTCTGGCACCACAACATTGGCGTCACGTTTGCTTGTGCTCGTCCGTGCTTCTTGTAGCAGTCGATGCTCGTCTTTCGCAAGTGCGGCACTGTCCTCGTCCGTCGGAAGGATGGTACTATCATCGTCCAGATATTTTCCAGCCTCAAGGCTCTGCAGCAAGGTGATCGCGCAGTCATCTCGATCTTCGGCAGACATGTACTCGAAGAAAAGCTCCTCGTAGCCACGAATAACTAGTACAAGGCCGTGGTAGCCCATGCGGAAGCCTTTCTCCTTGTCGACATTCTCAACGTCTTTCAAAGGCAGAATGAGCTTGGTCCTGGTTCCTGGCACCATGCTACGGAAGCAGAACTTCCGGTTGCTGATGTAGACCTTGCCATACAGTGGGAGCACGCGATGCATCCAAACGAAGTACGTAGCCTGGAGCTTTTCTGTTTTCGGAAGAGCGAAGTGCATGCGGAAACGATCTCCATGTGGCACATTTGATTCTGCATCCTCAGGATCGACGTCTCTATCATCAGACAAGACGTCTTCGTTGGCGCCATAGTGCTTCCGATTGCCAGCCCACATGCCCGAGACCTTCTCGAAATAAGACATGGACTCGGTTGCCAGAAGCTTTGTCATCTTGTTGGACTTGTTCTTGAGGTACCCAGCAAATGCTCCAGCTCGCTGCAATGGGTAGGAGCCGGCTTTGTACAAGTCCTGTAGGGTCGGTGACCCTGTCTGCTTCCCGGCTTGTTCTTGAGCCTCAAAGAAATCGGAATCTTGCGACAAGACACGCTGCCTGATCGAAGGACGTGTTCTGATAGGTATAGGCGGCGTTGCTTCTTGCTGCGGTGAACTCGTCGACTGAGTGGTCTCGATCTCCGAGGACTGTCCAGTAGGCTCTGTGGACATAGAAGCCACTGTGTCCATTCGATTGACCTTTGCTGGGTGGAACACGTCGCTTCTGGTTAAGATCTGGCTTGCTGACATATGTGCTTCGGCTTTGGGTGACAGTGGAGGCACCGATGAGTCGGTCTCCTTGTCGAAGGATCGAGCATGCGATTCGGGAGACTCTTGAGTCCTTGCCAGAGGCGACTTTCCGCTTCGTCGCTCACGTGCGACGTCAAGGCCGCTGGTACTGGGACTCCTCCGACCTCGATCGAAGCTTGCCCGACTGTAGTCTCCAGTAACCTGATCGAAGCTCTGACGCCCCGGACTTTTGCTAGGCCGGGAGAACTCGCCGCTCATCCGTGGCGACATCTTGCCATCATCACCCAGAGCGTAGGGCTTGAGCGTTGCTCTGACGCTATCCCGAAGTGGCGTGGTAGATCGATCTCTGGGAGTGTGTGAGAGCATGTCCAGTGATCGCCGTGCACCAGGCGACCGTGCTCTTCGCTCGTCAGATAGAGGCGAAGCCAGATCTTGAACGCCCGGTGTGGCACTGCCAGCACCGAGACCCGACAGCACATTGAGCACGTCCGACCCGTGTTCAAAGAAGGAGAAAAAGTACTCATCGATCGCGTAGGACTCATCGTTTTCGATAACGCGAATCTTCACTGTCTCGGCGAATTCAACGACTGGACTCTCCTCAATGTCAATGATGTTCTCTATTGGCAGAGAGATCTTCACGCTGTCTCCATCATTATGCGACCTGAAGATTGTCCTCTGTAGCGACTTCACCCATTCCTTCGCACTCTCTGGCGTATCAGCACGAAAATTGTAGGTCCGGTGATCGGTCGTGACCGAGAAGTCCTTGCATTCTTTCTGCTTATCCTTCTCGGCAGAAAGCGTTGCAGAGATCCCGTAGCGAAGATCAATTGTGCCCTGAGGAAAGTACTGGGCGGACGGGTCCGAGTAGTATGACAGCACGTCGCCTTTCAGTATCATATAGTATCGGTTGTAGCGAGGATTGGTCTTCCCTCGCTTCGCCAAGTAGCCGTTCTTCGCAACTGTATTTGACTTCTTTGGCAGATATGCGTAGAAGCAGATGTGTTGCCGCGTGATGTATAGATATCCTTGCAGAAGCACACTCTGTAGCAGCCAGCACGGGTATTCCGCGACCACCTTTTCGGGCGACTCAAAGCCAAATATCTGCATCAAGCGACTGGCCAGCAAAGTCGCAGGAGATGATTCACCTCGACTCCTTGACTGTCCAAGGCCTTTATCCTTGTCTAGCTCTGCCTCCTCGAGTTCAGCCTCGGCCGTCAAGAGCCGTGTCATGACGGGCGCATCTCTCGGATTGCTGCGATCGCTTTTCGAGGTGGCATCGTCCGACGAGGGCGGGCTTCGGTGGGACGATTGCTTTCTCTGTTTGTTGATGCTGAGTGACAATTTGGGCAGGGACTGCATGAGTCTGTGGTCTGAGAGGCGCTTCTTCTTTTTCTGCTGTTTGTCGTTGCTGTTGGCAACAGTGCTCTTCTCTTCCCGCCAGGCCACGTCGCTCGATTGCTTCGGTGCAGGGACTTCCTCTTCCGGTTCGTTGCCTTCCGGCAAGGCATCTTCATCGCTGTCGCTTGAGTCGTCGAAGCGCGTGTTGAAGTCTGTCCTGGAGCCGGCTGCCGCGATCATGGAGAAAATAGACTGGTTCATGTACTGCCCTGGCACCTGCGTGCCTCGAGTTGGCGCTGTCACATCGTCTTGCGCATCGTCACCTAGCCTGAGCCTGTCCGGCATCTTTGATGAGGGTAGTCTGTTCATCTGTGGCCTACGTTTCTGTAACTTCCGGCTGCCGCTCTTGCGGGGCAGCGACTCTTGGGTTGACATGCTGCTGGTACCGTAGTTCTGGTTAGCCGTGGCGGGCCGCACTGGTGAAGTTGTGATAGATGCGCAGCACGTGTCAAGGCTAGGAGAGTGGATCGAACAGTGACTCAGGCGATCATGGGTCCCGTTGGCCTAGCGAGTGCTGCTCACCTGACCGTTGAGGTCTCAATGATACACTAGAACGCGGTTCCATGGCTACGTAGTGGCTGACTCGAAATCAGTCATGGGGAGGCCTCTGGCGCGGTAATTATGATTCCGTAGGTACTCGCAGGCACACTTCGCGTCGTTCCAGCCCGCGATCCCTGCATGACCCCCACCTATCGAAAAGACCCACAGAGGGCGCCCCAACCAGAATCCTATTCAAACTTCATCATTTCTCGACCTCTGATTCCCGTTTCGTTTCCCTTTCCCAACACCACCACTCCGGTTCGAGCTCCACAAACCCTCTACATCTGTCGACGACGCCCGTGATGATACAGCTGCTGCATGCTGAGCTCATCAGATGCCACCTTGCGCAAGGCACGACGACGCTCAACCAGCATCGCGTCCTGGGAGGGGCTGACATCAACAACCGGGCTTCGCTGGCTGTTCAACGCGTCGAAAGCGATGATGCTGCGGCGCAGGGCCTCGCGATCGCTGCTTGTAGTGCTTGATGGGGCTACAGAGTCCTCCTGGGAGGCTTCTGTAATGCTTGTCAAAACACGGCGACCTGGATCTGGAGTAGCAACAACAGCCGGAGGAGACGGAAGCGGCTTGTTGCGATCTTGAGAGACAGCAACCGGAAGCTTAGGCACCTCTGGGACCTCTTCGGCTCTAGGAGGAGTGTCGAAAGCTGGAGCGAGGCGGAATGGATCGGACAAGCGACGGTTGTATACAGGACGAGCCATGGTAGAGGACTGGATCGACGCGACCTCGGCTTGCTGGGGAGCGGCAAGAGTAGCTGGAGGCGCGACAATGCGGTAGGTTTGCTGCGGACGACCACTGGGAGCTGCAACGCGTGTGAGGTTCTGGACACCGAGAGCGAATGTGCTAGCGCTGGCAGTCATACGAGGAGGACCCTGTCGCTGGACGGCACCATTCTCACCGGACTCTTGCAGCTCGCGCACTTTGGCTTGACTCATGGTCAATTTGTACTCCAGACTCTCGAACTCCTTGCGCAACTCGAAGATAGCGTGCTCTTTGGCTTGGATTTGCTCTTCGTTGTCTTTGGCCATGTCAGCGTACTCCTTGGCGAGATTCTCAAGTTTTGCGCGATCATTCTTGGCTTGCCTAAGGCTCTGGTTGTAGCGAGCAGCATTATCGCTGAGTTCCTTGACGCGCTGACCGAGCAGCAGAATCTCGTGATCCTTGGCCTTAATCTTGTCCTTGAACAACTCGATGACTCTGACATTGGCATCAATGCGCTTCTCTTGGTCGGTGATGATCCCTGACTGCTCCTTGGCGACTCCCTGGAACTCGGTCACAGCATCAGTGGCTTTCTGCAGGTCGCTCATCTGCTGGAAGTACTGCTGTTGCGGAACCGTGACGGACGGACCAACTTGCGAGGCTCCATTCTCGTTCTCTGGATAGTCTCTGAGTACCTGACGAATAGCTTGACGCTGGACAGGCGAAAATTGGTCTGGAACATTGAGCGAGAATGCCACAGCTGGACGAATCGTTTGCATCAGCGTCTGGGTGGTGTACTTAATCGTGTCAAGCTGAAACTGCAGCTGGTCGCGCTCGGTCGTTGTGTCTACGATGCGCTGCTGGAGTTCGGCGACCTGAGCACGGGGATTGCGAAGTTCTTCTTCGCGTATGATCTCTGCCGATTCGACAGCGTCGCGGTAGATGCCGGCGATTGTTCCTGCTTGCGTACCAATGATGTTGAGATTCTAGGGCGATTAGCGGACGAACGCACGTTCTCATTATTGACGACGGCTTACCTGGTTCAGCTCGTCAAGAGCACGGCTACCCTCATCAGCATTGGCCTCTTGCAACTCAATGACCTTCTGCTTCAGTTGTGGGAGCCAAACCTCGACCACGAGCTCGTCGCTCATGGTTGGGAGGGCGTCAAGAAGCTCTTCGATCGACATGGCTGTTATTGGCCTCGTGATCGTGGTTCTGGCGGTCTGGCGGCCTCTAACGAGGTTGCGAAGGAAGTTGGGCATCGTGAAGGCCTCCCAGGGGGTAAACGGAGATAGTTGTGAAGTCAGGAGTTGGTATGTAGATCACGTGAGCAAAATTATTGTTGGTCTACCAAATTTGAGGTCTAAAAGGCTTGGGGAGGGCACTACAGTGACTGTGTACAGTGACTGTGTCCAGAGCAACAGGTTGCTTTGACCCTCACCAGTCACAGTTGTGTGAAGACCAGGCGACACAGTTCTCAGGTACAGCTCAGGGAGTATGCTGAGTTGAGCCTCAGTTGAGAATGACCTGGGCTTCTTCAGCACCTCTAACAAACAGCAGCGTCGCATGATTTGTTTGTCACTCTGGAAGCAGCACAAGTACTCAGGCTGTAAGCTCTTGGTACTCAGAGGCCTCCCTGGCAGAGATTCTTGACATTGAGCTTGCTACCATATTTATCGTTGCCATACCGTCAGGGAGGTCTTTGCTATTCGAAACTCAGAAGCACGTTGACCGCTATATATGACCCAGAGCTACCATCGGCCGGCAGAGCTTCAACTGTAGCATGCCAACACAAATTGTTCAGGAAGCGGCGAAGTGCTTAAGGCTTGAGTAAGTCAACCGGTCTTGATTAGAGACTAGGGTAGATGCCCAAATATAAGAGTCAGGTGCAATAATTTCATCGTCGCGCTTGCTAGGATCCGACTCAACCGCACATCATTCGGTCTCAGCAGGATCTCCAGCATCGATCGCTGGTTGACTATGAGCAGTGTCACGCTTGCATGGGAAGGCGATTCAGGTCGTGAGAAATATTAAGAGGAGTTGATTTCGCTATGTAGTCTGAACTCTTTGGCCATTGAGTTCGACCATGTTTTGGAACCCTTGCTCATCCACTAAACAACCTCAAAGACGCCGTACATGCATTTTGGATCTCGCAATCTTCGTTTTCATATCCGCTGTGCCTGTGATCTCGCCCATATGCGCCGTTCGCTTGCGTAATTTCGTACTGGTCATTCTGGTCTACTAACGCCGAGACTTCGCACCTCCAGGCTCAACTTGCTCAAGGGCCCCCAGAAGCCTTCCGCTGCAAGTCCATAGACGGTCTCGGTCGTATGCCCAGGTCAACACTCGGTCTTGCACTCGACGAACTCGATCGTCTCCGCCGGGCTCGAATGTCGTTCGGATCCGCCGCGTCTAGACCTCCAGCGCGTGCGAACAGTATCAGGATGTCTGTCAAACTGACCACGCCGACGAGATGGCCACTGATGCGGGCACCAGGCATTGCGCTGGCAGAGATAGACGGACCTAGTGGTGAGATGAAAGGTGTCTTGGGAGATGCATCTGCAACGTTGCCAGGATCCGCGGACAGTGCTGGCGGAGCTACGACAGGGTACGATTGACCAGAACTGGAACTGGGTGACGAGGAGTGTGATGATGTTGGGACCAGAGTTGCTGTGTGGAGTGATGGTGTAGGAGGACCGGAGGAGGACGGTGAGATTGGTTCTGTTACCCACAGACGATGGCTCTTGGTTGCGACGAGCTTGGCGACAATGTGCGCGAGAGTGTTCATTGGTGTGACGTGGAAGACTGGAAAAGAGTCTTTGCCGTTCTCCATGCCTCGATTTGAGAGGATGTACGAGACGAAGTGGATGCAGGTGTTGCGGAGTAAGGGTAATGAGGTAGACTTCGTGAGGAGCTTGACATCGACTACAGAGATATTGCCAACCACGTTCGATGAGTTGTCGACAACGGCCAGCGATGACACGCCTTCGTTGTGGAGGAGTGAAAGTGCATCGCGGAGCTCTGTGTCCCCACTGCCCATCGAGTTAGCCTGAACATGATTTCGGGTGCAGTCGACTTACTTGACTGATATGACCGCATTGGAGCCAATTTTCAAATCTCGCAGATAGTAGCCATGGAGCTGCTCCAACATTGGGAAGTGTCTACCTTCCTCCCACAGGAAGCGGATCAGTCGAGATTGACTCAACAGACCAGTCACTCCTCCCGCGTCATCGGTAATAACAATGCGGTGTAGCCCCTTGCCAAAGACATCGATGGCACGAACAAGGTCGGCATTGCCCGAGAGAAACGTGAGTGGTTCTTTCTTGCCCCAGTCCTTGATGTCTCGTAGCGGGATTGCCTTGCCTTCGCGGGCCTTCTGCACCATTTCGGCAAAATCGGCGATGTGCTCTTCATCAGGCTGAAGACGGCCAATGTTCATCAGCAAGTAGGCATTGAGATCTCTGTAGTCGAAGGTGCCAACGACTGGCCCATCTTCCTCGTCTCGAATCAGAAGTACGGGAGCCTCGCATGATATGAGAAGCTGGTCTATCAGTACATGTGCTTGCTACACTGTTGGAGCACTCACATTCGTCGCCGCCTCCACGGGAACATCACTCTGCACGAATCTCAAGTCATGGGGACTGGTCAGTTCCTGGACCTTGATAGTCCGCCAATCTCGATTTGCGAAACGAGGATCAGGATTGCCGCGTTGCGGTGGGTTGTCTATGAGTTCTTGAACGGCTATTGACGAAAGCGAGGGTTGCCTCTGAGATCGCGGACTACCCGGTGCGCCCCTCAGCTCGTTGAACGACTGCCGATGTTGTGAAGCCGCGCTAGGCATATGCGATATTCGTAGCGATGGATTTCTTCTGGGAGGAGTTTGTGTATCGGTTGCAGAATTGGGACGAGAAGAGTCGGAGGACCCGGCTGGAGAAACGTGGCTCAGGTTCGGCGATGCCATGACTGCGGTATGCTCGATGAGCGCATCAGTACCTGCGTGCTAAGGTTCAAGACCTGAAGTCTGATTATCGTGGCTTTTGGTAACGGTGTGTCCCCGATGCGGCTCCGCTGACCACAGAGGCGATGCTGCTGCACCGAGCAGACCGCGATGGGAATGAGGGATATCAGGATTGATCTGCTGGTCGTGCTCCAATTGAGTACCGCGGCAAAGTTGTTACGGACGTGTGCTTAGGAAATTGTATTTAGGTAGTCACATGGGAAAATAATGCGAATGGCGGAAGTGACGTTAATGGTCGGCGGGCGGGAATGGCACACCCCGAGCTCAAGCATGAAAAGCGGGACAAAATAAGGCATCGACAGTTCGACACGCTACCACGAGACCATGCTTCCCGTTCCGTTCATTACTGATATTGCATATCCTTGAGACTATGAGCAAGCACCAAAGTCACTCACTTGCACCATTGTAACGGGGTTGTAGGAGCACTAGTCATGAAGCGTTCGGTCTATGCTAACTCTTATATCACTGTCTCGGATGCTTCTATCCAAGAATTTCTGCAAAGTCAATGGCTCTCTGGCGTGCTTTTGAAGCTTGTCTCGGCACCCGCTTGTCGGAAAGAGAAGAAGACCCAGGCGAGCGTTCCGGATGTAGACTTCGCTTGCTAGAATCACTTCCCGATGAGCTTAGAGGACATCGTGATTTGTCGACCACCTTCACCCGCTCGAGGTATATTGTCCTTGACCCGGGAAAATCGTCCAAAATGTGAGCCCACTTCTTCGGCATGCCCAAACAGGCTTCGACCACAGGCAAATCGCTCGTCTTCTGTTCGTTTCGAGGCAGATCCTCGGCGTCACTGTACTGAGACAAGATTCCCGAAACCGCAAATCTGTGGAAGGCCGGCTCATCGAATACTGGTCGGAGCGACTTAGCACTCCTCTTTGCATGCCGAGCCTCCCAGCCGTAGTTCAGAGCGACAGGCTCCCATGACTTCCGATTCTTCTGGTGGAGATAGGAGCTGTCTGTGATCACAAGTTTCGTCAAGGCTGGGAAACATGGCAGGTACTGGAAGAGCCACAGACCCAATTGCTCCCAGCCAAGCATGAGAGCCTCCAGACGCACAAAAGCTTGACCTGTGGCGGCAAGTTCTGCCCAAGATCTGAGTATACGTTCATCGAAAGGCGATTTGACATTGTCAGGGCCGAAGCTGACCTGGCCATTGGATAGATCTAGCACTGCGAGGTTGGTGATCTCGCAGATATTGATCAAGTCGGCTGTACGCGTCTCCTTGGGCGACAGGCGGAGGCAAGCCAACCAATTTCGTGACGTGAGCCCGGAGAAATAATCTGGAAGGCTCAGCGAAGGCTGGCGTATTTCGATGTGATACCTGTGATGCTTCGCGGACATCTGCTCTGCATACGTGCTTGCTAAGACTCTCCAAGTATGAAAGCTTTCTCGATGTGTTGCTAGGACATGTTGCCAGACCCTCTCGGCCAGATTCCACGGCACATTGAAAAAGTGTTCCTCTCCCAGATCTCGAAAGAGCTTCTCTGCCACCATGATAACAGCCGCATCAACAAGAGATCGAGCGCCAATCTGTTCCGGTGTCCCAGCTTTCTTTGCAAGAGACGGAGTTCTTAGCTCACCGATCCAGTCTGAATGCTGCCTTGATCGAACCTGCACGGAATGCTCTGTGAACATTTGACCACTTTCTGCATCATATGCAGCCAACGATGCCTGTTGTCGAGGCTGGCTATCCAAGCGACCCTGCTGGCGCGTGCCGAGACGATAGCTCCGCATCTTGTTACCTACTCGTGATGAACGTGAATGAGTTGAAGAACCCGGCCCAGGGACCGGTGTTGCCACAGCCGTCTACCTGAGCAGCTTTGTGAGTCGTGTCAGAGTATCTTTGTCCATCGTGGCGAAACCCAACATCAGATTCGGTGCAGTTCAGATCTATGCCCAATTTTCATCCACAATGAAGTTTAGCTGGGTATAATGGTAGCTGATGAGAAAGGCGAACAGAACGGGAACATCGACTCGGAAGTCGAGAAACTCAAAGCTTGGCAAAAATCACGTGCGATCATGGAACCTGGCACCTCTACCAGAATAATTTGTGGTCACAAGAGTATCGCAGCGGCGAGAAATGGTTGCTCAAGACTGCAGAAGAGACAGTATGCCTGTAGATCGCGTGTGCCGGCTATTATGGGCAACTACAACAAAATCAATGTCCGCAAAATTGCCTGGCAGCCCATTGGTCCAGGCATCGCGGGCACCGTTGCGTCACCAACACCCTCGCCCTGCTGATGACTGTGGCAAGTCCACGCAGACAGCATACTCGTCCTATGCTGATGGAGCCACATAACCCGTTTCTCGTCCCACTTTCAGCGGACAAGTGCATGGGAGCCTCAAGCGAGATGCAGTTGATTAGTCGGTGTCGGCTGTTTTGAAACAGTTCAAACAGACCTGCAACAGGCTTTTTATCTGCGCCTCAAACTACTGATCCTCCAACAACTTGTCAATTGGTGCGGCGGTGCCTGCTGCTCGATAGCGCCCGAAGACTCCTGCAAGCGCGGGTTGCTGTGGATCGTCTACGGAGGTGGACTTTCACTGACAAGCAATCGCTAGAGCGGACAAGCGATGGCAAGCTTTTAGCAAGGTCTGGATCCTGCACTACGTCGACGACCTGTCAATCTGTCCCGCTCTTTCTGCGCCACGTCCGCAGGTGGCTTCGTCACCATAAAGTTCTCAACTTAGTACCCATGGCATCACGAAGCAGCTGAAATCGGCTTTGAATTCGCCCCCGGCGCCTTCTTAAACGTGTCGCTCCAGGAAGCGCTTGCGCGGTGTGTCATGATCCGTGGTTGCCGCAGCACTATGCAAGATTTGATCGATATTGTATAATCGACGCTACTTCCTGCTTGAAGCTTGCGAGTCAAAGTGAATCAGCTCCAGCTTCCGTGACGTTTCCCTTCTTTCTCTATTTACTTCCTATCTCTGGTCCTGCTCTTGTATCTCCTACCTGGTCGTCTTCCGCAATTGCGCGCTCGCGAGCATGTTGTCACGTACCTCAATCCTCGCAATAGCTCCTCTGTTGTCACTACTACACACCGCGCTCGCCGTTCCCGAACCTGGCACGCTCGGCTTTCAATTTCACAAGCGTACTGTCAGTGGCGAGCAAGCTCTAGGTCTCAGACGAAGACAGAGCGGCACAGTCCTCTCAGGTCTCGACAATGAGCTTTCTCTTTACCTGATTAATGTCACTGTCGGCACACCTGGCCAAGACTTTTCCTTGCAGCTCGACACAGGCTCGTCAGATATCTGGTTCCCAACCAACAATGCCAACGTCTGCCGAGAAAGCGCAGACAACTGCCCAGTCGGCACATACGACGTCCAGGCGTCAAGTACATACAAGGATCCACAACTTCCTGAATTCCAGATCGAATACGTTGACGGCACTCAAATCACTGGATCATACATTTCCGATACTCTCAGTCTCGGCAACACGCAGTTGACAAACATGACAATGGCAGCTGCGACAAATCTCAACAGTCTGGGAGTGGGCATTATGGGCGTAGGTTTCAGGGCAGACGAATCAGGCGCTACTGGCGCTCAAGGCTCGCAGGGTTTCACTTACCCAAACATAATCGATGTGCTCCAGAGCGAAGGGTTCATCAAGTCTCGAGTGTACTCGCTGTGGCTCGATGATCTGGAGTCGAATACTGGATCAATCCTCTTTGGCGGTGTCGACAGCGACAAGTACACCGGCAACCTTGTGGCGCTTCCGATTCAGCTCGACAGTCAGTCCAACAGCATCACTTCGTTCACTGTGGCATGGACAGGTCTTCAAGTCAATGGCAGCGGCAACAACCTCGACGCGTCTCCCTCTAGCCCAGCCCCGGCGATTCTTGATTCGGGCACCACCGATACCCTTCTACCAGACGACATTGCCGAGCAAATATTCAACGGTGTGGGTGTGACCACCACAGAAAAGTTTGGAAATGTCGTGCCTTGTGAGCTGGCCAACGACGACCTTACCTTCACATTCACCTTCGGCGGAGAGGGCGGACCATCTATTCAGGTGCCACTCTCTGAATTCGTTGTCCCTCTGGAGACCTCGGATGGGCAAACGCCAAAATTCCATGACGGCAAAGACGCTTGCCAGTTTGCCATGGAGGCTGCTGGTTCGGCTCCGATCCTCTTCGGCGACTCCTTCCTCCGAAGTGCGTATGTGGTGTACGATCTGGAAAATCAGCAGGTTGCGCTCGCTCAGCTGAACTCGAAGGCTCAGCAAGGTAGTGGCAACGTTCAGGTGGTAGGTTCCTCTAGCGCGATTCCGGGCGTCAGTTCCACAGCTACTGCGGCGTCTGTTGCTCAGACGATCACCGGAATTCCACGAGAATCGCAAGAAGCCACAGCCACGGGTGATATCCAGTCCGGACAGCAGACATCGAGAAGTGCAACATTCAAGTTTTCGGCGACTGGGTCAAGTTCAGGCTCAAGCTCTACCTCGAGTGGTGCTGCTAGTAGCAATGTGCAGGCTCGGCCAATGCAGTGGCAAGGTCTTGCAAGCTGCGCGGTTGTGGTCTTGGGAATGGTTTTCGGTGGAGGACTGCTATTGTGGTGATTCTAGGGCCAGGCGGGAAAAATCGAGGATACCGGGCACTTGGTAGTGGCCCCGGGACGCGAAGTCGACGGCGTATATGGATATCACTGTCGCGTCACGACAAAGAGCTGTATTGAGCAAAAGTATCCAGCGTTAGAATGAACATACTTGAACCATCTGGTATCGACACGGCTGATATGACGTTCGATAGATTCCTTGTTGAGCGCCTCGTCTTCCAAGGGTTAGGCTTGGCGTTCTTTGCGGTGACTTCCCTCCATAGGGATCGTAATCGTCTCTCCGCGATCTTGAAGATGACCAGACTTGACTTGCACATGCCTATGCAGCCAACACATCGACGCCCAGACGACTTCGCTTTTGCTCGACCACTCCATCCATAGGCATCACTGGCCTGACGGAGAACGATAGGACGAATAGTTTCGCTTGTCTGACTGCGGGCACAAGACACAAGCTTAAAGACCCACCCATCCCTTCCTGCGTTTCTTACAACATATTTCCTGCGAACGTCACCGCGTGCTTGATACATGGCCAGTCAAGGAGGCCTTACACGACGGCGCGGTGCAGGAGGAGGCGGCGGTGCGGGAGGTGCTGAGGATGACACAGCCAGTCGCGTTGCATCACCAACAACCAAACCCAACTACACAGATCGGACACCTGAGACAGCGTACGAGGCCAGCGAGAATGGCCACAAGATCGCATACGACCCCAGAGATATCTCTGAGAATGCCGAGCGGTCGAAACAGCCCAAGTTGACGTTGATGGAGGATGTGCTGCTGCTGGGTTTGAAGGATAAACAGGTATGACATGGTCAACTCCTCGAGATGTGAGACACTAATGCAGGAAGGGCTATCTGTCATTTTGGAACGACAACATATCGTACGCACTACGAGGCTGCATCGTCATCGAGCTGGCCCTGCGCGGCCGGATAAGTATGCAGAACGATTCAGCCCGACGACGATTTCCGCTCGCCGACAGGACGATCGAGGTGATAGATGACACCTTGACTGGCGAGGTCCTCCTCGATGAAACACTGAAGATGATGAAGTCGAGCGAGAAGATGAGCGTGAGCTCGTGGATAGATTTGCTGAGCGGTAAGTCGCACGCGGTTGCAGCCTCGACAGCGTCGACAACGAAACAACAACTAATTGTAGGAAACCAGGCGAGACGTGGAATCTTATGAAAATCGGCTACCAGCTCAAACAAGTCCGCGAGCGCCTCGCCAAAGGCCTCGTGGATAAAGGCATCCTCCGCACCGAGAAGAAGAACTTCCTTCTCTTCGACATGCCCACACATCCCGTGGTCGACACCGCAGCAAAAGACGAGATCCGCAAGCGTGTGCAAAGAGTGTGCTCCCAGCGGACAGTCGTGCTCCCGGCTTCACAGTTCCTGCCGCAAGAGATGGACTTCCGATACCTGCGGACGATAAGCATGGTGTGTGCCGCGTATGCGGCCAATGTGCTGGAAAACGCGCTGGTTACGATGACGCATGAGTCGAGGGAGAGGGCTTTTGCGCAGGTTGATGAGCTGCTCGCCGAGTACAGCCAGTGGCCGTTCGGTAAGCGTGCTGGTGGGCAGCAGGGGATTGGGGCGAATATTGGGCAGGCGATTACGGAGGAGGTTGAAAATAACAAGGACAAGGAGTTGCAGATTGAGGTGTGTATCATGCTGAAATGTTTGATGATGATGCTGACTATCACAGGTCGTCGCTGCTTGCCTGAGCGTTTTCACACGGCTGGACTCACTTCTATGAGCGATCTTCAGAGTATGCGTTCGGTCGCATATGGCACCAGGATGTGCATTACATGTTTCCTACTGTTCCAGACAAGACACGAATGACTCCGACACTGATATGAGGTCGGGACAGCGCAAGAGGCAGGCTGTCTACCGGATGGAAGGCAAGCTTCTGGACCTGCGCCAGCCAGCCACGGGAGGACGCAAACAACGCATGTCGGTGTGTGAAATCACTCACGCCGCTGGGCGAGAGCACACCAACGCTTGATTAGGTGGAACATCACGACGTTGCTTGAATATATCTCACGGCCACAAGAGCTGAAGCAGAGACGTGTTAGTAGCAGCAGGAGATGCCCAAGAACGGGAAACGAAGGACATGAGGCTGCGGCGCCACTTGGCGAGGTCTGCCGTGTCGGGAACGATGGGTAGGTCAAGAGAGTCGACGAAGAGATATCCCAGGACATATTTGCAGGTTGGTGCCGCATCGTTGGAATGGGAAAATGATAACATCGTGCTCAAAACGAATGAGGATGTCGTTGCCAAAAAATTCTTCAAACCAGCCCAGGTGATATTGCTGAACAGCGGCACACGACAGACCACCTTCTATTAGTCGTTCCACTGCTGTGGCACTTCCGCTGTACCGTCAACGCGAGGCCTCATGATGCAGTCAAGCGGTACGAGATGATACAGGAAGATTTCGTCTTTGGGGAGTACGAGTACAATGTACATAACCATCTTATGTACAGCTCGCTTTTACGACCCTTGTCTTGTCCAATTTGTCCATCTGTCGTCTCTTCATCTCCATTCCAACGTCACAACGATGACCCACAGTCCCTGACCGAAACACATACGAATTCGCCCAGCTTCCAACCTTCGCCGGACGCTAAGATGCGGCCATCATCGCAATGCACACTCAGCTTCCGCCAGCACTCACTGTTAGAACCTCACGCATCAGTATTTCCCGCTCATGAGCCGAGGTCAGTCTCTGCCTTCCAGTCACATGGAGTCAGTCCGCCGGGGAGCGCGGAAGCATGTGCCTCTGTCGTAGAGCGTCATTGACTTGTTCGGTGCACTTAGGGTGACTTATGATGAGCTATGTCGCGAGTGCTTGTTGCTGTCGGCGTATAGTGACGTGATGCGGCCATCCTGGCTGGAATCGATGTTTCTCGACGTCGTTGGTACGGATAGGCGGCGCTGGCTCGCCGGTCGCTCTGTGAGGCCGCTATCAATGCCGGCGGTGCGAGGCGACACTGCTTCAGTGTCTGTGGGACCGGCACTTAGTCGGCCTCGAGCCAGCGAGGCAAGTTGCTGCCACATACTATCGGCTCAGCGAGCTCCAGCATTGCATTCCCATGCGCGCGAATCTACCAAGCAACAGTCGCCTGTCTCTCGACTAATGCTTGGCCCCCCCGAGCGCGCTGGTAAGCTATTTTGTGAGCCACTCCCGAGATTTGGAGTCACAGTGAGATGCACGGCACCGTCGTGCTCTCCTCACGCCAGACTCCGCCAAAGGCTTTAGCGTTCGACATCTGCCATCCTCCGTCGTTCGATCTCTGCCACCCTTCCGCGTTCGATGTTTGCCATTCCTCGACGTTTGACATTTGCGATTCTGCAGCGGCAGTATTCCTCCAGCGCTGAATTTCTCCAGCTTCGAGTACTTTATGGTGAGTCTGTGGGCGCAGCCTTGACAGCCACTCGGGAAACAAAATCCCCAGGTCCAATGCTTCCTCAAAGTTGTGGTCTCTAGCGATGGTCCCACTGCCGCTCTGAACCCGCTGTCGTGTGCGACAAAGCTGGTGGCAGTCTGGAGTTGGGAAAGCATCCAGAGTGGTTGTCTCGATCTCGAGACTCGGCCATGGTTCTCCATCGTCCTACATGTCATGAAACCACGTCTGCCTCACAGTCTCTTGTGAATGGTCGACGAGCCAGCTTGCGACCGTTGTCACCCAAGTCTCCCGCGGCCTGCGTCGGGGAGGTATCCTACGCGATTGTCGTTCCCGTGCACCCACCCCTGGATTCGAAGATCTCTCCACTCGTTATAACCGTTTTGTGGAACTAAATCAGAAATCCACCTGCGCGCTTCATGCAGGGGAATCAAATAAAGCCAGCCATGCAGAAGAGGATATATTCGGATGGCCCTGATGTACATCCCCTTGACACTGGCGGCCTCCGAGTATTTGGGTCCTCGGGTGGTCGACAATAAAGGCCACGCGTGCCTGACGCTTTTGGGTTTAGTATGTCGGATACTTCATTGTACGAACATGGAACTTGAGTTGATTGGGCCCTATGACAAGCTGCTGCCTGCCCGGCTCTTCGCCAGCCAACTCATCTTTGTATTCCTATGTCCTGTTGTTGTAGTTGTAGTAGTTGTGTTGCACCACCGACCGGGAAGGATTCCGGATGGTGGTAGCCTCCGAGGTACATAGTCCTCGGGTAGGTCCAGGCTGTTTGCCTGGATTATTTTGTGTTGGCCTCTCTTCTTTATAACGGGCAGCCCTGATGCATTACGCACGAGATCATCCTGGATGGGTACAGGTGATCGTTTATCCGTGGCTCCCTATTTCCCTGCAGGGACGTTTGTCCCCGTGGCGTTGAGGCCTGGGTGGGAAAGACGCCATGTTTATTGATTCGGATTTTCATTTGTTTTGTGGAGGTGATGGTGGTGTGAGTGTTGGAGCGATAGTGATGGTGGTATAAATGTTGGAGCGATAGTGATAATGTTGGTGGACTGTGTCGATTCGTATGATGGACAGCCTGTAATGAATTGGCTCGAAGATGTCGGGCATAGGAGGTGTTGGTCCTGGAGGTAGAGTGGTTGCAGACCAGCTGCAGAAAGAGTGACAGATAGGGGGCGGCTTTGGACGGAGGAAGCCGCCCCGGAAGAGAAAAAAAGATCTGGAAGGTGAGGGCGGGAAGGCTGCTTTATAGCCAGAAAGAGTTGAGAAAAGGATAGCTGGACTCAGTTCCGATGACTCGAAACTGGATATCAGGCTTGTTGAGAAACATCAGCGGAAACCTACAAGCGAGTAGTCACAGGCGGAGCGGAAAGTATGTGAGCAGCTTGAGCATATTTCTTGACTTGCATGTGAAAGTCGATGGGGCGAGACGACGGTCGAAGAAGCGACCAGCTGATGTTGACTTTTCCGGCTGGAAGTGTGTGGCAGATGAATGGCACGTACGTACGGCGCACCCAGCAATGGAAACAGGAGCAGATGCCCTTCTCTTGGGTGTGTCTGCGTGCTTCGCCCAGAAGCGTGGCAAGAGTGGCAGTGCATCAAGCGATCTGTTGCAGTCCGAAGAAGGTCGTAGATTGTGTACAAGTACATAGAGTACATCCTAACGTGTCGTCAAGTGATTTGCGAAAGTCGGCACATCAATCACTCGTTGGCTGTTTCCTAGTCCCGGACTGATCTTCCTCCTGTCTACCGACGCTCTCACTGACGTCGATCTCAACCAACTCTTGCGTCCTCGCGAGCCAGTCCCGAACGGGCCCCGTACTGTATGTCGCTTTTTGAGTTGCCTCTGCCTCTGCCAGCCTATTCTCCTGACCTTGCCTTGCCGCCTGAGATAGGACGCCGGCGATCAAGCTGACGGATCTCAAGCTGTCGTCGTTGGCCGGGATCGGATAGGTCACCCACGCAGGGTTCGCGTCGGTATCGATGATGCCGATGGTCGGTACAGTGTTGAGCCCACATTCGTGTAGACAAACTGGGTTCTCGAGGGGATTCAGGCAAACGAGGAGATCGGGACGAATGACGCTGTGTTTCCCCTTCGAAATTAAGTCATCGTAGCTTGGGATTTGCTTGTCGTTGACGTCGACAACTTTGACTGCACAGTCCCGCAGCAGTTGCTGGCCGTTTGTCAAGGTTCCGGGCACCCAGCGGTCAAATATGTGGTAGCCCTTTGCTCTTTGCGCAGCTCTGGTGACTATCGGGGCAAAGTTATCTCTCGTGCCGATGAAGAGGATTAGACCACCGCGGTAGGCCACGTTCCGTATGACTTTGGCTGCGCGCTGGAGGTACGCGAATGTTTGATCGAGACTGATGATGTGTATTCCATCTCGAATGCCGAAGATGTAGCTGCTGTTACCGGGATGCCACAGAGATGTGTGGTGGCCGAGATGGGTCTGGTGAGCGAGAAGATCGGGTAGTGTCAAAGCCTCTGGTGTCGGAGGACGTTCCAAGATGTCGCTCGGGTTATACGTTTGGGTGAGATGGCTTCCCACCCGGTTCGGGGCAGACGCGGCACCCTTCTGCTTTTTGATTGCTTGGAGCGCCTTTCGGTTTGTTCTACGGCTGCTCTTGGCGGGAGGTGCTTGGACCAGAGCGGTTGGATCTGCGGTGACGCCGCCTGTTGCAGCCGATACGTAGGCACCGACTTCGCGCTGTGTTGCTGATATTGAGGATTGAGATGACTGCAGGCTTTCGAGGACAGCTCTTGTTCGAGGGGTGGGAGGAAGACCGGTGGTATCTAGCATGCTTGAAGCCTCATCTGGATGTCCAGGGAAAGTCGTCTGGCCCTGGTACTCGCCGGCTGGAGGTTGCAAGCTCCTCTCGTTGCCGCTGATGGTGGTCGCATAGCAGGCACTCTTCGGTCTCCATGACTTTGCTATAGTTGTTCGCCCTTCGAGGGTGTCAGTAAGCCTAGACCTTGAGACCAAGAGGAACTCACCGTGACGGGCGCAAAATTGTCTGATGATCATGATTGCGGCTGGATGAGAGGAACCAAAGTCGACCTCTGCAAAATGAAAGTCTACATCACCAGCTTCCAAAAAGCACTCCACCAAGTTTGGCGCGGGACAGATAAATGTCCTAAAGAGGAAGCTACGCTAGCTGCTTCGGGCATGGGTACACGCCTGCCCTGTCCCGACATTATCGAAGTTCTCATTGCTCTGCACTAGTATGTACACTGCACACTACCTACTCTAACTCTGCGAGATTCACTATTGTGAGTACTGTAAGCATTCAAGCCTAGGAACAGGTCTTGTGATTAGCCTGAGCTGTGCGTGAACCTGAAACTTTGCTTATCAGGTCCGAATGGTAAGAAACGGTAAGGCTCGAGGCGGGGAGTACCATGTCTCCTGTCAAATTCATGAAGCAACCAATCCTCTTGACCAATACCTCGGATATGACTTGTCATTCTTTGCTTCTCTGCACTGGCCTTGACCCTCAGATGGCAGTTTCCTCTTGATTCCTCGAACTACATATTCACTTTTTCAACTAGTCGTAGCGCCTTCTCCCAAGCACCCGCAACACCGGCATGTCGGAGAGAAGACTATAGTTACAGCTGCATCGACCTTGAGAGCACAAAGCTGTGCCCGCCATGGGCCGAGTCAAAGCAACAACACCAGTGAGTCTCTCAGGAACTGCAGTGCAGGTCTCGGTCACTAAGACGACCAGCCACGTCGAAGCTTCAATCCCAAAAAACAGCACGTTATGGTCGCCCTACGCTACCAGCAGACGAACTCGTCAAGTACAGTCCGAAGTTGCGACATGAAAGGCTGATGAACTTCCCGTACCGAGGGTCTCACTTACGGCCTCGAATGAGGTCGGTTGTAGTCTCGGTCCACGGAGCCTGTCGTGGCAACAACTCATCTAATCCCAATTCTCGCGCATCATTTGGTGTCTTCTTCGGCAACAACTGTGAGTGGAACTCTTGCGGTGTGTTGGACCCAAGGGATCCTCAAACAAACTCCCGGGCTGAGCTCGAAGCCGTGCGGAATGCCATCGTCATCTTTCTGAAGCGGCAGGCCAACGGCGAGTTCGACGGATGGCGGGAGCTGGTCATTCAGACCAACAGTGAATATGTTGCGAAGGCATTTAGTACTCACATCTGGAAGTGGGAAATGAATGGAGGGCGTAAGTCAGACGGTAAACCAGTCAAGCATCTTGACCTCATTCGCGATATTCATCGCGCCATATCTGAGATGGAAGAGTACATGGCCGTCCGATTCTGGAGGATTGTCCGTCGATAGATCTCTGAAGCAGATGCTCTTGCTCAGCGAGCCCTGGACATCACTGTCGATTCAGGGTATGAAGACAATTGAAGACACGTCGATTGCGCGGTTTCTCAACGCTCGCCTAGTGTGCTTGGATGCCGTTCATTTGTGATCAGCCGATGCTGTTGTTTGACATTACTGTAACAAGTTTATAGCGAGATCCTGTACATTACTGTTCAAGCTGTCTAAGACAGCGCCGCTCTTGCGCATATCGACCACTTGTACCTGACGACGGCGTGCTCTCTCTCCGCGAGCCCGCCTTGCCGAACATGCGGTAGGATGAAACCCATGTCGAGCAATTTGTGGTCGAGACCGACGGCGCAGCTCAAGCTGGAGGCCAAGAGAAAATAGGAGATTGCCTTGGTAGCTTGCCCTCACTGATTGGCCCCGGAGCCCCTGGGAAATTGTTGCGGGTCGCGCTTTCCACCATATCAAACCGCTCTGCAAGCACCTCGTACAGAAGCAGCTCAAGCAAAATGGGTGAATTGCAGGCATAACGAGGTGCTTTCGCTAACCTCTAGCACGTTAGCAACGTGAGGCTTTGCGCCCCAAAAATGGCTGCTAGGGTTCTAGGTCTCTCGCCTGCCTGGCTACCGCCCCGGGTCTCCCAAGGAAGGAACGTTTGTCGGTCGTTCTTTCTGTAACTTCCCCTGTATCAACCTCCCTCTTCCCTTTCGTCTTCCTCTCTACCAGCACTTCTGTACTCGCTGCCACCAGTCACTCGTTCATTCCCATTCCAGCAGCAGCGTCGTTCTGCTTGATTCCTTCAGCACCCAACGGGCTGTCCACTCTCTTTTGATCTGCATACCGCACGAAGTCAACTCGCATTCCAGCCCTATACCAAGCCTCCGAGCAATTCAAACGCGACACTTTCCGCTCACAACAACTCCCGAGACCTTCACGTAGAAGTCTCGCCCACGAACCCTCGAACTCTCACCACAAGCACCAACACCCAACCGAACCACCAAAATGCGCTTCTCAATCACCCTCGCCACCGCTTCCCTCTTCTCCCTCGCGGCCGCCAACGTTCAACTCGGCGCTATCCCCATCACCAAGCTCTTCGCGCGCGCCGACATCACCTGCGAGTCTGGCGACATCGTCTGCGGCGAGACCTGCATCCCGGAGAGCTACACCTGCTGCCCGGACAAGCTGGGCGGGTGCAAGGCAGACGAGTTGTGCCAGAAAGGCGACAATGATGAGTACGGCTGCTGTCCCGAGGGCGAGATCTGCTCTGGGGATGGTGGAGCGGAGTTCATTGATGAGAAGGCTAGCACAACCAGTACCGCTTCCAGCAGTTCAGCCACTGGGTCCAGTAGCGATGAGCAGAAGGCGTCTGGCGCAGGTGCCCTGAGGGCTGGCAGCGTTGTTGTGGCTGTTGCTGCTGCTGTTGCGATGCTGTAAATGTGTGACGGTTCCATGCGAACGGCCAGGCATGGACGCTTGGATTCCCGCACAGACCTCATGTCGACCAGAGATACCCCTTCACAACCTCACAAATCTCACCACGATCTATTCGATCTCAAAGCCGCCATTTCTTTGAGAACATATTTTGGGTACAGCTGGGGACTTACATGTATGATTCGGAGGCACGAAAAAGAGAGAAGAGGCGTGTGCCAGGATCGTGTAAAGTGTCATAATACCAAGCGAAGGCGCCTATGCTGGAGCAATTAGTCGGAGTTGGAAAGCGAGACAAAGCTGTCAACACGGACAAATGTGCAGATCCTCTTGTATTTATTGAAGTCCCTGCGCCCCGTTCTAGGCACCTGGAGAGTAATGCAAATCTGTTCGTCCTGTACTACTCCCACCAAAGCTTCCAAATGTCTTCGTGCTCGGTGCTCAGCTCGCTGCCATCAGCCTCATGTCGTGTCCTGTCTTGCTGGGACAGCTTCGATCTCACCATAGAGGCTGTGCCTTAGCCCTTCTTCTCATGGTGTGGACGCGACGTGTTGTTTGAAGCGTCGGTGGTGCACATCAGCGCATCTGCTAATGTTGGGTCCTCCCGTGGTGCAATGTAGCTGACTGATTAAATGGCACCCTTCGCGATAGTCTGCTTGGTAGCCTTCGATGCGGCACATCGTGCTGCGTACCAACGGTCGTCATTATCGTCCAGCACAGGGGGACCTTGGACTTCTAACATGATTGATGTCTAGCATTTTCGCATTCATTCGTCCAGGTTGATTTCACAAGCCTCAGCTGCGTAGCAAATCTCACCCGCCAGCAATACCCCGCAAAGTCTCCCAGTCCACCCCGTCGAGCTTGCTGCCCTTGTACCTAGAAAGCGCATCGGACCCGTTCACAAGTCTACCGTAAGCCAATCGTCGCGCCATGATCGAGTCCTTCGCGCCAGGCGTCTTGGACGCCTCGCCGTGTAGGAGGGCTTCCTCGAACCACGCCTCCTCCTCAGTCGTGAACGATAGGCTGATCAGCTGCAGAGCTGCAGATGTGCGCTCGTCGCTTGCTTTTGAGGTGTATACGTGCGCTATGAGCTTCTCGAAGAGATTCTTATGCTGTGGATGCGACTTTGCGAAGTAGTAGGCCTCGGTGGTGTTGGTCCCAGCGAGGAGATCGAAGTAAGCGTACAGCGCGCTCGAGTCCGTCAAGGGCGGACGCACGGTCAAGTAGAACGCCATAGCGAGCGCGTTATCGCATTTCGGGTGTTTGAGCAGCACCGTGAGAACCTCATCGCTAAATGTAAGCGGAATCAGTGACGGGTCAGTCAAATACTCCAACGCCTGAGGGAAATGGCACTGATCGAGCTGCCATAACCCTGTGACCAAGACCAAATATTTCTGCGGAATAAAGCTTCGCTCTGCGAATGTCTGCTGCAGGGCTTGCTTGCGCGTGTCGAGGATGAGGTAGTAGAGGAGCGCGAGTTTTTGCTCGTCGCCAGCTTGTGCTTTGAGGATGGCTTTCCACGTTGCGCGGAGTTCGGCGTTGGATTTTGGTGGGTATGATTTGGTTGGCTTCGGCAGACGGAGCGCCGTCCACATGCGATCGAAGAAGAGCTCGCCGCCTAGTTCTTTGCGGTGCTTGAGGGCGGCTTCTGCATGCTTCTGGTCGGGGGACTGGTCGGGTTTGGTGTGGAAGACGGCGTCGAAGTTTTGCCAGTCGTACATTCCGGCGACTTTCTGAGACCGCAAGATCTACACAGACGGTCAACAACGTGGTCGCCGCTGAACGATATGGAGGTGTGCAGCACCGGCGCAGTGATCCAGGCACTCTGCAGCGTCTGGGGGAGTTTCGTAAAGGTAACGGTCGCAACTGACTGAGCCAATCACATACCGCTGATGCGTCAACTGCTGACTCCACCATGACCTTCCCTTTTGAGCCGCGGTACAAACATTGCCTCCATCGCATGTACGAGCGCACTCAACAACGACAGACTAACCGACAGCAACCACTCGCCATGGCGTCGGCCTCTCCAGCTCGTCCGACGCGTCGAGCTGCGCGTAGAAATGTGGTAGTGGAGGAGGACTCGGAAGATGAGCTGAGTATGGTGCAAGAAGAACCAGATCAAGAGTTTGCTCCAGTACCAAAGCGTGCCAGCCCACGAAAGTCAACGCGACGACAGACCTCTGCAGAGGCAGCGCCATCGCCTAAGAAGTCTACGAGAACACGTCGAACGCGTGCCAGCGAGGGCATCGAACCTTCCCAGATATTTGACGCCGAGGAAACAGTCCCAAGCATTGAACCACCTTCTCCCACAAAGAAAGTCGCTTCACCGCGAAAATGGAAGAGCGCGGCGCCCACGCGAAGCAGACGATCGTCTGCGGTGCCGTCAGTCACGCCCGCACCGCAAGATGATGCGTCCGAGATTGGCATCCAGCTCGAGGCACCTTCTACACCGCTGGCCGATATCACCTCCAAAGCACTAAATCGGCCTCCTCCCTCCGCTACGAAAGTGAAGCCGGTCCAACATGTCGAGCCCGAACGAGTGCTGGAAAAGCCTATGGATATCGTTATTCGCGCCAGATCACAAGTTTTGCCAGTGGTGGAGGAGCCAACTGGACCGAAGTCACGTATGGTCATCCGCCAGCTCGTCATGACCAACTTCAAGAGTTACGCTGGCCGTCAAACCGTCGGTCCGTTTCACGCTTCGTTCTCTGCTGTCGTGGGCCCCAACGGCTCAGGCAAGTCAAATGTCATTGACTCGCTGCTTTTCGTGTTCGGCTTCCGGGCGAGCAAAATGCGGCAGGGCAAGATATCAGCATTGATTCATAGCTCAGCAAACCATCCAGATCTCGATTTCTGTGAGGTCGAAGTTCATTTTCAAGAGATCGTTGATCTTCCCGGAGGCAAGCACGAGGTAGTTCCTGACACTGCTATGGTTGTATCACGACGAGCTTTCAAGAACAACTCTAGCAACTACTACCTGAACGGACGCACGACCAACTTTACAACTGTCACGACTTTGTTGAAGGACAAGGGAATTGATCTTGACCATAAGCGCTTCCTCATTCTGCAAGGCGAGGTCGAGTCAATTGCATTGATGAAGCCAAAGGCACAGAACGAGCACGACGATGGTCTTCTAGAATATCTGGAAGACATCATTGGCACATCAAAATACAAGACTCCTATCGAGGAGGCCGGTGTGGAACTTGAGAATATGAACGAAGTCTGTATCGAGAAGCAAGGACGTGTTCAGCATGTTGAGAAGGAGCGCAACGCTTTGGAGGACAAGAAGAACAAGGCCCTGACCTTCATCCGGGACGAGAACGAGCTCGTAGAGAAGCAGTCGACTCTCTATCAGATCTACATCGCCGAGTGCGAGGACAATGCCCAAGTCACAGAGGAGGCAGTCGAGCAGATGCAGGCTCAATTGAATGCTGAACTTGAAAAGCATGCAGGCGAGGAAGACGGCATACATGAGCTTGAGAAAGCCTTCAAGAAAGGCTCGAAGGAGTTCGAGGCCATGACCAAGGCAACGCAGGAGTTGGCCAAGGACAACGCAAAGCACGACAAGGAAAGCGTGAAGTTTGACGAGAAGCGCAAGTTCATCGCTGGCAAGCAAAAGAAAGCGGAGAAGACGTTGTCATCCAGTCGGTTCGCTGCCTCTGATGCCGCGAATTCTGTCGAAAAGCACACCGATGATATCGAGCGCAAGTCAAAGGAAGTTGCAGAGCTCGAAGCAAGTATGCACAAGGAAGAACAAGAGCTTGCAGTCATCCGTGAGGGCTTGAAAGGCAAGACTCAGGGATTTTCAGACCAGATCGCTGCAAAGCAGAAGTCTCTGGAGCCTTGGAACGAGAAGGTCAACCAGAAGCAGTCGCAAGCTGCTGTTCTTCAATCAGAGCTCGATATTTTACTTGAGAAGGGAAAGTCTGGCCAGAAAGCCATTGAAGAAGCCCAAGCCAAGATTGAAAGCATCCAGACTCAGCAGAGTGAGAAGGCTGCAGAAATCGAGCAGCGTCAAAAGGAGAAAGCCCGCTTGGAGAAGGACATAAGGAAGCACCAGGACGCGCTCCAAAAGCTGGCAGCCAGTGAGCCCGAGGTCCGATCGCAGGTGTCGAGTGCTCGCCAGAAGGCTGAAGAAGGTCGTGCCAGTCTTCAGACAAGTCAGAATCAAGGCAACGTGTTGAAAGGCTTGCTACGCTTGCGAGACACGGGTCGCATTGATGGCTTTCACGGTCGCTTGGGTAATCTTGGAACGATCGATCAGCAATACGATGTCGCAATCTCGACCGCCTGTCCAGCTCTCGAGAATATGGTCGTCGACACTGTCGAAGCCGGCCAGCAGTGCATCGAGCATCTCCGGAAGAACAATCTCGGACGAGCAAATTTCATTCTTCTAGACCGACTTGCCCAAAAGGACTTGTCCCCGATCAAGACACCCGAGAACGTGCCTCGACTGTTCGATCTCATCAAGGCAAAGGACAAGAAGTTTGGGCCTGCCTTCTACAGCATTATGCGCGATACACTCGTTGCCGAGAACCTAGAGCAAGCCAACAGGATTGCTTACGGCGCCAAGCGCTGGCGCGTTGTCACTCTGGACGGACAATTGATCGACGTTTCAGGCACAATGAGTGGCGGTGGCACGCGGGTCGCTCGGGGCGCAATGTCTTCCAAACTCAGCTCCGATACGACGAAAGAGCAGGTCCAGCAGTACGAGGCTGAACGAGATGCAATAGAACAGCAGTTCGATGCCTTCCTGGAACGCCAGCGTGATCTGGAAAATAGCCTGAGGGAAAAGCAAGAAGAGCTGCCCAAGGTGGACACGGCTATACAGAAATGCAACCTGGACGTCAGCAATCTTTCACGTAATTTGGTGGATGCTGAGAAACGCGTTCAAGACCTCACAGCTGAGCTCAACAACACGTCCGCAGACGACGCCCAGATTAAGTCTCTTGAGAAGCAAATCGCCAACACAAGAAAAGAGATTGATTCGCTGAAAGCGGAGACCGCCATGGTTGAAGGTGAAATCGAAGCTCTGCAGAACAAGATCATGGAAGTTGGCGGACTTCGGCTCCGTAGCCAGAAGGCTACTGTCGATGGTCTGAAAGAGCGCATCGACCTGCTTAACGAGGACATCTCTACTGCTGAGGTGGGAAAGACAAAGAACACCAAGCTCCACACGAAGCACGAGAAAGCTCGGGCGGACGCGGAGAAGGAGCTCGAGACTCTGGCTACCGATCTGGAGAAGCTTGAAGCAGACGTCGCTGCTCAGGCGACAAACACATCGGATTCGAAACAGCGGCTTCAAGCTGCGCAGGATGAGCTGAGTGTCAAGAAAGATGAATTGGCTGAAATCAAGTCGAGTTTGGACAAGCAAACGGCTCAATTGAATGAGACTCGAGCAGCGGAAATCGAGATGCGCAACAAACTGGAGGAGAACCAGAAGATACTCGGCGACAATAGCAAGAAGAATCGATACTGGAAAGAGAAGCTCTCGAAGCTGGAGCTGCACGACATTGCCGACCTGGAGGTGCCCGTAGAAGCACCTGCTGTGCCTGACGAAAACGCTATGGACGTTGACCAGGCTGAGGAAGGAACTACCAAGGCGGTCGAAGCACTCGGTGCTGATGCCGACGCTATGGACGTCGATGGGGCGCCACCTACTTCGCCTTCTCAACACGATACCAGCATACAGCAGTCACGCAGACAACTACCAATCTACACTCGAGACGAACTTGAGGACAAATCGAAAGACCACCTGGTCGCATCAATTGCTGCCTTGGAGGAGAAAGTCTCCAACGCCTCTGGAATCGATCTGTCGGTTATTGCAGAATATCGACGTCGATGCCAGGAAGTCGCGTCACGAACACTGACCTCAACGCCTCATTGAAGTCCAGGGATAGTGCGAAAAATCGCCTCACAGATCTTCGGTCGATGCGTCTCACACAATTCATGACTGGCTTCACCACTATCTCGCAGCATCTCAAGAGCATGTATCAGCTCATTACTTTGGGTGGAAACGCCGAGCTGGAGCTGGTCGATTCTCTCGATCCGTTCTCGGAAGGCATCCTATTCAGTGTCATGCCGCCCAAGAAGAGCTGGAAGAATATTGGCAATCTCTCTGGAGGGGAAAAGACGCTGTCTTCGCTCGCCCTTGTGTTTGCCCTTCATGTATACAGACCGACACCACTGTATGTCATGGATGAGATTGATGCCGCTTTGGATTTCCGCAATGTAAGTCTATCCCATCCACGTCCTCCCCTCAAACATACTCCTTTTCCCCAGACCACGAGTCTAACACGACGACAGGTCTCAATTGTCGCCGGTTACATCAAAGAACGCACCAAGAACGCCCAATTCATCGTCATCTCCCTACGCAACAACATGTTCGAGCTCGCTGAGCGACTAGTCGGTATCTATAAGGTCAACCACATGACGAAGAGCGTCACGGTGGAGAACAGAGACTACCTGGGCATGCAGCGCGAGGAGCGCTTACGGGCTGCGAGGGCCGCACAAGCGAGAGCATTGGCGTTACAACAGCAGACGCAAACGCAGAGACCGGGCACGGCTGGGTCGTTAGGCTCGAGCCAGGTCCCGCAGCAGAAGACGCAGCAGCAGAGCTCGCAATGAGAGGACCATGTGGCGCAAAGGATCGTTCGTGTGTAATGAGACCATGATCAGAATTTGGCTCCAGGGATATGGCCACGCATTGGGTAGAGGCTGGTTGTTGTATGTACAGAACAGAACAGTGTTCCAGCGCCTGAGTCCTTTTCACACGATCTTCAATCTTCGTCTCTTCATCTCGCACCAGAAATCGGAGCCGCTGACATACAGGCATGCTCGAAGGCTGATAGTGATGGTCTACTATGGGCAAGTCGGATCAGAGTGATCAAGACATTCACATGTTTTCTCTACTATATCCTAGTCAACCGGCCCTGCAAAAAGCATTTGTCAACCGGTCGTGCATACGTCTCACTTGTGCGATGGGTCGTGCCTGTATCGCCAAGGTGTACCGGGCCTCATCCCTCGCTCTTGTCTTGAACAGACAGTCGCGCTCGCCGTCTCGGAGCATTCGCGTTGAGGTCTCCCTCGCACCTGCCGGTCCCGTTGCCTCGCTCCTGCCTGTTGACACTGTTTACCTTCCTGCGTCGCACCTTCTTCCCGTTCTGCTGAAGCCATCGCGCCTTCTCCCTCTTCACGACGACTCGGTCGCTCTTCCTTGCTCGGCAGACACCATATTGCTTGCGAATTTCTACGCTGGCCTTGGCGACTGAGGTGTGATTTCCGACCTACACACCTGCCTGGGTGCAAGGTGAAATGAGTGATGGTCGATGCTGATGCCCACGAGCCGCTAAGAAGATCAACCCCTCCTCTTATGCAGCCTTGAGCCAAGGGTGCCCCAAAGCCTCACGCGCGGTGATCCGGCGCGAAGGATCCATATAGGTCATGCGACAGACGAGGTCCCGGAACTGCGCGTCTACCTGCTGCCACCCAACAAATGGGTATCTCGGCTGTATCTCGTTGAAATAGCAGAGCAGTTGCTTGAAACGTAAGACGCATGGGTTGTCGTCTCCGCCATAGGACGCGGCGAAGCCCTCGAAGTCCTTCGTGTCGGCAGCAAAGTATGACAGGTGGCGATGGAGGATCTGGTCGTCCTCGCCAAGATGCTTTGGGGAAGCGTGGATGGCATCTTTGGGAGTGAAGATCATGCGACCGGTCCATACGAAGATTGCCTGTTGGATGGTGTTTAGACTCATGTAGCCAATGTGATGTCATGGACTTACCAAGATGGCGAAGGAGTAGACATCAGATGGAGTGTTCTGAATACCTCGGGCCCAGGCCTCGGGCTTCTCCAGAATTTGTTGCCCGACAGAAGGTGCCCTAAGCCTTTGGCATTGGGTGGAAGCACCACGGCGCCCTCCAGGTCGGTGATTTGGACATCGCAGCAGCCGGGCTTGCCGTCTGGCCGTGTAAAGGCGTTCATAACGACGTTTGTGGGCTTGATGTCTGTACATCACGTCAGTGTCCGGGCATAGAAAGCTTGCACAGAGGATAATATTGACCTGTGTGTAGTATGTTCTGGTCATGCAGATCAGCGAGGCCAGTGAGGGCATCCCTGATGATCGCCTTTCTCGCGGGCTGATCAAGGGCGATAGTGCGGACATGATGAAGTACGTGCTTGAGGTACGGGAAAACGAAGATCTGCCGCGCAGGAATGCTGTCCACTGCTGTTCGTACGTGAGGAGAGTGCTCGACGAGTTTCTGCAGCTGAGTGATGTCGTCGAAGTCGCCAGGGAGGATATCCTTGAGAATGAAGTTTTTGCCCTCGAGTCTATAGTTGAATCAGCTTCTCAATCGCCTATAGCAAGTCTTGAACAATGTTTTAAAGGCATGTAGACTTACTTTGCACGATACACACACCAAAGCCTTCCCGCCGCAGATCGCTGTTGGAGAATCCCGTCAATTATGTAGCGCTTGCCGAGCACTGAATCTAGCGATGAGCCTTTGGCCAGTGGCTGCGGTCCAGTGGTGGCAGTCTAGCGCGATGGCCGAAACAGTTTCTTTACCCAAGAAAGGGACGATGAGCAGCGAGTTGCACAAGTATAGACTGACGCAGGCCGCAAACAAAGCGTCCGCGCTGACGATTGGACCGCGCGGGTGGCCATATGGATAGGGGATGGACGAGTCGAAGTCTTGACAAGTATTCGAAATTTGAAGCCTCCGATCGTAGATTAAGAATATGGCTAAAGTGCTAGTAACGTCCATGTGAAGGAGCGAGCCAGGTGATACCTCATCCGTACATCCCGCAGATACCAAGTTTTCAGTTGAAGTGTCGAAGATATCGTGACAGCATGAATCTGGAGATAGTGTAAACCTGACATAAAGCCTTCCCTGTTGTGTGCTCGATCCATAGGGCACCTGCCCGCTCGAAGCATTTAGATAGCGAGAAGCGATGGCCAACCGATAGCTTGATTTTCCAATACAGATCACTCTCCCAGTGAAATCATACCCGCACTCCTCAACTTCGCCGCCAGCTCAGTATTCATAAAATCATAGTGCGGATCCGGTATACAAAAGTCGCTGTTGTTGAGCAGTGTAGCCGCTGTTGGTCGGTCTTCTGGTATACTATAGCAACAAGTCAGCATCTCTTCATCACTGATCACAGGAAGGGGTCAACTCACATCTCAAAACAATTAAACATAAAATTCAGCCCCTCGGTACTCGCCGAGTCCCTCACATCATCTGGGATAGGTGGCGCCTGGTTCAGATTTCCCAGCTTGAAGATTGCCCCAATCGCCTCCTCCCGACTCCAAGGCCGCTTGCCTGCAAACATTTCCAGCACCACACAGCCCAGCGACCAGATATCGATCTTCGCGCTGTAGCCCTGACCTTGGGACCGAACGACCTCAGGCGCCATCCAGAACACGGAGCCTTGCATCGAGTTCGTCACGTCGTTGCCGTAGATGTTGTCTGACTTCTTGGAGATGCCGAAATCCGTGATCTTGCAGGTCCCGTCTGTGTCCAACAGGATGTTGTCAGCTTTGAGATCGCGATGCAGGATGCCCTCCTCGTGGAGATATGCCAGTCCCTCCAGCGTCTGGCGAGTGAGCGACCGCACAACAGACTCCTCGAACTTGCCGTGCTTGCGCAGACAGGAGCCGACAGAGCCACCAGAGATATACTCGAGGTAGATCGAGATACTGAACTCGCGACGGTCACAGCCCAGGTACTGCACAATGTTAGGATGTTCAAGATCCTTCATTGTCTCGATCTCAATGTCCAGGGCCGCGACCATCTCCTTGATGCGGTCCTTATCCCCGCCGGAGACCTTCTGGTTGACCTCGACTTGTTTGACCGCAAGAAAGTCGCCTGTCGTGGCGTTCATGCCTAAGTACACTCGTCCGTAGGTGCCCTTACCGATGAGCTGACCGCGAAGGATCTTGAAGGTAGTGGAGCGCTTGGGCGGCTGGTCTTCCTTGGGCACATCTTCTTGCGGGATCGGGTCGAGTGTGCTTAGTCGAGCGCCGGCCTTAGGCTTGATCATCTGGATGTTCGCGCCCCAGAGCTTGGTGGACTTCCGGCGTTGAAGGCCGGAGGCTTGTGCTGCAACGGGCTCGACGGCAGGGCCGGGTCTAGCGATTGATGATGCACGCTGAACGCCGTCTACGTTCCGCCGTTGAGCGACTTCACGAATGGACTTCATTCTGCCGAGTCCGCCAGACTTCCCCAGCTGCCGCTGAGCAATGCTTGTTACTGTCTGCTGATCTCTAGCCTTCAGCGTAGACTCGTCTGAGCCGAGTGTGTCCGACTCATTTCTCCGTTGTTTCGAAAAGTCGATGTTAAGGTCGTCCGATCCGAATGTTACTCGAGTCCGTAACGACGGTGTAGTCTCTACAGGCGTCTGACCCTTGCCTGCCTCCTCCATGAACGGCTTATCGAGATCGACGCCCGGGAAGAACTCATCGAGGTTCTCCACGACGTTCTCCACAGTCGGACGACTAGCCCAGATGTCACTGTGCAAGAATGAGTTGCGTCGCCCGAGACCACCTCCTGGCGAGTATGCTGACGCTGATGCCGAAGCAGACTCTGAGAAGCTCCCATCAGAATAGCTTCGTTCTTCGCCGGCGCTGCCATTACCATCAGCCGAGTTGCGTCCCAGTGACACGCCGCCGGACGATTGTGGCGTCCTGAAGGCGACTTTAGGCTTAGGCGCATGAGTCTGGTCAGTGTCAAGCTTCAACGTCGGCTTCTCGCCCGCAGGCAGGGACTTGTTCGTTAGAGGTATGGCGAACAGGCCATCATCGGAATCATCCGAGCCATCATCTGTAACTTGCGGAGGCGGGTGAGGAGAGTTCGCAAATGTGACGTTCGTCTCCTGAAATTCAAAGTCCGGACCATACGACTTTCTTGAATGCAAGGCCGGGCGTTGGAAGTTCTCCGTGGCTGGGCTGATGTCTGGCGATTGACCATATGTGTTCTGTCGTCTTGGCGCGGGCTGCAAGCGGAACTTGGGTGCGAAGCCTGGACCGACATCTTCTTCTCCCTTGAACATGCCCGGAGAGCCAGCCATCCGTCCCATGCCAGCTAGAGCTGCACCAATGCCAGGCGATGACCTTCCGTCCTTGTTGCGAGCATCCTCCTCTACAATGGAGTCCCGATTGCGCTTGAGTGCCTCTAGAGAATTACGAGTGCCAGATCCTCCACGCGCCATGCGAAGCGAGTTGACTTTCGTGAGCGTGCTTGACTCGGATGGCGCTGTTGGCGCTCTTCGCACCGGCACAAACGAGTCGGTCTTCTTTTCTTCGAACGGAGAAGCTCGAGGACTGTCGAAATCGTGAACGTTGGTCTTGCTCTGCTCCTTACGCTCAAGACGGCTCTGCAGGTAAGCTCTTTGCTTGGCTTCGGTCTGCTTCCTGTATTCTTCCTGCGCCCTACGTAGTGAGTCTGGGCTTGGCGTCCGATTGTACGTATGTGCCCCTGTAGCAGAAGCCGACTTCAACATCGCGGTGCCACCCTGGTTCCGCTGCGAGAATGACATGCCAAGACCGTTCGCTCTGTTCGGTGATGCTGGGAAGTTCGGCGTTGCGACAAAGATCCTGACATTGGCTGTGCTGTCTGATCGACTGTGCGCACTCATCAAGATTTCATCTGAGCAGGCGTAGTCATGATCAGTTTGACCTGGCTCCGTGAGGTGGAAGGTCACCGTATCTCCAAGCGAGACTGCCAGCTCCTCGCAGATGAGCTTCTTGAGCGACTCTGCAGAAGTGACCATGGTGACATCGATGAGGCGGTAATTCCAATTGTCCGGCGTGACGAAGATGTATTTCCTGGCTGCCCACGTTGGCCTTCTCTCACGCAGAGTCGGGACAGCGCTCTCGGATGCAGCCGTTGACAGTGGCCGTTGTGCAAGGGCTGAGTCGCTGTTATTAGCAGCAGGCTTGCTGAATATCGATCGCAGCCCTGGGCTAGTGGGCGATTCAAGCGGATGGTCCACATCTTGATCGCGCTCGTGCCTATTCTTGCGCATGAACTTGCTTAAGAAACCCTTGCCACCTTCTTTGGCACTGACGGGAACCTGTTCATTACTGTAAGTCCGGCTCGTATCCAGCATTCCAGGTCTGGGCATATCGTGACCATCTCGGCGCGTCTGCTGCTCATAGAAGCGCTCAGTGGGAATCTGAGTGTCGGACATGCTAGGTCCTGTGAACCCCAAAGCCGATCGATTATTCTTTGCCGTCGAGTCAGTGCTGAGAGTCTTTGCATGCTGAGGTCGCTGCGGATCTCCAGGTCCTTTTGCTGGCACGGCTTGACCCAGGCCAGGACTGCTGCTTGGACTCGCCTCGAACTTGGGTGCTGGAAGGCCATTGTTACTGGCATCGCCGGACATTTGAGGACTA
This sequence comes from Cyphellophora attinorum, assembly GCF_001299255.1. NCBI lineage: Eukaryota > Fungi > Ascomycota > Eurotiomycetes > Chaetothyriales > Cyphellophoraceae > Cyphellophora > Cyphellophora attinorum. Next base: position 952,211 of record NW_017253231.1, on the reverse strand, counting down.
TGCCGACCTCTCCCAACGCCGACATTTGACAGAATGCCTCGTGTATAGTCGCCTCTGCCATCTACTGGAGTTGAGGTTGATGAAGGCGCTCTTGGCATAACAGGAAGCGTGCTGCTTCGCCCTTGCGAGCCCCTGGGACCAAAGCTAGTGGCTGAACCTGGTTGCGCAAAATCACTTTGTGACAGATGCGGCGAATCTTCGACTGTGCCCTCAGTGGATGCACTGATCAGGCCAGACTCACGTCTCCTGTGACCAGAGCCCGCACTCGGCGGACCGTCATCTCCGATTCGAGAGATGAGCTTCCTGAGCCTTTTGCCTTCTTCACGCTCACGCGATTGATCCCAGCCAGTCTTGCTCTCGGAGCATACCCTCGCCAAACGAGGATAGACCCGTGAGTGCATCATGCCCAGGTTCCCACGTCCGTTTGCAGCCTTGCCAAGATCGAGGAAGTCCACGCCATCCATCTTCAATTGCCTGAACGCCTCTTGCCAGTCCGGCGAGAAATTGTTGGCCGCGAGCCATTGCAGGACCTTCTCGATCGGCCATTGCGCAGCTAATGCACTCGATACACTTGACCCTGTGGTAGCACTTTGAGCGCGGGCGCGTGTCGCATTGTCCTTGGCATTTTCGATCTGCGGATTGATCAGGGTTGCAGTTGGAGGACCTGGCGAGACTGGCTCAGAGAAATCGCGCTTCGCTGATGGATATGCTGGCGGCATTTTCGACGACGCAGAAGCAGCGCGGTTCTCTCGATTGGCAATATCTGGATTCGGCTGGGCGGGATTAGGGTAGCTATAGCTATGGGGATTATAGGTGCCGTCGGAGTATCGCTGCTCGGTTGGCTTCCGGGTCGAGGGCTCGGTCGTCATGGGGACATCGTAATATGCAAAGGTAGAGAAGTCATCAAATGATGGAATGCCAACTCCAGGGCCAAATGAGCCTCCGCCGGTAGGTATAAATGTTGCGCTGACGAAGGGTTGATCACTCTGACTATACTGTCGCTGCTGTTGTGGCGGTGGAGGCGGCACATTCATGGCTTGCTGGCGATTGGCATTGTAGGAAGCATTTTGATTGAGTGGAGGAGGAGGCGGCAACGTGCCTGCTCTCGCCCAGTTGTTCTGAAATGAGTTGGGGACGCCATATACGGTGCCGGGCGGCAGGGAGGAAGGATGAGGTCCCGGCGGCGGGGGAGGGAGATTCGAGGCATTCTGCTGCGGGTACGATCGTGGAGGCGGAGGCGGTAGATGTAGAGTGTTTCCTGAATTCTGCTGACCCAACGGCGGCGGAGGTGGAATGTAGGGCTGGTGTTGGTTGTCCATCGCGGCACCGCTCGAAACCATGACCTATATGTGTGGTCCGCTACTTCTACAACTGTCTGGCGCCCGTGCTTATCGACCTCGGCGGATTTTGTCGTCGTTCAGCCAGCCATATCTCAACAAAGCCTGAGTCGCAGGCAAGGGTGCGCCTCCAGTAAGGAGGACAGGGCGATTCGATGGCAATAAATGACTGCTGCGCCGCCTGTCTACTACTGCAGTGAAGCAGCGCAGACGTCCCGACGAGCGGTCCCTTAATCGGAGTGGTCCCAAACCACGTGCGCACCACGTTGGAGGGTACCGGAACGCAGGAGATGATCGACGAAGCGGCTTAGGCAATGGCTGGTAATCGCGGAACAAGGTTCAGTATCCCCGCGAGAGGCGAGTCGGCATAGGCTAGGACGTTCGAATGGATACTACACTACGCCGCCTGTGATTGAATCACGACTTTGGAAAGTCGACGTGCTCGACGGAAATTCACCTACAAACCTCAACTGGCCAATGCGCAATATGGCAGATACGAGACGCTGCTGCCCGCCAGAGGGTGCGACATTCCACAGGGAAGGGAACTGGAACGCGAGAGATGCCAGTGGGGAAGCCACGACCCGCAAGAACATGATTGGCAGGAGCTAAGCGAGGGACCGACAGATGAAGCTGCTATATATAAACATTGACCTCCTCCCCTGCTTACCCGCGTATACTATTGCTACAGTACTCAATCTCACCACATGATCACAAAACATTTCAGAAGCTCCTGCGGACCAGCTTGCCCTTGGCCTTGCACGCTGCAATACATGCCTCTGGTCCGGCAGCCGCACCAGTTCCAACAGCCGGAACGTTACCACCCAGGGCCTGAAGGTTCGCGTCTGGACCAAGGATCGTCTGGGTGAAGTTCGCTGGCAATGAGAAGAACGCGTTGGCCAAGTTCATGGTGCCAGTGTCGTCCGAGTTCAGCGCTGAGATCAGCTGTGCGTTCTCACAGCCGACATTCATCATGGTATGAACCGACGCAGTGGGGAAGATGGTCATCTTTCCTGGAGTCAGAGTTGCTTGGACGGTTCTGGCACCGTTCTCATTGATCATGTAGGTCTGGGTCTCTCCCGAGATGGCGACCACGTAGTTGGTAGCTCGTGGGTGCAGATGAGGGGGCAGCATTGAGCATGGACCTAGGTTGAGCATCGCCTTGAAGTTGGTGTTAGCTGACCGGCTCAACTGCAATGATTTGAGAGCGATTTCTTACCATCGTCATGCCCTGACCAACGGTCGCCGGGAAGGTCGCAGCGTTGGCGTTTATCACGCCACCAGGAGCATATGTATACTTGTCTGACTTGGTGAAGTCGTACACCCAGTCGTCATCGTTGGGCAGGAGCGCCATGCGATCAAGGTTGGTGTTAGCCATGCGGAGCTTTGCAACCAAGTCTTGGTCCACATCCTTGTCCACAGCCTTGACTAAAGCAACAGTGGCCAACACCACCAGAGAGAGGAAAGCAAACACCATGGCTGCTGTCTTCCTGGCGCGATGCTGTTAGCCTCTATCGAGATCGGTGACAGGAAAGAACGACTCACCAATTGAAGCAACGACGAGATGTCCTCTTCTTAGTCTGACCAGGCTGTGCGGCAGCGAGATCGTGAAGCTTGGTAAGTGCTGCCTGCTTCTCACCCTCCGGGAGGTCGTCGAAGAGAGTGCTTTGACTGTGCGATTGGTAGGTTGGCAGTGCTGCTGTGTTGGCCTTGTTAGATCGAAGCTTGGAGATGATCTTGCTGAAGCTGGCAGGCAGGATGATTTGCATTGTGCTCAATACCTGGACATCTCTTAGCTGTCGAACTGCTCAAGGATGATCCGGCAGTTCGTCAAGGCGGACGCTGGGGGCCTTCTTATAGAACGAAGACACGGACCAGGACCATCGGCAAGTTGGGCACTTCTCCGGCAAGTCGACGATAGAGGCCATAGACATCTCTCCTGAGTCGCAGTCGCATCCCAGCACGCTCTATGTTACTGGTCACACCATTGGCCCGATCGAAGAGACTTCGCACGATCTCGCCTCGTGTAGAAACTTGGCCATTCTTCAGTCGGCAGTGCGTGGTAGCTTCGGCAGACCTTCACCATGCAGGATCAAGGATAACGACCAGGTCATGCTCATGCAATAATGGACATTGTACTGGTCAGCAGCAATGGGAAGGCCTCAGCCCCCATACAACATGCATGGTCTTACCAAAAGAAGCAGTTCTGGATTCAGGTTGTGCACGCTAGAACGGTCCATCTGTGGTCGATCTATGGTGTGGCAGTACTCAGGCCCACCGGCTCTTCTGCACGAGCACAGCAGCGCAGTAGTCGCTTATCTGTTTCGTGCTGACCAGAAGGCTGGCGTGGCCGCTTGTGGATATAGAGGCGAGATCAAGGCGCAATGAGATTCGCGAAGAGGGTGTGAGCCGTTGTGCGTATAGGTACGAGGCAGAAAGTAATCCAGTATCCCAGGCTAGCGCTATATTATTCAGACCGATGCCCGAGCCGCTGTTGCATGTAGTCGGCGAATAGTATGGTGCGTACAGAAGTATAGCGTGTGCTGCAGAAGCGCCGACCCCATCCGCTGGGTTGGGGGCTGAGTTCAACGGTCTTTGAGACAGCTTTGCCATATGCAGAAGGCACCGCATGGACAAAAGTGCACGAGCGGGCCGTTGATATGCTTTGTCGAAGATATGGGAATGAATGACTTTAGCATGCTAGTGCTTCGATCAATGCTTTTCTTGCCCGACTCAGTCACTCGTAAGTTAGCACAGGTCTGAATATATCCCAGCTCACTCCATGAGTGACACATACCCTCCGTCGTTACAATGCTTCTCCGGCTCGAGCAAGTGGTGTCCGCAATTCATATTCATCAGCCCCCACCAGGCCAACTCGCCTGCAGTCCGGAGGATACCCACGCCAATCGATAACGCACAGCCCTGTCATTAGGGAACGCCTCCCCGGGATGACCTGGGCAGATCTGGGATAATCTAGGCGACTTCGCCTGCGCGACCATACGGTTCGCAAGACTACATGCACGCCTGCCGCTTCCCTATTCGCGGGTATTTTGATTCGAAGGCTCGAATGTGCAACGGCGCTTCTCATGCAAGTTCCAGAACTTATGTCAAATGAGACAACGGCACCGTAAGCAAAGCTTCTAGGTACCGCCATGGTGAGTGCGGCAGGTTGCTGTTGGTGACATTTAGCCACAATTCGCCGGTGCTCGTGCACACAGAAGGACTCAGTATCAATGCAGCTTAAGGCCTGGCTAGTGCTGGCTGGCTCGCTGCTGCGTTGTCGTGAGGCGGGCATCGCGAGAAGAGTAAGCACTTGTGCTCCGTCTATCTACAGTATTCGCTACGACGATAGGCGTAAGATCGCGACCGTTATCCCGCAATGGTCTGGATCACGAGTCAGATTACACACCAGGTGCAGAAGCACGAGGCGATTTCCAGGCCAACAATCATCCTTCGAGCCACATTCAAAGTCGAAGAAGCGAGAAGCCAAGCAATACACCGTGCTCTCAGGCCGTCCAGCCGGGGATCTGGGGTCAAATGTATGCAACATTCATCCAATGGATGCCAGGTAGGACCGAGGAAGGATGATAAGTGCTGTTCATTCAGTTTACTCGCCACAGGATGGCGGTAGCCAGTTTCAGGTCTCCAGAATGCCCGGCAGAAGCAAAGACTGTAGCGTCTGCCCAACATCGAACGTTGCTTCCACTTCTGGCCTCCCTCTACGGAAACCACAACCGCTTGGCAGCACGGAAACAGCACGTGCCTGTTCGCGGTAGTCGAGGCCGACGCTCCGAACAAACGGCAGCTCGCCACTACTAGCACCACTGGCCTTACCGCCGTCGTCCTCACCACAGATCTGTGACAGCACCATGACTAGCATCACCCACCAACCTAGCATATTTCGCTAGCACTCCTCTCGTCACATCCTTCGCCTTCGGCATCCACTCTTTCCTTCTTCTTGCCAGCTCTTCCTCACTAACGTCCATGCTGATCTCGTTCTTCTCGGCATCAATCACTATTCGATCACCATCCTTCACCAGCCCGATTGGCCCGCCTACGGCCGCTTCCGGACAGACATGCCCAACGATAAAGCCATGACTCGCGCCTGAGTATCTGCCATCAGTGACCAGGGCCACATTCTTCAATCCGGCACCCATAATCGCTGCACTCGCTTTGAGCTGCTCAGGCATACCAGGACCGCCTTTAGGCCCTTCATATCTGACGATCAGGACCAGATTCTCTCCGTGAGGGACTTCGCCACGGTTGAGTGCTTCATTCAGCATGTACTCCTTGTCGAAACATCTCGCTTTGCCCTCAAATTTCAGCCCTTCCTTGCCTGTGATCTTCGCCACCGCACCTTCAGGCGCAAAGTTCCCCTTCAGAATCTGAATGTGGCCTGTTTTCTTGATCGGATTGTCCAGAGCCCGCACGATCTTCTGATCAGGCGGCAGGCTGGGCCACGACGCGACGTTCTCAGCCAGCGTCTTGCCCGTCACCGTCGGGATACCACCGTCCAACAGGCCCGCCTCAATCAAGAACTTCTGCACCGACGGAATCCCACCAATATCGTAGAGATCAGCCATAAGATACCGCCCCGAAGGCGCCATGTCCGCAAGAAACGGTATCTTATCGCTCACTCTCTGAAAGTCATCCAGCGTCAACTCCGGCACCAACCCCGCCGTATTCGCCATCGCCAACAAATGCAGCACCGCATTCGTACTCCCTACCAACGCCATCAACATCACCAGCGCATTCTCAAACGACCTCTTGGTCAACAGATCCCTCGGCTTAATATCCTTCTCCAAACAAACCCTCACCGCCTCCGCCGCCCTCGCACACTCCCTCATCTTCGCAGGACTCGTCGCCGGCGTCGAGCTGCTCCCCGGTAGACTCAACCCCATACTCTCAATCGCCGTCGCCATACTATTCGCCGTGTACATCCCTCCACACGCCCCCGCCGATGGACACGCGCTGACCTCCAAATCCTCCATAATTTCATCCTGCGTCGCGTTTGTCGGCCCCCCATCATCACTCGGCTGCTTCAGATTATTATACCGATACGCTCCAAACGCCTCATAACACGTCGCCACATTCACCGGCTTCCTCAACAACTTACTATACCCCTTATCAATCGTGCCCCCATAGATCATCAACCCAGGCCGATTATGCCGCGCCATCCCCATGATACACCCCGGCATGTTCTTATCGCAACCCGGAATCGTAATACAAGCATCATGCGCCTGTGCGCATGTCACCGTCTCCACTGAATCCGCAATTATCTCGCGAGTCTGCAGACTAAACCGCATGCCCTGATTACCCATAGTGATAGCATCCGAAACGCCAACGGTGTTGTACTGCCATCCCAACATATCCCCGTTGCGCTCGACATTGCGTTTCACTTCCTTGCCGAGATCGTAGAGGTGCATGTTGCAGGGGTTTCCCTCCCACCAGACGCTGGCAATGCCGACGTGCGGTGCGTTTTGCATAGTGGTGCGGTCGGGGATGCCGGCTGCGAAGAGCATGGCCTGAGCACCGGGGAAGTCATGTTCGCGGGTGAGATAAGTGCTGTAGCGATTGAGCATGGGCTTGCCATCTGTGCCATTGACTTCGTTCGAGCGTGGGAAATCCAAGTAGCGAGTCTCGCCGGGCTCATCGTTGGTGATGTCAATCCCGCCTTTGGCCTCGATGCGGTCGACTGCTGCCATGTTGAATCAATGGGCTGTGCTTTGAGCTGCTGGTAAACCTGTGTCAAGCAACTATCACGCCAGAATGATCGATCAATGAGAGTGGTCTCGGTTTCGCAGATGGATCTGAGAAAAAAAGGGTGATCAGATGCTTGACCCGTAGAATCTGACTCTGGCGGAGTTCGTGATTGACTTGAACGGTAGACGACTCTCAAGATCGCCCTGAACTCATTGATATCAATTTGACACGACTGGTCCTTGAGGAGTGAAGGGTCATAGGCTCAACAACAAGGACAAATATTGAACGTTTCACAGTCATCGTTGAACCGCACTACGCCATGCCTTACTTTTGGGCACAGCAAAAACGCGCCTGGAACTCCGCCATATTCACCACTGAGCCAGTAGGAAGAGCAGAATTGTCAGGCTTGCAGGAGTATTCGGAGAGCTCGCGTGCCTCCCCGCGAGCTGTTCAAGTGATCGCGGGGTAGCGATGCAGGGATTGGAGATTTGGAGGGGCAGAATGTAGATGGCATCGGCGTTGTAGCCGGTTCATGCGGGCGTACATGTGTTGTTATTAGCTACCACCAGCTCACGCGCAGCTGGGTCACTAGGTGTGTTAACAGCGAATAGGCAAGATGTCTTCGAGTCCTCCTCGATGCGCAAGCTGGCGGATTGTGAATGGGAACCGCAACCACGGTTCTCTGACGTCAAGTTCTGGTAGGCGCCGCTCTTGAGTCCCCTAGGTCCACGCAACGAGGCACAGGAGCCAAATGCCACTTGTGGCGACCTTGTCATTGTCTTGACCGCCGCTGTGCGACGTCAGTAACAATGGTTAAAGCTGCTCGAGTCACGCAAACGTTGATTGTTGGAGCCCGTGGCGCAATACGAAGTTGACGTTCAGGGACCGGGACCAGGTTTGCGGGACTGCAGGGTCTCAAGGTTATCCCACCATGCCCGTACGCCGTTATGTTTCGATCGCATGGAACTCTTGTGTAACACTTCGCTTCTTTGTCGGGCTTCAAATCCGTGGCCAAGGCTTCCGTGAAAATCCGTGTGGTGGGGGCAGGTGATTCCATCACTGCAGGGGGTCACGAACGTTCCTTGCGATTACGAGGCGGGTCATCATACCCTTGGCTCAGCTCTGAGGCAGGCGACGTGACTTCTGCGAGGAGTACAAGAGCGTACGCACAACATATGGCGAGAGCAAAATGCGAGAGAACGTGGCGGTGTCAGGAAATCCACAGCGTGAATCGCCGTCAGGGCTCAGAATTAATGGTGAGGTCGTTTCGATAGGCGCAGACACTTCGGGTAGATCCTGGTTCGGGGTGCCAAACCCAAGCATGTGGCGCCAAAGCAAGAATTCATGAAGGACCCGTACACTTGGAATACTTTCGTGGCATTTTTTCCGTTGTGATAAGCGCACAATCATTTTGGGATTCTGGAGCACTGAGATCTGCGGCAGGGACGATCAGGTGGACCTCGTGGTTGAACAGAAATGTCAACCTTCCGCTTGTGGACGGTGCTCAGCTTGCATGTTCTCGTTCTCTGTGCTGATCAGGGCCAAGCAGCTTTGCGGCAGAACACCTCGCGGCTGACATCTCCGCCGCATGGTTTGCTCCGATTGGATTTGAGGCTGCTTGGGCGCAATGCTGGACATGTCGAGACCACAGGATCGTCGTCGCGGCACTGAGTGTGTCCATTATTATTCCTATACCAGACCTACTTTTTTCTGAGGGCGACTCAATGCCTGGACATGCTAGGCGCGCAAGCAGTGCCGATCTCAGCGTATTTTGCTAGGTCGAGAATGGACGGAACCACTGGGCGACTTCGTGGGACGATGCGTCAGCCGAAGGTTCTCATTACTTGCATTGATCGTAATACCCATGGCCTCTGCGTGAGCCTGTCATTTCCGAAGCCACGGAGATTTTTTCCCGGTGTCTTTCAGGCTAGACCTGTCCGGGAAAGCCTGTTCCGACCGAGAACGGGCACGAATTTCGTCTGATGCAACTCTTTCGCGGGTTTTCGCTTACCGGAAACCCTCCTTGTGAAATGTGTGCAAGAGCCGAGGGTATCATTGCAATTTTTGCTTTTTCGTGCCTCTCTCTTCCTCGCGGCCCCCACCGGAGTCTAATGATACCTTGGATGCGGGACAGTACCGCAGGGTTCTTCACCGGGCGTCCTCTATGGACCTGGGCTGGCTGATAGACCCAGCCAGATGAAAGTCCAGAAGCTCTAGATCGTCTCTTCAAGTGCTCGTCGCACTCCCAGTGAGCGTCTCAAGGGACAACAGCTATGTGCTGTAACGGCACGTGCAGACTGTCGAGGACAGGCTGTCATTAGTGGATGTCCAGTAGTAGAGCAGTGGTGCGTGAGCGACCGCAACAATGCTGTGTCGACGTTCTCCGTGTGAGTCGTCGACTTCTGTAGACATACTTCTGCCTTCAGACAGCCGTAAATAGAATTGCCATGAACGAGTGATTGGTATTCGATCAGAAGGGAGGTAGAAGGCCCGGTTTTGTGAAGAGCTCTTGACTACCAGAGTGCCGAAAGCGTCTCAAGATCCCATTCGCATCCGAGTTAGACAAAGTGCTGTATCGAGGTCACTTTCCGCTTGCTCCTACAACGCCGTCAGGCCCTTATTCGTGATCAGCGGGGAATCTCCTGAATCTGGAGGCGGTGGATAGTGCGAAGTTTCGGCTTTCATCTGTGGTAACATGGAAGGACCGTCGCCGCCGGCTTCAACTAAGAGACCATGAGGTGTGATTGAGGGCAGCCGCATAAGAGGATTGTCGTCGGTCGAGGCAGAATTAGGTCGCATTGGACCACTGGCTGTGTGGGATGGCGACATGGATTCGAAAGGCCTTGCGAGAGGTGGTGGGAGAGGAGCTGGACCTTGACCTCCAAGAGAAGTTGGCACAGGAAGTGGTAAGGACACGCGAGGAGTACCTCCGCTGCTCGTTGATGCATCAGCGCTGAGAGGTGGCATATGTCGGGGCGTGTCCATTGGCTCGTTGGTCTCTGAACCTCCGGAGGAAGCAGCTGCGTCCTTTGCAGTGGTCAGCGAAGTCAACATTTCGATGAAGTGGTTTGCGCCATACCTGTTCGCGAGCCTCCTCGATCATGGCTTTGACATTAGGAGGGACATGCGGCATGATGTCGTTCAGAAGCGCCTCATATCGAGCCAGTCGCCGTGACGTCGCCGTGAGATCTTCAGCAGTCCTATCGAGAGATCAGTACCTAATCACATTTCGAAGGCACTCAACCATACTTTCGCTTTCTCCACCCTTTACCGTAGCCATAATGACATCCAGTGCCAGTATGAAGGCAGCGACGACACGATGGCCGTTCGCCGTCGCATTTGGTCTTGCGCTCTCTGCAGAACAATCAGCGATGGAAATCTCGGAAATTTTAGGATAGGACTTACCGACACGGCTCGCAGGCGTGACTAGTTCTGGCACGTTCTGGTCGTTCGTAAGGGGTGCCAGCTGAGCGCGCGATAGGCAGGGACGGTTTGGGGCCAGCCATGGACGTCGGCGGTGGGTCTATGCCTTGCTGATTCATGGCGACAGCAATATCGGGATACCGGTTGATGATAGAAAGAAGCGTTGAGATGAAAGCAACCGGAATTTAAATCCAGATCGGAGTGTGGGAGTGGAGGAGCAGTCGGCAGTACAGAAGCGATAGCTCAAATTTAATGTGGAAGGAGAAATCGGTCCAGGGCGCGCTGAGTCGGTCAAAGCTGGGGGCCAGTCTTCACCTGAGGTACCTGACCTTATTGTTTCTCTGCGGAGGGTGAAATTGTGAATACGAGCTTGATCGGCATGGCAAAAGAATGCAAATGCTTCTATAATCCTGTTCACGCATACCGTAGCCGAGTGGACACTTGGAACTCTTCAGCTTAATCGAATGATGCGGCGGCTAGATCCCCGGGCATATAAAGAGCTTTCATGATCGCGGAGTCGCGATTGCCTTTACAGTACTGCCAATCTTTGAAGATCGTTCTTACCTGCGTACACCAACCTAAGATTGGCAGGGGCGGCGCAGGCGCAGGTTGCCTATGGTCGAAACTTCCCGGGTCAGACACGGACTGTTACCGCGAGACGCCCTGGTGGTCAAAGCCCTTCATATTTAAAAGGATGTCAAATTGATGTTCTCGAGCGAGATTGCTCTAGAATCAGGTTCAAGCTGCGTTCGCTCGCTGGGCGCGCAATGCGACTGCGACAACCGTTCGTTTCGGAACGTTGGTGGGTGAGCTCGCGTGCTTCAATGCGGCCTGATAGTGAAGAACGGCAGTCGATGCAGTGGGGATGCTGCTTTCATGCAATATGATGGATCACGCTATGGAAACAGTTTCCGAGCACTTCGCAAAGCCTGCATGTTGTAGCACCCCGAATTCACTGATATACGACAGCTTGGGTAGCGCTGCGATCACACGATCGTCGCTTGAGGTCTCTGGTGTACAAGATCCTTCTGACAACGACCATAGCAGGGAGACCGGGTCGATCAGCTCAAGTTGTGGGCTGTGATGCCTCGAGATTTATGAAGGTAAAGTTTTGCCTGCCCAGGTGGGTGTCAGGGAATCTATAGCTGTAGTCGTTCCTGTCGGGTTGTCGTGTCACTCACTGCGCTGCGAATGCGCACCGCGACATCGAGGGCATACGTTGTTTTGTGAGAGAAACGATCCGCCTAATAAAGAGCAAAGATGCAGGGTTCAAGACCTGGTAGGGCGGAGGAAAACCGCAGCTGGCTTCAATGCTCCACCTGCTACGAAGTATGTAATTCGGAGAAAGTGTCCCGCCGAAAAGTTTATACTTTTTTTGACTGACGAAGTTCAACTCGAAATTCAGCCATCCCGTTCACGACGATCACAACTAGTAGTATCCCCCGAATAGCAGGACTGCAAAATCAGTCAACACGGTTGATATTGCTGCATTCGCTCAACATGAGTTCATTAAATGGAGTGAAGGCGAAGCGGAAACGAACGGACACTTCAAGAGAGCCTGCCGCCGCTGCACGACCACAACCCAGCAGCCACAAGCCCGTAATACCTATCGAGAGCAAATCGAAGAGACGGAAGACGAAGCATGAAGAGGATGCCTCCTCTGATGTATCTGACGCTGAGGAAGAGGCGTCGTCATCAGAGAGCGACGCTGAGTCGCAAGCCGACGACGATTCGGAGGCAGGCACCGACCTAGAAGAAACCGCGAATGTGCAAGATGGCAACGGGCCCGAGGAGGAAGCCAATGATCTCCCTACAGACACGACACCGTCACTGCCAGGCATCGAATCAGCACCACAAAAGTTCTCAGAGCTCAACCTATCAGAAAAGACCATGAAGGCCATCGAGGAGATGAAATTCGAAACCATGACCGAGATACAACAGCGAGGCATACCGCCTCTTTTGGCCGGAAGAGACGTCCTAGGTGCCGCGAAGACCGGCTCCGGCAAGACTCTGTCCTTCCTCATCCCAGCCGTCGAAATGCTGTCCTCCCTACGCTTCAAGCCTCGAAACGGCACAGGCGTCATCGTCGTCTCCCCAACCCGAGAACTCGCCCTGCAAATCTTCGGTGTCGCCCGCGAACTTATGCAATTCCACAGCCAGACCTTCGGCATCGTGATAGGAGGTGCCAACCGCAGCGCCGAAGCCGAGAAACTGACGAAAGGCGTCAACCTCCTAATCGCCACACCAGGCCGCCTACTCGACCACCTCCAAAACACCAAAGGCTTCGTCTACAAAAACGTCAAAGCTCTCGTGATCGACGAAGCAGACCGCATCCTCGAAGTCGGCTTCGAAGACGAGATGCGCCAAATTGTCAAAACGCTCCCCAGAAGAAGAGCGCCAAACCATGCTCTTCTCCGCCACCCAAACCACAAAAGTCGAAGACCTGGCCCGCATCTCCCTCCGCCCCGGCCCCCTCTACATCAACGTCGACCACAAGAAAGAGCACTCCACCGTCGCCGGCCTCGAACAAGGCTACGTCATCTGCGACACCGACAAGCGCTTCCTCCTCCTCTTCACCTTCCTCAAAAAGATGTCCAAGAAGAAAGTCATCGTCTTCTGCTCCAGCTGCAACTGCGTCAAATACCACGCCGAGCTCCTCAACTACATCGACCTGCCCGTCCTCGAGCTGCACGGCAACCTGAAGCAGCAGAAACGCACAAACACGTTCTTCGAGTTCTGCAACGCAAAGTCCGGCACACTGATCTGCACAGACGTGGCTGCTCGAGGGCTCGACATCCCCGCCGTCGACTGGATCGTCCAATTCGACCCGCCGGATGACCCACGAGACTATATCCACCGCGTCGGCCGCACTGCCCGCGGCTCAAACGGGAAGGGCAAGAGCCTGATGTTCCTGCAGCCGCACGAAGTCGGCTTTCTTTCGCAACTAAAAGAAGCCCGCGTCCCCGTCGTCGAATTCGACTTCCCCGCCAAGAAGATCATGAATGTGCAGTCCCAATTGGAAAAACTCATTAACCAGAACTACTATCTCAACAAGGTATGCCTCTCCTCTTTCCCTCCGCCCCCAACCACAAAACACTAACCACCTCTCCCCGCTATAGTCAGCAAAAGACGGCTACCGCTCCTACATCCAAGCCTACGCATCCCACTCGCTCCGTTCCGTCTTCGACGTCCACAAGCTCGATTTGACCAAACTCGCCAAATCATTTGGCTTCAGTTCGGCGCCACGCGTCGACGTCCAGCTCGGCAGCTCGATGCAGCGCAACAAGAAAGTCCAGGGCCGGAGAGGATACGGGAGTCAGCCGCCGAATGGGCGGCAGGGCTATGGTGGTGGTGGTGGAAAATATGAGAAGGGAGCACTCAAATTTAAGCGGAAAGGCGGCTTTGACTGATCAGAGAACAAAACAGTCAAGGACTTGAAACTTCTGAAGACCTCAATTTCGAAACCATCTTCATAGTTGAGCAGTGTATTGCCACCTGCCTGTGTGTTTCTCGCTGAACGACTGATATGCTATGCATCCCTCGTAACGCCGTACTGTGCCCATTGTAAAAAACTACTAGCTGGACCTCTGTCAATTTCCTGCCCACCCTTGCTCTTTCGTTCCGCATCTTCGCCTGCGGAGTCGGTTCTGCCCGGCTTTCACTCTGGCTGCCTCCGACGACCCTTGATGAGGCCTGTGGTAAGCTTCCGCGACCATTTCGCAGCTCCTGCTTTGATTCTGTTCAGACGCTATCTCGCAGTCTCTGTCCTCGTCCGCGACAAGAAATGCTGCAAAGCCGAATTCTCGGCGTCCATCCGGGCATTGTTCGTGCTCAGCTCTTCCACAAGTGTCGAGAGCCTAGCTCGATCCCGATCAGTACTCGATCTCGTTCGTGGTCTTGCAGTACTGCTAGCAGGCGTTTGGACATCTCCGAGTAGATCAGCCGTATCAGCTGTGATCCTAGCACTAGTGGTGGCTAGCTCATCCATGGCTTCCCTGAGTCGATGGTACTGAGGTCCCAAGGAGGCCGATGTGGGCGGTCTTGTTGTTGATGCGGCGTGCTCGTCGATCGGCGTAGCTGATCCGATTGGTAGTGGTTGTACGCCGGATGAAGTATTCGGAGGCACTGATTGAGATGGGCGACCTTGGCTCATGATAGTTCTCATGGTTTCCGGATCCAGCTCGTTTCGCTCGATAGCATCCTTCATCCATTGCTCCCACTGTGCATCAAGTTGAGCCACGTCGCCTACTTCTCGAGTCGCTACGTCTTGATGAGGAGCAATTTGAGCTAATTGAACTCCAGCACGGTCATCAATGTCCTCCTCGTCAGAAGCGTCCACCCCTTCGTAGTTGTTTGCAGGTGTGCTAGCCGGCGTATGCGCACGTTGTGGTGTTGACTGACTAGAATCGTTCCAATCGTGTAGTATGCCACGAGGCCCACCACATGCGGGTTCTGAGTCCACACCGTCGAGCGTTGTGGAGGTTATGACTGTTTGCTGTTCTCTTTCGAAGCGGTCCTTGGCTGCCTTGGTACCTTCCCAGTTGCACAAGCTCAATATCTCATCCCTTGTCAAGTTCAGACTGTCGAAGGCTCGGAAGAGTCGGCGGTGCCACTGGAAGCCAGCTAGTCTCCTTCGATGGGGAGCAAATGTGTAATCGAGTCCGGGATATTGTGCTTCTACACAGTCTATCCTACCGAAATATCGCTGTACTGCAGTGAGAGTTAGTTTGCATCCGCAAGTTGTGGTGAGTGCGAAACTCAGGCAGGCCATAGATGGGTAGATCTCGATCTTTGTGAGGACTCACCTTCTTCTCTGACTTCAGGTACTAAGTTGCGCTGAACATGCTGGGTCCATGTCGGGGCGCCGTTCTGTTTGCTGCTCGGAGACAGTGTCTGGAACACAGTCTCTGCGACCGAGGGCTTCTTCATTTTGTAGGATCCTGCTCTAGCACCTCATGCAGGCGTGCGCTGGTTGTTATACTGTGATATGTAGTGTATCCAATTATCGCGGCACCGACAGGTGGTTGACGGACGTTCAGTGAAGTACGCCGCAGGATGTTGAAGTGAATGTGGGCTATGCTTGTGTCTATAACGGATCGAGAAGAGATGTGCTGGTGGAATGTGACGGGCTTTCGGAGACTGCTGGACTGAATAGATCTGAGTAGCGAATGGCAGATCTGGTAGAGCTCGCCGCCAATGCTGATGCTGAATATGGATGACAGAACGGAGCCGCCGGAAGAGTGAAGGCCAACGGGCAAGCGCAGGGAGCGGTTTCAGATGACAGCGAGTGAATGATTGCTTGGGGGAAAGTGCGATCTAAGCGGTAGACGAGTTGGTTTCACCTAAGAAGTCGGCAGTCGAATCCGCTAAAATGCTGATGGAGTAGAAAGGGACTTTCAACGAGGGCGATGTTGTTAGAAGATAGTTGTCAGTATGGTGGGTGGAAGGTTGAGGTATATTGGTGAGCAAGGAAGGGACATTCGTCGGTCGGTCGCTGCTGACTAGAGGTGCGACCTGACGGCTTCTCAATCCATTTTTATTATCTAGAGTTCATCATCGGACAACGCAGCGCAGGTTTCAATGTGCCATTCAGCCACTCAGCCCAGGCGCAAACTAGCACTGCAGGTACCCACTAAACCTGATGTTGGCCCCTTGATCACACTGCGTCGCCCGTCGTTATAAGCTGCGTGGGACCCTGTCTTGGGCTTGAAGTGACGCAGCAAGCGGTCCCAACACGGCAACCTCGACACAAGGCAGCTGTATTATTCTGCTTCTCGTGGCAACACCATCAATGTGCTAATCATGCCAGGTGTGCAGCACTACAGGCCACCGCCTTTTACGTCTTCGCCTTGGCCCGAACTAGAGGACTACGAAGTACGCGGTGACCGCCCGCAGGCAAACACGAGACCTGCGTCTTCGGATCATCGTCTTCCAATCATTGAAGCCACCATATTCCGAGATGCAGGCGATCAGCACAGTAGACCCTGCCTAATCACGCAAGTCTATCCTGCGGGCTTTACCGCTTAGCCTAGAGACCTGGTCCTTGTCAAATTACCCAGGTTCTCGATAGGCGGAGCTGAGAGCCGCGTTGCCTAATCCAATGCCTAGATCATGAACTTGAATTGTGCATATCTATGGAGGTGCCTCCGATATTACAGCTCTATCTCTGGCTCAGAGTGCCCTTTCGAACCCATACTACGAATCCCCAAGTCGTCCCATGGACCGCTATGACTACTTCGAAGGCTCTGACGAGCTCGTTCGTATGCATCTTTGCGATGTAAATCAGCTCTGGGTGCTGGCCGAGTCGACGCGGCTCTCTCTGCGTGATCCGGAGCTCGCTCTCGCGGTCTAGTGTCTTCATTTCGCTGGGACGCGAATGCTGAAGTTGTCAGAGAGACTTGAGACTCTCCTGCTTCGCCGCCATCTGCAATGGAGCCGTCGTCGTCGTCGATGAGGATGAACTCAGAGCCGCCAGATTTGAGCTCAAATTCTGCCCGTATTGCCCACACTCGTGCGTCCATATCTGAGACTACAGACTCGGTCTCATCGTCTGCTATATGATCGTCTCGTTCCTGAGCGAGATCCACGTTAGCATTTGTCCCGTTCTGACTAGGTCTCAGTGGCGATGATGGGGCGCTTCGAAAGCTTCGTCGTGCTGTGACGGCTGGCTGCCATGCCCCGGACTACTGTCACCTCTCTTTCGTTTCAGGCTCGCTGCCTTTCGGTAAGCTGCGACCTCCTCGCGAACTTCGACATCGTGGTGGAAGATCTGCTCCGAGCATAGGTCTCCAAAGAGAGCCTGCATACTGCATTCCTCTGTCCACGATGGCAATTCGACCGTACAGGCGTACAGGTCTTTTGGGCGAAAAGCCTGAACCAGATGACGAAGCTCACCCAAAGATGAATGTCGTGAGAATGGGAAGGTTATGGTAGAGCCTTTCCATTTGTACTTCCTTTCTCCTGGTCCTGGCCCTCGTTTCGACGCCCAGTCCCCACCCTTCGAGAGCAGTTGAATGAAGTCCTTCAGATTCACTTCAGAGTCGTTGTCCAGGCCTAGGCCTTCCAGCGGCAAGGTCAGATCTCCAGCATCTCTTGCGGCTTGGATTGCTTTGCGAAATCTTGCAAGTGTGTCAGGGTCAGAGATGAGCTCTGCTGAGATCAGGTCAAGGTCTTGAGTGAGCTCAAGCTCTGATGTCTGGTATAGATCTCCGCCACCACCTCCAGCGCCAACTTCGAGCAGCTCCGTTCCGTCGGATAGTCTGCAAATGATAGGAGTGACCCAAACAATGTCCTCATGAATTAGCCTACTGTGACAAGGCATGCCAGGCTCGCAAGAGTGTACCAGACTGGTCGTATCTGTCGACAGGCATCCTTCTTGGATCTTGTTTCCCACCTCGAATCCAGTAAGGGACGGTCCCTCGAATGTGTGGTAGCCCGGAGCGTTGGCGACCTCGTCGCTCTTTGAGTCGAAAAGCCGCAGCTGATAAGGATCGACGTGGATTGTGGTTCCCAGTGTATTTGCTAATGTCAACCAGACTTGTTCGTAGCCCAGTGTCCAAGCGCGGAAGTAGTATGTTGGTGGCTTCCCACTCTGTGCTAATCGTTCTGCTTGACACTGTTGGACCTTTGTTATAAGCTCTCGAAGACCCTCGGCCTTTGTCTGGAAATGTCTGTACTTGTCATCGTGAGGCGCGAAAGTCGTGTCGAGGTATATGCAGTCCAATCGCTTGAGTCCGCAATTATACGGCAGCAGGCTTGGGACTTGTACAAGCGAATTGACCCACCACGGTTCAGCTCGCACATCTCCCGTATACAGGATGGCTTTGCCGTCACCTTCGATGAGAAACATAACGGCGCCCGGACAGTGATTGGCATCGATTAGCGTTACGTTGATGGTGAGCTTCGGCGATAGCTCTATCATCGTGGGAGTATGCAGAGGCAGTGCTCTTAGGAGCTTCTTCAAGTGCTTCCAGTGTTGTTTGCGACTCTCCAGTATGCCTTTCTGAAAGTTGATGCGATGAGGGTACTTCTCCATACGTAGTAGTAGTCTCCTCGTTGTCGCTGAGCAAAATATGAATGGCATCTTCAGTGACTCCAGTCCCAGCAGGTGGTCGCTGTGAACGTGACTGAGGAAGCATGCTGCTGGATGGGGCAGTGATGAGTCCGATCTGAAATAGTCGATCCTGATCGTAGGGAACTCTTTGACGTAGCCGTCGAAGGTCGACATGATGCCGACGAGAGTGAGGAACCCGCGGTCGACAAGTCATCACTTCCTTGACATTGCAAATGTCCCCCACGGGTCAAGAAGGATAGTCGAAGTCCTGAAGTGTTTCGCATATAATGGCAGTCTGTGACCGTGTTCTTCTCAAGACGCGCTGCAGGTGCAGGGCTTCGTTGATGAGGCAGAGGCTGCAGGATCACGGGTGGCTGTGCGTTGGGTTAGCACACGAGCATAACGCTGCCGCGTGGCAAGGAGGAAATGACAAGACAGTCCGAGCCATCAATCTATAACATATGGGCATCTAGGTCGGTCGTGGTTGCCTTGTCGCCTACTGGTCTGCCTGAAGCCGCGACTGCCGGCACTTAGACGGAATTTTCCCGGCGCTAAGTCGTGCTCATCGGTGACGCCATTGAAAGACGCCCATGAAATCGGTACCTCGAGTTACAGCGACGAAGCTCCAGATGAATTTCTAAGCCTATCCTGCTCGACCTTACTCTGCATCTCCTTCAATCACAACTGTTCCGCGATCGCAAACATGTTTGCACGTTCGATCCTGCGGATCTCTGGTCCTGCGCGCCAGGTAAGCTCTGTTCACCCCCATGTCGCAGCTCCCAAGCTCATGAACTCCCAGAGCGCCCGCTCGTATGCTAGTGAAGCAGCTCCCAAAAGCGGCTCATACACGCCGTGGATAGTCGGCGCAGCAGCAGTGGGTGCCGGACTTGGAGGCTATTCCTTCCTCGGCAACAAGAAAGTCAGCGCCGAAGCTGCACCCACCACCGACAAGCAGCCCGAAAAGACCACCAAGCCAGCCTTCACCGGTGGTGACCAAGGCTTCATCGACCTCAAGCTGAAAGAGGCAAAAGACTACAACCATAACACCAAGACCTTCATCTTCGAGCTTCCCTCGCCTGACCACATCTCCGGTATGAACACCGCTAGCGCCGTCATCACGAAGTACAAGGCCGAGGACCAAGAAAAACCCACCATCCGGCCATACACTCCGACTAGCCATCCTGATGAAAAAGGGACAATTGAGCTGCTCGTCAAGAAATACCCCAACGGTCCCATGTCCGAACACATCCACTCTCTCAAGCCCGGCGACACCCTCTCGATGAAGGGGCCCATTCCAAAGTACCCTTGGTCGCCCAACAAGCACGATCACATCACCTGCATCGCCGGCGGTACAGGTATCACACCCATGTACCAGCTGATCCAGACCATCTTCAAGAACCCTGAAGACAAGACGAAGGTCTCCCTGGTATTCGGCAATATCTCTGAGGACGACATTTTACTGCGAGAAGAATTCGACAAGATCGAGAAAGCAAACCCTAAGCAATTCAAGGTCTTCCATATGCTGGACAAGCCGTCGGATAAGTGGGAAGGTGGAAAAGGCCATGTCACGAAAGAGGTGTTGAAGGAAGTGGTGCCAGATGCGAAAAGCGAGAACATCAAGGTCTTTGTCTGCGGTCCTCCAGGCCTGTACAAGGCTGTTAGTGGCCCAAAGGTCAGCCCGACTGATCAGGGTGATCTGGGAGGTATCCTGAAGGAGTTGGGATATACGAAGGAGCAGGTGTACAAGTTCTAGAGGCATCAGGAAAAGCAAGACGTATGTGATCTCTGGTTACTCTAGATAGACCTTGTGTACACATAGGTATGGTAATCGACCTGGGCGCGCAGCTAGAAAGGACGCCGGGTTCGTGATAGTGATCTCCACAGTGCACGACTGCGCTTAAGACCTCCTGAGGAATTGTGATGTAGCGAAGTTGCTCGTGTGCCCCAGTGCTGTACCTGGCATTGGACCAAGCGGGGGCTACTGTTTCCAGGCTCCTGCTGGACATCTGGAATCACCAGAATGGAGACACCTCCAAAAGCGCTGCCTCAGCACGGCAGCTGTAGGTTCCAGACAACACGGTCAAACATGGATATGTACCTGTATTGGAACCCCGTCACGGAAGGCCGAGAGCTTGACCAGACGATCTGGTTGAGAAAGGGAAACGAAACCGAAGAACTTGGGACAGGTGCAGGGCTTCTGAAAGATTCCCGTTCACGAGGCCATTATTTGCAAGACGGTGTGCGTGATGCCGAAATCGATGACGCCTATAACCCTCCGGCCTACAAGCACAGTAGGCTTCAAGTAAGTGATTCAAGGGCATGCTCTAGGCGGGCAATTAGGGGCAGACGAAGGGCAGAATATAGGTGCGCCTAAATTTCGGCACGATTTGACACCGAGAATAATTGTCGCCGTCGAAGAAGCAGCAGCCAAAAGGGAGGATGCCGAAAGCCAAGGTTGGAACAGCTCAACGGGCAGCTCCAAAGTAGTGGATGGGACCAAAAAGTTCTCGGCACGGCTAAGCAGTTGTCTACCTAAAGCACACTGCTGCTTTAACCATTTTCTCCCACCTTCGTCGGCATGATCGTCTGCCGCAGCAGCGACAGCGGAGGTGCAAACACGCCTAAAGTTTAGGCCATCAAGCCACTAATGTCAGCATCAACAACAACATTGAACGCGTCGATTTGGCACAACCATTGAAGCTATGTACACAGCAGCTCGTTGTCGCAAATAGAAGTACTCGTGCCTACAACGCCGTATGTTGAAGACCTCGTCAAAGTACACAGCCAGAGTGCTCTTGCGAAGACCATGCAAAACAGCTATATCAATGACGTTCGGTCGCAGCAATCGTAGCTACTGTCGCAAAAGCTCGAGTGTGTAGAGCATCCGAGCAAGCCCAGGGAACGACAGATCAAGCGCGTTCTGAAACACGGATGGCCATCTAGGAGGTCAGTAGCAAACATTCAGGCTGCTTTAATTAGAGCAAGTCCGAAGGGCAAGTACGAAATGGGCTGTCAGACCGTCCAAGAGCACCTGAAGACTGCCAGAGAGGCACGGAAGTCGAGGGCATCATCACCGATCAGCTTTCAATCATAGTCGTACTGGAGGCAACCTCCCCCGTAACTACCTGGCTAAGTTGCAGCAAATCAAGCAATAGGCGTCGAAAATTAGGCGTGCCTGCAGCATGAAGTGGAGCCTAGTCAGCTAGTCATCAGGTTGATTTTTTGCAACGACGCCCGGCGCTTCAGGGTTAAAGTGTCGCCCGCCTCGCCCCTCCTGCCGCCGATTTTTCTTCTTTCTCAGCTTCACTTCGTCTCCGACCTCACCTGAGCTCCAGTTAAACCCTTCGACGAGCTTTAACTAATTCGCTTCGGGTGATTCCCAACGCGTTCGACAGTATTATAGGCATACCCAGTATTCACTACTCTTATTCACCATGGCAAAGAAAGCTGCTGCATCAGCTCCTGCTGCGGCCGACGAGTCTGGCACAGTCGATGTGAACGTGGCCGACTTCAAGCGCACCAGAGACTCGGTATGTTCAACCATTTCCTTCGCGCGTCTTCACAACAGTTACCCCTCCATGCACAAACACCTTGCAACCTCCGCGAAAGTTCCGCCCCTCGGCATCGCAACCGCAACCCCAACAGTCTCGCCCATCATCATCGCCTAGCAACGCCTATTCTGCCGCTGCAGAGGCGACATAGTCTCCCACATGTCGCAACGCGTCATCGCAACCCCGTATGAGCGTGTGGCCCAATTCATTCGCGATCACACCAACTACATCCTCGCTGTCAATGCTCTGTTCAGTCGTTGTGTTCAACTCACTTCCCTTGTCAATGAGAGAACCAGTCAAGAGACAGCTGCTGAACGATTTTCCCAGGTCATTGTCGCCCTAGCAACTCTGCAGACCTCAGTCCAAGATCTTTCTCGAGCATACATCCAGCATGCCAACACTGTGTTGGCTCCAGGAAGCGGGGGCACACTCGATGCCAATCTCACCAACATCCTCACCGAGTCAGGCCTGCTCGCCACTGGAAGCACTGCAGCCCCTCCTGCTGGCGCTGCTGTCGAGGAAGGCGGCAAGAAGAAGCGCAAGAGGACCCCTCATGACCCCAACGCTCCCAAGCGCGCATTGACACCCTACTTCCTCTACATGCAGAGTGCTCGTGCTCAAATCGCCAAAGAGCTCGGCAGCGAGGCAAAGCCCAAGGAAGTCGCCGATGAAGGCACACGCAGATGGCAAGAAATGCCTCAGACCGACAAAGGCGTAAGTCTCCCGTACTCACATACTCTTCTTGGCTCGACTGACCTTTTACAGATCTGGGATGAGCAATATCAAAAGAATCTAGCTGCCTATCGCGTCAAGATGGCCGCTTACAAAGCTGGTCAGAAGGTCCCCAGCGATGAGGAGGCTGCTTCACTCGTCGAAGCTGGCAAAGCCCCAGAGCCTGCCGCAATTGAGGATGCCGCTGCTGAGACCGAAGAGGAGGACTCTCCCGAGCCGGTCAAGGCTCCTGAACCAGCACCAAAGGCATCAAAGCGCAGAAAGACCACCGACACCCCAGCTAAGGCTGAGGCCGCTGCTCCTAAGTCGCCAGAGAAGGAGAAAAAGGGCAAGGGCAAGAAGCTGCCGCCGCCGCCGTTGCTGCACCAGAGCCCGAGAAGGTTGCTCCAGCATCTGCCACAAAGGAGAAGAAGAAGAAGACCAAGAAGGCCTAGGCGCCCCCAGCAGCCAAGAAACCTCGAAATCTGAGGGCCAGCCCGCGGACTGATGTCGTGGAGTAAATAGGGTGGTAACTGTTCAGCGCTCAATGGGTTTTGTCGATGTGTACTGTACCTACATTCATTTGCACATTAGCATTCACGTACTAGCGCTGGGGTACGATCACGGTTGCGTCGAGGACGGCACTGTGAGTATTCTACGGCACGTCTCGTAAATGGCGTTCACGGCATTCCAATCAATACAATCCTGTCACTGCTTGTCTCAAACTGCCTTCCACTATCGTGCCCTGCGAAGCATCATGCTGCACTTGTTTCTCATGTCGCTGACTATAGCACAGTGACCAACGTTGACCTGCCCCTCGTTGCCTCAGCCTGACGACCTCGCCGCCTCTGATTCGGGCGTTGTTCCCCACACCGTCATCGCCCCGAAACACAGAATCCCCGCAATTGGTTTGACACATTTGATTCGCTCATATCCAACGACGAGATAGTGACTGCCGGAAGGTATATCAGCCGTAAGACGAGTTCGCTTTCGAGATGGAGTGGTTCCTGTGCGCTTTGTATCAGATTGATGTTATATGCCAAGCTAACGTAACGCACTTCTAGCAGCCATGCAACTCGTTCCACGAGAGGTTAGTTGCTCGCTGCGTACCTGGCATCCACGCGGATATACCAGCTGACGCTACTAACCACAGCTAGATAAGCTCGTTACTTCACAGCTTGGCTTTCTAGCACAGCGGCGGCTGGCCAGAGGTGTCAGGCTGAATCATGTTGAGGCTTGTGTAAGAGCACTGTTGTCTATATCACGTACGCGGTCTGATTGAGATTCTCGCAGGCATTGATCGCGAATAACCTCCAAGAGGTACGTCTACCAACTCTACAACGAATACCCGGTCGGGATATATACTAAACAAACGTTGTATCCTAGCTCATTCGCGATGGCAACCACTCCGTCGCCGAGCTCATGTCCATTGGCAAGACGATGCTGGGCCGACGACACGTGCTTCCCTCTGTGATCTCGACCCTCACCGAGCTCCAGGTCGAAGGTACCTTCACCACGGGGACATATCTTGTCACGGTTCACCACCCGGTCGCTTCGGACGATGGTGACCTGGAGAAAGCCCTCTATGGCAGCTTTCTGCCGGTTCCCAGCAAGGATGCCTTTCCCCCATTTGAGGCTCACGAGTCTGTTCACGCCGGTCTTCTGGTGATATGGGCCGGGAATGCTGACTCTTATGCAGGTACGAGGAGAAGAAGATGCCGGGAGCCGTCATAGTAAAGAAAGGCCCTAATATTCAGCTCAATGAAGGTAGGAAGAGGATCCAACTCAAGGTCACCAGCAAGGGAGATCGACCGATACAGGTAGGGAGAGGCAGTCCACTCGTACATGAGCACTGCTCATCATTGATTCTGCGCGTAGATCGGATCACACTATCACTTCATCGAAACCAATCCACTACTCTCCTTCGACCGCATTGCGGCATATGGCTATCGCCTAGATATCGCTGCAGGAACCTCGGTGCGGTTCGAACCCGGTGACACCAAGACAGTCACACTGGTCGAGATAGCAGGACACAAGGTCATTCGTGGCGGCAACGGACTCGCCGACGGACCTGTTGATCTCTCACGCGCGGATGAGATCCTCCAAAAGCTACAAGCTGCCGGCTTCGCCCACGAATCCTCCCCTCAGACCGACAGTTCGCGCCTCTCTACCTTCAACATGACACGTGCAGACTATGCGGGCATGTTCGGTCCCACCACCGGTGATCTCGTCCGTCTTGCTGCGACCGACCTATGGGTCCGCGTCGAAAAGGATCTCACGGTCTACGGCGAAGAATGCAAGTTCGGCGGCGGCAAGACCCTGCGCGAAGGAATGGGCCAGGCCTCGAATCGCCCGGACGCCGAAGTCCTCGACACGGTCATCACCAACGCTCTCATTATCGACTGGACTGGCATCTACAAAGCCGATATCGGCATCAAGAATCAGCTCATCGCCGGCATTGGCAAAGCCGGCAACCCAGACGTCATGCCAGGCGTGTCTCCCAACATGATTGTAGGCAACGGCACCGACGTGATCGCCGGCGAGCACATGATCGTCACTGCTGGCGGCTTCGATACGCACATCCACCTGATTTGCCCGCAACAGGCCTACGAGTCAATCGCTGCCGGCATCACGACCTACCTCGCTGGCGGCACAGGCCCCTCCCAGGCTCCAACGCCACAACCTGCACTCCCGGTAAACAGCACATGTACCAAATGCTGCAAGCAATCGACACCCTTCCTCTCAACTACGGCCTCACAGGCAAAGGCAACGACAGCGGTCCAATCCCGCTCCGCGAATCTATCGAAGCGGGCGCATGCGGTCTCAAACTCCACGAGGACTGGGGCACGCACCCTGCCGCCATCGACGCCTGCCTGAGTGTCTGCGACGAGTACGATGTCCAATGCATGATCCACACCGACACACTCAACGAGTCCGGCTTCGTCGAATCCACCGTCGCGGCTTTCAAAGACCGCACCATTCACACCTACCACACCGAAGGTGCCGGTGGAGGACACGCGCCAGACATCATCAAGGTCGTCGAGTTGCCGAATGTGCTGCCCTCCAGCACGAACCCCACGCGACCGTACACGAACAACACATTGGATGAGCATCTTGATATGCTCATGGTCTGTCACCACCTATCTCGCAACATCCCCGAAGACGTCGCGTTCGCCGAATCGCGCATCCGCGCCGAAACCATTGCCGCCGAGGACGTCCTGCACGACTTGGGAGCCATCAGCATGATGTCCTCTGACTCCCAAGCCATGGGTCGGTGTGGCGAGGTCATCTTGCGGACGTGGCATACCGCACACAAAAACAAAGTCCAACGAGGACCACTGCCGGAGGACAAAGAAGATGGGGAGGCGGATAATTTCCGGGTCAAAAGGTATGTGAGTAAGTACACGATCAATCCTGCGCTGGCGCAGGGGATGGGGCATTTGATTGGAAGTGTGGAGGTGGGCAAGTATGCGGATCTGGTGGTGTGGAAGCCGGCTAGTTTTGGGGTGAAGCCAAATTTGGTGGTTAAGGGGGGAATGATTTCGTGGAGTATGATGGTAAGTTGTTCTGCTTTCACTTCTGCTTCTGCTTCTCTTGTTCGTCTTATGCTATGATTGTGGCGATACCGGCCTATGCTTCGTTTTGACGTACCTGCTGTACGCGGGGCGTGAAGATCGTCTGCGCACCAAGCCAGGGATTCCAACGACTCTGAGCGACCTGAGGATGAGCACATCTGCTCCGGTGGCGACATCGCTCTCTCTCTCTTCGTGCCCCCAGGGCTGAGGCCTGTGTTCCCTGACTCAGCCTCCATTGCCTTCATCTGCATGACCTCGACCATCGGACCTGGTACTAATCCTCTTCGCAGGGCGACCCCAACGCCTCAATCCCAACAATCCAACCAGTCCTCTCCCGCCCCATGTTCGGCGCCCTTACCCCGGCAAGCACATCCATAACCTGGACCTCCGCCGCCGCCGTCAAAGCCGACCTCCCGTCCAAGCTCGGCCTCAAGAAGCGTATTGAAGCTGTGAAGGGATGTAGGAAGGTCAGTAAGAAGGACATGAAGTTCAATGATAGCATGCCGAAGATGAAGGTCGATCCGGAACGGTATGTGGTTGAGGCGGATGGGGTGCGGGTTGGGGAGGGGCCTAGTGAGAGCTTGCCGTTGAGTCAGGCGTACTTCGCCTTCTAGGAGAATGGGCTTGGAAAGGGGAGGAGCTCGTGGATGTCGCAGGGGTCTAGGGGTCGGACGAAGATATTGAATTGCTCCTTGGATAACGTGGTCGACGTATGTACAGCAATTGGAATCCAGCTGGTCTCGACTGCTAGTCCACCTTCACACGTTCCCAGACATCGGTTGCCGTGCTTGTTCCACGATGAAGCGAAGTCCACGTAAGCTCAGTCACGAAGAGCATATCCGATCCAAGTGAATATAGAAGGCAGCAACTAACGTTGAGTCACTCAAACATCAGTTAATACCTCCCATCCTAGTCAGTGAAGCGATCGTGTCAGGTTGCCTCGGAGCGTCCCTTTGTCGAAAACCTGTAAGTAGTCTTCTTGCCCCCGTGCTTCGTCTGCTTCTCTTCTACCGTCATCTAGCTATGACAGCAAGTCCACCCACCCATTGTCATGCCTTGGTCGCACCTGCTGCTACCTGGTGGGACGAGTCGGCATGGGAGGCTGTATGTCTTCGCTCGGAGCCTGCTGACTAGGTGAAGAAAGGGCTGCAACTGGACTGGAGGCAGAGGGTATGTATCCAGTCAGTGAGTATGTAAACATGATGGCGAGATTTAGATACGCTGCTGCTTGGATGCCTTCGAGCAAGAACAGAGTCATCTGTGTCGACGCTGCCGTCTCACATGTATGTTCATGGCCAAGCTCGGGTACTTGTTCATGCTACGATTCATGTGCTGTGCTCAGGGCAATGGCGAGTGAAGGCACGGCCAGCTATAGCAACACACGAGTGTACCGTTAGCAAAACCTGACGTCGAGCTTGATGTGGACGCATTGAGAGCCGCTTATCGTGGCAGTCAACGAGCCACAGATAGCCCTCACTGCTCTTGCGCGGGAGTCATGCTCGCGGCGGTGAACACCCCAGCCTGTGGACCGACTAGCTTATCAAAATGAGTAGATTGATATCTCAAAGTATGTCTAAGAAGGCTGAGCTGATGTCAATATCGCTGTCCTGGAAAAACCATCATTTCGTCAGCCACCATCTCGCGGCTTCAGCGCGCTTGCTGTATGTATGCTGTTGGGGCCAGAATTGCCCTTTTGAGACTGTCGCACGGCGTGTGCTACTCGCTGCTGTGCCACCCGAAAGGCTCCATCATCGACTCCGCATGGTTGAAGGCCCATGAAATCGATTGCCGTTCCCAGTTTGCTGTACCTGCATCACGTTCTGTACAACAATGCCAAGGTAGTCCAATCCGTCATGGTTCTCGTGTGCGCATCGTCAAAATTCTGTTATCGTTTTCGTTACATCATCTCACTATCGTCGGCGCGCTGCCTCTGGCACGAGTCGGAGGCGGGTACACATCCTGGCTGGTGGCTCAGGGTATTGCCTGCCACCCACGCCACTCACCGTGTGGACTCGAGAAGGAAAGCCTGCTTTGCGCTGGGCACGGTCGAAGTCTGAGGGGTGCCTTCGGTCGCTGCCGCTACTGCTGTCGCGGTTTGCTACTTGCATCGAGGGATCTGGATGATGCATAGGCGAGCGTGGGTCATGATGTGTTGAGCGTGGGTCAGGATATCGAGCCGGTGGAGTGGGTGCCGTGGTGGTAATGGGAGGTGGACGGTTCGTATTGTCGAAAATGTGGTCGCGAAATCGCACACCATTTTGGCCGTTCTGGGGACGTTGGGGAGGAGCAGGATAGACTGGTAATGCCGAACCATATGGGACTTGTGACAGTGTTGGTTTGCGGTGATAGTATTCGGGCCGGAGTGGCACGGGGACTGGTGGTCTTGGTGGAGCCGCTTCTATCTTTTTAGTGCCAGCGTCCGAGGAGTGGCGTCGCCTGTGCGACTTGAAGAATGACGGAGGCCATAACGAGCTCTTTCGACGTTAGGCGATTCATCTCGCCGCGACGGTCGTGATTTGTGGTCGCTGTGCGACGTATCAGAACTGGCATCGCTGGCCGAAGTGTTCCGAGAGTGCGGGGATCGACCATCGGATATTCGATGTCGATGTGAAGCAGCCCACTGCTGTGAGGGTGGCCGAAGATCACGTTGTGGTGGTTGCCGCGGGCTTTTGTCAGGCGTGGAGGTGGTGTGCGACCTTTGACGGGTGTGTTGGACAGGCCGTTGGTCTGAGTGACTTCGTGCTTTTCGACCTTGCCGGTTCTGACGATCCCAATGCGAAGACCTGTCACCGGGTGTTGGGACAGGCATGGGCGACACAACGTCGGGTACGCTGCTGCGGCGCCTGGCAGCAGCAATCCGGGCCTGGTCGTCAGAAGAGCTGTTTCGTGACGCGTGTCCGTTGTGGAAGTAGCCGTCGATGCGGTCATCGGTATGGGGAGACTGGTAGGGTGAAGCCTTGAGGCGGCGCATGTAATTATCCTGGTTCAGTGTGCCAGAGACGGTGGTATACCACTTCTCCATCTCTTCGTCGGCCTCTTGTGGGAAGCATGACCGCGGAATCGGCCCTGGAAAACAGCCGCCATCTTTGCGGGGGATGCGATACAACTCCACCGACTTCTGTAGAAACTTGACGCTCTCATCTGGCGACAGCAGTAGTTGTAGTGTCTGCCACCGCGCAAAGCCATTCAATGTCAGACATGGTATGCTGGGCATCTCGAACGGGTTGTGTGAGGGCTGCAGGTTGTGATAGCAGCCAAAGGTGCGATATGTGAAGGACAAGCCATGGTCGCCGGACTTGAGGAAGAGACCGTCGTAGTTGCCGCCGACGCGACGGTAGAAGGCAGCGAGCCTTTGAGGTGTCAATTCAGCGCCAACGCCGGGCTCATTATCGATCTGAAGGCGCGGTCAGTGGTTTAATCACGAACGGCAGCAGCGATGGACCTACAATGCATTTTGCTAGTCCTAGACACAATTCCTCGAGCTGTGGTGTCGCAGTCTTGTCAGGCCTAATCAAGTACTCCCACCGAAAGCCAGGCGTATGGCCATTCGTTTCCATGTCGCTCTATAGCGGTGTACTTTGGTGGTGTAGACAACGTTGCGCGATCATCGCCATTGAGCCATTGAGGCGGAGCGCAAGCGACAATGCGATTCTCATAGAAGGCCTCAAGATGTAGAGCACGATAGCGCCATGCAGGACAGTGAGTGAGGAGAAAGCAATGCGTGCAGGTCGCACATGGCTTGATGCTATCAATCAGTCGACAGTCTATCACTCCCGTCAATCAGATGGTTAGCATAATGTGATCGAAGCACAATGGGGTGCATGCAGGTGACGCTACACCGCTTGTTCAATCCAGTTGGCATGGCAGAAACGATGCAGGCCATACAAACTCTACTGGACGCTGCATGCCGAGCCCCAAGCTTATTCGATCCGGTACTGCTGTGGCTTTCGCTCGGCGGCCAGTCCAGAGCATCCTTCCGTCTCTAGCACGAGCTCAACGAGCCCATTCAAGCGCTCCAGTGACTCCTTCGCTATTGGCAGTCGCTGTGCCGGATGAGAATCAGCTGTCTTGGCCTTGAGGAGTCTCCCACACAGCCCACTTAGGGATGTGCGATAGCTGCTCGCTTCTCTATCTAAGCTACAGATCTCAGATCTCGCCGTTACACAGCCACATCTACCGACGTCTTTCGACACAGATGAGCCTCGAGAGCTTTGGAAGAGAAGAGATGGCACTTGTGCGTCCGTTACCGTCATCGCCATCCCGACTACTGCTTCTCGATGGATTTGGCAACGTGCTGAAGTGACGAGTGACGAGATTGACAGGGGCACGGACCACCCCAGGCAAGGCAGCCGAAAGCATGGTTCGCCCTGCAACGTATTTTCCAAAGCTACGCCCGACTTCTTAAGGACGGATCTCGGATCACCAGGGGCGCCAGGCCAGTTGCCTTGCAGCGGACCATGTCCATGGGACAAGGGGTGTATGAGGTCGTGAGCTTGACTCATACACAATGCTATTACCGACACGAGCTTACGATGCTACCTTCTGGCCTGCCTGGAGGACTCTGTCGCAAAGCTGCAGATGAAGTCCACGATCTTCACCCTGCCAGGCGATTTAGTCATGATGTCTTGATGCAGCGCACCACTAACGACCTGTCGCTGGACCGATATGCCCTTAGCGACGCATAGTTTTTCGAGAATACGAGCTTGCCCCTCTGGAACAATCTCATCATTGCCAGCTTGTAGCAACATCATCCTGATGCCACTTCTGCGATTGCCGATCTCTTCCAGCGCTTTACCGCTTTCCCATGTGGACCGCAGAAAAGGTGAGAGATATCGATAAGGCAGCCACTTCTGTGGATACATTCCAAGCAACAACGCTCTCATGTTTACGAACGGCGTCTCCAGTAAGAGTCCGGATATGCGTTTGAACTGCTTGGGATCATTGCGACAAAGCCGGGCTGCTGCAAGGTTGGCAACGCCCGTGCCAATCGACTGGCCCCAGATGATGATCTTATGGTCCTCGCCATACCGTTGCAGCACCCATTCCAGAGCTGCCTCCGCATCCAGCTCAAGTCCAGGCTGTGTTGCTCGGCCACTGGACGTCCAAAAGCCACGATATGACAACGCAACCAATGTCAGAGCCACCCGATCTGATGCTTGATCTTTGACTGAGCGCATGATACGCGAAAGGTATGGCAGCCGCGGAGGCAACGACGAAGCATTGCCCTGAAAGTACAGCACGACGATCTTCTGTCGCTCCTGCTCAGGTTGAGCATCAGAGAAAGCGCCTTCCAGAAGTTTGATCTGGGTCCCATCGATGGATCGAACTCCGTGCTCCTTCCAGACAACAGGTTTGCACTTTCCCTCGTAGTCGGCCACTTTCTCAGACCTCGAGAATGGCGGCACTGAAGGCATATAGATGATCTTGTTTTGAAATGTGATCATCATCATGCATTTGTACGTCCAAAGCGTCACAAGCAGGCCGACAAATACGGTTGGCGGTGTCAACACTGATATGATAGCATCTGCGCTGATCTGACGCCGCGCGGCTGCACGCTGAAGGGGCCACGACCGTCGCCTGTCCCTGGCGGGTGTCGAGGCCCCAAACAATGCATATCTGCTCGCTAATTCGGATGCAGAACAATGATTCGACGTCGACCACGATGCCGATCGTAGCACAGCATTCCTCATGGACTACGCCGGTCTATCTCAACGACATCGAAAAGACTACTGAGACGAGAGTGAAGGCTTTCGGGACAGTGAGAAACGTCACGAAAGTCCTTGAAGTCCGGGGAAATTGCGGCTATGCCTTTCTTGGTTTAGCTCATTTGGTCATCGAGCGAGGCTTCGCTCCTTTTCATTAGCCTCACCATTTCTGGTTCTTGGACAATGCATCGACGCTCTTAGTAGCATTCCAGTCGAGATGTCGAGCTGAGTGAATCATGAGTGAGCTGGCCGCGTGAGATGGTCGCCACCCTCCCAGAGGAGCCAGGCTTCGCTCCGTTCGAACAAACAACATCGTTTCTGGTTCATGAACAGCGACACACGCATCGACAGTCTCAGAACTACTACAGAAGGACAAGACAAGTGAGCCATAAGTGAGATGGCTCTGAAGGTGTTCGCAACCATCGCAGGACAACAGTCACTGCATCGAGCAGTCTTCACGTCAAGACAGTGCAGCGGCATGATGTCCTCCCATATCTTCTGTCGTCCTTACCCTTCGCAACCTCTCCTCTCTTTATATCCTATCACACTCGAACTCTCTTCCATCTTTACATTATCCCTCTCAGGGTTGAGTACTGTCGTACTCCTGGCCTTACTGGGTGTGCCGCGTCGTCAACTAACTCCTCGGCGTGGCCGCTGGTGCACGCACTACGCTCTTCCGCCAACCAGTCTTTGCCACCGCTTTGGTCGGAGATCTTAGTCCTATTGTCGTTCTGCCGCGTCGAGTCACTAGCTTGAGTGCATAGCGTCTGCACTAGGATGGTCATTCTGACGACATCTGCCTTTCGTCTGTCAATGCTTTTTTCGGTTCGTTCTTGACTCGCTGCGAACAGACTTCAATCTCAATTCGTCGATCCGTCTGATCTTTGAAATCAGATCTGTTCGATCCAAGCCTCTCAAAACTGTTTCCAGGTCCGCCTTAACGAAGCGCTTTCCTTCTCTCTCACCGAGCAGTCCCTTCATATTACTACAAGATGGTCCGCATTAAAGAGGAAGACCGAGATGGAGAATCCACCGCCTCCTCCAGCCGGCACATGTCCCACGATATACCCCCACATCAAACACCTGAGCCAGGTGAAGTTCCGACCGAGCCCGCGGCACTACGACTTCCTCCATGTCACCCCCTGTGGATTCTCCAGGCAGCATTCGCAGAGAATGATCGGGTCAGTCGGGCTGATATGCGGAAGGACACAAATGCGGAGAATACCAGCATCTATGGTGATTTCGAAGGGAGGAGGAATCCGCGGACCAGAAGACGACCAGACGATTCCCACGCCAGTACAGGCTCTTCTCACTCATCACGATCTACAGATGAGGAGAATATAGAGTATATCTCTGAACGTCGTCGGTTCCCGTCCCTGTCTCCCACTCGCCATAGCTCGCGCACGAGTTCAGCCTCCTCAAATCGTCGCCCAGACGGTCGTGCTTCCGACTGCCGGCCTCCTAATTTAAGCCCTGCTAAGTTTCCACCACCGGTACCAGATGCAAAAGCCCTCGAAGGTCCCAAGAGATGCGAATGCCCAATTCATCTTACTTGCGGCGTCAGAGATGATAATTGGATTGATTGTCGAATCCTGGTTCCAATATGGGAGAAATGGAGAAAAGCTCAACGCGAAGTTGACCCGTGGGCGTAAGTTGAGAAGTCCCCTATTCTTGAGCTGCACCACTGACTTGTTGCAGGCAGATACCAGAAGACGAGATTGAGAACTTCGCGACCCCGGTAGCGATCAGAGCCATCTGCCCGTTACTGGACGAATTGGCCAACTTACTTGGTACTCCTAGATCCATTGACGCTGTCTGCAACGATGTTAGAGTCTGGCTATGGAACATGCGAATGTTCTCGGTTCGTGAAGATGACATTAACGCCGAGGATCCAATACAGCGGATCGACGACTTCCTCTCAGATTACGACGCCATGACGGGTCGTGCCAAGCGATTGCCGGATGACATCAAGGAGGATTTGACGATCCAGCTCCGAAAATGGCAGCGTGGTGACTTCGGTGTCCTTCCACATCGTGCTTTTGTGCGCGACGGCAAAGGTCGCTGGATCAGAAACGCGAATTGGAACCATCGAGACGGCAGATTCTTTGGTGACGGTCACCTTGTCAATGGACAGACGTTCAAGAATCGCAGAATCATGGCCTCTGAAGGCGCGCATGCACCCCCACAAGCGGGCATATCGGGGAACACCAGAGACGGCGCTTATAGTGTCGTCATGGGCCTTCATGAGCCGTCAAAGCAGATGGTCTATGCAGACGTCGATTGTGGCGACACCATTTACTACATCAGCACGGCTCTCCCATTGAAGGAGGACGATCAGGACCCGCCAACTAATCACTTCGACCCCGAGGATGAAGCACTGTACGTCGATCCCGAGACTGCAACCGTTGGCGCGAGAGCTTTGATGATCAGCCACGAGACCAGACAGCCCGTCAGAGTCTTCAGATCATATAAGGCTGCACCGATCGTTCCAAATAAGCCAGTCAAGGGCTTTCGCTATGATGGGCTTTACCGTGTGGAAGACGTGGTTTGCTTGAAGCAGAAGCGCCAGATCTATCGCTTCAAGATGGTGAGACTGCGTGGGCAAGGAGCGCTAAGAGGTATGCTCGCTGTGTCGTCGAATCCACGAACAGCAGGGACGAAGAAACGCCGAGAGCCATCTGGCGGCGAGAACGCAGGTTCAAGCCGTTCGGTGAAGCGATCGCGCAAGTAGTGGCGACGAGTGACTACTGAAGGCCAGCAATGTTGAGCTTGAGCGACAGAGACCTGCGACTACCTTGGGAAGGCAGAAACCGAACTCAGAGCTCAGTAAGCAGGCGGGAAGCACGAATCCGGCCATATCAGGACGTTTCCGTTCAGAACAGGTCAAAGCCGATGAAGGGACGCTTTGCGCTCATACGAGAACTCCTTGGGGTTGGAATTACCTCGAAAGTCGGAAAAGCTGGCTGGAGCTCAGGGCATTCAGAATTCAGACCGTTGCTAAGCACTGATACCTCCAAATATTGGACGAGCACCGAAAGTTGGAAGGACTGGCGAGAAGCTCAGGGCGCTCGAGGTTCAGGTGCTCTCACAGACTTCAAATGGAGCTCAAATCCGGGATCAGATGACACAGTCGACAGCTTCATAGCTTTGCCAGCATAGAGAAATATTCTTACCTTTCACCTTTTATGCTATGTCGGCACGGATAATTGTTCTTGCCTATCACCTTTCGACTCTTCGAGGCTCACTCGCCCTTACGAGTGACAACCAAGTATCGACGACTTCTCAGTCCAGATAAAATGCTAGTACCAGACCGTGCCTTCACATTCGTGACTTCACCTTCACTTTGCCTTGAGCCTGACATTCCATTCCATCTTGGTTATGGACTTCGTCTTCTGTCTGGGATCGGAGATGAGCTTCGTGGTATAGCGTCTTGAGATCTCAGCTCCAAGAACTTGACAAAGCCATAATTCATTCCGAGCTAGTCGTCGTTGCTAGACGCCTCGCAGAGCATGTCATGATGTGCATCATCACATCGGGCGATCTTCAGTCGTGCTGAGGATTTGTGTTGGCGATCAATGGCTGTGTTGAGCTCAGGAAGGGCAGCGGAGGAAGTGTGTAAGATGAGGCTATCGCAAGTCGTGGTCATTGATCTTGAATAGCGAGACTGGATGTGGCCGTCCGCCTCCGGACTTTAAATTCAGGGTTCCTGGCAGAGGCAGCGAGCGGCGAACCAAACACGTGGGTCTCATGAAGAGCTTGGTGGAGTGACAAATGTTCTTACATATCGTTGACCTTCTTGCTGCTGTGTACCCTAGGCCGCGAGATTGACATATTTTACACCTCCCTTTTGTACAATCACCTCTTCTTCTGTGCCGATCGTAGAGCTTGCCTACGCGATTGGAGCAGCCTCCTCACCCACAATTTGACCATGAGCAGCAGCTTTCTCCCACTTCTCCGCTCCCCTTGTCACAGCCCGCAAGCTCCCAAAACTCAACACATCCCCAATCCGATCCATCCCTGTCATCAACATGACCAGCCGGTCAATCCCACAACCCCATCCGCCAGTTGGCGGCATCCCGTATTCCAGCGCACGAATGTAGTCCTCGTCAACCTTCATCGCTTCGTCATCCACAACTTTATCATCTGCCGGATCGCGCGAATAGCGCTGCTGGTCCATGAACTTGCGACGCTGCTCAATGGGCGAGTTCTCCTCTTCGTAGCAGTTGACGAGTTCCTTGCCATTGAAGAAGAGCTCAGCGCGGGCGGCGACGGGCTGATCGTTGGGGGCGGTGGGATGGATGAAGGACTTTGATAGAGGGGACAGGCATTCGGGGATGTTGGTAATCCAGGTCGGACCAACGCATTGCGGTTCGAGAAAGTGGGAGACAGCTTGTCAAGCAGCCGGGGAAGTGTTGGCGGGTGCGGGATGGGAATGGAGTGGTGCTCGCATATTGCCAGTATCTCGTCGCGCGCTGTTGAAGATGCTAGATTTGGGAGGGGCGTGTGAAGCCGTTCGTTGATGCCAAGGACGAAGTCGATTCTGGGGTACCTCGCTCGCCAGCTGTTGCCGAGAGAGCCGCCCCATTTGCCACTTGCACTTTGAGAAAATATGTCGAGCGTGTCATAGTCGATATATGGGGTTGGGGTACCTCGTTTGCGGCTGTATCTGCTGTAAACGGCCATTGCTACTTTGCCGAGGATCAGCTCGGTGTAGTACATCAGGCGATCAATATCGAGGTAGGTGGCATAGAATTCGCAAGTGGTGAACTCTGGGTTGTGCGTCCGATCGAGGCCTTCATTGCGGAAGCAGGGGCCTATTTCGAATACGCGATTCATCCCGCCGACTATCAAACGTTTCAGCCACAGTTCTGGGGCTACGCGCAAGGCAATCTTCCGATCTGGAAATTCTTGGGCGGAAGTGATGAAGGGGCGGGCCGTAGCCCCTCCAGCATGAGCGCTGAGGATGGGTGTCTGAACCTCAATGAAGTCGTGCTCAACTAAATGCTTTCTGAGACTGGTCAGAATGATTGATCGCACTTCTACCGGTATGGTCATAGCAGGCCAAGTAAGCATTTCGACATGACGGCCTGCTGTGAACTCCTTGTCCGTGTCGCGGTGCTTCGGGTCTTTCTTTTCTGGCGGCGGCTGCTGTGAGGTGGTGAGGACGACTGGAAGATCACGAGCAACTAATTGTACTTTATCCTCGTCCTTGGCGTGGGTCGCTCGAACGCCATGGACATAGATATGGTCGTTACGCCGTAGCCGTCCGAATGCGTGTGCGATGTGCTCTTCGGTATACTTGGCGGCTAGTTGCTTCCGATTGAATTGAATCTGCAGAACCACGTCGCCAGATGACAAGACGTCTTTGGTGACATGCCTTGTGCCGATGGACGACCTGTTGACGATATCTACAAAGGCGAGATGAGCGCCGCTGCGACGAATGGCATGGACCCTGCCTGCAACACGGAAGATCTGACTGCCTTCCTTGCTGTCCTCGGGTGGATTAAGCGCATGCTGCTGGATCTTTGCAAAATCGTGCAAGGGCACATTAACGCCAGGTTCAACCTGGACTTGTGCGATTGTATTGAGCCGATCTTGTGCCTGCCACCGTGGATAGGACGGTACCTCCGGCACTGGCTGCGCCTCGACGCCGTTTTTTGCGTTCTCTACGAAGTCTGACACTTCGAACGCTATCGATTCGGGCGGTGCTGCTGATGTGGCATTGTGGTTCCAGCGACAGCAGACCGGTGGAGGTCTGCGGCAGAAGTGCTGAGCTGTGCTGTAGTTACCTCGTCAGCCAGGGTACATTCACAATACTGTTGAGTCGTGCATTTACAAGGGCCGTCAGTCTCATGGTTAGAGTGGTCGTGATCAAGTGCTCACTCTCGAGGAGCCAGCATCACTCGCAGCGGTTCTTTCTCAATTCGTCTCTTCACGCGGCAGAATCCTGGACTTCGGGAACGTACCTCAAGGCGAAGAGATCATGACTCTGTATGCGGGTCCGCCATCGTAGTCTTGACAGCATGGAGCCGCATACAGTCACAGACGTAGCAGAGTAGAAGCACAGCGCAAGTGACTGGTACCTAGCTAGATATACCTTGCGGAGGTACTGCGTTGTGAATTTGAAAAAGTTACGTTACTGGTCTGCGTCGGCCGCAGAGCTCGAAGCTAGCAGGTAGGTCCTGCCAAAGCTTAACTCGCTGCTTAAGCGGCAGCTACGGAACCGTGCCGGTCGATCCAACCCCATCGATTCAAATGCACCTCATCAGACTCAAGCTACCGTCACCAGCACTCAGCATGATGTTGGCAAAGGCATCAGCGCTGAGTCTGCGTTGGTCATATCAGTGGCGGCTACAGCACGCCAGGTTCGTCGCGTGATCGACGTAATTAGAATGCCTCATATTAGGAAGCTGTGGCAGATAGACCCGCGCGTCCTCGGCAAGCGCTCGATCATAATGTGAGAGAATTGGCCTTATCTGCTCCTACATCCACCATGATGGGTGAGATGAAACTCAGACGAGCCTGTGATCGCTGCCACAACATCAAGGAACGATGCCAATGGATCGGGTCCGACGCCTGTCAACGTTGTGTAAGACTAAATCACGAATGTGTCACTCTTCGACCAGTCCAGAAACTAGGCCGGAAGCCCAGAGGCCGCTCTGGAAACCATTCTATCACGCCCGAAGATCCTCAACCAAAGACTTTGGGAGGCTTTGGCAACACATCAGTAGAAGCATCGTCGTCAGACCCTTCTGATCAGAGCTATGCTTCTCACCCACGTCCGGTGCCTGTTGGGCGTCCAATCTCCGAGGACAAACTGAAGGAGCTCACCACAAGCGATGGCGTGGATGAACGGGAAAGCGAATTGCTAAATATTTGCTTCCATGACACTGATGCTGCTGGCCAGTGGACTCTAGGACCAACCTTCTGCAGGCGACACGCCGAGGATCTCTTCTATCGTCTCAAGAGTGCACTTCCACAGCTCAAGGACGCCTTCATCTCGGTCGCCTGTTTGATGCACAGCAAGTCAGAAGATCGAGCTGCCGATCTGATTCAGCAGATCCAACCATATTGCAATAACAAAGCCGCACTAAGTGTGTCCGCACTCCGGTCACTCAAGGTCAATGGTCGTGAAGATGTCGCTACAGCTCTTGTTCTTAGTCTAGTCATCTCAACCTTTGGTCTGTTCGTGGCGGATGGTGATTCGGCTGCTGTCTGCGCATACACGCTCGATGCTATCGCACCATTCTATCGATCACCAGATGTCGTCTTCGCTGCGGACGAACACGCATACCTCATTGCACTCTTCTATACCGAGTTGATCGATTGCGTACCGCACTCTAGAGTACCCATCATGAGATATGGTGCGTTCTCAAAAGCCGCCGGGCACGTCGATCGATACATGGGCCTAGCTGCGCCTCTGATGTCAATCTTCTACGATCTCTGCGTATTTTCTCATCACTTGTCCACGAGTCGGACACCGAATGCGGCTGACGTCTGGCGGCGATCCGAGGAGCTCGAGCACGAGATTCGAGCCTGGAAGCCAGCTAAGCCGGAAGGATTTCCGGACTCGTACTTTCCGGTCGAGGTCATTCAGATATTTGCGCAGCTCAAGGGCTTGAAGCAGGCTGCATTGATTATGCTGCACCGCCTACGCTACCCATATGGCATCCAAGATGAGAAAGCGCTGGCCTTGTCTGACAGCATCATCGACGAGAATGCTTTAGTGCTCCAATTTTTGGACCGCGGGGCTGCGATGGGAATGGACCTGGCGTTCCTGATCGCATGCTTTGAGATTCGAGACGCTGCTAACCAACGCGCCATACTGCAACAGCTTTCGAGCCATCTGAGATTCTCAGAACCTGCCCGCATCAAGATCGGGAATCAGCTTCAACAGGTCTGGCACGCCAAAGCCTCTTACTCCGGCGTATACTGGTACGACCTAACGCGGTATCTGCATCGTCGTACGTCCTTTTCTGAAACCTCGGTACCTGGCTGAAAGGCCATATCAGCCTTTGAGACAGGCATCAATGACCTTCGCAGCTCGCAGGCACTCCTCGTCCTGCATTCGGTTCGCGAAAACCTGAATGACACATGGCGCCCCATCTGCGGCATCGACGTCGTACTCTGGACAGAATTGCTCCGGCTTCACCACGAAGGGCTGGCCGTCCTTATCCCTGGAGCCTTGCCCAAAGGGGATCACACACGCCGGATAGTCCAGACAATTCAGGAGCACGGTGTATG
This sequence comes from Cyphellophora attinorum, assembly GCF_001299255.1. Classification (NCBI taxonomy): domain Eukaryota; kingdom Fungi; phylum Ascomycota; class Eurotiomycetes; order Chaetothyriales; family Cyphellophoraceae; genus Cyphellophora; species Cyphellophora attinorum. The sequence goes on along the minus strand of NW_017253231.1, from coordinate 911,912 downwards.
CGGGGAGAGAGAAAGTGTCGTGGAGAGGCGCCGTGCATTGCGCTGCTGGTGCGATCACCACATCGAGATTGTGTAGATTCCACAACTTGCGCCAGCTTTCCTTGAGCGCATCTCGATGGACCGTCACTGCAGCAAGACGCTGAAGGTCGGTCATCGAGCTGTCATATTGCGGTCGCGGTATCGCTTGCTGCGCCAGCTTTGAAGCGAGTGCTCCACCAGCCTGCAGAGACTGAATGAAAGGCTCTCCACTGGCTCTCAGTCGAGCGAATCCGTCGCTCATCAGACCGAACATTGCCCATGACACTACAGTAGCCTCTGCTATCCTTGTTTTGTCCGCTCGAAGTGTGACCAGCGTGTGACCTTGTGATTGGAGACGAGCTACAGCCTCATGCAAGGTCCGCTGTACGGGCGGCTGTAGTGGAAAGAATGGATCAGGCTCCAGAACGCCGATCCTGAGCTGTTGCTTTGGCTGTAGCTGCCGCCATGGCACATCCAGAGCCGCCGCATCAAACCTAGCGGGTCGAGCACCGATGACCACCTCCATCCAGTCAGCGATGCCCTCAAGATCGTTTGCCAATGGTCCCGCAGCCGCAAGGAAGAACGAGTTGCCAGCATCACCCGCACGAGCCTGTCCTCCATACGGCACACGTGATGTTGTCGGCTTGAACCCGTACAACCCATCGCATAGCGCAGGGATTCGAATTGAGCCAGCGACGTCAGTGCCAACTCCCAGTATTGAGCCACGAAACGCCACAAGCGCTCCTTCGCCACCAGTCGAGCCTCCTGCCGTAAGGAGCGTGTTGTGTGGGTTCAGCGTCCGCCCGAAAATGTTGTTCTCCGAATCTGCTGTCATCATCGTCTGGGGGACGTTGGTCTTGACATAGAGGATGGCGCCTTGCTGGAGCAATAAGTCGACCAGCGCGGAGTTCTCTTCTGACTTGCGATCGAGATAGGAGACGTAGCCGATCGTTGCCTCGGAGCCGGCGATTTGGAAGGAATCCTTGAGGGAGATAGGGAGTCCGTGCAGAGGACCGAGTGCGTCACCTCTTTCTCTCGCGAGATCCAGCTCCCTCGCTCGACTCAACGCCTCATCGTAGTATGTCTCAGTCAAACAGTTGGTAAGCTGCCCAGCAACGCAGGCCCGCTTACAGAAGGCGGTCGTCACTTCAACGGCAGATATTTCTCCTGAGCGTAGCGCTATCAGGAGCGATCTCACTGTGTACTTCTCCGTGATCTGTAGCTCGCGCTCGCTGAGCAGACCGGAGCGTCGTGGGATGTCGAGGTCGATGAGGCGGTTGGGGTGCTCTGCCAGGGGTAATTTGAGCAGGGATGTGATTGATTCTGGCAGGCGCCATTCTTTAGGAACTTTTGCCTGTAGTGATGCTTGCTTTCGAGCGACCTTCGCTTTCCAGTCCTCTTCCGTAGACGCCATGTCCGACCTCCCAGGTGTCGCCTAACAAAATTTTGTAGAGATTCCTGGCTTTGCTCGACTTACCTTCACTGCAGTTGATACCGTAGGGTTCTGGTCTTTGTGCCAAGGGGATCTGAAGGGGCGATGGCAATACACGCACTTATATTGCACGAATCGCTGTCACATTAGGATCTTCGAGAGGTGTTGCAGAAACGACATATATGATTGAACGGCAACCGTGAACGAGTGTCGGATACTTCTACATAAGAGCTTTCCTTAGCCGTATATCAGTGCCGAGACTTACTCTCCCTGGCCGGGCACTTCTACAGCGACGAACGTACCGGCTGGAATTGTGGATCGTCCGGCGGGCGATTCTGGTGCGAGATGCGCCTAAGAATGCGCCGGCTTGCAGTGATGGGCGACAGATTCAGGCTTGCTAGATTAGTAGCAAGAGGTCAAGCGTAGTCAAACACTACCTGTGGACCATTCTTGTGGCCGTATAAAGACAGGAGCTCTACCTAATGCCGCAGCTGACTGCGTTGATGCTGCCCCGCGAGTACAGCCGTGAGATCGGCAGCTGCGAACTCATAATTCATATGCTGTGCAGCTGCGAACTCCACGTCGCCGTCCGAGAGAACGATAGCGTAACCATCGAGGCTCATTTGTGCAAGCATGATACTCTGCGAGGCCAGCGTGCCATAGACTTGAATGCTCCTGGTCGAGGGCGGAACAAGCATTCCGCCGCCTGGCCTCGCCTAACTTTCCGCTCTCGGGACCCATGACCTCTCATGGGTTCAAGTTGTCGCATGCCTAAACTTTTTGGATGCCAACGATCAGAGCATCGAGTATCAACCTCATAGGCCGCGTGCTACAATCCTCCTTTCCCCTACCAGCGTACTCACTGCCCAGCATGTCAGGCTTCTTCGGCATGGGTCGACCCCAACAGTCGTCAGCAGAGCGCATCGCCGCTGCGGAAACCGAGATCGAGCTCTTCACTGACATGTTCCAACGGTACGTCCTGTTGCTTCTCTTTTGGTCCCGCGAGGCGTCATAGGATCAATGTGCTCCGTAACACGAGCGACGTACACACCATGCTAGCAGGCCTCTACGATAGCCTCTGCCTCTGCATTGCCGGCGTACGCGATCGATGCATGCTTTGACTTCGACGTCTATTTCCTGTCCAACACCACTTCTGACAATCTCAACCTACAGACTATCGAACTCCTGCACGAAGAAATGCGTCCCCGCCGACTACCGCGAAGGCGACCTAAACAAAGGCGAGAGCGTGTGCATCGATCGCTGCGTGGCCAAGTTCTTCGAGGTGAACATGAAGGTCAGCGAGAAGATGCAGAATGCGGCGCAAGGCGCGCAGGCTGGTGGCGGTGGTGGGGGCATGTTTGGGATGTAGAGTGCGATTTCAACAATGATGAGCTGATGTTTCGGTGTGGAAAGAAGTGAGCGTGGTCGAGCCCGTGAGAAGGATGGGGATGTGTAGCGGGCGCGATGCGATCTGCTCTCGCGAAGGGACTGGCTATGTCGCTTGCTGAATTCCACACGTGGAGGAGAGGCAGACAAGACGCTTTCGTGACACGGCTCCCTGGTCAAGAAGTCGATCTGGACGGCACATTGTGCTGTCAACTTCTCGGGATCACAAGCAAGCGTGCGTGGCATACAAGAGCAGTCTGTTGCGGAGGAGAAGCGCAACATGAGCGGCAGATCGCCTCTCTGCGCACACAAGCTGGATTGAAGCAAGAAGTACAGCCAAGCGACTGTATCATTATCAACATTCGAATCTAACCGCACAAAGGATCACTCGGCTGGACTATATGTGCACTCACGAGAATGCATATATAAGTGAACGGTTTGTAAAATAGTCAACAACAAGACCAAGATATATCTCCTCCACCAACGCCTTGCTGTATTCCCTAGACGTCCCATGAATCCAAATCCGGACAAGATCATACCAATCGCTATGCAAAAGCTCCCCAACATCGCCGTCTATCATTGCCGCTGCAGCCCAGGCGTCGCACCTCCCACAAAGTTCACCACCCGCTGCCACCACGTCTCGCCGGTCACGCTGCTGTTATTGATGATGGCAGCCCCGCCATCACTCTTCACCTGGCCCCTTCCGTCTGCCCCGTCAGACCCTTCTGCCCCATCGTCACCTGCATCGGATCATACAACCCCCCAACCAACTCCCCTACCCTCGCCTCAACCCCCCTAACCCGCCTCTCAAAGTCCTCGACCCCCTCCTCCACCTCCCCGACCCGCCCCACTAACCCCTTCAATTCGTAATCCAACTTCGCCCCCAACACTCCAGCCTACGGACCACTCTCCCCCAACATCCCCTTCTCGTTACTCACTACATCCCCACTCGTCGCTCTTTGTGTTTGGTACTCCTCGAGTTTCGCGTAGTAGAGGGTATTGAGATCGGAGAGGTTGGCGCCCGCGGCGCGGTCGAGGGATTCGACGTGGGAGACGCAGTCTTCGGTGTAGGGGATCAGGCCGCGGGTGACCTGGGTGATGCGGCGGTGGCGTTTTTGGGCGGAGACTAGGAGGGGAGTGCGTGTTGAGAGGGCGGTGAGAAGCTCTGCTTTCGTTGGTGGTGGTTTGGTGGGTGCTGCGGAGTCTGCTGTGGTCGTGCCGTTCGGTTTGTTGGCTGCGTTGGTGTTGTCGTTGGGTTTCTGCTCGTTCAGGGCTAGGGGAGGCTCGGCGAGGATGACGTCGGGAAAGGTGAGGACTGAGGTCTCGACGATGGAGGAAGGAGAGGGTGGCGTGGGAGGGCGGTTCTGGCGGGGGAAGTTCTCGAAGATTGTGCCGACGGTGTGAACGGCGGAGCGGGAGCGGCGCAGACCAGGTGCTTGAGGCCCGGAGTAGTTCTCGAACAGGTTGTTCAGCTCAACATATTTGGGAGACTGCAGTTCTCTGCGGATGCGCTCTAGACTGGACGCGATTTCTCTTTTGCGCGGTGATTCGGCGAGAGGCGCTGGGGCGAGCTGTTTGCGATAGCTGGGGACGCGGTGGTCGGTTGCTGAGCGCACCATACCTGGGCGCAGCCCTGTGGCTTGTCGCGGACTGACCTGGCGGGCAGGACCGAATGATGAGGCTTCTTTGAGAGCTAAGCCGAGGGGAGGTGCTTCTTCATTTGCTGGCGTGGTTGGGCGCTGGTAGATATTCGAACTCACCGCAGAGATACTTGGTGTGGCGTTGTTAGAGTCGAAGTCAAGTGCTGTGTCTTCTCGCTCGTGACCGGGTCTTTGGTTATGCAGCTTTCCACCAACGGCTTCACGTATCCGGCCAAGGCCAGAGCGGCCTTCGGTAGCACTGTGCGGCGCCAGACTGTTTGCTGTGTCGGACCTTTCGAGGCCATGTGCAACGGAATCTCGTTTGTTGCTCGTCCAGATAAAGCCACCTTGGTCGTCGGTGCTAAACACTTGACCTTTTAGCTCAGCGCCTTCATTTGCTTCTCGCTGCACTTCCACGGGCTTCGACTTGCCAAGCCACAGCCACTTCATTCTGGGTCCAACGACAAGTTGAGCAAATCTGTCGATGTCGAGGGTCTCGACTTCCGAGATGCCGGCTTTGTCCTTGCCACCCACAATGCCCATGACCATCTCGCCGCCTTTGCCGCTCACTTCGGCCAGCGTGCCTTTGACCGCGCGTGACACAGTCCATCCCTCTCCACTTGCTGTTTTTGCTGTTGCACGGTGGAGCTTATCTAGAGTCTTCAGGTCCAGACGTCTTGTGCGTTCGAGCTTAGCTGCTTTCTGGAATGATCCAATTGCCCGCTTCATGGAGGGGATGTCGAAAATGTCCTTTCCCACTGGGGCGCCGTAAGCTTTTAATCGGTTGTTGGCACCGATGAGCAAACCCAGCAGAGCTGCAACCGTGGTCGGGCCGAGTATCCCATCTCCAGGCTCGATGTTGTAGAAGTAGACCCCAACCTCCGTCCACCAGTCAGCTATGGCTTTCTCGGTAATATCGCACAGGAGGCCGTCAGTATAGGCCTCCTGCAGGCGTCCATAGATCAGCAACGCTTTCTGGCACAGCTTCACCAGCTCCATAACAGCTTGATAGATTCCGATGCTCTCACTCGTGCGGTATAACTGATGAAATTTGGCCACTGTGCTTTGCTGGGGCGGCTGAACGTTCATTGCGCCTCGGCCGGCACAGTTCATTCGCTTTAGGTCCTCGTTAACGATGAAGTCCTCCCTGTGCTTCCGGACATCACCATCCGGAACAGCAATCACGGTCAGTGTTGCAGGGAAGCCAGCTAGGTTGGTGACCATGATATCGCCATAAGGTGTCTCCTTCGGCTTGGCATGGTATTGAGACATGGCATCAAAGTAGAGCCGGAGTCGAGGCGACCATGTCGCTGAATCAGAAGGTACACTCAGCACGTTAATTATGACCGACCGCGACGTGTCTCCAGTATAAGTACAAATGAGGAAAGTTGGGTGAGTCCGTGAGCAAGCCCATTGCTCAACAATGTACAGCTCATAGCCCTCCAGCCGTCGCCTTCGGTCCAGCACGATGGTGTCTGGATCCTCCTCCAGATATCTAAAGGCTACAGGATCCGTGAAGACGAGTTTCTGACGGCCTTGGGTTGTGCCGCGCGGCCGTGTCGTAGTGGTGTCGGCGGACGTTGGCGCGTTTGTAGAACTTCTAGATATGCCATTCGTGACGGTGTCAGCGTCGCCCATGTCGTCAGCTTCTGGGAAGAAGCGTCTGAACTCCTGGGGCGACGGTGTCAAGTAGTGAGCATGAGGTGTGATCAAGGGCGCTGTGCCCGCCATTTTGATGGTGGCCGCCCGGAAAGGTTGTTCTGAACGACGGCTACGACTAGCTTTCACATTGAAAGTTTGTAGGGCTTGAATTACATCTTTTGGGTGAGCATCTCGCTGGCGGCGCTCCGAGCGGACCCAAGTTCCAGGTGATCGACCATTAGAGGTACCGCCTGTTCCACTAGACGCGGGTAAGCTAATGCTTAAAATGAGTGCCCCTGTGCCCCTCAAGTACAAGCACGCCAGACCTGGAGGTTGGCTCGGCAGATCTCATCACGGATCTGACCGCTGATCATGCGCCGCGAATGCACGATACCATCATGTCACCACACGCTCTGGTATCAGTCTATCTTGCTTTCGTTGCACTCAATTCACTTGCATGACCATTATCAGCATTCATATCTCCGAGTGAAGACAGGGATGGGGGCTACCAGCGCTATCTGCCGGTGACATATTCATGATTGCTTTGTCGATTGATGACCGCCACGATGGAGAGCATTCAGAAGGACCACGATAGGTTGTGGGCGAATGCCCGGCAGTCCAAGTTTCGAGGCCAGGCTCAGGATGTCATCGATGCCCTTCAGCGGGCCCGGGATGCCATCGCTGAGGATCCAAGCAAGGCTGCTGTGACACTAGCGAAGCTGCAGAACCCCATCAAGACCACGTTCGACGCTATGGGGCAAGGTCTGAAGGAGAAGAACACCGCACAGCTCAAGTATGGAAGAGCTCTCGATCGGATCTTCAGGGACAAAGACAGACCTGGCGATGAAGAAGAGGCTATTGCCCAACATCCTGCCCTGGTCAACAGAGCAATCTACCTGCACATGCTACGAGAAGGACTCTTTGACGTTGCTGCTACGTTTGCGGAAGAAACAGATGCAAAGCATCAGGCGCAGCAGGATACAGCAAGGCGACATGGTACAGATGTGCCTATGGATCATCCTCTCGGACTCGACAAATCGTTTCCGGCGGGCATGGAGCAACAATTCATCAAGATGTACCATATCCTGGTTGATCTCAAGGAGAAGCACAATCTGCAACCTGCCATCGACTGGGCGCGACAGAACAGCAAGGTGCTCGAAGACAGGGGCAGCAATTTGGAGTTCGAGCTGTGTAGGTTGAAGTACACCATACTCTTTGTCGAGCAAAGCCCAGCTCATGCTTTAATCTACGCTCAAACTGACTTCCAGAACTTCCGAGGGCGCTATATGACGGAGATATCACAGATGTTGGCTGCTCAGGCTTATGCGTCCAATCTAGCCGACTCTCCGTATGCAGGACGCTTCCACAATTCAGCATCATTCGACGAAGTCGCGCAGGCATTCTCCAAAGAGTTCTGCTCACTGCTGGAGTTATCAGCTGATTCACCATTGTACCTCGCAGCTTCAGCTGGTGCGATTGCCCTTCCACAGCTGCTCAAGCTGCGCCAGATTCAGAAGTTGAAGCATACCGAATGGACGTCAGTGGGCGAGATGCCGGTCGAGACGCCTCTACCACAGGCTTATCAATTTCATTCGATCTTTGTCTGCCCGGTGTCGAAGGAGCAGACCACTGACGCGAATCCTCCGATGATGTTGCCCTGTGGTCATGTCATTGCACAGGAAAGTATGCAAAGACTGAGCAAAGGCGCCAAATTCAAGTGTCCCTACTGTCCGGTAGAGAGTCACCCAAATAATGCCAGACGAGTCTTCTTATGAGGGCAATATCTGATATGCAAGTTGAGGGCATTAGCGATATACCGCGAGCTTCACCGAAACTGGAACTCGCAAGCAACCCACATACCATCGTCGTAATACAGTACGGCATTCCACCTCGATCGGGACGTCAACCTGGGCAAAAGCTTGCGATGGTCATGGACAAGCGTTTCAGAAAGCATCCCACACTAGTCAACGTGGATGCTGACGTTGGGCAACGCTGAATGGCTATGAGTTTGGCGAGGAACCGAGCAGTCGGAAAGGGAGTCTGCTGATGTGTGACTCAAGGGTCTCGACTGACAATATTTTTCCCGTGGAGGAGGGTCGCGGAAGATGGAAGAGGCTTGGGGCCAGGCACGAACCTTGGAGGAGTGGCAAATCATAGATAAACGCAGCTCACGCTACTATCATTGAGGGGTCGGAAGCCGCATGTATGCAGGAACGGACGAAGCTAGCAAGCAAGACAGGGAGTCTGAATCTGAGGGAGAAGACTCCGAGTCGAGATGTTTGATCGACCAACTCCACTCTTGGTGGTGATACATCAGCTCAGTGCCTCAGGCAACAGTCCTGGTGAGCTACCTCGCAGTACGAAGACAATGGTTGCCTTGAGTAGCGCCAATGATCTTTATTTCAACGTCCATCGATCTAGGCTGTGAGTGATGGCGCATTCAGCTTCAGAAGTTCGCACTGTCCGATCATTGATTCAAGGCAGAATCCTGTGTTCGATTGTGCCCCGAGGATCGAGTGCCGGTGGCGATTCGAGTCACTTCCGAGATTCTCAGGCGGTCCAAATGACAAGCTGCAAGGGTTCTTTGACGGCTCACCAGCAAACCTGCCGCAAAGCCGGCAGTAGCGGTAGGTCGCCTAGTAGCCTATTAGCAGCCCGGGAAAAGTGGTCTTCCGGGCGCTGATAGGCTTGAAAGTGCTCCACTGATCACATGCTAGCGTGGGCTAAGCGTGTAACTTTCACGCGTCTGACCGCGTTCTTGCTCAATTCAGCCTGGACTTCGAATTTGAGACCAGACTCCAAGCCCCGATGTCCATCGCTGCAGGCATGATAAGCCGCAACCACTACACCTCTAGGATCCTGGCCTGGTACTTCCGATGACTCCTAAGCTGCCTGCCGGCCGCAATCCGAATAAAAGCACCTTCGCCCGGCTGCTCTGTGCTCTTGTCTCCCCTTCTGATGTGACGGCCATTCTGCCTAACCTGAGCTGCCAGCGTCAGGCAGTAACCTCATCGCCAGCCTATATCTGCTCACTGCAATCAATGTAGTTGTCGTTCATCTATCTCTTGAATACTACTTACCTACAGGCTATATCGCTCAACTCCCGAATCTTCCGACGGCTTCCTCGATCCTGCGGCGTCCTTCGAAACAGCGAACGTTGCACACAGCTGCATCCGTCGGCAGAAGTTGATCACAACTCGACAGCCCAAATCATCATGTTCGGTCGAAGACCTGCACAATCTGACAGCTTCTCGTCTCGATATGGCGCAGGCAAATCTCAGAAGCCAAAGAAATCATTCAAGGAAACATCCTTCCAAACAGGGCTCAGACGTGGTGACTCTGTGAGATCGCCGCCGTCGAAGCATACCACAAGTCCGTCTGCTGGGAGGTGAGTGTCTCAAGAAGCAAGCTATACAGCATCGCTGACTATCCAAGCACGTTGACTTCACCCATCGTCACACTTTGCGTCGGTCCACAGCAGCGCCTATTCGCGGGCCACGAAGACATACTTTGTCGCTCGCCCTACTTCGAGAAGGCTTGCCGTGGACAATTCTACGATGGGTCAGCACGACGCATCAATCTGCCAGACGAATGTCCTGAAGTTTGTATGTGACAATTCTGTGCACCTATGTTCAACTGATCTGACAACTTACAGTATCCGCCGTCCTTGAGTTCCTCTACAAGCAAGACTACTCCCCCCGCCTCATTCACAATAAGCGTAAGGACACCTGGGAGATCGAAGATGCCGACAAGTACGAAGCTACCATTGTCCACCATGCCGTCAAAGGCCCGCTTCTCAAAGACACCGCAATTTAGTAAGCCCTGATCAATACCTCTTCACCTCCAGACACATTCTGATTGGCCCCCAGCTGCTCAGCAGATCGCTACGGCCTCTCCGAACTCAAGCGCCTCGCCCTCCGCAAACAAGGCCTGCAATCTAACGTCACCGTCTCAACCATCCTCGCCTCCGCCAGATGGGCATATATCCACACCCCAGACGACGACTCCAAGCTTCGTGGCCACTACCTCGCTCTGATAATTCGCAGCCGCAACACGTTCAAGCGCAGCAGTGCCATGAAGACCGAGATGGAGGAGGGAGGGAAGCTGTTCTTTGACTTGTTTGTTGCTATGTGTAACCATATCGTAGGTTGTTGCTCGTCCCTGTTGTTGATGGCTGAAGCTGACGGCGGATCCTGCTCTAGGACGATCTGCAGACTGTGCGATCGCCCTTCTCTCGTTGAGAAAGATGGGTAACACGACCGCGAGAAGGGTCTAACATGCCGTCACCGTCGCTGCTCGACCTCGAAAGAAATTGCTCAACTACTTGCTCCCCTGACGATGAATGGGGGTGTACGCACAACGGCGAGTTGCGTTTATCTATACATGCCCCAGACGGAAGCTCACGGCCTACATGCCTTATTATTTGAAGAGATCTCTTCTGCAAGCTTCCAAAGTGTACATCAGAACCAAAAGAAAACCACGCCCAGTTCTCAGACATGGATGTCGAGAAAGAGAAAGAAAATGCAAACTCCAAGCGAAAATGTTTGATCAATTTGGAAACAGGGGAGTTCAGGATGCTATCTTGTACAGTATCTCGGGAACGAATTTGGTGCGAGGAGAAAAGATATCGCCCTCGCTGCGGTTGCTGGCCAAAAGATGCCGCTCATACTATCTGCTGAATGTAACGGCTGTCTCATTGACGTCTCTTGTTGTCTTGTTGCTAGAATGAAAAAGACCTTGACCTCAAGTGGCGCCTCTTGTCTGACGACTTCTCTTCCGCTGCCGCGAACGATACTGTCTCGGGATGTGCTTCGCCACTGTTTCATTTCCAACTACTCGACGTTGATATTAGCATGGGCATCTCTCCGCATCATGTACTTTATCACGTCTTCTCAATGGGCCTTGACATTCGACATGATATCGCATGACCTCCTCTCCCCGACTTCTGCCGATCTGTGTCGAAAGTTCCAATTGCTGCCTTGATGCCTTGGTGCCTGGTTTAGAAGCACACCTTGGGTGGCTAGCTGACTCGGCGAGATGCATGTGCTCTCGATGCCTAGTACGATGTACACCGCTCTTGATGCTTACCAAAGGCAATGGATGCCTGAGTACCAAGCTTGATCATCCCTGGGACGCTCAGGCTATTGTGCGAATGAGCTCAAGCTGGTTCGCAGCATACCCTCCCCCAGCTAGGGCTCGCTTCATACCCATGGGGATGGACCGAGCCGCTGTCGGAAATTGCCTGTTCCGATGTGGGCGTGACTCACAGGCAACATCTGGGGTGCTCCGCAGTCTCGGCAGAAATGGCTGCGCAGCTAATATACTGGCCGTGAATGGTGATTTCTGAACAAGATTGGCTTCGTACGCACATTCCTGCTCGTAGTGGTGTCCTGCAAGGGTGGTCTGCCTATTGCATTTGTTGAACGTCTCCCTGAAAGGATGACTCATATCACACGCCTGTCCCAGGGAAAGCGCCCGCCTTGCTGAGCACCACAATCCCGCGGTCCCGGGCAATATACCCCTTGATAAAATTCTTGTAGATCATGTTAGCTAGGAAGCACTCCACCTCGTCTCGCTCGATGAGCGTGTCTTCCGAGCCACGATACGCGACCTTCACTGCAGCCTCGAACTCCTCCATCTTCAGCCTAGTCCGCCGAATCGGCTGGCCTTTGGCATCCTTGTTGTCCTCGAAGCCGGCGCAGAGGAACACATTGCGGAAGAGGTTCCGCATGCATAATTCGCGTGTGCGTTCCATGGTAAGGTAGATGCGGCGACGGACCAATTCGCCTTCCGCTTCGGAGAGGGCGACGTCGAAGGCGTGCAGGTTGCCTTGCTTGATTGCTTTGAAGAGGGGTTGGAAGAGAATTGAGATGGTGGGCTGTTTGGACAGGAAGGCTTTGGTCGGGAGCTGGTTGGTGTTGATGACGTGGGCGGGGATGAGGTAGGTGAGAATCTGCTCTCGATTATGGGTTGAGTGTTTGTAGCATAGGGAGAGGGCTTGTGTGAGATGCTCCTCGGCGTCGGCGTATTTCTCCTGCAGGAAGTCGATTACGCCGCGATAATAGCGGAATGTGCATTGCTGTGGGCGGGGGAAGAGGTTGATGGGTGGTAGATCGGGTGCTGCGACGTCGAGGGCTCGGATGACGTTTTTGTTGAGGGAGATGGAGTTGAGCTTGAAGTAGGTTTTGAAGAGGAGGTTAGTGGTACTGTAGATGCCCCATTTGCGTGACTCGCTGAGGTCGGAGCGGTCGCTGAGGCAGATGGAGAACATGCGGTTGATGACCCAGGCGGCTTGCTCCAAATATTCGTTCTTCTGTGTCTTTATGATGTCGTCGGAGAGGCCGTCTGCGATGTCGTTGCCATCGACGTTTCGTGATTCGCGGTCTGCTCTGATGGCAATTCTTCTCAGGTACTGGCCTGTGGTTTGGAGGCATGGTATCGTCCAGGCGGGAAAGCCATTGTTGGTATACCCTCGGACAAGATGGTTGCAGAGGTCCTTGTATGCGTTGAAAGCCTTCGACCAGTCTCCTCCTACGCCGGCTTCGATGCTTGCTAGTTCCCGGATACAAGTCCACAGATCCACGAAAATATCCACCCACGCACTTCCTTGGTCCTTTGGGAGCTTAACGTTACTTGAGGCTCCGAGTAGGTACTGTCTGATGTCTGACTGAACGGATTGCCAGTTTGTGAGCTGGGAAAATGAGGCTAGTCGACGCGGCTGTTGAGAAGTATTGATGGGTGCCAGACATCGTGCTAACAGGATGCCGTTGCCGGCCTTCTGCGCGTCCCGGAAGTCGTAGAAGATCTCGGCCATTTGATACGAACGCTGTCGTCTCAGACGCTCTCCATCACAGAGCCCCAAGTCTTGACATGTAGTAGGGAACATCGTCGTCGTTGCCATTGTAAGGCTGGAGTCTTGGCGCAGACAAGCCCCTAATCCCGATTGGTACTAAGGCGAAATCTTTTCGCCAAGACCACACTTTGGCTGGACTCCGTGCGATGCTCCTCAATCACCTGCGCTTAATGTCCGGTCTGTATTTTCGACATCAACTCGCGACCACACCATACCGGACACTGTAAGTATTATATTGTGACTACTAGAGGCTGGCGTGTTACTGACTGGCGATACAGATGGGTAAGCTGCTCCTTCACTCTGCGCACTGGGCCCCGAATTTCTTCCACCTCGCAAGCGATACATAGTTGGTCGGCAAGAAGAGCAAGGACAATAGCAAGAGACGTTTGTAGAGGCTGGAGTATCCCGCATATCGGTCGGAAGAGGTTGTAACGAGTGGCAATGCGTATTGGGCCTATGAAATGCCGAATCGAAAGCGAGGTGGACTTTTCGCATGCCGGAAACGAAGGGACGACATATGAAGATGCACATCAGCTAATTCAGCAACCATAGGTCGCTTCCAGGAATATCAGGTCATCGGCCGCCACCTGCCGACTGACGCCAACCCGACACCCAAACTCTACCGCATGCGAGTGTTTGCTACCAACGATGTCGTAGCCAAGTCCCGATTCTGGTACTTCTTGATGAAGCTGCGAAAAGTCAAGAAGGCCAACGGCGAGATCGTCGCTCTCAACAAGATCCACGAGAAGCGTCCTCTCAAGGTAAAGAACTTCGGTATCTGGATTCGATACGATTCTCGCTCCGGCACACACAACATGTACAAGGAGTACCGGGAGATGACGAGGGCCGATGCTGTCGAGGCGCTGTACAAGGATATGGCGGCTAGACATCGTGCTCGGTTCAGGACCATCCACGTACGTCGAGCACAGCTTGCAACATGCTATCAGATTACTAAATGCCTCTACAGATTCTCAAGGTCGTCGAAGTCACCGATCTCAACGCCATCCGCCGCCCATACATCAAGCAACTCGTCACGAAAGATCTCAAGTTCCCTGTTCCTCACCGCGCCGCCAAGAGCAAGAAGTTGTTCTCTGCCACGAGACCCAGCACGTTCGCATAAAGCTGTTGTCGAATTTAGCGAAGGTTCAGTCGTGGGCATGGGGGAGTGCTGAAGTCTACACGTCGAGTGCGCGGAGAGGGACGACAAACCTGTCGTTCGACCGTCACGCCATGCGCCAGCGGTAGCTGCTTGACAGTCTGGTCAGAGAGACGAGCGTAGAGCATTATGACAGGCATTCGAGGTTCATTCGATACTCTGAAAAATCCACACATTACCACATCCTTCGCATCTTTGAACTGAAACTTTTCTGCTGTGCCATAAGTAGCAGCACAACCTACCCTCACCCATTTTCCGTTGTATAGTTGTGTTTTTTTGAATCTTGTTTGTAAGCAGCACACCGACATAGGCAGAAGTCGTAGGCTTTGAAATTGCACTACCTAGTTAGTATCCTGAAGGCCGCTTCTCCAGGCAAAATTTTATATCAAGTACCTTCTTTCTGAATACGACTATCACAACGTCTCGACCACAGCCTCTGCTGAATGACGAACGCCTGACTAATTGGTAGGTATGTCGCGATCTTTTCAAAGTGTTGCGCAGTGTAAACCATCCTCGCAAGCAGATGTCTACATCTACAAGATAGTGCCCGTCACAGATTCGAAGATCGCGGGCATAACTTCTGCGGACGAATTATTCTTGGTCGATGGACAGCTCGGAAGCGGGACCGTCATCCAATTACCTGGACCTCCAAAGACTATCTCAACATTAGTCACTACCTCAGATGGCAACGGTTTCATCTGCGCTGGTGGATCTGGGGATGTCTTTCTCTACGATGTTCGTACCAGAGAGCGAGCTGGCAAAGTCAATGTTGGAAAAGGAGTGACAGCCATGTCACTGTCGGGCTCTGCTCTGGCGGTAGGCACGGAATACGTCAACCATCAGGCCGTCGTCAGTGTTTGGGATGTCCGGCAGCTGTCCAAGCCACAGTGGCAGAACGCCGAGAATCACGACGACATAACAGCCATTGATTTTCATCCAAGCAGAACCAACCTACTTCTCGCCGGGGGAGACGATGGACAAGTGAGCATCTTCGATTCAACTGTCGTCGAAGAGGAGGACAGTCTGGTCCAAGGACTCAACCAAGGCCCAGTCCACAAAGCAGGCTTTCTCGATCAATCCTCATTCTACGCTCTTAGCTCCGACCAGAATTTGGCATTGCATCCTGTGTTCGATGATACACGCACCGAAGAGCCGAAGCCGATTGATATGGGCGATGTGAGACCACTCATCCCATGTGAGTACGTCGTGGACATCGTCAAGTCAGGCACGGCAGCAACCATTGCGACCGGCTCGCATAGCAAGTCGCGGGTCGATCTTGTTGCAATTCAGCCAGATGGCAATTTCGACTTGCAGAACCGTATTGTCCTCGAAGGCGCCCATAGCGAAGAGATTGTGCGCTCAATCTTCACCTCAGATGAGACCGGCCTCATCTACACTGCCGGCGAGGATGGTCAGATTCAGGTCTTCCGAGAGGCCGCTGGGACTTCAGAAACCTCCTCGAGGAAGTCGAAGAAGGAAGGCGGTCGCTACAAGCCATACTGACCCTGGTCTGTCCTCGCTACCATCACGTTGGGACGACTCAGTACTACCGGGTGCCTGCCTGACAGGAGTGAAGCTTTTGTACGGCTTCCTGGGGCGCTCCTGCCCTTTCACACTTGCACAGCTGCTTTATCCCAAATAAGCAAGCACATTCATCAGCAGGCGCATTCGACTCCTGGCCGTCAAACACTTCGATCTCTCTCTACCTCGAGGTGGGCTCTGACATACATCTTCTAGTCAACAGAAATTCTCAGCAAGCTTTACCAGACAGAATTATCCAGCATGGCTAGCCTTGTATTGATGCTCCTGTCAGTCATCACATTCGGCTCTTTGGTAGCTTCGCAGTCTGACGAGTACACCCACTCCATTGTACATGACTTCAGCACCTACAAAGACAACGTCGACAAGCTCTTGACCGATGACAAGGCTAAAGACTTCCGCAACGACTGGCAACTGTATGACTACTGGCAACGAGCCGATAATCCTACCATTCGTGTGGATGCGAAGTACGACCACGAAAATGTTCGAATCAAGGATGGGGCCTTGATCTTGGAACAGAAAGGCTGGAAAGAGGGAGATGACAAAGTCAGCATGGCAGGCATACAAAGTCAGCTCCTGAACATCGGCTACGGTACCTTCACTACTGTCTTCAAGGTCACTGGCGATGATGGAGGATCGGTGGCGAGCTTTTTCTGGTACAGAGTAGGTCTCCTCGTACCCATAAAGCGTCCAGGCCGTATTCGGTGGCTATCGAAACACAGTCGTACAGACTCTAGTCGAGAAATCTTCACCAGACTCCTCTCCAGGCCACCACTGCTTTCAATGTTGCGATTATGCTGACCTGCTATCAGGATGACCGTGCTGAGATTGATGTCGAGATCGTGACCAGAGGCACCTCGCTGGTCAACGACACCATGAACTGGACTACACATCCTTCCCTCGATGATTTAGGTAACCCGATCTTTGGAGCGACTGTACGTGTCCCCTTAGATCCCAAATTCAACGGTACCAACATCCGTGAATACCACGAGTATCGATTCGATTACAGCAAGGACAACGTCAAATACTTCCTTGACGGCACACTCGTTCACGAAGATCTTCGTCCTCCACTTCCGGGCGGCAACCTACAGCTTAAGTTATGGGCCGATGGCAACATGTGGTGGTCTGGAAAGCCTAGTGCTACCACAGTGACAATGTCGGTACAGAACATCACAGCCCACTTCAACCTCACTGAAGAGCCGAAGCCGATGGCTGCACGGTCATGGTGGACGGGGTACTGGTGTGATTATGATGGACTATGCGCCTGAGGCGAGGACGAGGACTGCAGACGTCGCATGATGAACGTGGCTCCAAGAGACACATTCTTAATGCTGGACGGGGATCGAATCGTTATCTGAGTCAGCCAGAAAAGTAGTACGAGTCCAACCGAGGTACTAGTCCGCTGGCGAGCACCACCATAGAAAGCTCACCGCAACTGAAATCTCCTGCCTCAACTTGAAGTCTGCTTCATCAACGCCTCCAACGTCTCCGCCACAGCATCACCAACCTCCTTCGTAGAGCTCGTCCCGCCAATATCCCTCGTCGTGATCCCCTTCTCAATCACCACCCTGACCGCCTGCTCCACCAACAAACTCTCCTTGGGCATGTTCAGACTATACAACAACATCATCGCCACACTCAATATCGCCGCCACAGGGTTTATGACCCCCCTCCCCGCAATATCCGGCGCACTCCCGTGAATCGGCTCGTAGATTCCATTACATAGCCCCTTCCCATCCGGCACACCACTCAGACTCGCGCTCGGGAGGAGGCCTAGACTGCCTGGGATGACGCTCGCTTCGTCGCTGATGATGTCCCCGAAGAGGTTGGATGTAACGATTATACCGTTGAGTTGGCGCGGGTTTTTGACCATTATCATGGCCGCGCTGTCGATCAGTTGGTGCTCGAGTTGGAGTTGAGGGAATTCGGTGGACATGATTTCTGTGACTACGCGGCGCCACAGTCTTGACGTAGCCAGCACATTCGCCTTATCCAAACTCCACACCTTTGAAGGCGGATTCTTGGCTAACGCCAAATGTGCTGCCAACCGGGTGATTCGTTCTATCTCTGCGCGGGAATATGGTTCGCGGTCTTCGGCGGATTCGTCGGGGCCGTCTTTGGCCGGGTCGGCTTCGCGGCGCTCGCCGAAGTAGATGCCGCCGGTGAGTTCGCGGACGATGGTGAAGTCGACGTCCTTGCAGACGGACTCTTTCAGGGGCGACTGGGAGGTGAGGGTTGGGGAGGCGAAGAAGCAGGGGCGGAGGTTGCCGTAGGTGTCCATTTCTTTGCGGAGGCGGAGGAGGCCTTGTTCTGGGCGGATGGGGCCGGTGCCGTACTGGAGAAGAGGGTGTCAAATGGTGTTGTCGCGGGTGCTGGTGTTGAAGTTCGGGCTGAGGAGGGTTGGGAGGGAATTATTGTTGGACGTTGAGGGAAGCACAGAAGGGACACGGCGGCTTTTCTGAACATACCTTGGGACCGCCGACAGCACCGAGGAGTACAGCGTGGGCATTCTTTGCGGCCGTGAGGGCTTCTTCTGTGAGTGAATTCTGATGTGCGTCGATAGAGGCCTGTTTGGTCATGTGTGTTAGCGATATAATTCCCACAGATGGGTTAGATGATCGAGAACGAGGACTTACACCGCCGAACAGATGATCCTGGAAGTTGAATGTCGTGTCTGGCCTGTTCTTTTCGATCACTTTGAGTGTCTTGACTGCTTCGGCGATGACCTGGCGGGCGAGAATGTGTCAGCAGTCTGTACAAGTAGATCAGACCCTTCTCGCGTGCCGTATGGACAGTGATCGAGTGTCGTCTTCTGCCGGAAAGGCCCACCCAGGCCACTCCTCGCGCAGCATTGAGCATGAGCTCATCTTCGCTCGCGCCAGTGACCTCAGTCATACCCACGACGAACAGCACCGTACACATGCCACAAGTTGGAGGTCGCACACATTTCAGACATGACCCGGTCACCACCTCATGATTTCTCCTTCCAGATCTGGGATGATGCAAATTAGGGAGACTTACCTCAGGACCGGCGTAGTCGCCACCAAAGACGACTATATTGTAGGCCGGCATATTGATCGGCAACTTTATTCAAGCCCACAGATTCTTCAACGTAGGATGAAGGATCTTGGTAATGCGAGTCGAAAGGGATGAGGGCTACGTGCAGTCACACTGTATGCAGTGATCGATGTATACAGAGTTTCAATCCGATGTCGGGATTTCATTTGGAGAGTGTGGGCAAATTGGCCGCCTCGACGCCTGATCATCAATCACTGATCGTGTCACAGTGGATCCATTCCAGCTAGGTGTACAGAATCGTGCTACGAGGTCCGCACATGCATGTTCACGATTGCTGCTAGCAGGAAAGATAATTGCGTTGTACACACTAGGTGGGATCTCGCTGTCCGTCTCTTCTCTTTGGACTCCGTCGCTTTTCTTCGCTTCTGATATTCGTAGAGCACGTCACTTCATAAGCCGTAAATAATACGCATAGACTTGATCAGCCATGAACGCCCGTTGCCCACTCTCTAATCCTTTGCTCCTGCTCTTCTGGTGTTGCCTGATGTCGACTATTATTCCCAATGCCATTGACAATTCCCTGAGCTTGCGCCGTCCTCCTTCTGTTCACAGCCCGACTCCGTCTCGGTGGGCCCCCATCTGCTTCGGCAGCATCAGGTAGGGCAGCTGCTCGCCTTTGGCTCTGCTGACGCAGGATCCGAGGTAGGTCGTCCAGATTCATATGCTCTGGAACGTCCGGCATGCGGTTCTCTCGACCCATATACCAGCCGTTGATCAGCCCTCTTGCCGCTTGCTCTGCGTTTTGGTAGTTCGCCGTCAGCGCCTCACGTGCTTGCTGGATAAAATTTGCGTTCATGTGATGGCCAGCGCCATTACCCAAGCCGAAAAAGCCTCCTTCAGCCTGTTCTGCGTCTATCCCAAGGACCTCCATCCGCTGTGCGAGTGCTTCATCTCGTTGTTCTTGGTCACGTCGCCGATCGAGCTCCTCCTGATATCTTCGTGGGTTGCCCAAATGGGCGTCCGCGGCTTCGTAGTTGAACCACGGACAGTCACAAGACTTCCACTTCAGTCCACAGACCATGCAAAACTCAGCTTTACAGCGGCAGGTCATGTGGTTACAACCTTCCTTCAGCTCGACCATGGCAGAGCAATTGAAGCATTTCTGCCAGCCTTTCTGCTTGGCAGTATCGATGAACTGCTTGGTAGCAGGATCTTTGGGGCAGTCTCGGGACAAGTGAGCCTTGTTATTGCAGATGGCACAGACCTTTGTGCCGCACTTTTTGCACTTGCCTACCTTTCGGCCATGCTCGACTGTGATATGACTCGGCTTGATCCATTCGCCACAGTTCCTACCGATGCAGTAGACTCGGTTCTTGGTCTTATATTCGAGAAACTTTCGATTCCAGTTCTTCTTGAAGTCTTGGTTGAAAAGCTTGTCCACGTGCTTCAGATCGATGTGATCATCCGTGCAGCACCTTGGTGGCATGTGAGCAGGATCGGTGATTGACATCTTGAAGACTCGCTTCAGACACGAGTGGCACATGCGGTGCTTACACGGTAGCCTCGCCGACTTAGACAGCAACACAGCGTCGTCGCCGCAGGTCAGGCATGAGACCTTCTTTTCTGGCGACGGCGGCTTTGACTGGAAGAAGGACGAGAACACAGACGGCGCCTTCTTGTCCCCACGTGTAGTGGCAGTGGATTTGGCCAGACTCACTTCTGTCCTCGCTACAGCTGTCGTTGCACTTCTTTTGAGTGCTGGTCGGGCATCGACTTTCGAGCCCTTTGTTTGTAGATCAGTCGAACTCAGGCTCTTCTGTTGCGGGGGACATGGAGCCTCGTTCTCGAGCGTTGCGGCAACAGTGTGCCGTCTCTGTGGGGCTCGTCGCTCAGCAACTGATCGAGGCTTCGGCGCGACTTTGATTGAAGGCCGTCTAGCTGCATTCTTTACAGACTTGCCCTTCGCAACGCTACCAGCGCCGTCCGTCTTTCTGGTCTCCGTTCGCATGACATACACCTTATCTGCGTCGCTGTCGCTATCGGTGTCGCTTTCGTGTTCGCGAGCATGCTTCTTCGCATCACTGTTTCTGCGCTTCTGCTTCCTTCGAGGTGACTTGGTCGCATCGACTCTTGACTCATGCTTTGCCACCACCTTCTTCGGAGTCGCTACTGGAGCATCGTACACATACTTCATGGTCCTCCGGTGCTCGGTCGCTGGGGCCGAGAAGTATTCGACTCGAGACTTCCGCAGTTCGTCCAAGGTGGGTAATTTTGTGTCAGTCGTAGATTTCTCCTCGACCACATATTCTTTACGGGACTTGTGACGTCGATGCTTCGACTTGGCATGGCTGCGGCGAGGTCTGGCATCGACGTCGTCCTCAGCCATGTGCTCGCGCCGGCGACGCCAGATCTCGCAAGTGGCGAGGAAACGGAATGGCGACAGCAGAGAGTTTGGGCGCTGGTGAGCTTGTTACTCACCAATCAAGAGTGGCCTCAATCAGCATCGCACAGAAGCATGGGGTCCGTCTGGCCCTATTGGTTGCGTTATCGAGGTTCGACCGCATCTGAAAGGCCAGATTCTGGTAGCGGCCAATGGCATGAGTCAACGTGGCGAGGTGCAGGCGACTTGAAAAGCCGAGTAACAGCTCTCTTGGGTGTCAAACCGATCTCGAATAGTATACAATGAATGAAGCAGCAGCGCCACTACCTCACTAGCGACACTGTTGTGGTGGCAATTGCAGCGGCTGGGAGCGTGCCAGGCACGCATGCCAGTAGCCCGGAGATTACTGGAAAACGATGGCTATCTCCCGAGTGCCAAGACATCGAATCAAAAGGCGTGTCACAGCTTCCATTCAGGTAGACAGACGTACGTCAAGGTACTCCTGCCGTAGAATCCATCGCAGTCGCCGCTTGCGAGGTGGTCGCCTCACAAGAACACTACCTCGGACCATCCTGATGTCACTTTGTTGAGTAAGTAAGGCGCTGGAGACGCCCTTCCACGAGACTAGAGTCTCAGGGTCTCTCGACCTTCTAGAAGGTCTATAAACTTGTCGCATCTACTACTTCTCACACGTACTATTGTGCAAACCGTTGAAACTCACTGACAGCTACTCACACTGCAAGTACTGGAAAGATGGCAACAAAGATCTACGCAAACCCAGCTGCCAGGAACTGGACCTACGACACTCCACCAGACTTCACACTCGTTCAGAACTTTCACAAGACTCTCCCAGCTTACAGACCCACGCCCCTCGTGCCCCTGGAAGACATCGCCCGCGAGCTCGGCGTCAAAGCCGTATTCGTCAAAGATGAAAGCAACCGTCTCGGCTTACCTGCTTATAAAGTTCTGGGGGCGTCCTGGGGTGCCTTCAGATCGGTCACGAAGCGTGCAAATCTTTCACCTCAGTCGAGTATAGAACAAGTCGCAAAAGCCGCCCAAGGATGAAGGCTCGTCTTTACACAGCCACTGCGGGCAACCATGGACGGGCCGTCGCACGAATGGCGAAGATACTGGGTATTGGTGCGAACATCTACGTGCCTGGCGATGTCACAGACCAGCCGGTCAAGGACAACATTGCCAGCGAGGGCGCAGAAGTCATCACTGTTCCAGGAATCTTTGATCAGGCTGCAGAGGCAGCCGAAGAAGCATGCAAACTTGATCCATCCGGCTTGCTGATACAAGATCTGCCCACAGAAGGCGACACCGATGTCTGGCAATGGATCATTGAGGGCTACTCGACGCTTGTCAATGAGGTGGAATCTCAGCTGGCTGAGTCCAATCTGAAAGCATCGGTTATTGCGACACCGATCGGTGCTGGAACACTGGGACACGCGGTTGCTACATTTTGCAAATCCTCTGGTCGAAAGATTAAAGTTCTCACAACAGAGCCAGAATCGGCGGCGTGCTTGAACGACAACCTGAACAAGGGGAGGCATGAAACAATTCCGACCAAAAAGACCATCATGGATGGCATGAATTGCGGCACAGTCGGCGTGCTCTCGTGGCCCGTCCTCAAGGAGGCGGTCGATGTCAGCGTCACCGTGAGCGACAGACAGTGTCATGAAGACGTTGTGTACCTTCAGAAGCAAGGCATCAATGCCGGTCCGTGCGGTGCTGCACAATTGGCAGGACTGCGAAAAGTCGTGAGAGAAGATCCGTCATCTCTTGAACTTGACAAGGACTCCGTCGTTGTACTGCTGAGCACGGAGGGGAAGAGATACTACGCGGTGCCAGAGTGACGGCTCGTGACCGCCCAGCGATCGCGATGTCGGCCATGCGCGCCACTGAGAGCACATTGCTTCTCGCAGAAGTTGAGTCGAGTCATTGTGAACATATGCGCAACCAGTAAGCAGCAGGACCGATTTCCCGGAGTGCCATGAACATGCCGTCTTGGTATTATACTCCAAATGTGGGTACCTGCGATCGGAGGGCCATGCACCTTCTCCATCTTCAAAACTTATTCCGAGGTCGGCTTCTACGCACATCCATATAAAGTGTCATTTACTTCTGAGCATTCTCGTATACTTATTCATTAGGACTTGAAACATATTACTCTTCGGAGTTCCTGCATCTGGACTCGCCAGCTTTGCGTCGGGCGCTATCAGCTTACAACTCTGATATACCCCATACAGAAGGAACAACCC
The DNA here is from genome assembly GCF_001299255.1 of Cyphellophora attinorum. NCBI lineage: Eukaryota > Fungi > Ascomycota > Eurotiomycetes > Chaetothyriales > Cyphellophoraceae > Cyphellophora > Cyphellophora attinorum. The sequence continues at coordinate 888,585 of NW_017253231.1, read as the reverse complement.
CACCCGGATAACATTTAGTAGTACCCCAAAGGACTTCCCCGCAGTCTTCGCCCACGTACTACAAACTCGGGATAATACCGCAAAAGTACACATACCCAGTCACTCGCCTCAAGCCGTACACTCGACTCACCCGGAGAACTCCAGCTATCATGGCTCCCACCAGTGACACCAATGGCGTCAACGGCCACAGCGGCACCAACGGCACTCATGCACCCACATCACTTCAACGCCCTACCTGCAACCCTTCTCCGGCGCCGCTACCCTCCGCAAGCAATTGGCCAGCCCAGACTCCGTCGTCTTCGCCCCCGGCATCTACGACGGCCTCACCGCCCGCCTCGCCCTCTCCACCGGCCACACCGCCCTCTACATGACCGGCGCCGGCACCTCCCTTTCCCGCTTGGGCTGGGCCGACCTGGGCCTCACCACCCAAGAGACCATGCTCTCCCAACTCTCCATGATCGCTAGCTTATCTCCAACCACCCCCATCATCGCGGACGCCGACACGGGCTACGGCGGGCCCGTCCAAGTTAGCAGAACGGTGGCTGCTTACGCAAGGGCCGGGTGTGCGGCGCTGCACTTGGAGGACCAAGTCGAGCAGAAGCGCTGCGGGCACTTGTTGGGGAAGCAGTTGGTGGAGAGGGAGGTGTGGTATGCGAAGCTACGGGCCGCGGTGAGGGCGAGGGATGGGGTAGGGAGCGAGATGATGATATTTGCGAGGACGGATGCGAGGCAGGGGATGGGGTTTGAGGAGGCGATGCAACGGTGTGAGGGGGCTGTGCTGGAGGGTGGTGCTGATGGGGTCTTTTTCGAGGCTATCCAGTCCAGGGAGGAGGCAGCGGAAGTTATCGCCGGGATTAAGAAGATTAGGGAAAAGGCGGGGCGGCATGTTCCTGTGTTGTTGAATGTGGTTGCGGGAGGTGCGACGCCAGAATTCTCGGTGGAGGAGGCGCAGGGGTTGGGGTTTAATTTGGTCATCTTCCGATGGCGTGTATGGATGCGGTGATTGATGAGTGTGGGAAGCGATTGGCAAGGTTGAGGGAGACGGGGAAGGGGGATACGGGGCCTGGGGTGAAGAGGGCTTTCAAGTTTGTGTGCTTTACAGGAGGCGATGAGATTGATCGGTTGGCAGGGGGGCAAGGCTTACGATAGTGTTGGTAGCAGATGGGATACACATGTTGAGGCTGTCGGTGTTTTGACAAGACGATGGTTGTGGCTCATGAAGGCGTCGCACTACTTTACATATATATTTGGGAGCACACGAACCGAGTCGTGTCATCCGGCGTTGTATTAGGATTTCTCAAGCTTGTCCTGGAGCTGACACACACATTTATGCTACACTTTTACCACGTGCCCTACTGGAACAATCAGTATCGGTCACTGCATGCTGAATCTCTTCGTGTTGAGCTGCCCATAGCAGGTCGGTTACATTCATTGAGCCTAGCCTAGCATCTGCGATATCCTGACACTTCAACTATGCCATCTCGTTCCGACAGGAGGACGTAGCCCCATGGCATACAAGCCTGACACCAGCAGGCCTGATCAGAATGCGATGAACTTTTGTTTGCACGAATAGCTGTCTCCACCTAGTGTACCCAAGCCTGACCACCTAAGGGGCCACTCACTTGGTGTGCCTTCCAAACGCACCTCAAAGGCTTCCAAGTGCTGCACGAATATTGTACAATGAACTCGTTGTCGTGTTCCTCCCACCCTGTTGAGCACGCGAGAGCCACTCCGTAAGTGATCAATACTGACGAGCCAAGTTCTCATCACTATCGATCTGATTTGGCGATCCTCTGAATCGCGTTCTCTTAACGGAGTTGATATCTCCGTTGTAGCTCTTGCTGGTATACTGTCCTGACGTAGACAGTGGTCGAGGACCAGATGGCTTCCGTGCCTGACCAGGTGAGTTCCTGATAGCCGCAACTGGGGACTAATGAAACATCTTGTTAGCTTGTTATTCCTTCTGGAGAAGTCGGGGTGGAGTGCTTACCTTATCGAAAGCCGGACTGCCAGCTCGCGCAGCGGCGACATGATCGACATAAGTCGGCTGTCGGCTCCCACTTGGAGGCTCATAACGACCTTTGGAGGTCGAGGAGGTACAAGAGGGTCGTCCTGAGGCTCTTTCGGTGGACGAGGTGGTCCTTGTCTGCTCGATCGCTGACTGGTACCGTCGTCGAAAATTGGACTGAGCTGTCCGCCATGTTGGTACCCCTGGTGAAGATCTGCGCCAGGCATTCCTGTCATAGCAGCCTGTGCTTCCCATTGCGAAGACGACACGGACCCCGGCGAGATTGGATCGTTATTGTCGTAGTACTGGGCTACTGAATTGAGATGATTCTGATAGCGCTCAGTCGGACCAGCGCGTGGCTGAGGGTGCTGAAGATTGACGCTGTTGCGGAAGCCTTGATACTTGGGGCTACTGTCGGACACCTGACTTGGGATCAGCGGCGACGGCGGTCTGTTCTCTTGAGTGCGGTAGCGCTCATCGCTGGTTAGGAGAGCGTCCTCGCCAGCCGGGTCGTAGTCATAGCCTCCAACGTTTGAGCCGGACTGAGAGACTTGAGAGTATGAACGTGGCTTTTGAAGGGTACTCGCACGGTAATCCCCAGAAGAGGCTGTCGTCTTCGACCATCTTGACACCATCTTAGGCAGCAACGACGAGGCAAAAGACTTGTGCTTACGTCCCGAAGATGTGTCGTTCGAGAAGCGTGGAGTATGCTCGTTACTCAGCGTGCCCTGTTTCGCATCGTGCATGGTTGGTGGGGTATGTACCGGCTCAGACGCGCCTCGGGTGAACTTGGCCGCAAGCGGTGTTCTCTGCTGATCCTCCGCATAGGCATCGTCGTAGTCATACTCTTCCTCACGCTCCATGACTGTGCTGACTCGGTTGCCGGGTTCATGGCGGATATTATAGCCTCTGTAGTCTGCTTGGCGGGACGAGTTGTTGGAGTGCATACCAGATCGATCGCCGGTTGAAGACGTCCCGGCCTGTCCTTCTGGTTCATACCCAGTGTCCGTAGGTGCTCTTGCGTTATCAGCAGAGTGAATGCTTGTCAGGCGTGGCTCAACCACGTGACCGTTCTGTTGAGCTCGCATATCCTCAAAGCCGTCAAGCAGTTGAACAAGCATTGATTCGATGTTTTGCAGCTCTTGAGTATTCTTATTGCCCAAGCCCATTACTCGCCGGAACACGCTTCGCCGCTTGGTGGAAAGCTCTTCTTCATCCAGCGTCGGTGTTCGAGTGACTCGCGCCGATGCAGGCTGAGGCCGTGGACCACCAATCGCCTTTTGTGTCTGCTGATGCTGCTTTGAGTTCTCCTCGAGCATGTTTTCTCCTTGTTCAGCCATTAGATTCTTCATATCTTCGAAGGAGTTGCGCATTTCAGCTGCCGTGCGAACCAATGTGATCAAGATTTCCGTGTCTCGGGCATTTCGCTGAGCATCTCTGACGGTCAAGTGATCCATCAGAGCTCTGATATCCTTGTCATATATCCGGTCAGTAGCACGACCTGTAGCGTTATCGTATAGCGGTGACATGCCGTGCGAGAGTCCACTAGCATATTGATCGCGCTTCTGGGACGTGAAGGGATCATTGTCGAGCGCATCATCCTCGTAGGCGAGTTCTTGCGAAAATGGCAGACCTTTCGGCACGAGTTGCTGCTTGCCAGGAATGATCGCAGGCGAGGGAGCGTTTGCGCCTGTCTCGTAGCCTTCGTCTTTAGCACCTGGCGGTGTCATTTCCATGGCTCGATTGATGTAAACATCACGCTTCTGTTCGGGGCCATGGCTCATTGACAGAGGCTCAGGCACGAGTTCAGGAGCAGTAACGCCAAGTGAACGGCCCGTTCCTGGAGCCAGAGGCGACTCTATGGGAGGAGGTGTGGGACCATATGGCCAGTGACTGGTGTCGCCTGGGGTATAGCCCATTGGTCCCTGAATGACAGACGGATTCGTTGTGATCTCGGACTCTGGAGAAGTTGCATCTTGAGCCTCACCGTTGGTGGCTTCTGCGGGCAGGGACGTCTTGACTGGGATGACTGCAACTTTTTCAGAGCTTCTCGGATGCGATTGCGCAAAGACGACTGGCGGCACAATGCCACGTGTAACATCTCTCGGATCGCTGTGTGCTGTGACATCGTGTTCATGTCTCAAAGGACTGCCGCTTCGTCTGCCAGTGCCGGGGGTCATCACGCCACGCAACTCGGGAGATCCCTTGTAGCTTGTTGTCGGCGAATAACCTGCTCTTGACTCTAGCACAGACGCTTCGACGAGAGATGCGACAGCTGACTCTGGACCTTCGGAGCCGTTAATGAATTCTGGGTTAGCAGCAAAGCCGTAGCCAACTTGTTGACCTGCTGTTACCTTGTCGATGTAAGGAGAGTCGATGCTGTCATCTGTTCGGATGGATCGAGCCTGCGAGACTCTAGCGTCGCTGCTAGCAAAAGAGTCGCGATTCGCATCTTCGAGCGAGTCTAGGCCCCCAACGTCTCTGGTCACTGACGTCGATTCCTCCTTGTACGGCTGTAGGATCTCGCTTCGATTCTCGAGCTTAGGCCATGTGGGCGATTAGCTGCCTTGATCAAGTCAATGCTGTTGGCCGACGAGTAGGACACCTCCGAGATGTCGTCTACACGTCCTACATCTTTGTTCGGCGAGGACAGTGTTTCGCGGCTCCGCGCTTGGATAAGTGAGTTTCGTGTAGGCTCTGTGGTCGCGTAACTAGCTACACTCTGGATCGGACTCAAGCCGCGGCGGATTGGATGCTGCTGATGTAGATTGCGCTCATAGGCTCTGGCGCGCTCCGGATCTGTGAGCAAACCATGGCCGACGAGACCATAGCCACCACCAGTGAAATGACTGTCTTCTTCATCGTCCTCATCCACATCGACGTCTTCACGAGACCCTGACAAATCGCGGTTAGAGAAGTTCCCGTGATGCGTGCCGAGCCCCGTCTGTATACTCTGAGCTGGCTGTGGGAGATCTTTCTCCACTGGTGTTTGCGATGGGGAGTCTGACACAGGAGACTGTAATTCGCCAGGAGAGCCACGGGCAACCCGCCGGACATCACGACGAGTGGGAGTCATTGTACCAGCGGTGTTCGAAGACAGCAGTGAACTGCGAGTCAGGGTCGAGTCGACCTCGCTGCGGAATGGCATCGGCGGTACATTATGCTTGTAGAAGACTTCTTCGTCCTCGGCGATGCTCTCAGTCCGTGTACTCCGGCTCTTGCTTCGCTTCTTTCGTCGCTCGCGATGTTCCACACTCGAACTTGAATCATGATGCTTCAGCGCAGCCGCAGTCAGAGCTGCTCCAGCAAGACCTGCTGCTGCTGCATCTCTGGCACGGTGGCTCTTCCGTGACTTTCGGGCTTTCAGATCTTCTTCGACACTGACGCTGCTGATAGATTCGCTTTTGTCGTAGCTCCGCTCGGAAGGTGTGTCGTCGACAGTTTTGTGACTTCTTTCATGTCTTCTGGAGCTGGAAGATACACGGTGCTCGTCCTTAGTGCTGCTCCGCCGCCTAGACTTGCCAGAGCTCTTTCGCTGTGAGAGTTCTTCTCGAGAGATGCTGCTCTCAGACAGATCTGTCGGGTACTCCTTTCGATGCTTTCGATGCGTCGCGTGCTTTTGTTCGCTTCTTATTTTCTCCAACTCAGGTATAATCAGTTTGCGAATGGCATTTTCGACAGTCTGTATGAGTCTAGGATTAGTGGAGGACACTTGGGATTGACCGGAGCGAACGGATCGGCCATCGTTGGATTTCGGCATGTCTGAGACAGCTGAACCGCTGATCATGCTCGAGCCTGTGATCGAGTCATCCTCGATGTGTTTGGCTGTTCTTCTCCGGGGCCGGCTTGCATCGATCTCGTGGCTGGCAGATGATCGTCGGCCCTCCGACGTAGTCTTCAGCCCGCTTGATCGTGGCTTCGCCGCCAATTTCTCAATGACTTTCTGGGTAAGCAGCCGGTCGCTGATAGGGTTGCGATCCGTTGGCTTTTGGTTCTCTTTGCCGGAGGTTCGCAATCTTGTCGCATCGATGGCTGTGTTGGACACACCCAGCATGCTATCGGCTGGCATTGAGGATACATCAGATTCTGGAGCCATGAATCGAGTTGGCGGTGAGTCACTCAGGACCGAGATCTCGCTTGGTTGCTGAAACTCCGGCTCGAAAGGCCTCGACAACCGCTGTGTCGTCATGTTGTAGCCTTCTGAGTCGTCTGAGCCCAGTCGGTGTAAAGAAATGCTGTTATGTCGCAGCGTGGCCGGTAGCGAGATGTGCTCTGTCGGCGTCTGCTGCAGCTTCTTCGATCCAGAAGGAGCAACTCTTACTCTTATGCTAGGTTTTCGTTCGGGGTCGGAATTGTTCTCGAAGTATTCGATCAGTAACGAGGCTTGGGATTGCTGCGCAGGATTTCCTTTCCCAAGGTGCTTCAGTGATGTCGGGATGGTGATAGGAGTTCCGTCGTCTGGAATGGTGTGGTGGGTACGATCGGTGAGCCTCGAGAGGTCAGTTGCAACGTCTTGCTCCGGCGATGGTGGTGCTTCGTCGGCTGCGCCGATTGAAGAGTCTGTTGGAGCAGGCAAAATTGGACGTCGGTCGCTCAGGCCCATGTCTGGGTGAGCACTAAGTCGTGCTCGTCATTGGAAGTGGTCGGGCAGGAGCTCTTGAGAGTCTGCGATGAGAAAGATATCGTTGAGTGCGTCGAGTCAGGGGCGCAGCGGTATTACCTGCGAGTCTTGACTTTGATGTATGCAGGCGAGAGGAGTAAGGGAACTCGATAGCAAACGGTCGAGCCGATCTTTGACAGTCCAACGTAGTCGATCTCGCTTGTGGTGGTTGAATGGTGGTATGAATAGTCGAGGTTGCAAGCAGTGCCTGGCGGTGTCACTGCATCGATGTCTACGATATTTCGTGGTCGTGAATATTTGTGAGGCTGGTGGGGCTAAGTGTAGAAAATCCCAGCCACGCGGCACTGGGTGCGATGAAACAAACGACAACGCTTGCAATTTCGGGACGAAGAACTCGGCCTGAGACGATGATGAACTTGTGTCAAAGAACGTTCACCGCAGTCGCTGTCGTGAAAGAGATGCAGGCGACTGGGGCAGATGGAAGATGATGGGAGCAGTTCAATTGTACTGTATGACCGCTATGCTCTCGGCTCTCAATCAGGCTTCGCGGGCCTGCCGCCTGCTCCACAGAGGGAGTAAGCGCCTCTAAGTGCTAAGCTTAACTACTAGTGAACTTGTCCCTTTCCAACCTTTTCTTGACAATCGCTTTGTATCGCAAGATGAAGAAGTCATCACTCTGCGCTGCGAGCACCTATACATGAAAGCTTTCGTTGACTGACATGGGCCGATATATTCTGTAGCATTGATGTCGATCAGGCTCTGACGTTCTTGAGGAGAACTTGTACCAGTGCCGACTCGAGCTTGCAACTGGAAGTTTGCTCCTCCTGGCCGTTTGACTTTGGCTGTGAATCGAACCGTTCCGCAAAGGCCAGAGCAGCTCAATGCCATTTCATTGGTACAACACAGCACGCAAAGCGCGGACAGCTACTTGTCGCAAATAGGGACCACATCTATTTCGATTGACCGCCCTTCTTCGTGCCCAAGACGTATGCATGACAAGCATGCACGATAGCGATAAGAAGCTGATCTGAGGTTCTGGTAGGTCGGACAGCCACGATATCCTGGCCACTCGTGAGTCTGGTTAGGCTTCTCACTGGTCGCCCCTAACTGCGTCCGTTGCTACTCCCTGGGCTGCTCGCTAAGCTCCAGATGGCCACAGCTGCTATGGATGCCGTCCCACGGACGGATATGCTGCGATGGCGCCAGAAAGCAATGCCGCTGCGACTTGAATTCGACTCGGATAGAAGTCCTGACAATCACGTGACAAATCCATGTATGCGGGTCGCGGTTGCCCTGCCGACTCGATCTCCAAACTTTGATTTGATCTTCCCCAAACCTCATCACGAATCAGCTTCGTCCATCGAGACGTCTTTGTAGCATTAATTTCATAGGAAACGATCGGGTAGGTACAGGATTGATAGAAGACGACATGGCACGTTTGGCGGTTGCGGCGAAGTTGGTTGCGGGAGGTGAACACAATGACAACAGCGCTGGGTTGCGCAGATCGCCTCGCAAGAAGGCAAACACTGTACGAAAACAGACCAGAGAGCTGTCGCCAGAACCGACTCCGCGGTCAAGTGAACCGGCAGCTCGGAAAACATCGCGAACCACCACCAATGCTGTGAGGAAAACAGCAAAGTCGGCAGCCACTTCAGGACTCCAAGAGATTAGTCTGCCGTACACCAGCGACGTGGAGGAAGTCGAGACAGTCATCAGCAGTGCGCAGCGACTGAGAGCACGGCCACCGCCGAGCGACATTGATGCGATTGCTTCTGAGCTGGACAGCCTTTCTCTTACAAGTAGGGACGGCCGCAAAGGACATTCGCAGCGACGTGGCGTCCAGGCAGTGAAAGTGCGGTCACAGCAACACTACACTAGCCGCTTTGTATTGAAGGAAGCAGATTGTGTGGACGACTATTCCGATACAGCAGAGAATGAAGACGAAGACACAGACCTCAGTGGGTTCATCGTCGACGATGATGCTGAGCTGAGCTTTCACCAGACGGCTGAAGACAGTTCCGACACTGAATACCAGGCAAAGCCACCAACAAAGCCACGACGTCGTCTTCAGCGTGGACGCCGGACGATCATTGACTCGGAGTCGGATAAGGAGAATGACTCTGAAGCGGAGCTGGCAGGCGCACTGAACAATTTACGTGTTGGCGAGAATCGGAGAACAAATGCTGGCAAGGCAACGCCGGAAGTCATCGACCTGACTTCACCGTCGCCAGTGATTTCGAAAGTGGGTCCTGGCTCCCGACCCCCTCCTATGGGCGATCCATTTTCTTCCGATAGTGGAGACGATGTCGAGGCTGGTGGCGACTCGACCTTCCCACAGAAGCTGCCCTCCCTTTTCGATTCACTTCTGCGACTCTCGCCCCCAAAATCTTCAGATTCTGCTGTTCCTTCTGCCCATCCAGAATTGTCTCCAAAGAGGCATATGAACGATAGGACTGGTAGTGCCATTGTAGAACAGAGACCTCATACGCCGACTGGGCCGCGAACACCACCTCGCCTGAAGTCTCCATCAAAACTTCTGTCTCCATCGAAGAAGAAAGGCAACCTCCGCTCTCCACATCGTCAATCCACCGACGCATTCTGGGACTTGCATACAGTTAACGACTGGGTCGACATCAACAGCCCTAAGAAAGCACCAATCGATTCACCACGAAAGAATCCTCTTGCTCGTTTCGCAATCTGGTCCGACGGAGACGAGATGGTTGGCTACAACTCCTCCTCCTCTTCTCCTCCGAGCCCATGCGCTTCACCTACTAAGCCTCTTGCGTCACCTGAGAAGGCGGCTCAAGCAGCACGACTTGCAGAGAAGCGAGCTGAGAAAGCCAAGCGCGTTGCCTTTGATGCAATCAAGGATAAAGTCGCGAATGATCTCCTAACTTACCTCGACAACAATATCACGGGAGGCAAGCTCAAACAAGCGAGCGCTTCCACAGGCGGCGTCCGCATCATTTGGTCAAAGACTCTGCGCACATGCGCAGGTCGCGCCAATTACCTCAAAAAGGTCCAGCCTGGCATCGCGCCATCGCCACCATCAAGTCCGAGAATGGGCGCCAGAGTCATCACCAAAGACGAAATCGTCGCAGCTTCCCCCACCAAGTCAGTCGTCCACTATCATCTCAACATCGAGCTCGCTGTCAAGGTCATCGATCGCGAAGAACGCATTGTCAACACTCTATCTCACGAGTTCTGTCACATGGCATCCTACATCATCAGCAAGCAACTGCAGGATCAGCACGGACCCGACTTCTGGTTCTGGGCCAATCAAGTCGTTGCATGCCTGCGCAACGCTGTTGTTCCTGTCCCTGACACCACCAATATGTTCACCATTACCAACAGTTCCGACTACGCTCCCACTCCACGCCCCTCCTGGCGCGATGTCGAGATCACTACCTGCCACAACTACAAAATCGACTACAAATATGTCTGGGTCTGCATTGGCCGCGATCCGCAAGTCTTTTCTGCTGTTCAAGAATACCTCAACATCACCCCCAACCCGGCTGCGCAGGGATGTGGCGCTAAGTACGAACGGCACAGCAAGAGTCTCGATACCGAGAAGTCGCGTTGTGGCACGTGCAGAGGTTTCTTAGTTCAGGTCAAACCTTTCCCGCGCAAGACGAGCCCGAAGAAGAAGATGGTCGATAACTTCAAGATCACGAAGAGAACCGAGAGCAGTGGTAGCGAGAAGGAGCGCGGCCTCAGCGGCAGCAGTCAGGGCAGCTTGGGAGGTGTTTTGGATGCTATGGTCGACGTGATCGACCTCAGCGACTGAAGCATTACAGCTCAGTTCAGGACACTACTGTTCAAAGAGACATTCAGTGACTGAAGGTGCATCTCGCAGCATACTGCTGTCCACGAAACGGCCTTGCAAGCCTGTCTGCAGCACACAATGAGCAGGGAGAACCACCCACTGCCAGAAAATCTTTGTGCGTCCAGTCTTGGCAGTATGTTTGCTTGCTAACGTTCAGAACAGGAGGTGTCTGCCTATTATGGGCGTTGGTCTACCACAATAGGAATTTATCCCCATCACCGTGGCGAGCACAAAGCTTATTGAGACCTCACTTGTTCAGATTTGAAGCATACTCTGGTGTTGTGGAAAGGGATCAAAATGGGCATACTGGCATACAGAACTTGAGCAATCGATTGAGCGAGGGCGCAGGCGACGGTCACGATTTGTACGGCTCAGGAGGCCTCTGCAGGTGTGGTCTTGAAATGTTTGAGTTGATCGAAATCACTGCAGTCTAGCTACTGTGCAGGAGTCCTTCAGACTGCCTATGATTGCGGCGGGCGAAATAACGAAACTCCTGAGACCTGTCCTGTCCTGCCTGCCTCTGTGCCTATTTCTCGCTCGTGTTGTGTGCTTTGTCGAGAGGCAGTGAGCGACTGATGCATCATGAGCAGAGGTCTGCCGATGGGATGCGACTTGATCCTCCGGAGGACATGATGTAATCATGCGAGATCTGGGGTGTGCTCATGATGGCGTGTCGTGCTTCGGGCGATGCTTTTTGACAATTCGAGATCGTTGCCAGATGTGCGAGCTGATGTCGCTGCTCTTCAGGCATCGTCCACGCTGTCCACGATCTTCTCCAGCTCCTCCTCAGATAGCTTCGGTCCGTCGCTGCCCCCCAGCTGGTAGCGATACTCGAGTGAGTCCACATCGATTGTCACGTCGTAGAGCTCGAGATCAACGATCCCGGCCTCGAATCGAATCTTGAGCGCAGTCCCGTCGTGGTACTTTGGCGGTTCCTCCAGCCATACTTCGGGCACGATGAGAACGTTTGAACCGTCTGAGACCTTGTCCGGATGACAGTACCAGAAACCTGCTGAAGCAACTACGCGAACATAGTACCCCGGTTTCTTTCCCGCCGCTATGACATAGCCCAAGAAGTGATCGTTCACTCCACGAACGTTATCAAGGACAAGAGCCAGCTCGCCGGGCTTGTAAGTGTCAATTGTTGCGTTATCGAGGACATCATAGCCGAGCAATTCCAAGGCTTGAATTGCCTTTTCAGTGAGGCTGCGCTCATATGTCAGTGGCATTCGCGCTCCGAAGATAGTGTGATGTGAGAACCTACGACTGAGGAATATCGACCTTATGATAACTGCTTGGGGCCATAATCTCCGCGATGTCGCCTAGCTTCGCGACCGTCGTGGTCCGAGAAGGGTTGGGGATGGAAGTATCTGTAGATGAACTTCGAGAGAGGGGAGATGCTGAGATATATATAGACTTAATTCGATCAGGCCCTGGCATCGTGAAGCCCGCCAGGTCCTGCTGTTAATAGCGAAAGCAGAAGCAGTGAATAGCTTTTGCAAGGTAGTGAGTTATATCTGAATGTGGTCCAGTTCTTGAACTTGAGTTTCGGCTCAATTGAGAGTTCGATCTGGTCCGAGGCGAATGTCGTTGTCTCAATCAAGACTCCCTATCAATTATCACGATGCTGTCGTTCTCCAAGTCTGCTGAGCTTATCTCAGCGCCCTCCTCAGTCGAGATCTGTCGTCGATTTGATGCCGATCCGTGCTGGGCAACTGGACAAGCGATGCTCCGCGGCCCACTGACATCTCTACCACTCATCGACACTGTCCACGATCGCCGCAAGATCATTCTCAGCCAACTCTCCCTCCATACGCTCCAAGTGATAGTAATACCGTTCGGTTCGGTCGTCATATCGCAATCCGTCCACACTCAACTCAAGCTTTGTTTTGGCGGTGAACTTGATGGTGAGACTCGTGTCGACGAAATACTTTGGTGCCGGGCGTACTTCGTCCGAGTCCGTGACGAGAAGGTATGTCTCAGACTCGTTCAGCCGTGGCGGGCCGTTGTCAATGAAACCTGCGTAAGCTAGAACATACACGGTTCCATCGAGGGTGTCGCTGTAGCCTGCCAATACTATGTAGCGATGCGTCATGTCATTCTGCGCCGGGTTCCCCATGACCAGGTCACCTGCGGTAGCAGTTTCCACGTTGTAGCCGAGCGCCTCGAGAGCTTTCTTGCCCTTGTCTTTGAGCCTGCGAACTGTGAGTATTGGACGTCGTCAAGATCAAGACATATGAGGCGTCTTACACTTGGGGAATCTCGATCTTGTGCAACTTGCTAGCCATTTCGGTATTCGAAAGAGCTGGGGTTGTCCTTCGGTGTGATTTAGGTGGGTGAACTGTGTCGTGATAGTCAAAGATAACCTGCAACATCGACGGGCGGACGAGCTATTTATGCTCAGTCCGGCCGAAGGAAGACATGATTATCATGAATACCCAACAGTGACAGCACAGTGACAGCACAATAAGATGCACTGAATCAACTGCAGGACATAGTGAAGTTCATTTTGGTCTCAAATGAATTCCATTGTCTTTCTCGTGAGAGTCCAAATCGACCACCGTCCATCCGCCGTATCGAAAGTCACGTAGTCGTGGCGTTACAAAGGGCGGCCGACTGCGGACTGATTTTAGTGATCGATCTGATGAGCTCCTACCTCAGAGTCCTTTCGTGGCCGGTCGAGTGCTGTAATTGCGCTTCTGCCAGACGGTGCACCGGCTCCTCCCGCACATCTCATGAATCCCGTCAGAAGTGCCGGCAGCCGCCGAGGAGACCACTCAGTAGCTGATGACATGATCCACAATCTCGTCGAGCTCCTTCTCGGATAATTCTGGGCCATCACCATCGTGTAGCTGATACTGATAGTCCATCTTCTCAAATCCCACAGAGTGTACAATGGTAGGCAGTAACACCGATCCTGCAGTCTTGATGGCGAGTTTGGTTTCTGCAAAGTACTTCTGTGGGCGCTGAAGGTCGTCATCGAAGACGACAAGAAGATCAGACTTGTCGTCCAAAGAAAGTGGATATCCATCATCAGAGCGACCTGCGTAGGCAACCACCACAACGGCGGCGCCACTCTGCTTACTTTCTCCTGCGACTATGACATAGTAATACTCTTCGGGTGAGATCGAGCGTAAGACACCCGAGTTCCAAGTGTCGCCGCTCCGGTCGGCAAGGCTGCGATCGTCGACTTTGTACCCAAGGTGCTCGAATAGCGTTCTTCCTTTGCGGATAAGGCTATGTAATCGTCAGTTCAAGCTTCATAGCGCTGTACATGCCACAGAAAGTGTCAGTTACGTACGCTGGTGGGATATCAATTTTGTGGTACTTCTTCTCCGACCCATTGGCAACGATTCTGTCGGCCATATTCGTTCAAGTCTTCTTAGTCGACAACGCAATCTCGGTACTTGGATCGATATCTCTCATGTGTATGCGACTAGCGTGACGATGATTTGGGTGAGAGGATGGGACGTTTCCAGTGGCGTGAAAGAAGAGATAATTGTTCGCAGACGAAACAAGGCAAGGTCGGTCACGATCGGTGCCAGAAGAAGACACGGTGAATAATCCAGCGACAACTTGAAGCGGTCCAAGTCCTGCTGAGGTTGTCAACTGAGACTCAAAAAATTTCGCCTCCGGTACTATGGTTGCTCCTGACGACCATACGACCACACCTTTCTGTCATGGGTGAGCTGCACTGTCGTCAAAGCCGCGCCATCCTTCTGAACGAGGCTTACGGTGTTGCAGATCGAGCATGAACACAAATAAAGCACGAAGCTGGAAACTCGGCAGCTGAGTGTGGCATCGCGTGCTGGTATACCAAGCCTGATTTTTGCAGACAGGTGGGAAGTGAGCTGATGAGTTGAGATCTCAGATGGTCCTTGATTGCCACGAGGCCAAAAGGGCTGTTCTGTGAAGAAGGAAGCGAGTTTCCGAAACTCATTGCTCGCCGAAACCCGAGTCCTAAGGTTGTAGGAAGTGGCGTCAGCGCCTGAAAGCGTCGAACTGAAGTTCCATTGATCCAAGCCGGTCCAAAGCCACCACAGTGTCATCGTCTGAGGGGCATGTCGCTGCGATTCCAGAATCCCTTGGTGATCCAGCGAGTGAGCTATCCGTGCCATCCAAGCGCCAATACTTCTGTGACTTCGTGTCTGCGCGAAGCATCACAGCATCATCACTCTGCCCACCATACGATCGAGCTGCTCCTCAGAGACCTGTGTGCGATTGTGATCCATGATCTCATACACCCACTTGTCACCGTCCTCGTCGCGCCACACGTTTCGTACTTCGATACTTAGCTCCACTCCCGCCACGTCCATTGCTAAGATCGAGCCATCAAAGTACTTCGGTGACTCGACCCACTTGGCACCCTTAGAAGTCCGTAGTATGTTCTCCTTGGGAATGCGGTACGATCCATCCTTGGTTTTGGCGGACTGTGTATAGACGTAGAACTCATCCGTTTTGTCATCGTCTCGAGTACCTCCTGCGACAACGAAGAAGTAACTTCCGCTATGCGATCCTGGCTCGTCTTCCTTCAACACGAGATCACCGGAAGCCCACTTCGTTGAAGAGCTCCACGTGTAACCAAGCGCCTCCAGAGCCGTGCGAGCTTGATTCATGAGACTGTGTCTAGGTCAGTATAATGAACGATAACCGAATGCTAGGTGGTACCTCTTCGGAACGGGGGCGTTGTGGTGACGCATGGTTCCAAAACATTCGTTGAGTCGACGCCGGTCAGTAGTCGTGTGATATGGATCGAGCAAAGATGTTCGTATGCGAGACGGAATGTTGAGATGCACGCCGAGGAAGGTGGGAAGGTATATATAGGACAGAGGCGAGTCTTATTCAAGGCATGCCAGTGAATAGCCACGGCCGTAAGCGCCCTTGAGATGAAAGCCATCCAATGAACCAGATGTCATCTAGAATTCGAGAGGAGAGTGAGCTTGCAGTGATTTGATGTAGGGAAACTTTTCTTATTCGATACCCGGACCCGACTCATGATGATCGGAGCCTGTGAGGATCATGGCATGGGTTTGTATGGCCACGTAAGTCTCATGGTCTGGTCGGAAGCCAGGACACAGACAGAGGGTATTTCGCCAGTGCCGGATGTTGTTCTCCGACGACAAGACGCTCAGAGCAGGCCGTGACTTTGCTTGAACACCACCTATTGGCACATCAGCCAACAACAGTCGCCGACTATTCCTCATCATCATAGATGACTTCTTTCGCGATCGCGAAAAGCTTCTCCTCGTTTACCTCTGGCCCACAAGCAGTTCCGAGAGTGTAGACATAGGAGTCGTCCCGAGTCTTGATATCATGGACGATCATCGGAAGCTCCACACCTTCCTTTTCAATGATGACCGTCGTGCCGTGAAAGTATTTCGGAGGCTGCCGCAGAAGAGCGCTACCAACGACGTATGAGTCGTTGCCTGCATTGAACTTCGGCTTTCCATAGTCATATCCCTGTGACTCAGTTGAATTGTAGTATGCTGTGGTCACCATGTACATCTTGTCGTCGGCCCCGTGTCCTGCAGCTATGATGTAGCAAAACTTCATGGCCGGGTCATCCGCAGAGCTAGCTCGGCACACGCGAAGATCGCCCACCTCGTCCTGGTTCTCCCACCCCGGAAAGTAATTGAAACGGTTGAGGATGTCGCTCCATACTCCCACAGACTTGGATTCGCCTTAGCATATTGACACAGGAGAGCAGGGGAGGACTTACCCGTCAGAGATATCAATTTTCATAGGGTTCTGCATATTGCGATAGTCGGGAAACTGACTAGATTCTCGAGGAAGACGTATGAATCTGAAGGCCGGGACTAGAAACAGATATATACCTCTTCTGCTGCCGCTTGAAAGCGGGTAGCATGAAGGGTCTTATCCAGTGAAGCTGTCTTTCTGGAGGCGTGAATGCTGAGTCCAAGGACTTGAAGGAGAACGAGCGAATAGGCAATGTCATCGGAATGCCATAGTCTAAACTCGTCGCAAAATAGGCGGTGTTGCAACTGCACCCAGCAACTCAAGGAAAGACGCTCACAGAGGTGCTTTCGAGATACTGTCACCAGATCTAAGCCAATGTTGCCTGCGGCATGTCCTATCGAATGGGACGGAAGTTTGCGCTGCGTTGCACATCGGTGGGCGAGAACGATCAGTGTTGTGTCATCTCAGATACGCCGGATGACGTGGCAGATTGTGATACTGTTCAGTCAGCAGAGACTGCTGTGCTGCTATCGTTGTTCTTTTTGACGGCTCCGGCGGCGAGGGCTGGATAGCTAGTCCAGTGGTGAAACGCCCGATTTGACGGCTCACTCCATACCGAAAAGGCCAAAGTCCTTGATGTCCAGAGTCGCCACAATCTTCTGCAGGACCTCCTGCACCACCTTCTCCTCCGCATCCACATTCTCCTTCTCGACCAGCTCCTTCAGCGGCATGTTAAACCGAACACAAAAGTCAGTGCCATACTTCTCGAGCCGGACGACCAGCTGCCAGACTTCGTGACCACTTCCTTCATTTGTGGCGTCTCCTGCCACTCGACCGGCAATGCACTCGGCGCCTTCTTGTCGACTTCGGGTGTCACGATGCTTCCCTCTACCAAGTATGCCGGAAAGCTAGACAGGCTCTCCTTCGCAAAAGCCGGCCTGGGAAGCGCATTCAGCTCTCCTTTCAGTCGATCAGGTGGCGCAATGACATCGTTGAAGTGGAAGTAGAGGGCAGCTGGATCGGGTTGCTGGACGTATTCGTTGATTTCGAAGATCAGTGAAGTCAATGTCTTATTCGAGAGGAAGACTTCCTGGTGATCGGGGATTTGGCGGATGTCACTGGCGTCGATGTATGTGGTTGGAAGGTCGACTGTGATAGCGCCGCCGTAGAGGTCGTGGGTGGCGAAGGAAGTCATTCTGCCCCGAGTATCTATGCTTCAGGTAGGACAATGCCCAACACTCCCGGCGCAGTCGTAGGACGAGTTATATGTCCAGTCTGCGATAGGCAGCAATACCAGAGGACCGCAAAAAGGATTTAGTCAGCCACGAAATCGACTCATGCACTTGATCAGTTGCTCATCGTGCTTCTCTACTGGCCAATGAGAGTTGGCGAGCGTTGCCTACTTAGTACTGAGTCAAAGGGCCAACAGAAAAGCACAGTCTCGAAAGCATGTGTCTTGGCGCCTGCTGCCTAGCAATTTGGGATTCTGCTAGCACATTGACAGGCACTCCGAGTAGGTAAGAGTTAGCAAACAGCTTGTAGAGGTGTGCTGACAGGTCGTCCGCGCTGAGAAATCGACCTCCCCAGGGTTCGCGAAGGCAGCTCAGGAAGCGAGGATTGCAGGCGAGGTCAAGATGCCTTGCTGCGCTTCAGGCTCCCGCCGCGCGCCGTAGTCAGTCCCATTCGGGCCAGCCTCAGGCACTGCATTGCAGTGAACTTTCCACATGCTTGTCCTCGAAGCTGCACCCACAACACGGACTGCCACGCAGCTCAAAGAACTGGCTGTGCTGCTCTGCCATTGCTCAAAGTTTACAGCAACCTGAAAGGTAAGTTCGTGATGACCTACCGGGTCGGGACGATGATGCCGCATCCCAACCACCCGACCATGGGAACAACCTGGTGGCTGGGCTGCTGCGCACGCGTATCAGCAACATGGTAAGATCCTGGGTAAGACTCATCTTGTGCTTCGTCGTCCTCGAAACCCCAGCACACTCGATTCCAAGCATATTGTCGACATCTCCAGAGATAACAGCACCACTGCAAGCGACATCACTTACTGCAGTTGCACTACAAAACACCCACTTTGAACCACTCGGCCCTGTTTCAAACTCCCCCAGAAAATCAACACACCGCAATGCCACTCGCACTCGCCCCCGACGGCAAAGGCTGGGTTCGCGTCCCACCACCGCGCCGCCGCAAACCCACCGCCGTCGACACCGCCGAACTCATGAAGACCCCGCTCGCCTACTTCGCCTGCACGCCCGTGCCATCCTCAAAACCGCGCATCCCAAACATCCCAGTCTACACTCTCGACCCCAACGAGCACACGCCTCCGGGCTCTGCTGCCACTGGCAATGGTCGTCCACGGAAGAAGGCCGCAGGGCAGAGGGCGGCTAGTTCGCCGCATCATGGCCATCCCTACGACGAGGAATATGGGTACAGCGATCACGACGATAGCTATGATGTTCATCCACACCATCAGCAGCATCAAGGGCGCCGCACTCGACCACCACCGCAAAGCACGATCTCGCACGAGCGAGTCCGGCCGCGTCACACGCCCGGCGCGGTGATAGCGGCGCAGGCAGCTTCTGCGAGATCTGGTGGGTTGGGATCGTCGCCGCCGAAGCCGAGAGCGGCGACGACAACGAGTGCGGCGGGAGGAGGAGGGTATAGCTATTGGACGGGGCCGAGTAATAAGGCGAGGGCGCCACCGCCGAGGAATTATGGGGGTGATGGTGGGAGTAGCGTTGGGAGTGGTGGGAGCGGGAAGAGCGCTAGGTGGGCGAATGCTACGGCACCTTTGGCGCTGTAGGGTGGTTGGGACGCAATCGACGATGGGTGTTGGTGTTGGCTTCAGCTTTCTGCGAATTGACAGTGCTGGTGGTGCCAGGTGCTTCCAGTTGTGGAAAGATCGCAACGGAGGAGTGTGCCATTTGCGTTTGCTTCAGCTGTATATATGTTCTGTGCATAATTCGTACGTCAATCTACATGTACCACCATGTTCAAGTTTCGGGCAGCCCGTGTTCATGTAACGATTGCATAGAGCCACGTCGAAGAAAACGTGCTGGTCAACCGGTCGGTCGAATGCCTCGAAATATATTCGCAACCAAGCCCGCACGTCAGTGTGCTCTGCCTTCCCAGGCCAGACGGATAGGTTGCGTCAACCGGCTTTACTTTGATTCATTAGTCGTGCGGTATGTATCTCAGACAGCCTCAATGCGATACATCGAGTCTACTAAACAGAGGTGCTGGCAACGGAGCAAGAAGAAATGCGCATTTTTAACATACTGCGAAGTCGCTAATGAAGTGTCCTAAGGAGACCTGTCCAATCCATGGCTGAAAGCTCAAGGCCCAATGCTCCCTTCCATGCACAACACCATCCATCTCTGGCGTATTCTCAAAGGATCTACAGCATGATCATGGCCATGCCAGACGCAAATGCAACGCCCAGGTACAGCGCAATCGGTGTGAAGCCAAATGTGCTGAAGTGCGAAATGCTAGCTGCGCCATTGCCACTGCCGCTGCCTGAGCCAGAGCTACCACTGCCGCCGGAGCCACCGCTGGAGCCGGTACCCGTAGGTGCCGAAGTCACGGTGGCCTTGGCCATTCTGGCCGGCTTGAGAGACCAGCGCAGCGCAGTTTCCGGTTGGCTTGGTCGCGGACTGAGTAGTTGCGGAGCCAGAGAAGTCGCAAGCACTGGCAGCGTTGCCCTTGGCGCCTTGCTGGTTGTAGTAGACGTTCAGCGCCCAGCCGAGCTGCTGCTGCGGGTTGCACATGCCGTATGCGCCATAGTCGCCGCTTGTAGCGTTGGCCTGAATGCCTCGCAGACAGTATCGCCGAGCCCGCAGACGATTCCGAAGAGTTCGCCAATCTTGTCTGTGGGAACGTTGTTGGGCACGCAGGTCAAGGCCTTGTACATGCAGTCACACAGCTCCACGTTAGGGGTTGGTGGGAGAGCCGAGGCTGCTTGCCAATCACTGCCCACTGCAGGACATGAGGCAGCAGCGGTGTTAGTGGGAGTGTAGCTGGCTGAGTTGATGCCCGTCGGAGAGATAGAGGCGATCTCAGTGGCGAGGTTGTTGAAGTCGTCGAGAGTTGAGACAGAGTTGCCGTCAACGGTAACAAGACCTGAAAAATATTAGCTTGGGAACTGCAGAGGATTTGGAGATGCTTACCGTAGTTGTTCGCCTCTTGGAAATACATGTAGACAATGCCACCGGACCACACTCCCTCCATCTCAGGTCCATACAGAGCCGCCACTTCAGTGAACATACGAGGCTGAACCTCGTTGCAGCCATACTCAGCGAAGAAGACAGGAATGTTGAAGTTCTCGAACTCTTTGGTACGCTGGTCATAGCCAGACTCGGTGTAACTGGAGTCTCCGCACCATGAGTAGATGTTGTAGCCCCAGAAATCGACAGCATCTTCGGGAGAACCGCAGTCGAAGTAGTTGGCCAGGTCCTCACGGATGCCAGCATCATCGTTGGTGGCGTAGCCAACTCCGATAGTGCGATATCCCTTCTGCTTGATATACGCCTTGGTGTCCCGGACGGCAGCCTTGACAAAAGCACTGGCATCGGTGTTTGTGTTGTTGTTTGAAACCTCATTGCCGGCAAAGAAGCCCAAAGTGTTTGTGTACTTCTGCATGTTGTCGACTACCGAGGTGTATCGCTCGTAGAGGTCATCGTTCCACGAAGGGCTATCTCGGATGATAGAGTCACCCGGCGCGGACAGATCAGCGATGACATAGATGCCTGCATTGGCCAAAGCAGTCATACATCCGTCATGGTCTGCGGTCGGATCAATGGCGTAGACACGGATAAGGTTGGTGCCGAGCTGGACGAGATATGGGATATCGCGGTTGCAGGCGTTGGTATCGGCGAGAGGGTCGGTGTATGTGCTCGCGTTCGAGCTTGCCGCGTTAGTAACGTTGGCAATGTAGTCTTGCTGGTAGGCGACGCCTTTCATATAGAACTGCGTGCCATTGTTCTCGTAGAAGAACTTTGACCCCTGTTGCCCAAGATGTCAGTACTGCTAAGCGTTGGTGGAACCGAAGCTTGGGAGGCATGGCGTACCTTGATAACGATAGATGGAACATCTGCTGCGACGGCCGACTTGGCGAAGAAGGCGGCGGCAGCCAGCGCAGTTGATAGAACGCCGGCGATCTGCATTGTCGAGACGTAGCAATTTTATTGTAGTACAACCTGCAGTCGGTTGAAGGTTGAACGAAGTTGGTAGAGACAGGGGTTCAGGGACGCGCTCAGGAACACGTTCCTTCCGTTATCAAGTGAGAGACTTCCAAGACAGTCTAATCAGTTCTAGACGCAGTGACGACAAAATCAGCGATTGTAGTGTTGCAAAGCAACAAAGTCCGTGTGCAAGACAAAGGTCTGAAGTGAAGTGCAGGAAACACAAGATGATGCGCAGTCTGTCAGGAATGTCAGGCAAGCCTTCGTAGCATTTATTTTCTCGCGTTCAATATTATTGAGAGGCTACCAGCCAGCCAACTAGCTTTTACTCCGCCGTTGGTTCCGTTCTCCTTTCTGTGTTGGGTCTTTCTGGAACACCATCGTTGTCCTTTCCCTGCATTGCGTATTACTCGAGGGCTGTGCCACGCTGCTCCTATCGCCACAATCTATCGACTGTATTCAACCTGCACGAGACCCTGCGCTTCTGCATACTATATACCTGATCATGCAGGTGCTCGAGGAGCCAAGGATCCCTGCCAAAAAATTACGAGAACAACAAGAACCTCAAGTATTCAATTGAGATCTTCTCAGGTGTAACTCGTCATCATGCGAATTGTTCTATTTGAGGCCCATTGACGATCGTGTCTTATCGCGCTATCAACTACGCTCGTCTTTGTGCTTGTCAATGCTTGGTAGGACTTGGTTCGCTCGGACCATCTCTGGTTCGAAACAGCCTTGGCGGGATTCGTGTCGCAGACGCGTGGACGGAGCAGCCGGAAATCATGATATCGAATTTTTGCGTTGCTCGACATTACTTTGGGCATTCGCATGCTTTGTGGTTTCTTCGTCCTGTGCGATCGGTGCCAATTTTACCGGCGTCGAAGATGCTTGCGCAGAAGTTGATTTGCGATTGGAGGTGTGAAGATGGGCAGGCTTCCCGATGATCTTGCCCTGTCGGCTATTTTCGTGATGTAGATGATGTTCTCGCGCCTCTTCCTCAACGGCTGCTCCGGAAGTTGCTCTGCCTAAACAGCATCGGAACATCCACACCAGCGGGAACCCGTTGTCGCGTACATAGTGCTGAGCCGTGTAGGTATGCTGCTGGCGCATTCTGAGACATACGCCGGCTTGCGAGGCGATCTGTTAATGCGTGTCCCGCAGTATGGCCCGCGAAGCATGTAAGCACGTTCAGGTACCAGGGACTCAACGAAGAAGTATGGCTCTTGAGTCTTGCATAGTCGGGCACTTTCTGCTATGCCTCGTATGCTACATTGCTATAGATGGCTACATGAACCGCTTGAGGCGCGAAGCGAGTCTCGGCGGTTACTAATGGTTAAAAGATCTCGAACAACGTGCTGGCTAAGTATCTGACACTCTTTGCACCACGTTCTCATATTCTGTACTGTGGTGAGAGGAAGTCCTGTGTACTTGTTGTTTTCAACCTGCCGCTTCGTCCAATGTGTCCTCGGGCATGTCCACGTTATCATGAGTGCAATGCTGCCACGAGTGCACTGAGTGCACTGAACGTGATGTTATGCATGTCTCGAAAATGGAGCCCCGCGGCGAGCAGCGGCACGAGAACGGTCATCTCATTTGCTGGGATTTGGAAATTTGGTTTGCGGTGCTTGGAAGTTGTTGAGAACACTCATAGGCTGATTAGCCGGACCAGCTTGCCCCCTATTTTGCTGACCCTGTCACTCGTTGAATATGGAAACAACCTTAACCAGACACTCGCCACAGTCAGATCGTCGATATGGTCCCACCTACGGAGTGCTAGGTTTCACCAGTGTTCTTCATCTAACGGCTATCAACCGCTGGTTAGGAATTCCATGAGCCACAGATGAACAGATTTTTGCTGTGCTATCAGTGTTTCCAAGCCTTATGCTGATAGGAAAACATCGTCAACGCATCATCGATGCACGGCAGACCACCGAAGCGGCGAACACGGAACAAGAATCCTGACGATCAAGCAAATTTGGTGCATTTTGCTATCGCAATGCAGAGGTCTCGCAGCATGAACACGGAATTTTGCAGAAGTCGACCTCCGCGAAATGAACGAAAAGGATCCACAATGCCGATGTCCGAGCGAGCACAGCCTCACGATTCGACGTAGGCACTGATAACATAGTCCAAGAGAGGCGTCTACGATGCCTTAGTGCTTAAGCGCTGTGAGATCGCCTGCTGGGCAAGACGAGTATTGGTGACCATGATTCTTTGCCCCGCGCGAACAGAGACATCTGGGCTCATCATATCTGGTTTTGGGTGGCTCGTAAACCTGATAATGATGCCCGGGAATTTTACTCTGTACGGCAAATAGAACAAGATCGCCACCATCTTCCTGCACCTCCTCTTGCGTCTCGGGATGTGACCATGAGAAGCTATGCGTGGTCGCTCAGCAGTCGAGTCCACGAGCGACTACTGGGTACCCAGGTGCTTTTGACTGCGTCGTGCACTGCGAGTCTGCGAACATATGGTCGTTGATGATGCTCTAGAATAGTCGGTGGAATGCAAGTTTGTCCGTGAGAAATGCATGTTTGAGTTGCAGATGGAGCAAAGCTTAGCCTATCACTCGTCTCGCTACTGGTCGGCAGGCTCGGCTGGCTGCAGAACCAGGCACATTGACTCTGCGAGAACAAGCATGGGTTGCATGGATGCCATGGATATGGCCCCGACCCCTTGTCCACACCGAGATCAACCCATCATCTCCCGTGTTCTCCCCTGGAACTGCTCCTCTCCAGGCGTCCACCTCGTCCGTCTCATCGAAATTCCCGTTACATTTTGCACCTAAACTCAATCAGTCGGTTCCTGCCTTCTCCTATCCCAGCTTTTTCTGTCTACTCAACTTTGGTTCCCTCCTCTACCAGCCTTTCGTCTCACGATCGCTTGTCTTTGTTCTTTGTACCGGCCTCCCCTCTTCTTCTACATTCGTTTGAAGAAGGAGGAAAACAAAGAAAGACAGAAACTCGTGGCACCGAGTGACCAGCCTTGCAATTGAAATCTGGTCTGCACCTGCCGCGCAGTCGCGTCTTGCACCACTGCGCCTTCCGCATTGGCTGAGCAACCAGCTCCCTCACCCCTTCATTCGTTTCACAACAACAACCTGCGACCGCTTCAACCTCACCCAACACCTTCTTACACACCTCTCCGCTTGCAAGATTAACTTGCAGACATTCGTGTCTTGTATTGTGCTCGGAACATTTGGGCAAAGAGTTCGATCTTCGCCTGCAGCTTGACGCTCATTCTTCCGACTCTAATCGACTCTTACCAAAATACCTCCTAATATCTCACCTGCCGATCAAACGATTGGCAGCCTGCATATTCCTGGAAACAAACACCAATACTTGCATATACTCATTAATTGGCTTTGATGGGTAGATCTTGAGGTAAATTCTAACCATGAACCAACGTAAACAAAGCCTGTAAACTGACTCCTATCAAGTGTACAGTCTTCCACTCTCATCATGTCGAATCATCCTCAAGGCGGCCATGGCGGCCAGCAGTATGACGATGGTTACGGTCATGATGACTATGGCCGCGATGGCTATGGCCAGCAGCAGCAACAGCATGGAAACGATGCATACTATCAAGACGGCTACGACGAGCGGTACAATGACCAGTACTATGACCCCCGTCAGCAACAACAGGGCGGTGGTCGCGATGGTTACTACGATGAGTCGTAAGTGCTGATTGCGTTCTTCCGGCTGTTGCTTCTCGCTAACATATCCAGTGGCTACTATAACGCTGATGCCTCGAATCCGTATCATCAAGATGGTGGCTACTATGAAGGTCACAACGGTTATCAAGATGACTACTATGACAACCAGTACTACGATCAGAACGGCCAGCAGCACAATCAGGGCCGCGGTCGACGCCGTGGCCACGACTCAGAGGAAGATTCTGAGACATTTAGCGACTTCACCATGAGATCCGACATGGCTCGTGCCGCTGAGATGGACTACTACGGACGCGGCGATGAGCGTTACAATAGTGGGTACGACCAGCGCGGCTACCGTCCTCCCTCCTCCCAGATCAGCTACGGCAACCGATCTTCTGGTGCATCGACACCTGTCTACGGCATGGACTACAACAATGCTCTACCTGCTGGTCAGCGATCCCGTGAGCCTTACCCAGCCTGGACATCAGATGCTCAGATTCCACTGTCGAAAGAAGAGATCGAAGACATCTTTTTGGATCTCACAGCCAAGTTTGGTTTCCAGCGCGACAGCATGCGCAACATGTACGACCACATGATGACACTGCTCGACTCGCGTGCATCTCGCATGACTCCCAACCAGGCGCTTCTGTCTCTGCATGCCGACTACATCGGTGGTGATAACGCCAACTACCGTCGTTGGTACTTCGCAGCTCACCTCGACCTGGACGATGCTGTTGGTTTTGCCAACATGAAGCTTGGTAAGGCCAACCGCCGCACCCGCAAGGCCCGAAGAGCGGCTGCGAAGAAGGCCAAGCAGAATCCTCAGAACGAGGAGCAGACACTCGAGGCGCTTGAAGGCGACAACTCTCTCGAGGCTGCCGAGTACCGTTGGAAAACACGCATGAACAGAATGTCACAACACGAGCGTGCTCGCCAGATCGCCCTCTATCTTCTCATCTGGGGAGAAGCCAACCAGGTCCGATTCATGCCTGAGTGCCTGTGCTTCATTTTCAAGTGTGCAGACGACTATCTCAACACCCCGGCTTGCCAGAACCGTGTCGAGCCAGTTGAGGAGTGCACATACCTGAACAACATCATCACGCCTTTGTACAGCTACATCCGGGACCAATGCTACGAAATAGTGGATGGCAAATATGTCCGACGTGAGCGCGACCACAAGAACACTATTGGCTACGATGATATCAATCAGCTCTTTTGGTACCCTGAGGGCATCGAGCGAATTGTCATGCAGGATAAGAGCCGCTTGTGCGATTTGCCGCCTGCCGAGCGATTCCTGAAGCTTTCCGAGGTCAACTGGAAGAAATGCTTCTTCAAGACGTACAAGGAGACTCGATCATGGTTCCACTTGGTCACCAACTTCAACCGCATCTGGGTCATCCACATTTCAGCTTTCTGGTTCTACACTGCCTTCAACTCGCCCACTCTGTACACGAAGAACTACCAGCAGCAAATCAACAACCAGCCCAATCCTGCAGCCCAATGGTCGGCTGTCGCATTGGGAGGCACCGTTGCAACTGTCATCCAGATCCTCGCTACACTCTGCGAATGGCTGTACGTCCCCAGAAGCTGGGCTGGTGCTCAGCATCTGACCAAGCGCCTGTTGTTCCTGATTCTGGTCCTTGTCGTCAACGCTGGTCCCAGCGTGTACATCTTCATGTTCAAGCAGACAGGAAAAATCTCCTTGATTATCGGTGTTGTACAGTTCCTCATCGCGCTGGCAACGTTCTTGTTTTTCTCAATCATGCCGCTCGGCGGTCTCTTCGGAAGCTACCTAACACGGAACTCGAGACAGTACGTTGCATCGCAGACGTTCACTGCTTCATACCCTCGTCTTACTGGCAACGATATGTGGATGTCCTACGGTCTATGGGTCATGGTTTTCGCTGCCAAGATGGCCGAATCCTATTTCTTCCTGACACTCTCATTCAGGGATCCCATCCGCATTCTGTCATATACGAAGATTCGTCTTTGTGTCGGTGACGCGCTGGTTAAGGACTATCTTTGCAAGTATCAACCTCAGATTCTGCTGGGAATAATGTTCTTCACCGACCTGATTCTGTTCTTCTTGGATACCTACCTGTGGTACATCATCTGGAACTGCG
Source organism: Cyphellophora attinorum (assembly GCF_001299255.1). NCBI lineage: Eukaryota > Fungi > Ascomycota > Eurotiomycetes > Chaetothyriales > Cyphellophoraceae > Cyphellophora > Cyphellophora attinorum. The sequence continues at coordinate 861,466 of NW_017253231.1, read as the reverse complement.
TCTTCTCGGTCTTCCGGTCATTCTACCTCGGTGTATCTATATGGACACCATGGCGAAACATCTTCTCCCGACTTCCGAAGCGTATCTACTCTAAGGTGTTGGCCACGACGGATATGGAGATCAAATACAAGCCGAAGGTCCTCATCTCACAGGTCTGGAACGCAATCGTCATTTCGATGTATCGGGAGCATCTTCTTGCCATCGACCATGTCCAGAAGCTTCTCTACCACCAGGTTCCTTCCGAGCAGGAGGGCAAACGCACCTTGCGAGCACCGACATTCTTCGTTTCTCAGGAAGATCACTCTTTCAAGACCGAGTTCTTCCCATCTCAGAGCGAGGCCGAGCGTCGTATCTCCTTCTTTGCTCAATCTCTCTCTACGCCCATTCCTGAGCCACTGCCAGTTGACAACATGCCAACTTTCACGGTCCTGATTCCTCACTACAGCGAGAAAATCCTCCTTTCTCTGCGCGAAATCATTCGCGAGGATGAGCCATACTCCCGTGTCACCCTTCTGGAGTATCTGAAGCAGTTGCACCCTCACGAGTGGGACTGCTTCGTTAAGGATACCAAGATTCTGGCTGACGAGACCTCTCAATTCAATGGCGACTACGAGAAATCTGAAAAGGACACGGCAAAGAGCAAGATCGACGACCTTCCATTCTACTGCATTGGCTTCAAGTCTGCTGCGCCTGAGTACACTCTGCGAACACGTATCTGGGCTTCGCTTCGTTCTCAGACGCTGTACCGTACTATTTCTGGGTTCATGAACTATAGCCGCGCTATCAAGTTGCTGTATCGTGTTGAAAATCCTGAAGTCGTCCAGATGTTTGGTGGCAATTCCGACAAACTCGAGCGTGAGCTTGAGCGCATGGCTCGCCGCAAGTTCAAGATAGTGGTCTCCATGCAGCGCTATGCCAAGTTCAAGAAGGAGGAGCGTGAGAACACCGAGTTCTTGCTTCGCGCGTACCCCGACCTGCAAATTGCTTACTTGGATGAAGAGCCGCCTGCGAACGAGGGTGAGGAGCCCAAACTTTTCTCTGCTCTCATCGATGGTCATTCGGAGCTTCTCGAGAACGGTATGCGCCGTCCGAAGTTCCGTGTTCAGCTCTCCGGCAATCCTATCCTCGGTGACGGCAAGTCTGACAACCAGAACCATGCCATCATCTTCTACCGCGGCGAATACATCCAGCTTATTGATGCCAACCAAGACAATTATCTCGAAGAATGTCTCAAGATCCGAAGCGTTCTTGCTGAGTTTGAGGAGATGACAACTGATAATGTCTCACCGTACACTCCCGGCCTGGCTCCAGTCAAGACCAACCCAGTCGCCATTCTCGGTGCTCGCGAGTACATCTTCTCTGAGAATATTGGTGTGCTTGGTGACGTTGCTGCTGGCAAGGAACAGACTTTCGGTACTCTCTTCGCTCGAACATTGGCTCAAATTGGTGGCAAGCTCCATTATGGTCATCCTGATTTCCTGAACGGTGTCTTCATGACCACTCGTGGTGGTGTCTCTAAGGCTCAGAAGGGTCTGCATCTCAACGAAGATATCTACGCTGGTATGAATGCCCTGCTCCGTGGCGGTCGCATAAAGCACTGCGAGTACTATCAGTGTGGTAAGGGTCGTGATCTTGGTTTCGGATCGATTCTCAACTTCACGACGAAGATCGGCACTGGTATGGGCGAACAGATGTTATCTCGCGAATACTACTACCTCGGCACTCAGCTACCACTGGATCGGTTCCTGTCCTTCTATTACGCTCATCCCGGCTTCCACGTCAACAACATGTTCATTATGTTGTCTGTCCAGATGTTCATGATAGTACTCATCAACCTGGGCGCCTTGAAGGCCGAGACAATCACCTGCGACTACGACCGCGATAAGCCGCTGACAGATCCGCTCAAGCCAAACGGCTGCACGAACTTGGTGCCCGTTATGGAGTGGGTCGAGCGTTGTGTCCTGTCTATCTTCATTGTCTTCTTCATCTCTTTCTTGCCCCTGGTGGTCCAAGAGTTGATGGAGCGTGGTTTCTGGCGTGCGGCAACTCGTCTGGCAAAGCACTTCGCTTCAGCATCTCCAGTTTTCGAGGTGTTTGTCTGTCAAATCTATGCCAGCTCGATTCAGCAGGATCTGTCGTTCGGTGGTGCTCGCTACATTGGTACTGGACGTGGCTTTGCCACAGCCCGCATTCCATTCGGCGTGCTCTACTCTCGCTTCGCTGGTCCGTCCATCTATCTCGGTGCTCGAGCTCTGATGATGCTGTTGTTCGCAACGATGACAGTTTGGTTCCCATGGCTTATTTGGTTCTGGATCTCTATCATCGGTCTGGTCATCTCACCATTCATCTTCAACCCCCACCAATTTGCCTGGAACGACTTTTTCATCGACTATCGCGACTACCTTCGCTGGCTGTCTCGCGGCAATTCGCGATCACACGCTAGTTCTTGGATTGCGTTCTGCCGTCTGTCTCGTACCCGGCTGACAGGTTTCAAGCGCAAGGTTCTCGGCGCTCCTTCTGAGAAGTTGTCTGGCGATGTCCCGCGGGCGAGATTTACTAGTGTCTTCTTCGCCGAGATCGTGGGACCCTTCATTGTTGTCCTGGCTACTCTGGTGCCTTACCTCTACATCAACGCTCAGACCGGTGTCCAGGATCCTCAGCCTGCGACTCAATCGCTTCTTCGTGTCGGCATCATCGCGTTCGGTCCCATCGCCGTTAATGCCGGTGTTCTTGGTGGCCTGTTCGCCATGGCTTGCTGCATGGGTCCAGTCCTCAGCATGTGCTGCAAGAAGTTTGGTTCCGTCTTGGCTGCCATTGCTCACGGCGTGGCTGTCTTCATGCTCTTGGCTTTCTGGGAAGTCATGTTCTTCCTCGAGGGATGGCAATTCCACAAGGCGTTGTTGGGCATGATCGCTGTCGTTGCCATTCAGCGATGGTTCTTCAAGCTCATCATTGCGCTTGCTCTCACTCGTGAGTTCAAGTCTGATACCGCCAACATTGCTTGGTGGACTGGCAAGTGGTACGCCATGGGCTGGCATTCGATCTCTCAGCCGGCCCGTGAGTATCTCTGCAAGATCACCGAGTTGGGTTTCTTCGCTGCCGACTTCATCCTCGGTCACATCATCCTCTTCATCATGTTGCCGGCTCTTTGCATCCCCTACGTGGACAAGTTCCACTCGGTTATGCTTTTCTGGCTTCGTCCAAGGTATGTTTCATTTGTTGCTCTCGATCAAACTCATGCTAATTGTCACACAGTCGTCAAATTCGGCCACCTATCTATTCCATCAAGCAATCTCGCCTGCGCCGCAGACGCGTGATCCGCTATGCGGTGCTCTACTTCGTGCTTCTGGTCTTGTTCTTGATCTTATTTGTTGGCCCAGTCATCGTCTTCAAGTTCATGGATTCACCTACGCTCGGTGGCATTCCAGCTGGTCTCCTCCAGCCAACAGGACAGAACAACAACGACACGCTTCCGTCCGTCACTGGATCTGTCCTCGTTCCCGGTCTCGCCGGTGCCGACCCTACTGGCAGCAGCGGCGACAGCACTGGCGGCGGCGGTGGCGGCGGCGGTGGTGACTCCACTGCTACTGCGAGTGCGGACGATGCATTCGGAACTGGCGCATTTGGCCTGGGAGGTGGCGGCGGCCGCTTCGTCAGATGGTAAACATGGCGAAGTTGATATCAATGATCTCAAAAGAGATCATCACGCTCGGCTAGGGAGGAAAGCATGTGGCATAATGCCCAATATATTAATGACTGGAACGGATTAGAGATTCGAGGCCGCTGAGGAGGACTCCCATGAATGTCACTGGGTGACTTCTTCGGGGCACTTATTTTTGAGCAAGTATCATAGCACTGCTGGCGTTTGCAAAGGGACGGATGGGGTATTCTCACACAGTAGACACTACAAAATATGTACATGATCAATCAAGCATTGAAACGAACACGAATCTGCACATCTGCTGTAAGAATTGGATCCTTCGCCGCATAGCCCTCGAGAACTGGATGAGGACGATGGATATGGAATTCACGATTTCGACGCGCGAGCACGTGATCCAGCCAAAGGGCGGCGGCCCTGAGTAAGACTGGAATGCACCCCGGAAATCTGTCCCTGAGTTTCCTGACGTGCCTGACTGAACGTCCCGTACCTTTTTGCGACCGCAACAACTTTCCCTTTCATTGACACCGAGACCTCGCCGCCATCACAGCATTCCCTCCTCCGACCCTCGCGTATGCCCCCAAATGGACCCAGCGACCAACAATGCCACCGCCCTCATCACATCCTCATCTTCCATCATGAACACATCCGACCTTCCCGAACACTTCTGGACTGCACTCAACACGGCCTCTGAACAGTTCCACAAACTTCCTGGCTCAGCCATTTTCCTCAGATATGTGAAGTCATCCTACCAGAATGATCCGGTGCGGTCAGCGGTCGAGCTGTTCCTGGTGCTGTTCGCGATTAGATATTTGCTGGCGCCGAAATACAGCACCAAGCCGGGCTTGGTACGCCTTTCGGAAGAAGAGATTGATGACCTCGTCGAGGAGTGGCAGCCGGAGCCGCTGGTCGGCAAAACGACTGCGTTCGAGGAGGCGGAGCTGGAGAAGCGGCCTGTTATTGTTGGGCCGACTGGGCCGAGGGTCAAGCTTGCGAACGGGCGGACTGTTACGAATCTTGCGAGTCTGAACTTTTATAATTTTTCGGCGAATGAGCATTTGAAAGAGAGGGCGATTCAGACGCTGAGGACGTATGGTGTGGGACCGTGTGGACCGCCGGGGTTCTATGGGACGCAAGATGTGCATATGAAGGTTGAGGCTGATATTGCTGCGTTCTTGGGAACGCAGGCGTGTATTATCTACGCGCAGGCTTTCAGTACGATTTCGAGCGTGATACCGGCGTTTAGTAAGAGAGGGGATATTATTGTGGCGGACAAGGGGGCGAACTATGCGATCAGGAAGGGGATACAGATCAGTCGGAGTCATGTGCGGTGGTTTGAACATAACGATATGGAGGATTTGCAGAGGGTGCTGGCGAAGGTGACCAAGGAGCAGGCGAAGAAGCCGTTGACGAGGAGGTTTATCATTACGGAGGGGCTGTTTGAGAATTCCGGGGAGTTGACTGATCTTCCGAAGATTGTGAGTATTGTCTTGCTACGAAGCCCCTAACAGTGGACGACTCTGTGCTAATGCGCGTGTGCGACAGATCGACCTGAAGTCCAAGTACAAATTCCGCCTCATCCTCGACGAAACCTGCTCCTTTGGCGTCCTCGGCCGCACCGGCCGCGGCATCACCGAACTCCAACACGTCGACTCCGCCGAAGTCGACATCATCGTCGGTTCCATGGCGGGGGCGCTCGCTGGCGCAGGCGGCTTCTGCGCGGGCTCCGATGACGTGGTCGAGCATCAGCGCATCACGGCCGCGTCGTATACTTTCTCGGCTGCGCTGCCTGCTATGGCGGCGGTGACGGTCAGTGAAACGGTCATGATGTTGCAGACGCAGCCGGATCTGCAGACGCAGCTGAAGGAGAATATCAAGACGATGTGGGGACAGATTGATCCGAGGAGTGATTGGGTTTATTGCATGAGTGCGAAGGAGAATCCGGTCATGTTGTTGACGTTGAAGCCAGAGGTTGTGGCGAGTAGGCGGTTGGGGGATGGGGAGGTGCAGGGGTTGTTGCAGGAGATGGTTGATGAGGTCAGTATCTCTATGCAAGTCGGGATGAGTGAGTGGTATACTGACAATTGAGACAGGCACTTGCACAAGGCGTGCTGATCAACAGAGTCAAGTTCCTTTCGCCTGACCCGAGTGGCTCAAGGGGCCAGATCTACGTTCAGCAGCCGGCGCTGAAGGTGTGTATGACCATTGGGCTGACGAAGAAGGAGGTCGAGAAGGCAGGGACTACAATCCGGCATGCTATTACAAAGGTCATGAACAAGAAGCGCTAGCGGCAGAACGAAGGTCGAAGTAACATGTTATGGCAACCTGTATCAGTGTACAAAATGGACTTTTCGGTCGAGCACGGCTTCTTTGTATAGATAGTTCGGGACATAATACTAATTGAATTGCTACGACCATCGAGTCGTCATCAACGAATCAAGACAAGGGAGATCATGCAAGTTGTATGTTCAAAACATTCTCATTCGTCAACTTTGGACATGACTGTGTAATCATCGCCATCAGAGGCATTCCCATTTCCAATGTGCTTGCCAGCACGAACGCCATGCTATGCGCGAAATCCAATTTCCATCACTTCTTTTTTCTACAGAAGTAGAGCAGCAACTCCTCCAACAAGACCCATGACCGCACCAGTCCTCACCACGATCGTGTTCGCGGCACCCTGGTATGGAGTGCTCGTGGCCGTACTGGTAGCAATCACGAAGCTACCAGACTGGCTGGATGTAGCTGAAGCCGCCGACGACTCTTCACTAGTAGTTTGCGTGCTGAGCGTTGTCGACCCATAAGCAGAAAGCCACGAGCTCTGATCGGACAGTACGCTGGCTTGTCCACCCGCGCTCGTGGCTTTGGGCGGCATGCCAGTGATAACACCGTTGCTGTCCGTCTCAGTGAGGTAGCTTGTGAATCCGTTCGTGTAGTTGGGGTCGGAGCTCCATGTGGCAGGCGCTTCACTGATGATGGCGGAAGCTGGGCATGGGTTCGCCCATGATTGACAGCCGGCGGGCCATGTGACGCTGCGGGGGTAGGTGCGACGCCGGATGTTTTTGCGCCAGCGGGGCAGGGGTTGGCCCAAGATTCGCAGCCTGCGGGCCAGGTCACGACGGTGGCCCAGTCGACTGGGGCTGCTGCTGAGGGAGATGGAGTGACTTCTTGGGCTGTGATGAGGGAGGACAGGAGGGAGATGCTGAAGATGAGTCGTGTTGTTGAGGAAGGCATGGTGATGTGGGTAGGAGTGTTGGTTGTGATGGAGATGCTCATCCTTTCTGGTTGCGGTTTCGTAGGAGAATGCTTGCTGTTGCTGAGGATGTGATGGTTCGATGGCGAGAAGACATTCTGAGTGTTGCTACGACGGGCTTATGTATCAGACAAGTCGTGCAGCAGCTCGTGTAAAATCATAGAGGCGGACACCTGCCTCGCCAATTTAGCAGTTAGCTCGTGTTTGCCTCGCCAATTTCCAAGGGTTGGTTAAACGTCATTGGCTGTAGCCCTGTGGCGTCTCGTACCCGCCACTTTTCAGCCACCCGAATCTGGCGCGCCTGCCCCAATGAGGCCAAGTGCCAGATCTCGAGCTTCCCGAAAACCTTCTTTTCGCCGGCCTTCGATTTTGATGTTCGAGAAACCTGCCTTTCTCGAAGGTTGGGACTCTGACAATCGCGTGTCACTGTGGTACTACAGCAATTGAGCATGGTGACGTAGGTGCTAGAGAGAGTGTGCGATTCAAGTCAGTCAGGAGATAACGGTTCTGGAAAGGAACTTTCATTGGGTTGCAAGACGAAGCCGGCTGGGCCTGAGTAACTATAGTCGACGATGGGACGAAGAGCGCATCTCATTCCCTGGGCGACGAACGACCTGGTACGCGCGACGTTGCGCCCTCTCCGACCTTATTGTCGCACCACCTTCACAGGACCCGAACCTAGCTTCCCAGCGTCCGCCATAGGCATCTCAACCTGCAAGCCCGCAAGGCGCGGGACTCTCTCCTCCAACGCTGCACAGGGAGTTCCGAAGCTCGGTGTCGCAAAGGCCATGTGACTGTCGCCACGAGCCAGCACGTGATATTGATTTGCTGGTCTCCCTGCGTCCATGCCGTCCCACTTCTCGCCGGTATTCCATGGCACAAAGCTTCTCGCATCGCAGTAGTGGCCAGCGAAGGCGCGGCGCGAGGTCGTACCTCTGTTTGGGTCCGAGCGATGCAATACGTTGCCTTCAAAGAAGATCACATCGCCCGGATTGGCGGGACACGCAACTTCCTCATAGCGTTCAGCAACGGCTGCCAGCTGGTTTGCCGCCGGGTCCTCGAACGAGGCCGTGGAGTTGTCGAACACACCCGCCAAATTGCGAGATTCGTGCGTGAACTCGTTTTCAGCCTGTGGGTACAGCGGCTCGGACTGTGAGCCCACACGAAAACGCAAACATCCGTTCTCCTCCGTGGCTTCGGAGATGGCAACCCAGGCTGCGATGAGCGTGTTGGGCAGCGTGGGGATGTAATAAGAGTCTTGATGATACCTGAACAGGTTTGTGTCAGTTCCAATCCCTTATTCCAATGCCCGCCTTGATACATGATATTGGGAAAGAGAAGTTGTCTGGCCAAAAGGAAAAGGATTACTAACCCCTGACCGGGCTGTCCGGGTTGTTTGAAGAATGTCATGCTCTGCAACGCCAACACATCAGGGCCATTGAGCTGCTCGATAGCATCGAGTATGCGAGGGTGGAGTAGGAATCGCTCATGCAGAGCGTGAACACGATGGGCGTTGTGAATCCGTGAGAACCTGGCTACACGCTCTGCCTCGGGCATATCTGGGTTGATGGCCGGGAAGCCCGGGGCCGTCTCTGCTCCTTCGATGACCCGGTTCATATGAGTCGACATTGTGCGAATGTCCTCCTGTGGGATTAGACCTTCTACCTTGAGGAAGCCATCTCGCTTCAGCTTCAGGTAGTCATCGACTAAGAGCCGAACTGGTTGATACGAAGATCTGGTGAACCCGGCGTTCTCGCTGGTTCTGTACGATGGTTGGACTGACCCGATGCTGATCGAGTTGGCCGCCCATGGCTTTGCTTGGGTGACAACTGTCGTGCTGGAAGTCATTTCGAGATATAAGGACTTGAAATGGGCGATGAAGATGTGATCAATTCGTTCCAGATTCAGTTCTAATCACATCTTCAGACATGACTAGATATACTGCCACGGGATGAGGCCTGGCGAGCGCCACTTGGCGCCACTCACTACTCACTCATACGACTATCCCCTGGACCCAGCGGCCACTGACAGCACGCCACTGACGATCATAGACATCTCTTGCCAAGACTCCGTGGGATAACTATCCACAAGCAGTTAGAGCTCAACATGAATGTTCTTAGGCCCTCGGCAGGCATGACCCACTACAGCTTATAGGCCGCAGGCCTACATCATGCTACCTGCATACTCTTGACCATGCTACGACATCACCACTCCGATGTGTGTAGGTCATATGACGGTAGCGTCGTCTGCCAAAGTGACAAGGACCTAGGTAAGTAGCTGTCATCCCGAGACCGTCGAATTATTCCGTGGACCTCTTACCTCCCTTCCTTGGTCTCGAATACACCCAAGCAACGACAACAGACCGGTTTACTGCAGTTTACGATGTATGTTTCGCGTGCCTGCGATGCTTGCAAGCAAAGAAAGGTGAAATGTGACGCCGCAAAGCCCTGCGCCAACTGCTGCATCTCTCAGTTGCGGTGCGAGCACAGCACCTTGCCTCGGAAACGAGGCCCGAGGGCCAGAAACAATGGCAATGGCCCTGGGATGATACAATTTCGTCTGCGGATGCAGCCTGCAACGCATCTTAGTTGCGCTCGAAAGTAGAAAATGCCAGATCCTGCGCAAAGAGGCGCCGTGCTTACCAGTCCGCAGTACGCCTTACACAGCTGGACCGTCGAAACGGGCCAGTTCGGAGCGAGCTAGAGGGGCTTTACCCCATGATGCGAGAAGGCAAAGGGGATCATCGCCTGAGCAAACATCCTTGATGCTGCCGGGTCCGGAGTTGGCAGCAGCGCACAGCAATCACGCGGCCGGCCCAGGGATGCTCGTCAACAGTCTGAACCTTGGATATGACGCCGAGGAGATTCGCTCGAAATTAGTGGCTAGGGTTGTGAGCGTCGTTGCTTCGGGGGATGCAGAGCTAAGTGTGACGGCTGCTGTCGATTTGGTCAACAAATGCATCGACCTATTTCTACAGTATATGTTTCCAAGCACACCAATCGCCCACGAGCGCACACTCCGCGCTGGAGCCTCACTCTTCCTCTCAGAGCATAGTCTACGCGCACCGGAGTCCATGAGACCTCGTGATGGCCAGGACCAGACGTCCTTCGCGAAGAATTTCACCCTCATCACTGCGCTCTGCGCCTTCGTCATGTCTGTAATGCCCAACTCGCTGCTACCTATAGGCAAGGAGCTTGCCGGGCCGTTCTACCAGGCGTCCAAAGCGATGTTCCGACTGTATGAAGAGCATGATCTGCAACATCCCGACTCAACTTCACTGACCATCCGCATATGGTACTCGAGCGCAATCCAGAACATGACGGGCAAGGCCGGCGCGGCATGGCACTATCACACCGAAGCCTCCGTCTTGGCGCTGCGCTTGAGACTGTACGACGAGCAAGCCATTTGTCGACCTTCAGCGGTAGAATCGCGGCTGCTACGTGCGAACTTCTGGCTACTCTATCAGTCAGACAAGGCCGCAGTGGCCCTGGAGAACCGTCCCTCAATTCTGGGCGAGCACCTCTTCGAGGACGACCTGACTCTGCTCGAGCAGGGCGACCAGCACGAGCCTCTCCTCGACGAGACAAAAAAGCTCGCGCAAGGAGCGCTAGAACAGCGAATTGTGTTTGGATTTCATCTCAAGGCGCGTATATGGACGGCTGCCGGAAAGTTGGTCGCAGACATCAAGTCATACTCGCGCTGGCGGAAGCAGTTGGGCTCAGATAACACCCGCAAAGACGTGGATGCAGCGTACAGGGCTATGATTGAGGCGAACCTGTGTTTCTCTACACTCACATCTAACCTCGAGCCATGGTTACAGGATCCCGACAGCATCGAAGCTGTTGATCCAAGGGTGGCGGCGTATCAGAAAACGTCCTTCTGGTGCCTAAGAAGCAATATCATGACGACGTATCACTGCCTTAGGCTGGTGATCCTGCAGAAATGCATCGACCACGATCTCCTCGAGATCGTAGGGCTCAGCACACAGCCGCTCTCATGGGCGATCAAGAAGGTTGACATCGTGCAGGATTTCCTTTATGAGCTTCGGACCGTACCTTTCTTATGTTACAAGGTTCAGGGCGAGGCTGGGGTGAGTTTACATTTCGTCCCTCGAAGTGCTCCGAGCGCACAATGCTGATCGCAGTATTTTAACGCCCATCCAGGTCGAACGTATCCGGCGTGTCGGCAGTCTGCTTCTCGAGCTTGCTCAAAACGTCGAGAACGAGGTCATACGAGACCGCGCAAGATCGCAATTCGAGCAACTGTTGGATTTCTTGGCCAGGTTAGATTCAAAAGCTTCGGATGATCTCGACAACAGACACCTAGTGAGTGTGCCATGACAGCTCATCCGAGAGATGATGATCGATTGGGTCGCCAGCATGACTTAGCATCAGGAAACGTCATTCGCAAATACAGACATCCCAACTTCTCGTCTCACTCACCACCACCCACCCATCAAAAGCTTCTCTTCCCTTTACTCTCAAACGGTAACAACAAGCTCAACACGATCAACAACGCAAATAGCCCCGCACACACCCACAACGGCGCCGTCGTCTCAACATTCGCATAGCTTCCAATGAGCACGCCCGCTATGCCACCCACCCGATTGACCACCACACAGATCCCATAGCCCGTCGCACGATGCGCGCTTGGCAGGATCTCCGGCGTGTACGCATAGATGGTGCCATAGTAGATATTGCTCGCGCCCGAAATCGCAGCACTGACACCTAGATTCTGCGCAGGGGTCTTGATCTGCGTGTACCCGAACTGCAGAGCCGTAGTGGCCGCGGCACCGATGGCGAGGGTGCCTCTGCGGCCGATAAAGTTCGTCTCCACGAGAATGCCTGCGATGATGGGTCCGGCCAGGCCGGCGATGTTGTTGATGGCGTAGTCGCGCCAGACGGTGTAGTTGGAGGTTGACCCCGTGACGTCGTGGCCGCGGGAGGCGAGGTAGTAAGGGAGGAAGACTGAGTAAAGGGGGGAGACCATGCCGATGACGAACCAGTTGAGGATGATCATGACGGTGGAGTAGGCGAGGATCTTGCTGCCGAAGAGACCGGTGATGTGCTTGCGGAGGCGGAGGGCGGACCAGGCGCTGCGTTCGGTGTGCAGGACGCGACCTTGGGAGGTGAGGTCCTCGAGGGTGAGGGTGAGTGGGCGGTCGTACCTCTCGGAGAGGCCGAGGAGGACGCCGTAGACTTCTTCGTCTTTGTTCTGGGCTATGAGCCAGCGCGGGGTTTGCTTCATGCGGATGAAAAGGACGCGGGCTAGGGAGGCTGCTAGGACGAGGCTTCCGGCTGTGAAGTGGAGGTAGCGCCATCCCCAGTTGTCGGACTTCTTGCAGGTCTCGGGTGTGGTATCGGGAGCACAGGTGAAGTTGGACATGTAAGCCCAGGCGAAGAGTCCTGTGATGGTATAGCCAACGGCCCACCAGATAGACATGAACGTCACCAGCCAGGTGTGAGTGACTGGCAAGAACTCCAGGAGGTTGGTCGCGTCCAGGATGTAGTTGCCGCCCGCGCCTGCGGAATAGATCGCAACGCTGTGCATCGTCAGCAGAATTCTGTCTGCCACGGAGGGACTCTGCCTTACAGAGCTGCAAATGAGATATAGCTTGGCATACCACCAGCAATCAAGACAGCCGAAGCACACAGAAAAAGACTGGTATTGAACGCCAGCTTCCGTCCGATAATATCGGCCGAGAAGCCCCATACAGCAGCGCCCACGAGTAGTCCGACCTGGGAAGCCAGAGCAATGCCAGCGATCTGTTTGTTCGGTCTTCCATGCTCGCGATCTACCGCGGGCTGAGCGATGGACTGACAGACGATGAGCAGCTATGGGCGTTCTTAGCAGCAAACACTGGACGAAGCCCTCCTGGTACATACCGAGTCAACGGCATATCCAAACCCATTGAAGAAGAACAGCTTCCACTGAAAAGGAGTCATGCCGATCTCATCGATGGCATTGTTGACCAACGCCATCTTCTTCGCCAATATAGGGTCGATGAGGCTGCTGTCGTACACCTCCCGCTTGAGGGTGATCTCCTCGGAGCTGCTATCGCCGTTTCGGTATGCTGCTGCCGTGTCTTTGTCGAAGACGACACCATGCACAGCGGCGACCGGGTCTGATATTGCGGCCATGCTATCTGGCTCGGTGTATAGGTATACTTCCGCCCTCGTCGAACACGTATACAGCACGCCGCGGTCCACGAATGTTGAGAAATCATTCTTGCTGTCGTCCTAGCTATATACGCGTTGCTAACGTACCGGATGTAGTAATTGTGACCAAGCCGCTGGGTCGTGGCATGCGCCAAGTAGCGAGCCTCAGGGGACTGGACCCTTAGTAACGGTCAGGCCACCCAATCACAGGTATGCTTTTGGCTATCATGCCATAGATACAGCTATGGCGAACACGCTGATGCCATTCGATACTGAGGATGTCGTGCTCAAGGGTCGCGTCCCACGCGGATTTCGTGGAAGTATGATCGGTAAGCACGGAGTAGAGCGTAGGACGCTGTAAGATCCTCGGCTCGTTGAAAGGCATGAAATGAGCCTCTCGCTCACACAGGCAAACTTCCTGAGCAGATGAACATCGACGCACCATTGCCAAACATGTCCATCCACCACACCGGCTTGACCGATAAGGTCCTGGAATATCGAGCTCCTCACGAGCAGGTCAAAGAATTCAAGCCCGAAGCCGACCGCGCAGGCTTCGCAGATCCTGCCAAGAAAAGCCTCTTGGAAGCAGCCACAAAGATCACCAAGTTGACGCCCTATATCGGAACTCATCTTGAGGGCGTGCAGCTCAGCAAGTTGACGGATGCGCAGAAGGATGAGCTGGCTTTACTAGCGGCCGAACGCGGTGTTGTCTTTTTCCGTGATCAGGACATCACCATCGACGAGCAGTATGAGTTGACGAGACATTTCGGTCTTCAGGACCGAGATCCGAATCAGGTTGACCCTCGTCATGTGACGATTCTTGGTCGCGATGGGTAGATGCTTTCTTCGGGCCTTGCATCTGAACGTCTGACCGCTGATGTTTCTGCAGTGATATTCGTGCTGCCGCCAACTTCGGAGCAGACTTCCATTCCGACCACTCTTTCGAGGCAAACCCACCAGCGTACACCATGCTTCGCCTTGTTCGAACTCCGGAGACGGGTGGCGATACCATCTTCTCATCTCAAGCGGCCTTGTATGACAAACTCAGTCCCCATTTCCAGAATCTGTTCGAGAAGCTGGACGCCGTGCATACCTCAGAGCACACCTTCATCAACTCGATCAACGGTGGAGGGGCGCCATTCCGTGGGCCAGTCAGGAGAAGCCATCCTCTAGTCCGGACACACCCCGTGACGCGGGTGAAATCCTTATTCTATAACCCATCCTTCGTGTTGACCTTGGAGGGCTTGAAGGGGGCGGAGTCGCACCATACCTTAGCGTTTCTCAGAGAGTAAGCTGTCGCTGGAGTGGTGCCCGGCTTTTGCTGACATTCGATAGACATCTCCACGCCGCAGACGATCTGACGGTGCGCTGGAAATGGGAGCCAGGTAGTGTAGCGTTTTGGGACAATCGTGTTGTCGCCCATCGTGCCGTTCCAGGCGGCTATAATCCTGCCGAGAGGGAAGGCAAGCGTACCGCGGTCTATGGTGAGAAGCCATTCCTCGATCCGACCAACAGCGTCAGCTTGAGCCAGTATCTAGCTGGCGAAAGAGCATCGGCCGATGGCGGTGACAGCAATGGGCACGCCAACGGCAAGTCTGGCGAAAAGGATGGCTACGCTGCTGATGCGAACGGACACTGAGGTCGTGAGCCTAAGCCCTAGGTTGCGTCACTCTCGTATTGCTTAGAACTACCTACTACATGAAGCCGCTCCGCGATCCCGCGCACAGGAATGACTGAGCAGAGAGAGTCTGAGCCTCGATCTGGTACCGTAACATTCGTTTCACCATTTCTCAGTGACATCTTCGCAACGTCTGTCACACCATCTCTCTATGCTAAGGAAGACACGCTTTGGATCTTCAGTGTAGCAACCATGTCCTTTCCAGGAAGGTTCCAGTCGCGCGCACTCATCCAACGTGTCCTCCGCCTCCAGGATGGGCAGGACCCATATCCCAGCCAACACCACTCGCGGCCCCCACTCCCAATGTCGGCCCCGTTGTCGTCCCAAAAAAGTTGTCCCACTGTGCCCAATCAACTACCTGCCCGTTTGGCGTGTCCAGAGAGTATCCCTGCGCAAGGATCGCGTCTGCATCGAAGTAGGACGCATCTTGCATCTCAGTATCGATACTCATGCTGGGCTGTAGGCCTGGGTTCATGAGGAAATTGTCATTGAATTGATCAAAATTTTGAGGCTGGCCAGCGGTGGCACTGGCGAGGTCTGGCCAGGGACCGGTGTCGAAGGATGTCTGTTGCATGAGTGAGCCCACAGAGTGCGCATTGTAAGCTTGCCATGATGCCGGATTTGGGTTGCTAGGGCCCATGTTGGTATTCGTGGAGCTCGGCGTCGAGTCCGGAGGAGTCTGCAGTGGTCGCTGTGGGATACTGTAACTCGTGCTGGGATTGTTCGTTGGCGGTCGCCTGGAGCTTCCATGCCTCCCGCAGCGCTAGTCTTGGGGGCGTTGCCATATGCTGGGTTCGTAGCCCTCGCAAGTTCGTCGAGCGGCATCGGCTTGCCATCTCTTCCTTTCGCTGTGGTAGCGGCTTCTCGCCGCACTTTCGCTGCTTGACGCTGCTGGCGCAGTTTATCCACATAAGCGGGCCATCTCGCTTCGGTCTGCCCTCCTTCTCCAAGGCCTGCTCACGCGACTCGACCGCTTTCAAACAGAGATTACCTACAGCCATGAACACCGGCCGATGGGTGCTCAACATCATGTGAGTATTGAGCTCGTAGATCGAGTCAATCAGCGTCCATGCCTTTTCTGCGCCTTCTCGCATCGGTGTTGTTCGTAGTGTATCGAGCACGTGGATAACAGCATGCCATTGAATGAAGTACGACACAGTCCACTTGAAACGCCGTATGCTCGGATTGGTCTGCATTGCGTGATAATATTCCAAGATGCCGTTGGTCAAATCCCAGATGAGTTGCACTTCCTCTTCTGGGACGTGATCGAGATGAGCCCATCTTCGAGGATGATGGCACATGAATTTCATGAGTTTGATGGCGCCTCGTGTACCCAGCAGGGTGAACAGATGTAGTGGTTGTGTCGGATCACAATACCGCAGATATCGAGTCTCCATGACCTCCTCAACCTGCTTCACCAGCCGATCCTTATGGTCGAGGTCATCCATGATCAGGAACTCTTCTGGCGTGACATCGTCCTTGATGCCCGCCTTCTTCATCCGAGCTATCTGGCCTTTCGCGAATCCCGACAATTCGGTTCGGAACATGACCCATAACATCTCAGTCGCTCCCGTTGCGTTTTCAGGTGCATGCGTCATGCCCGGCCAAAGTGCTGAGTCGTCGCAATTCGTGGGTGGCTCTGGCGCGCCCTTATCAGCATCGACAGATCTGAACTTAGCCTGTCCGGCCATTTCAGCGCACCTAAAATCATGGACGGAAAGCTGCCACCATAAACGGCGTCGCATCTCGACTTCAAATGGAGGCAGGCCGAGCTTTTTGCCATCAATGCGCATGCCCATACCTTCTGCTATGCGGATCACTAATCCTGTCAAGTTCCACACAGCTCTCGGCTCAGAGGATTCTCGAATAGCTACCAGGTGTAGCAGCAGCGCTTGTAGAACGACCAGGCTCGTCGTGCCCATGAACTTCGCCCGGAGCAAGGCATTCTGAGTGGCTGATACGTAGCGATTGATTAGACTAGTTTTGCTCGCGCCAAATTCATCTCTGCAGTCTTCGGCTGGAAGAGAGATAACGGCCGTAGCGTAGATGCTGAACATGAGCGCCTCAAAGCCGCGAGGAACGCGATCAATGTTCGCAATAGCCTTCTCAAGAGCTTTCGAGAAGGTAGGATTGTGGATGAACTTGAATATTGGATTGACGTTTTCGGCGAAGAGCGTCCATAACCGCCGAATTTCTGGAGGCGATGGATGAGTCGGGGCCACGACCGGGGAGGCGTGGCTGAAAACCGATATGAAATCTGGATGAGGCGCTTCAGTATCGCTGCCCTCATGTGAAGAGTCGGAGTCGTCCTCCAGTGAGACTCCACCATCCCGGATCTCTTGAGCAACTCGAGACCACAAGCTATTGTCGACAAATTTCATCCCATTCTGGCCCTGCAGCAACTGTGGCTTGAAGGAGGACCTCACATCGGAACTCACGGATGCCGGTGTGGGCATTTGACTGATTGCCTGCTCAACGGATTGAGGGGAGACCATCGGCGGCGATCCATCCTTGACGGAATCCTCTGAGGTCTGGTGTGGACCTAAAGGATGATCTTTCAAAGTTGGATCTATGCCGTTAACGCGAAGTAATGTCTCGTAACGCTTCAGTTGCTCTACAGTTTCCTCCTTGGAATAGTTCTTCCGCCGACGTGGCGGTTTGGGCGCTTTGAAGATACACTCTGCGCTATGGCGCACACAAGCAACGCAAGGCTCCTGACGATCGCACTTGACCTTTCTCTCCGAGCAGCGGACGCAAGCGAAAGTGTGGGCCTTCCTCGTCGGACTTGCTGGTGGTACTGGTTCTTCTGTTGCCATGCTGCTTGGCGTCGACACTTTGCAGAGGGTCGCCACGCGCAACTGTTGTGGCACAGAGGTGAGATACCAGGTTCACGAAGTCATGCTGTACGCAAAGCAGCGATGCCAGAACACAGATGACGGGTCTTTGGACTATGAATCCAAGACTTCAATCGTTGTTGAGGATCCAAGTTGGCGAAGTGTCCGGATTTAAGACGTTGTTGACTTTGCTCGCAGAACCGACGGATGTCTCGCAGCGCCTGCCGTGCGAGTCTTTGACTTATGGCGAGCGTTTGACTTATGGAAAGAAGGATGGGACTTCGAGTTGGAAGGCGCGACACTGGCACGAGGCACGGCGGTGACCTAAACACTCGACACTGTGCCGTCCTTTAGCTTCTTCGAGTACGGGAAGGAGATGCCATCTCCATCTGTGACTCGGGCCAGAATTTGGGCGCCTGTTATTGGCCTCTTGGCCGGTCATGACGGCGAAGGCAGAACTTGAAGGCTGCTCGGTAAAGTTAACTCCGGCTCGGGCCCGAACACGACTGGATTGATCTAGTCCAGACGAGAAATACGCGTATATAGAGTCATCTTCGTACCTGCATTGCCTGTGAGCTCGTAGGCAGAAAAGGTTACGTACTGCAGCAATGAGGTGAAGGGCCCAATCAATTGTAGAATGCGTAGTTTTGCAGCAGATCGAGGAGTGAGAGATCTGCTTCAATCGCCATCAAGCTTTCCCTTGGCGATGCAGCGCTAGATCCCACCCAGTTGGTTCTACGCTACCTAGGCATCAGGTACACATGCTACATCGCTTCTTCCCAGTGTGCTTCATAGGTTGGCGTCCAAAATGTCCGCTCTGATTCATCGGCAAGACAGCTTCATGATCAAAGCCCGAATTGCTTCCCAATATACCCCATAGCAGCCTGCCGCTTCTGCTTCGCGACAAACTTACTGACTCCCTGACTCCAATCTTCGCTGTCCTTCGCGGCTCGATCCATACTGCTCTCCGCAAAGCCCAGCTGCTCCGTCCGCTCCTGTATTTGTCTTGTCATATATTCGCCCCATCCTTCGTTCCGTGTTCCAGCTGTGCGGTTTCTACCCGAGCTGCCAGACATACTATCAGGTGTCCCACCTCTCCGCCTGCCGATAGCGTCGTCTCTAGCGCGCTGCATCTCGGCATCCTTCTCAGCGCGCATCTGGGCTAGCATTCGTTTCGAAGGCGGCCGGTCTGGTCCGCCGATCAAGAAATCTAGATCTTGTGGCGTAATGTATTGTGTTCCTGCAATCCACTGCAGGTTGCTAATTGTCGGCCGTGGAGGGATGGGTTTCGCCGGATCGTAGATTACGTCCGAGCTCAATGGCAGTGTCAGTCCGGTTCCAAACACATTCAGCGCAGCAATCTCGCTTGGTCCACTGAAGCCTATGATGTCGCCTGTACCTGTGATGATGGCATCGCTGAAGCGCTTCGTGTCCATGACATGGTTGATTCTTTGGCCATTGATCTCTTTGAGACCAGGCAGCGAGAAAGCGCGGACCGTGCCATCACCAAACAGTGCTATCAGGGCGAAGCCCTTGGTTTCGAACTGCGCGACATTGGCGGAGTCGCAGAACCCGCCGTCGAAGGTCTTGCTTGCGCCTTTGCTCGAGGCGGGCTTGAAGATGTGTGCTGAGCCCATGGTGCAGACGACGAGAGAGCCGTCGATTCTGAGTCCCTGAGCAAGGCCGCCGACCGCATGGCCCGTGGCATACGCGGGGCTGCCGGAGCGAGCATCTATGGCGCTGATGGAGACGACGCGATCGTCGGAAATCTGAGCGACCCCAGCTTGTGCAGCTGAGTAGCGCCCAGACTGGGAGGGCAAGATCTTGAAAGTCAGTACTCTGCCTCGAGACGTTCCGGCGAATAGGCATATCGAGGAGTAGTCTGCGATGATCGTCAGTCACGTTGTCGGCATTGAGGCGCAAGGCTCAACTCACCATCATGCTCGAGCGTCATCACGCCGAATTCAAGCGCCGTAGCATATTCTGCAGATGATGGCTTGTCGCTGTTACTCCTTCTGACACTCATTCGCTTGTTTCTCTCGTGCTTGACATCTGACAACATCTGCGTGTGAATGATCGCGGGTCCTC
Organism: Cyphellophora attinorum; assembly: GCF_001299255.1. Classification (NCBI taxonomy): domain Eukaryota; kingdom Fungi; phylum Ascomycota; class Eurotiomycetes; order Chaetothyriales; family Cyphellophoraceae; genus Cyphellophora; species Cyphellophora attinorum. The sequence goes on along the minus strand of NW_017253231.1, from coordinate 841,797 downwards.
GTAGATCAATGATTGTCAAACCCCCACTGACATACCCGACCGCCACAAAGCCCACATCTGACTGCTTTATCGCCGTCACTGGTCCTTGTTGATCGTTGCACATCGTCATGGGTAAGAGTCCTGCTTTCAATGCTGGATCGACTCGTCGCGAGACATCCTTCATCTGGCCAGGCGGAGGACCCTGCCTGTCCTCGTCTATAGAGGGACGACCGGCGTCCTTGTTGTTGCCGAATCGGAAGACCACTAGCTCTCCTGATCGTAGACCTACGGCGAGCTCACCGGACGCACCGGACATAGACATCGCTGCGACGTCCAAATTGTCCCACCTAGCGAGAGCCCGGCCGAGGTCCGCCTGAACGATGATACCATTTTCGATCGCATCGCCGTGCCCAGCATCCCAGACTCGTATCGTTCCGTCCGCATGAGCAGTCTGTATCACGTTCCGGTTCTCGAATCTCTTCATTGGTCTTGTGCCCTCCACTCCGCCCTGCAAAAACAGAGGGCCATGCTGTCGTGACTCCCTCGTGCCCAACCATCTAGTCCGGTCAAACGACGCCAATGCTATTTTGGTGACAAAAGGATGCAAGAAGCTGAGATGTACGCTGAGATGCGTCGTCGGATTGATAGGATGTCCACTAGGAAAACTCATCGTCAGGAGCTCGCCACTTGTCATGGTTACCAACACCGCTATTGGATCATGCCCACCGTTGTAGTATGGACTCGTTCTGGGTATGAGGAGGTAATCCACCACTTCAGCATTTGGTGGCGTGGGCAAAACATGCACCTTTCTCGGATTGCGGAAGTGATTACTCAGCGCATCCCAACTCGATGTCTGATACACTGGCGTAGCTCCGAGTTCGATGAAGCTCAGACCCTTGGTAGGACTACTCCCCTGCGAGCCACCAGCAACCAGAATGCCTGTGTCATCTGGGTTCTCCTTCGAGCACCACACTATCCGCTTGTACGGATCTCTCAGCAGACTTCCGCCAGGACTCGTCGGCTCCAGCGGACTTCCCGGGATCATCGTTGGGGCGCGTCTGCTACCTGGCACATTGATGTCGATGTCTTGTATCGTCCTGGCGGCCAAAAGTCGCCCACTGCCAGGCTCCCAAAACACTAAGCTTCCGTCATCGTGCGCCGTCAGGACAAACGCGCCCGTAGGATGCCAGACCGCATGCGTCAACCTCGGAGACCTGACGTCTCTTCCAGAATTCCCGTCTCCACCAGGAGCGCCACGCGGCACCTCGTACTTCATGAAGACCTGCGCCTTGTTCTGCTTGAAGCTGTACGTGCATGCCCCATCGCTATACCCAATCAACACTTTCCCTATATCCCTCGGATGAAACTGTATTGTCACCACCGGAACGACCCCTCTTGCCCGCCGTGGATCCGGGCCCATCATGCCTCCCTCCCTCCATAGATTCGGTATCCTATACGCGGTCATGCCCTCCCTGTCCAGATCGTATGCCACCACCTCGCCATTGCTCAATCCCGTGAAGCAATAGTCCAGACTTGGATCCGTGACCATACATGTCACATGCCCCGGAGGCGCATACGTAGTCTTCAACTTCTTCTCCACTAGACTGAAGATGCTGATATCGTTCTTGTTGTCCAGCACCACGAGCTTCTCGCCGCAAAACTGGATCTCGCGGACAGAGGCGCCTTGACGTGGTAGAGGTAAGGTGACGCATACTCGGCCTCGACCAAAGATGTAGATCTGTCCGCGACCGAAGCGCGTGTCGTTGGTACCGACCGCAAGGAGAGAGTGTGTAGGGTCGTAGGCGAAGGTAGAGACTTGGGAGTTGATGCCATAGCGCGCGAAGTCGTCGAGTTGGATCGTGGAGGGGTCGATGCCGAGGGATAGGTCGCCGGAGATGCCGGCTTGCTTGCCACGGAGGAAAGAGGTCATGGTTGCGAAGGTATGTCAGCCAGCACGTGCGGACTTGCAGCGGAATGTGCCTCTTCAGTGGACGTCTAGGAGATAGTGAACTGGCGGAGGTCCCGCGGAGTTCGCAGCCATCAGAAAGCGGACATTCGCACACACTACGCTGTCAGGCTGCGCCAATTCTCTGACGAGATCCTGCGACAGTCAGAGTCCCAGCGGAGGCCGGCGGGGTGACCACGCGTGAGGCTCCGCTTCAGCCTTGGCAACAGATGACGTCGATCTTATGTGTGGCGGAGCGGGCGCTTGGGGATCAACGTTCTGAGTCACAAAGTGGCCGCAACTAAGGGACATACTACGGCGCAAGCAACACAGTGCAAAACGGTCTACATTCATTTGTACACATACTCAATCTTGACATCGACTGCGTCTGTGAGCTGAAGTCAGCTGAGCCATGGTCACAATTCTGCTCTATAGCACGTGATGCTTGGGGGTCTACAGAAAGCTGGTATGTGAAGACATGAGCTTTATGTACGAAATGATCTGGGAGGTGTGTAAATTCGTTGTTGCTTTGGAGCGTTGACTCTCTACCGGTAAACCACGGTTCTTGCGAATATCCGCTTGCGACGAGCGTGACCACCGATGTGAAGACCGTAACCACAATCACAGACCTCGTCGGGACAGGATATCCGCATGAGCCAAGTCCAGTCGCAGCTCTCCGCTCGAACTGGGTCGATACGACGAGCCAGCGCACTGAGCTGGGTATGAGCAGCTTTGATCAGTCCTTTGTCATTTTGGCCCTGCGCCAGATAGTCTGCCGTTGGGATCAGCAATTTCTCCTCCTCGTTTTCGTCCAAGAAGTCGAAGATCTGACGCCGGAGCCTAAGTGCAACATATGATTGTGGCACATGTGGCAGTAAGAGCTTTGACTCCTCTTCGAGACATGGAAACAGCCATCGCGGAAAGACTATGTGTTCTAGCTGTGGGAGCTCAGACACGTCGAGTGCCATGAAAGCAGGCTTGGCTGTTCCGGTAACGAACTCGAGTCTTCTGACATTGGATATCATCGATGGAGGCAAAAGTCCGAGTCTGATGGGGTAGGCCTGATGCGACTTGACGTCAAAGGTCAAGAGGCGTGGTTTCAGATCGACAGCAATTGTGGTTGTGGCTTTCGATATGAGCCATCTCGCGATGCCAGAGATCTCCTTGTCGATGTGCAACAGATCCGAAACCTCAGCGGGGCTGAAGCAAAGGCGTCGCTGCAGCTGCCGATTGTCGGCGTCGATCTCTTCATCAGAAGGTTGTTCGTCTGCCTTCCGATATTCTGCTATGAGAGTGATGCCATCATCTGGTAGCGTGAGACTGATGATTTTGGTCTTGATTTCTACGGGGAGATCGGCCCAGGACGACATCTCGGCCGCTTGTGGTCGACGACTTCTGAGCGACAGTTTCTCTTGCGGGGTTTCCTTCTCTTCAGTCAGCAGGTCAGTGTCGTCGTTTGGCCTCCGACCTCAGATTAGGTCAAGCAGAAAGCGAGCTAAATAGAGAAATTGATTGAAGGCCCCGTAATCAATGGCCGCGAGACAAAGAACCTCAATGAAGTTTGAGCTTGAGTTGAGCTGGTCAAAGAACCGACAAAGGGACAGACAAAGAACGTCTGATCCAGTGTCTGAGGTATGGACCTTCGGGACCTCGCCAGCGGCACGAGTGTAGTAGTGACAGTGCGATGAAAGCGCTTCATAGCGGTGACTGCCCAGAATGGTGTTTCATTTGATTCGACGAGGATGACGCCACCCTGCAATCCGAAATATTGCTACTTCGCTTCGAATGTGGCTCACCAGCGGACTTTGTTCATCGCATGCTTTGGACCGTTCGCTGCAGCCTATTGCTCAGCTGTCGGCATGTCTCAACTCACCGACAGGTCTGGCTCACTTCCCCAGTATTGTCTGAGTATATCGCGTCGAAGGCTCCTTATCCTGTCGATCAGCCCCCAGGAGCACCTGCTGCAGTGACCTGTTCAACGACATGTCGGACCGAGCCTTCCAATGATATACCGGGATGTCGATACCATCCTTACTGCAAACATTCTCCAGCTTCACGAGCATGTCGAAATCGCTCGTGTATGATGAAGTGTCCGACACCGAGACCACGTTTCCCAGTCCCACAGTGACCTCTCGGAGACTTGCGAAGCGGTCGAGCTCGAGGAAGCTCAAGCTGCGGGCTGCTCGCTCTGGCTCCAGGGCCTCGATCACCAATGTTCTTGCGCGCAACGTGATCCAGGTGGGAAGGCCTCCAAGTCTGATATTCGGCAGCTGCCCAGCCCAGGGAACCTTATTTTCAATACGACGGTCGAAAATGGAGAGCATACCAACACCGCTGGTGGCAGGCTCTCGAACTGACTGTTCCGAGACACGAATCTGCACAGTCTTGCTGAGTAGCGACCGAACAAGAGGCGTGAATGTTTTGCTCACAAACGTGAGCTCAGGAACCCAGCTAGGTTCCCAGGAAAGTCGATAGGCGGCCGTGTATAGCTCACGTACGTGTCCAGTACCACTGTAGCATCCAATCTTCGTAACGACGTCGTTTCGGTATACTGGACGTTGCTGGGTGTTAGCTAGACCCTCTTGTGCTTCCGTCGTCAGCTCATGCACCACATTGAGGGTTGTATTCGCGGGTATTGCGAGTGCAAGTATCTCTAAATGAAGCTCAGCTGGAAGGCTAAAGAAACGCATCGTCGAAGTCTGTCTGATAATGGGCACCCTCTCTTATCTCGTCTCAGGTTCTCATTTGTGACATAGCAGATATTCACTTGAGTATCAGGCGCTGGAAAATATCTATGCTGCAAGGGAGTTGAGTAGGATGAGGGACTCGAAGTTGTCCTACCGTCTGATATGCATTGGTGCGGTAATAATAAGGCCCTGCCGACTAGTGCAGGTTGTCAGCGCAAGGAAATCCGATTACTCTTCATAAGCTCCTGACAACGTCCTGGTGTCCGTAAAGGATCTGCTAGCCGAGCTTCTGTGCGTATAGTTGCGCCTTTTGCATGGCAGTGATCTAGAGCGCTTCGGAAAGTGGTTGCATTGATACAGCGTAGACCTGGTTCCGCATTTGGCACAACACACGAGCTTCCGGTGTAGAAGGTGGTGGTCATCTTGGCGCACATTGCATGCGACCTCGAGGTCATCGGGGTTGCGCCAAAGTATTGAGCAGCCAGCAAGCCGCTGAGCTTTCAATAGCCACTTTGTTCGGGAGAAATGTAGCAAGTGAGACTTGCATACTAGGTAGGAAGGCGTGTGCCCAGAAGCAGCTTCGAAACCTTACAATCCTACGGGATGCTTATGTAATTGCGTTGTTGATTATTCGATCATCGAGATTGATGGCTAGCTTTTTGGTTACATAAAAGACTATCTCGGAGTACTGTACTTTCTAATCATACTCATTCTATGGAATGGAATACTTGTGAATACGCACATTCCTCTGGCGCAAGTGTTAACAGAGCAAAGCTTCTTGACGAGAATGGGCGTGGCCTCTGCCTATGTCCCTGGCTCGGCGGTTTATCGACAACATAACACTCGTACTGGTTTGAATCCAGACGGCGACTGTTGTTGTCTTAGGCAAGCGCGTTGCTGTCGCGATAGATTCTCTCAACGACTTCTGCGGCCGCGGCACCTTCGCCTCGAACCTTGTCCACCACATGACGAGCTACGAGTGCCTTGACCAGACCTTGGTCTTGCTTGATCCAGTCTGTTGTAGGAACAGCGCAGCCGAAGTTGTCATCGCTGGTCTTGAATACATTTGCATGAACACTGTAGGCGCGAGGTGTGCCGGGGTGTGGGCGAAGTCGGGCGCGGATCTCATCCATGCACATCCTTTGCATGATTTGAGGCGAGAGCATAATTTCTGTGAGTCTCGAGAACTCTGATACGTCGACGAAGGCGAACGGCAACAGCTCGGGATGAAGATTGGAGCGTTCAGCCAAGTCTTCCATGTACAAAGTCTTGATGTTGGATCGAATCCATCGCGGAAGAAGCTGCAGCTTCACAGGAGGAATTTTTCGAGCGAAAACGTCTGTTCTCCGAAGGCGTCCCAGGCGTGTTCCTCCCATCCGAGGGCTGTGCTCCCATACGAGGCTCTCGTCGATCACAACCGCCACAGCCTTCACTATCAGCGACTGTGCTTGTTGTGCGGTAGATCTGTTGATTTGAGCAAGTCTAGGCACCCAGTGCGGTGTCCATACAAGAGTGTGGATGTGGTTCAACCTTCCCTTGCTTCCGAGGCTGACCATCTCCTTCTTGCCATGAACGATAGGTGTTTGTCGTAGAGCTTGTACTTCACGGAAAGCCGTCTTGGGTTTGCTCTTATAGTGATCCTCACGCTTCCTAGCATAGACATGAGTCTCGATATCGTGCCGCAGCTTCAGCTGAATCTCATCGGGTAACGCCGCCTTTAGGATCATTGTTTGGACTTCAATTGGGAGGTCGTCGAATTCCGCCATGAGGACTGAGTACGTGACAGGAATTGAGAATTGCTCGAAGCTCGGCGTAAAGTCGTTGACTTAGGCTTCCGCAAAAGCTGCAAAGCTGTGGGTTTCGCAGTCCATTCAGGTGATGAGACCGGCAGGACTAAAATGGGATGAGTGAGCAGACTAGGGCCAGAATTGTTTTGCACGAATGTGGTTGAAAGCGGCAGTTGTACCTGACGTCCGGGTTGCTCCTTCCCTTGAAATTGCGGCGAACACGTCAAGGCTTGCTGCAGCGGCTAGTGCACAGCACTGTGAACTTCCAGTACTGAGAGAATGGCGAAATCCACCTACAGTCAATATCGAAATCGTTTCTCCTCATTTCGTCACCCGACAAATGGTCTGACTACCATATCGACGATCACGCTCGTGAGCTCTTTCAAGAACACTAACCCCGTGCATCACAACCCAAAAGCCCCTCAACCCACACTGGTCCCATTATTAGAATTCGTATAGAAGCTGACTACGTCCGTTGAGTTCGAATATGTCGCGTTACACCTTTCCGTAAAGCCGCCAAACATTGCCGCCCGTTCACTCAGATAGTCTTGCAATCCAGACGCCGAACAGCTCTCCAACGGTCCGTCGCTACATCCCGGCAGCGTCTGCGGACTGGCGTTGACCATGACGCGATAGTACGTGGAATCATCCGAGTCCTCGAACTCTGGTCCACTACAATTCATGCGCTCTATCGCTATGTTGGTGAGGAACGGCAAGATGTACGATGACACCCAGGCCCTGTTGTAGTTGATCTGATCCAAAGGCATAGTGGCATTGACGTTGTTCGCGCCGGAGAATTGACTGTTGTTGAAGAGACCCATAGCTACCAAGACAGTTGGTGGTAGCTCACGATGCGTGAACGAGACATAAATATCTTGGTCTGCTTGATCCGCCGTCAAAAGACCGAGGCTGGCGTTGACCCAAGGGAAACCGATGACGCCGCTGTTGTCGTTTCCATAGCCAGTGTTGTAGTGGTAGAAGATGTCGTTCGCGTACTCAAAGCTGAGCCATTCGTCAGGCGAGAAGATCTCCGTCGAGCAGAATGGGGACGACCCCCGAATGACCGTCTCATAGCCACAAATGGACTGCATGGCGAAGATGTCGTCTGAGGTGAAGTTGAATGAAGACGCATTCGCGTTGAATCGAGCAATGATTGGAGCAGTGTACTTGTCAAGGTAGGTTGCTTCCTGATCAGATCCCGAGCTGGACTTGTACTTCGGACAAGACTCGTACGTGGTCAGCGAATTCGCACCGTCTTCCTCGCCCTCGTAGATCTCTACCAGATTGATCGTGTCATCTTCGACCTCCAATCCACGAATGAAACTCTGTGCAGACTTCACCGTCCTCTCTGCAGTGGAAGCCCAGACACGTTCAGGCAGCCGCAAGCCTGGATAGCGATAGGACACCGTCAGGCCAAGTTGGGCGGCTTCCAGCTTGCCGGTCCTCGTCAGTTGTTCTTCTTCGACTATAGTTGGCGGTATCCAGTAACTCAGAAATGAGAGAGCAGGTGACTTAGACCAGTCTACTGACTTGTTGCCTAACTTTTCAAGGAATGGGTCGATGTATTCCTCGGAGTCGAAGTCATTGGCGTTGATAGCAGCATGGCGGACAAGGTAAGCAGCCCTGGTCACTGTGCATCCTTCTGGTGGATTTGGATCCCGCGGTGGATCTGCCGGCTCGAAGTACGGCGCTACGCCGCTCAGATGCTGCAGTGGGTTGAACTCGTAAGTGCTATACAATGGTGTGGCTGCTTTGGCTGTGCCGGCGAGAACCAGGAAGGTCAGTATCGATGGCATCTTGGCTTCGTGGATGCTTGGACGTGAAGCAAGATACTCTCTACCTGGCCGGCATTGGACCTTTAACGGCAACTGAAATCTGATCCTGTACCTGACGCCATGTCTCGCTTAATGTGCCGGTCTTCCTACTCCGAACAAGCTCATTCGCAAGCTTTGACCGAGAGGAGCTTGAGGTGCCACCCTAAAGCTAAAAATGTACTGGCCTGCCAGGTTTTCTTCAGGCACAGGTAATCCTGGCAGTGGTCGTGATCGAACCTACACTGTTTGCAGTAAGACAACATCGGTGCTAGACACACAGTACGTCATGGCCTCCGCAACTGCTTCTTGTTCGCATCTTTTTTGCGGATATTAAACGCGTGTCACGGTCTTGGGAGATGCTTCCTCGACGAAAAGACGTAGGTGATGTCATGTCATGTCACCTCACGATCAACAATGCCAAGGCCGGGCGTTATGTCTGGGGCTACTACGAGCACAAGTAGTTGCAAAGTACACCGAGAATGCCTGGGAATACTCGTGATTATTGCCCGGATCGCCAGCCTTACACGTACACCAATATAAAATCGTCGAACGGCTGTCTGCTCGTTGCGATGCCCGAGCGGCGCAAATATTCAGGGCTGGCTTTCTGAAGTCCACGCTCGCGGGTGCCTCTGTTGATGGCCATATGGCCGTCAAAGACCTAGTACCGTGTCAATCTGTCAAGCCTCGAAGCTCGCAGCCCAAGTCCTTGAGATGAGACCGGCTGTTTCCATGCTTTTCAGGTTAGAAGCTCCCGGCCGAGCAGGCGTACTTCCAAGTATAAGCTCTCGTTCACTCAGCATCTTCGGCCATTGAAAGCGTAAAAATAACAGTAGCACCGAGGAGTGAAGAATTGAACGCGATTGCTGACACATCAGGAATCACCAGTCGGATATCAGACCATCACAAGCGATAACCATCGATGCTTCGGTTGGCATTGCGGTCAGCTCCGTCGTCGGCGCTGGCCATAGTTTGCCTGTCAGATGCCTGCCCATGTCAATGACTATAGACCTACGCCTGGTCATTGTGAAGCTCTTGGCATTGATCCGTGTCTGGCCAGGTCACCAACACTCAATTAGTGTAACGATGAATAGGTCTGGTCGACCCAACAAATGCTCAGCCAGCTCACTGTACAAGGTCCTTGTTGTCGATGTCCTTGTTGTCGAGGCCTTTGTTGGCGGATGCGCAGCCTAAATGCAACCATTTAATGTCGTCTTCATGCAGCAGTCCGCACCGAGCTTCCTGGTCGTTCATTCTCATGACTAAACACTCATCACGATGCCTGTACCACCTAAGCCTGCCATGAAACGACCAATGGGTCGGGTGGCGCCCAAGCAACAGAAGGCCACACCTCCAGCAAAGCAACCGAAAGCCGCGCCTGTGCCCGAGGAACAGAAGGAGGTGCTTGTGCCTAAGCCGATGATCATGTTTAGTTCTTGTCCCCACAAGTTCGAACAGCCAAGCGGTCCAGCACCACACAATCCGAACACGAAATTCAACGAAGAAGAACATGTCTTCAACCAGCCATCTCTCTGCTGGGACTGTGATGTCCACGTTTACAACAATCGTCAAGAGCTGCTCATGAGAAGTGGGCCACAGAGAAGAACAAACAATTCGAGGAGCTTATTGCTACAGCAGTACAGGAGTTCGACAGCGAGCGAGATCGAAATGAATATCTGCTGATCCACAAAGCCAGAATCCAGGCTGATCTTAGACTTCAACGCGACACGGAGATCCTGTTGAGCTGGGGAGAGTACATCCAAACCTGGCTGAACTCAACTCGGGTCAACAACGGTCAGAGAGAGATCCTGAGCATTGATCTCCAGCGGGATATGTCAGGTGTCAGTGCCAAGCTCGTTTGGAAAGTCGAAGGTGCCGATGAGGTACCGCCGCCGCCAGCGCCGCCAAAGCCGGTCGTCAAAGGTCCACAAAAGCCTGGAAAACCCCGTCGCTAGTTCACGACCCTGGGCAGACGGCGAGGAATTCTCATCTCTCCGGCATGGATGAAGACTCAAGCGCGAATTAGGCGGGAGTCTTCTAGCATTCAATTCTGCAGTAAGTCGCTATTCGCTGAGTAGCTGATCAGCGCGACCAATCTTTCGACATCTTTGGGATGGCTCGGCCCAGGCCATGGCCCACGAAGGTGTCAGGGCAGGATAAGGTAGGATCAGGGCCCAAATCAGGAAACAAAGTAATAATGTAATAATGGCAACTATGTCGTTACGAATGGGACTTAGCAATCTGAAAGATCTTCTCTTCCGATAATCCTCCAATCTAGACCTCACTCCTACCTTTCATAGTGATCACGACGCGGATTGAATCGCGGCGCACATTGTCCCTTGACCAGAGTATTCTCTGCGCGAGTTGAAGCTGAATGTAGCTGGTCAGCGAGACGAATCAAGCCAGAACTTAGGAATCGGAATCTCTTCTTTGTCGTGATCTTCTGTAAGGTGTCCGATCATGCGGCGTCAATGCTCTCGTGGCCTTCTCGACGCCAGACTGTAAATGCAGGCCTACGACTAAGTGGCCTTGCGAAGCGCAGATTTTCGATTTTCTGATGTATCGTAAGGTATCTTAGATCGGACAGCCTGATCAAGTACCAATATGTGCGAGCGGAGTTAGGTGTGCTAAGTCCGTGTGCGACATCCCTCAATATCAACACGTTTCATCTCATGGATCGTGCCTCATGAATCCCAGGATGGTTCATTCATCTCAGAAACACGCGTAATTATAGAACGCTCAAAGCCAATTGCTCGCGAACACTTATTCTGGTGTGCTAGATTTAGATTCCTGGTCGTCAAGCAGTCCAACACAGCAGCTCGCCCCCTTGGTGAAGGATGACAGCGACGGGGCGGTGACGACGGTATAGGAACAATGGTAGTCTGCAAGTTCTTCTTGCAAGGTCATTGCAGGTTCGGACGTAAGTACGATTGAGCCGTTTTCTGATTACAACTCTGATGGTGGACTAGAAAATTGTCGCAATGAACATCCAGCGTCGGCTAGGGGTGGTGGCCAGAGCAACAACAGATTCGGGGCATTCAATGGCTCGTCCGGAAACGATGCCAACAGTAACCGTGCTGGCAGCACCGCAGGATCAGGTAAGCAATTTGGCTCGCGTTATCAGAGATATACATCGCGGCTCCTCGAGAAGATTCGGGGATGGCTTTACAGAGTTAGCAAGTAATGGCCTCTGAGTGAACTGTCCTTTATCGGCTCTATTCACTTCTTCACTTCACAGCTGTCTTGGCGCTTACGAGCCTCAAGACTTTCCGTTGCATCAAGGCTTCGAGTGTTGCGCAATGCCTTGAGTTCTTCTCTCGATCATCCATCCGCTTTGTACCATGAAGAACTTTGCAATGGTTGCTAATCGTTGTGCAGACATAAGCACGATAACGAGAGATGTACCTGTCGATCTTGACGGCAATAAGGCTCGACCAAAATGGATCTTCTCCGCGTATGCGCCAACGAAAACAGCGCCAGCATCGCTCATGACCGACAATGAATTCAGCACAGAAGAGATCAGATTGCGGTATTACCTCGCCGCGTCTACTGGACAAGGCACCTCCGCCGATCAGGAAGCTATGCAGATGTTCACCAAGATCGAGCAAGACTATCAGAACATCTTGAACAACGTCAGTGATGTCTCAAAGTTCATGGATGAAGCAGAGAAGAAGCGACCGAATCGGCTGGATCTCTCAGATGTGTCGATCTTCGACGGCCGCAAAAGTCGCGAGGAGGTCACGAGAACGTTCGGTGGCAGTCAAGGGAATTCATTTGGAGCGGATCCTTCACCGTTTTCCACAGGCGCTACGAATAGCACCGGTGGCTTTGGACAGAATCAGAACACGAACTCGAACCCATTCAGCAAGCCTGCAACGTCGACGTTCGGACAGCCAACAGGCCCTTCTGCATTCGGGCAACCTAGTTTTGGGCAGTCAGGGTTTGGAGGGTCGAATTCCGCACCGTCGTTTGGGCAGGCAGCCACACCATCATTCGGCCAGTCATCGACTCCTGCCTTTGGTGCTACCGCATTCGGCAAGCCGTCCCTCGGTGGTAACAGTGCACCTTCCTTTGGCACCCCATCCTTCGGTTCCACAGGGTTTGGACAAGCCCAAGCAGAAAAGAAGAATCCGTTCGCAGCATCATCCGCATCTAGTGGATTTGGTCAGAGCACGAGTGCCTTCGGGCAGACAGCACAGGCTACGCCCGCCTTTGGCGCACCTTCACAACCGACTTCAGGACTTGGCCAGGCCGCTCAGCCTACCACTGCCTTTGGCCAGCCTTCACAACCAGTCTCTGGCTTTGGACAAGCGCCTCAGCCTACAACTGCTTTTGGCCAGCCTTCACAACCGACGTCTGGCTTTGGACAGGCCTCGCAAACAACACCTGCCTTCGGTCAAGCGTCACAGAGCGATTCTATATTCGGGCAAAAGCAGCAGCCTCCAAATCCGTTTGGCCAAAATACGCAGAGCGCGAATCCTTTCGGCCAGCAAGGCCAGCCGTCCAACGCCTTTGGCAAGCCGGCGGGTTTCGGTCAATCGAGTCAGCCAGCATCTCCGTTCGGTCAACCTGCTAAGCCTTCTTCAGGGTTTGGAACAGCTTTCGGGCAGCCTGCGCAGCCAGCGGCAAGCCCTTTCGGCGGCACGACTGCCAGCACTGGGTTCGGTCAAGGCGGCTCAGGCTTCGGCGCGTCAACGACTCCAGGTCAGACCTCAAGCGCGAAGGTCACGCATGAGCCTCCAGCAAACCCATTCGGCCGACCGTCTTCAAGTTCAGGACCAGCTGGCGACGCGACGCTGGACACCCTCAACCCTCCGAACCCACTTACAGGCAAACCATCCGCGCCACTCCACGTAACGCAGTCTCTGCCGCCAAGGCCACCACAAACAGATTCTAGTGGCAGACTCTCCTCCTACCGTGGACAGCGCGCAACATACGAATCACAACCCGACAAGTCCATTGACGGTAAGGCCGTGCGACAGGAACCAATCCTTGCTTATACGCGTCCGGACACAAGGCAGCCGGAAAAGATCTGGCACCCCAAGGCTGGCAATGATCCCGCGCTGATTGCGCTCAGCGCCGAGCTGAAGAAGTTCGATATCCAAGCCAAGGAAGAGGACTACACGGAGACGGTAGTGGATGAGTACAGGCATTTGTACGAGACGGGTGGTTTCAGGGATGGGAAGCTGCCGCTGGTGCCGCCTATGAGGGCCTGGGTCGCTTACGACTTCTAGGCCCAGTCGCAGGAGGATTTTACGGCACGCGCACGATGTAAGATCAAAACGGAGGCATTGTACCAAGACCTTGCTCGATATACCCAAACAGATGCCACGACAGGGTGGCAGCGCGAGTGCTGGACAGCTCTTGAAGGTTGAGCTATACTTAGACAGATATTTCACCAATCTGACAACGGTTCATGTGCAATAGATGTGATTGAGAAGCCGTGATTTTCATTGACAAATGTTCTCGGCAGTATCGTGGCTCCTGCGTCTTCATGCCTCCATGAGTACGTGCTACCCCGGAAACGAAGTCGCGACTCTCGTAGCGTCGGTCAACATGCTGGGTGAATCTTCTGTGGCGTAAGGTCCCAGTTCCATACAGGCTGCGCTTATGCAGCGATCGTGACCTCAACCTCAACACCAGCCTCAATATTGATAATGATCTGCTTGACAACCTCGGTCGGCGCAGTGAGATCGATCAGGCGCTTATGGATGCGCATCTCGTAGGTATCCCAAGTCTTTGAACCTTCACCACAAGGCGTCTTGCGAGTAGCGATCTAGCACAACCAGTTAGCAAGGTTTTCCCCATATGCGCGCCTGCGAGCGCTTTCACCATCTCAGCATACCTTCAAGACCTTGGTAGGCAAGCGAACGGGGCCCTTGACACGCAGGTTCTTGGACTTGGCGCGCTCGAGCAGCTCGGTGCAGACCTTCTCGAGGGACTGGACCTTGCGCGAGGTGAGGGTGATGCGGATCTTGTGGGTTTTGGGGCCCTCGCCGCCGAAATCCTTCTCGGGTTTTTGGTAGGACATTTTGACTGGTGGTGTAGTTTATGTGGATGATGGAGGAAGATCGGATGAGTTCGTCGGATGCGCCAACACGACTTGAGCAACGGTGTTACTCGGCAAAGTGATGAAGGCTGAAGAGAAGAAACAAAAATGGTTCGCGCAGTTCGCACAGATATTCATGTCGGAGTGGGATGCCAAGATTTCGATGTGACTAGTGACTAGTCCCAATTAGTACAATGGAAGATCTGGTCAAGGCTGCATCGTAGCCTTATGACTTTGAGGAAGAAATAACGATGACAATTTGATGTTGGAAGTGCCTCAGTATCGCTAACTCGAAATATTGGTGGGAGTCGACAGGGAACGGGTGGACAGGATGGCTGATGATGAGAGGCTGAAACGACCGCTCATCGCCTTTCCCAACATCCAGACATGGAAAAGTCTGCCGCCAGACGAATGGCAGGCGTGTTTAGATGTTTGGCTGCTCGGTTTAGAGTATCGACTACGGCTGTCCGATGATGTCTTTCGCACTCTGGAGGCAAGCTTCGGGCAAAGCGACCTCGACTTCGTCAAGTCGTACTTGAAAGCCCGCCCAGAGCAAGCCAAACTGGAACCAGGTTCGAAGGAAGCACGAGTCCATCAGAGAACATATTTCTTGCTCAGGCGCCTTTTGCTGGGCACCCAAATAATTGTTGATGGCGGTTCACAGCTTTTCATTGACATTGTCATAGGATCGAGTTCCACATTCAATGTCAGCGACTTTCCTCGACTGGTGGCGGCCATAGCAAAACAATACCCGAAACAGTTTTCTGCCGGAATCGAGTCATGGAAGATCAATGGTATCAAACGATTTACGAGTCGCAGCAATGAACCGGAGTCTATGCATGCGCTGCAAGAGATCAGCGGGCTTCTTCGTGCTAATCCCGAAAGCGGCCTCAAACTCATGGCTGGGGCCGACTACCTCGAGGCTGTAATGGAGCTGTATCGAAACCTTACAACATCTTCAGAGGCAGACACGCACCGCCGCATCATAGTCGAACACCTCTTTCAGTGTCTCAGAAGCCTGATGTCAGACAAGACCAGACATCCGGCGCTTCTGATCGATCAGCTGTACGTTATGAGGACGGATGCAGATCAATTGGGTGCGAAGAAAGCAGAAATCAGAACTCTTCTGAGTGAGCTTGTCTGTACGACAAACTTTCTGCGTCATCTCGCTGGCGATCCGGCGGTGATGGATACTAAGCGGGGGCAAGATATGTTGGATGCTCTTATGGCATACCGAGAACAGACACGACAGCTCTTCCCGGTGCCGCCTCGACGCAAACGGCAAGTTGACAAGGGCAAAAGAAAGGCTGACCACAGTGAAGAGATGCACATTCATCAAGCTGCGCAGGTCTCGCAGATAAACGAGCTGTTCCCTGACTTGCCTGCGGCTTACATCATGCGATTGCTGGACCACTTCAGCAATGACGTTGAAATGACTACTGCTGCACTACTGGAGCCGGCATCGTTGCCACCTCATCTTCAAGACGCAACAGCCGAAACCCCGGAGTTGCCTGTAGCCCAGCCGTCTCAAGCCAAAACCAAAGCAATACCTTCACACGTTCCAAAGAGACAGAACAAGTTCGATAATGATGACTTCGACAGACTGCAAATATCACCTAGACAGCTGCACAAAGGCCGCCGGAAAGTGGACCTTGACGGGTCATTGCCAGACGAGGAAAACCGGCGCAAAGCAGCGACCCTCGCCGCGCTCGCGGCCTTCGAGACTGATGACGATGAAGCAGATGATACGTATAACGAAGTTGACGTTGGAGGCAGTGTAGATCAGAGTGTCGATACAGACGAGCGAAAGGGCCAATTCGAGGAGATCCTGTATGCAGCATGGAGAGGCAACACCACGATCTTTGCCAGGGACAGCAAGACACGAATCAGTCCGGTGCGGCAGGACCTCAAGCGACAAACCGGCATGAGTGACGAGCAGATCGAGGGATGGGCTATCATGCTGGCTAGGGATCCGGCCATGCAGCGACGTTTGCAGCAGAAGTATTCGGCGGTGAACACCTTCCGTGGCAACCAGCGCAAGGTCGATTCGACTAGCTGGCGCGGGTCAGCCTCGGCAGAGAACTCGATGGACGAATCGGATGATCACAAGGTAGACACTGGCGATGAGAACGCCGGCAGCGGAGGAGTCTCTCCGAGCAACAGTACTAGAGGTCGTGGGCGTGGAAGAGGCGGCATGGCGAGTCATGGTGACACACCGACTGATCGAGGCAGAGGTCGAGGACGGGGTCGAGGAGGACGAGCGAATCACAATCGACGTGAGGGCCGAGCACGGAAAATGGGGCGTGGCATGGGAGGTGCTGCACCATGAGAGAAGACTATTGCAGTCTCGTTCGATATAGCCTCGCTCTAGTCAGACCGTTTTCATGACACAACGTTCAAGACGTGTTATTGACAACGAAGTTGCTGGAGACTGGTTCAGTGAACAACAATATTCCTTTTTGCCGAAGAGTGAAGGCCCACTTACGCTACACATCATTGCACTCCATCGTGTCTCCTTCGATCCTCTTTGATCGTTCGCATGGTCACTCGATCCCGCGACTGAAGCCGAGCCGGAGCGGTATCGAGCGTTGCCTCAAATACAGTTGCCTACTTCCAGCCTCTACCTTTGCCTACGCTAGTCCACAAATGGCCTAGCGCTAGCTGTTCCTGCCTTCTTACCATATAAGCGGTGTCTAACCCAGGCAGCATCACTTTTACAAGGCAACATCTGGAAGTCGACGCGTTCTACAACACTTCGGGTAGCCACTCTCCGCCGAAGCTTGAGGCACCGCGTCCAGGCTATCCCTGACCATACAGCAGTCACTTCAAAGAAGAGATCGAGTGTCGCGCGATCAAAGTTCTGCAATCGCAAAACAGCATCTTTGCAAGCAAACAGCTTCGCAGCAGATTGTGTTTTTTTTAGCAAGCACACAACTGATTCATACATCTGGGCTCCGCTTATACCCGACACGTGGGCAGGGTGGACTCAAAAGATCTTGTGGCTGATAGATGAAGTCTTCCAGCCACTTCGAAGTTGTCCTCCGTCAAGTTGCGATCTGCAATGAGAAGATCTCGTCGTAAGTCTCGGGCAGGATAAATTGGCAATGCAGGGCAGTGGCGGCCAGGTGCCATCCGATTACAGCACTTCGAATGTTCTCCAGGCTCTCGAATTAATCCACACCCCTACTACCAAGAACGAAACTCGGAAAGAGGCCTCGAAATACCTCGATGGCCTGAGATCAAGTGAGCATGCCTTGCAACGCGGCTTGGAGCTGGCGGCAGAGCAGTCGCAGCAACCACTTGTCCGACACTTCGGCTTGTCCTTGCTGGAATATGCGGTCAAACACCAGTCGCACGAATTCGATGATGCCCGAAACGACCAACTACGAGCATGTATAATTGATCTTGGCCGGAACATCAGCAACGACGACCCGGTGTTCATTCGAAACAAGATCTCAGAACTATGGGTCGAATTGGCGAAGAGAAGCTGGGCACTGGACTGGCACGATCTGGACTTCTTACTATGCGAGTTCTGGGAGCAAACGTATATCTACAAAAGCTTTGTTTTGGCGGTCTTAGAGAACCTCTCGGAGGACTTGTTTGTACGCGAGGATCCTACCGCCGTTCTACGAGGAAGTGATCTCAATACGGCACTGGTCGAGATCTACACTCCCCGATCGAGCTACGATGGCGGCATCAGGATAGGGAATACTGTACATCACATGCGACATGGCGATGAAGGCTGGCTGGTACGCATAACCAAGTTCCTTGAATCATCTCTAGGCAAAACGACACACGAGGCCGAAGAGAAGATCACGATATCGAAAGCCATAATGACGCTTCGATCTGCCTTCGGCTGGATAATGGCTTCTGCTATCGAAGAAGCAGGCTGTCTTCTGGTGGTCTGCAACTGTCTCGTCAAGAACGATGAAGACATCATCATGGCGGCCGTCGATGCTCTAATCGCCTTGTATAATCGACAGTCGCTTCAAGACGGGGAGATTCGTAGTCTCGTCTACCCTCTGTGCCAGCCAGGAAGCGTCAGCATACTGCGCCAAGTCTACGAGTGGTCAGTCGTTGGATTCGAAGAGGTCATCAGCCAACAATATGCAATTTCGAAGAAAATGGCAGAGCTGATATCGCTATTGTCGGACCTGTTGACGAAGATTGCACCACCCGAAATGTCCAGCTTGGACGTCTCGTCGTTCTTGGACTTCCTGATAAGCATTGCTAAACACGACAGTCTGATAGTGTCGATCGCAGCCATGCATTCTTGGGATAGACTGCTCAGTATGAAGTCTTGGCGGCGAACAGATGTTGTCTCGAACTGCGTACCGGCTTTGCTCGACGTCGTTCTCCCGCGGCTGATCCAGTATGATCAGATGCCGGACGATACCGAAGAGCCTGCTGTGCTCTTTGTGACGGAAGAAATCGAGATTTTCCCCGAGCGTCAAGGATTCTTCCTGAACTACCGAAGATTGTGTGGATCCATCATCGAATGGATCTGCTATGTTCATCTTGAGCAAGCCGTTGACTTCATCCTTACACAGCTGAACAACAACATGAGCTCCATAAAACAAGCAGATGCTGGACTAGATTTCTCCACCTACAAGAGGATCACTCCGCTCCAACTTCGAGCCGAGTCTCAGTGCTCCATCGCAGAAGCTATGCTGAGAGGCCTGGACAGATATATGTCGGGACACAGCACCGCTGCAGAAGAGCATCGTGCCACTGGCGAGCGTGGTTTGGATAAATGCCGAACATGGCTGCTGTCCGTGCTCTTGGAGCTCCGGTTCAATGATCCCTCAGTTACACAACGACAGATCAAGTTGGCTGTAGAAGTGTCGAACAAAGCTCTACAAAGCGACAAGGCCTTCGCTCTTGGCGTAATGGAGCTCATATTGAGTGCTTTCACGCCCACTCGTCCAGAGTTTCCGGCCTATTCGGATGCTGTAGTGGACTTGTATGGCTTCAGTATTCAAGAGCTTCGGCGTCTTGTTGTGAGCCATACAGAATACTTCGCGACGTTTTACGACCAACTAAGCAGCAAGTTCGGCGAGCTCGTCGGCAGGATACAATTCGAGCCACGGATCCGGACCGACATGAATTCGATATTGTTCTTGATTGTTCAACGCACACCTTCAGCTGACATTGAACAGCAGCGAGATCGGCTTTGGAGTTTTCTAGAGCCAGTGTTTGCGGCATGGAACAGTACAGCAACTCAGAACGCAGTATCATCGTTCGAGCATTATTGTCATTCGCAAGGCTTTGATCAAATCGGGTCATTCCTGTCAGCTGCTAATGCCGCACATATTGAGGACTGGACTACCGTTTCCACGAGTCAGGAAGGCCAGAGATTGCAGCAGGAGATGGGTGACGCCTTTGCTAGCCTGCCACTCCGGGAGACAAGGGTGCTTCTAAGCGCTTCAACTGATCGACTGGAGCAGAATTCTGTCACGCATAGGATCATCGGCGATCTCTGGACCCCATTGATTTCACAGATCCTGCATGGTGTGCTTCAGATTATGAGCTTCAATCATAGATTACACGACCCATCAGCGTGGCCGAACATGCCGCCTGATCTGGGACCAGTGGTACGACGGTTGATGCGTGATCGCTACTGGCAGTCTGGCATCTCAGAGGGCTCCATGAACGAGTTTCACTCCAAGGTCAAGAACACGAAAACGACTTTGGAGGGCTTTGCATCGTCGGTCAGGGGCAAGGTGCGGACTAATCTAGAGCAATGCTATAGCATTGTGCACACGTTAGGCAGGCTCGGTGAACGGTTCTACAGCATGCCACAGATCCCCGAAAGCATCGCCGAAGCTATGCTATCAACAACTGGACCTCTCAGTCCACACCACTTTTCGACACTGTTGCTGATGCTGCCAAAGCTTATTGAGGAGTGCCCACCAGAAAATCGCCAGCATTTCCTTACTCCAATCCTTGCGTCGCTCCTCCACCAAATCACCTCGAAGCTCTCAAGCGAATGGGACAAGATCGATCATCGCAAACAAAATGCACAAGAGGGGGAGAACCTCAACGACGAGATGCGTGAAGACTCGGTGCTGCGTCAGACAACCTACAAGGCCGTCAACATGGTCTCACTATGGCTCAGCCCACGCAGGGAGCTGCAGCTGAGCGTCAAGAAGTCCATCGTCAATGGCGCTCACCTGACCAACGGCAATACCTCACAATCGATGGCCGACTTCATCTTGTCCAACCAACAAATCCTTGAGCACTTGTGCTCTTTACCACTCGCTCACTCACCTTCAAGGACACCAAGGCCACTCAGACCATGATCATCACCGCACAGCGACTGGTCGCCGCCTTCGCCACCGACTACCCTCTCCCCATTGAGACCACCGCGCCGGTACGTGAATATATCTCCGAGGAAATGCTTAAAGCCGCCATCACGGCCGTCAACGACGGCTACTTTGCGGACTATCAGCAATACTACGCCCAACTGGTTGCCATGATATGGCTCTCATACGGCCTGCCAAGCCATATTCCCGCCGCCAATGGCCAGCCAGCATACGAACGCCCCGCACTCACACAGACGCCGCGAAATGTGCTGATGAGCCTGCCCAACATGTCCGAGGAGAAGGTCGACGCTGTTGCGGCGGCACTGGTCAAGGAAGGCCTGAATGCGAAGCCGAGGAAGCTCAGATCAATCGTGATGCACTTACTAGAAGGGGTCAGGGGCGTGAGGATCAGTGACCTGGGAAAGATCGATACAAGAGCCCAGCAAAGTAGGATTCTGGAAAAGTATAAGCAGCGGGAGAGTCTGAGCATGCAGGGCGTGGAGGAGCGGGCTAGGGATGATGGGGGCGGGGTGGATTTGGGAGGCGTTGCGGATATGTTTGGCGCAGCCTAGAGGGCATGGACGATGGCGCGTTTCGAGAAATTGCATTAAGCATGGGATACGCCTAGTCTTGTGCATGGTGCAATGAGGTGGTCACAGTCACTGCTGCCCGTCTCAGAGCCTTCCTCGTCGCGCACGCGACCATCCTACCACTTCTCGATACTCGTCCTGATATCAACCTCAAACGTGAAACTACGCTTACTCTGCTTGTGTAGACTCCAGTAGGTCTCCGCGATATCCTCTGGGTCGATCTTCGCCTCTGTAGCCAAATGCATACGGTAATCAGTACGTCCTGGGATATCGATCGGGCCATCGATGTTCGCCCATGAGACATGGACACCTTCCGGGCCGAACTCCTTTGCGAGAGAGATTGCAAGAGCCCTTTTGGCAAAGTTCGAAGAAGCAAAGGTAGCCATCTTCGCATTCGCTTTGACTCCTGCGGTCGCGCCAGTGAAGATGAGTGTCGGCGGATGTTTTGCCGAGGCGTCCTTTGCGTGGTTCAGTAGAAAGGGGAGGGCCTGCTGCGAGAACAGAAAGCCGCCCTTCCTGTGGTCAACGGGTCAGCGTTTGCAGTGCGCTCTCTGCTGGCGAAGAAGCACGTACTGGCTGACCTCCCACCCTGAAGCAAACTCCTCCTGCGTCACCTCCAGGAATGGCTTGCGGACAAAACCGCCTGCAGCATTGAATACCGCAGCGGCACATTGACTGCCCAGTTGTTTCTCGATCTCGGTGAAAGCTTTCTTGAGGCTGTCTTGGTTGGAGACATCCGCGCTGATGCCGATTGCCTTGCCGCCGTCCTTGTTGATCTGTTCTGCGAGGTCTTTGAAGTTCTTCTCGTTGCGAGCGAGGAGGACTACGGGGTATTCCTTGGCGAATCTACGGGCGACAGAGGCTCCTGTTCCGGGGCCGACGCCAGCGACGACGGCGAAGGGTTGAGACGCATGATTGTATGCGTGTGATACTTCTGAATGAATCGAGATGCGGACGGTGTTTCTTACATAGTAGGAGGCATATTAACGCTTTCGTCATCCCGAGGTCAGGAGCTGATTACAAATGAGCTTTGCGGACTGATCACGACATTGCATCGTCTTCGTGTAGGTCGGGCCGCCATTGTCACTTGTTCCGCAACGATATGTCACACTATTCAACATGTCCTTGGGAGCAGTGGATGGTGCACTCTGGCTTCGAAATAACAAGGAGTCTGACCGCTGAGTTTGATGTCGCTGTTCACGAACACTACTCAGCTCCCGGTCAAGATTGACATGGTCGCTATTTTTCAGCTTGATACTGCGAATTGATGCATGAGTTTCATGAGATCCCTATCTTTGCGCCATGATCAAATGAGGTAGCCACGGTCACTGCTGCCGTCTCTGAGACTTCCTTGTTGTGTATAATTTTGCGTTCGCTAATTCCACCACAATGCCTTCCTCAGTCCTGCGTCCTTGCCGGCGCAGCAGCGAACGTCGGCCTTACAAATCTGTAGCACACGCATGTCAGCAAGTTATGTCCAACAATGGTCCTCTCAGCCTCTCCCAGATGTTGCAGCTGTGTACTGTAAACCTCTTTGTCGAAACCGCGGCTCTGCCTTCTCCCAGGACCACGCGTGTGACCCTGCCCAACGCAGAACCACCGAATTCTCCGGAGGAAAATGATTTGGCACCCTCCTACTTCCCTCCATCACACCCAACACAACATATTGCAACACAGCAAAGGAAACCAGACGTACCGATCCGAGTTGTAAACCTTGGTATTCCCACCCAACAACTCCCTCTCCCGCTTTTGATCCGCATAGTACCGTCTGACCTGATCCCGGTCCTCTTCTGCTTGTAGCACTGGTGTCAAATGTATGCGCGCCCAGGCCTTTTCGCGGCCGTACTCGATCTTCTCGCGCTGGCCGTGAAAAAGATGGTACCAGCCGTAGGACATGAAGCCGCCCATGATGGCGAGGTACCAGACTGGGCGGAGGCCACGGGTTGGGATGTTGCGCTGTAGAATGTTAGTGAGAGGCCGCTGCTTTGTGTCGTGGGAAGGTCGTGGGGTGTGGGTAGGAGGGGGCTGCATCGGTAGGTCGTACTTTGTACTGGACGGCCTCGTAGCCTCCGGTCGGAGGGAGGTCCTGAGGCATGGTGGACGATAGTTGTCGAGCCTGCGACGACGACGGAGGGAGGGAGGTCGCGCGTCGAGCTTCGTGAGGTGCACTTGCTTCACTCCGCGAGTGCAGTGCGTTGGAGCTCGAGGTTCACTGGTCACGTGAATTTCCCCAGATCTTGTGCCAAGCCGCTAGTATGTTCAATGTCGAAATGTAGTACGGTTCTCTACGGACATGAGGTTCGTACTATGAGCATTGCCCAGCGTTACGGATTTCAGCAACCCGGTCATTGGAGTTAGAAATAGCGGCCTGGCTTGCAGGCAGCCTCCCGACATGGAGGAAAGGGATGTAGCCGAGGAGAGCGAAAGGCCGGCAAAGATCAGAAAACGTTCACACCCATCTGGAGCAGAGCAGCCGGCAGCGTTACGACGAAACTCATCGAGCGACATCGACTCACAGGAGATCATTGTCTCTGATGAGGGCAGTTCTCGAGATGGCGAATCCAAGCAAGCAGAGCCACCGACAGTAGCCCAAGACTCAACACCCGGACCAGAGAACGGCACGACAACCACCACCAAACCCCTATCCAAGAACCAACTCAAGAAACAAAAACGCCGCGACGAATGGGAAGCCGGACGAGACTTCCGCAAAGCGAAACGAAAACAGAAAACTAAAGAGAAACGTCAACGCAAGAAACTCGCCAACGAAGAAGCCGCCCTGGCCACAGCTAATGGCACCTCACCTCCTGACCCAACGCTCTTCCAGCCCAGGAAACCGCGTAACCCAGTCCAGCTCCCAATTACACTGATTATCGACTGTGGGTTCGATGAGCTGATGATGGAGAAGGAGTACATCTCCTTAGGCTCGCAGCTGACGCGGGCGTACTCGGACAACTCAAGGAGTACATTGCAGGCGCATTTGGCGGTCAGCGGATGGGGAGGGAGGCTGAAGGAGAGATTTGATACGGTGTTGAGCGGACACTATAAGCAATGGAGAGGGATGACGTTTCATGAAGAGGGATTTGTGGAGGTTGCGGAGCAGGCTAAGGGGTGGATGGAGGGAGCGGATGGTGCGAAGGGGAGGAACCCGTTGAAGGGGGCTTTTGCGCGGTATGCTGTGGAAGCAGAGGCCGCTAATAAGGAGGACCCGAACGAGCAAACGGGCGTGGACAGCGAAGCATCCGGTGAAGTGAATGGGCACGAAGAATCAACCTCCACTGCTGG
The DNA here is from genome assembly GCF_001299255.1 of Cyphellophora attinorum. NCBI lineage: Eukaryota > Fungi > Ascomycota > Eurotiomycetes > Chaetothyriales > Cyphellophoraceae > Cyphellophora > Cyphellophora attinorum. The sequence continues at coordinate 817,362 of NW_017253231.1, read as the reverse complement.
TCCATCGGTACCACTTCCACCCCGAGAGACGATCTACCTGACAGCCGACTCCCCACACACCCTTACCCACCTGCACCCCTACAGCACCTACATCATCGGCGGAATTGTCGACAAGAATCGTCACAAGTCCCTCTGCTACAACCTCGCGCTCTCCAAAGGCATCAAGACAGCGAAGCTGCCGATCGGAGAGTTCATGCAGTTGCAAAGTCGGTCTGTGTTGGCGACGAACCATGTGGTTGAGATCATGCTACGGTGGTTAGAGAATGGCGGGGATTGGGGCGCCGCGTTGCAGCAGGTTATGCCGAAGCGGAAAGGGGCTGTATTGACGAAGAAGGAGAAGCGAGCGAAGCGGAAGGAACATGGGTCGACTGGTCCTGCGAAAGCCGGAGGTGCGGTCGAAGATGACGAAAGCAACGATGAGGGTGCGGACGAGGACAAGGGCGATGTTGTGAATGGGGATAGTGATGCCGAGGATGATGAACAGGAGACGGAGGAGGCAGACGCTCACGACAGGGCAGGGAGTCATGCTGCTGCTGGCGGTGTAGAGAGCGCCGCGAGCATCACCGTCGACCAACCCGAAGGCACTATTGATAGGACCTTCAGTAGTAGTAGTTGAGGGGTTCAATATAAATGCACACCACCAGATGTCCCCTACCCACCATTCTCTTCGTGTCTCGTGTGCGTCCTCCTGTTGAAGTCCATCCACCGCATGCCTCATGGCTCATAAGAATCTCGAATGAGCATCACGGCTGTCATGTTGGTAGAGTCCCCGATCAAGCTGGTGATCAAGGCAACATGCAAGATCCCTCTAGATCGGCACTTTTCCCGAAGCGTTCCTCGATTGCGATTGGACAATCTGGCAGATCTCCAACTCCACCACTCGGCAAAAGCGCAGACGTCATGCTGCGATTTGCTAGCGGGAATGCTCATGACGCCTTTTTCGGTGCCATTTGCTGCGGCTCTCGTGTGTTGTACCCAGGGGCTAAGGACATCTGTCTGGCTTGGTATTTTGGGTAGCCAATCGCAACCTACCAAGAGTTGTTGCTGCCACGAAGGATGGGCGTTGTGTTATGATGTAGCTATCGTGGTCTGAGGATATTGAAGGATGTAGATGTGTATATAGAGGAAGCTCATGTTCCCGAAAAAAAGATACTCCTCTTCATCATAATCATACAATTCATCAATAGCACTCAGAAGTACTGCCGCAAACTCCCCAAGCATCGAGGCAAACCCTGCTGAGCCAGCACACTGCCGTACACATATATGTCATAGCCGACCCATCAAGATGTCTACCATCGAACAGCCAGGTTACGGCAATTGCCACGCCCTGAGCGACCAATGCTCAGTCGAATACACAATCTACGGCGCCCTTTTCAATCTCCCCGCCATGCTCTTTTTCAGCATCCTCTTCTTCCTGATTTTCCTCGTCCAGATCTACTACTTCATCCGCTATCGCACAACCTCCTTCTCAATCTTCATCTTCCTCGGCTCCGCGTTCCAGATACTCGGCTCGGTCAGCCGCGTCGCCATGCACTTCAACCCCTGGAACATGTTTACTCTGTCGCTCAACATTTGTTGTTTGTTGTGGGGACCGACGTTCGTGGCTGCGGCGATTAGTATTTGTTTTAAGAACATGCTGCACTATGCGGGCACACAGTACTCAATCCTGCGGCCGGGTTTGATTCCATGGGTGTTTGTGGGGACCGATATTGTGAGCATTTGTATTCAGGGTGTTGGAGGGATTATTGCGGCTGTGACCTCGGGCAGCTCCAACTCGGGCTCGTCGTTGTCGAAGGTTGGCGAGGGGTTGATGATTGGTGGTGTGTGCTTTCAGATTGCGAATATGTTGGTCACCGCTGGGATCATGCTGTCGGTGTGGCGGCGGTATCAGGCTGCGAAGAAGAGCGGAGATGTTGCATCGTCAAGGTATACCCAGGACAAGGAGGTGGATTCGGCGGTGCAGAAGAGGTTCACCTGGTTTGCTATTGTCGCAGCGGTGGCGTTTCTGTGTGTCATTATCAGGTGCTGCTATCGTGTGGCGGAGATGGCTGGAGGCTGGGCGAACCAGATCATGAGAAATGAGGTTGCCTTTTTGGTGTTGGACGCGACTATGATGGCCATCGCTTTGTTGGCGGTCACGATCTTCCATCCCGGGAGGTCCTCCCCAGAGATGCGAAACAAAAACAAGCAAAGCACCGGCGATGTTCTGGCGCGCGAAAAGTCAGGGAATGAGAGCAGCGACTCGGAGTTGAACGTTGTGGCGGGTGATGGGCGAAGCTTTGTTTGATCTGTCTTCCAGCGGGAGTAGTGTTAGGTCTTGCAATGTTGTATAAATTGTACCATTACCTGTTCGAATCTGACCAGTTTCATCGTGCATTCATTGTTCACCTCAAATTCGGCTTCGCGAGAGGGGCTTCAGGAGCACAAGTAATACCGGCGTCGAGCTGTAGAGTAGCCTTGTGGTCGTTGAGCCCATAGCGACGGACAAGTTCTTGAGGTCGAGCCTGAGCATTTCAATGAGTCTGACAAACTGCCTGTTGGTAAATGTGAAATCGCCCTGGCATCACGACTACATTCAGGGGTGGCCGTCACGTTCAGCATGCCTGCCGTGACCGGTAGTACCCTGAGTTGATCAGAAGTGATAGCCAGGAGAGTCGATCCAACCTATGAAGCCATCGTCGTGCATCACGTCGCGGGTATACTTGGATTCGACCTCAACGGGCGTTAGTCGATCTCACCCAGTGACTTACAGCCCGACAGCTCGGTGAAACCCATTGAGTCGATTACAGCTGACACGGATTCGAGATCGGTACGACGCGACCTCACATGCAGGTGCAACATCCACCTGTCCACAGCAGTCTTTCCGTGAACGCATCCAGGCTGATGTTGCTTGCTGGCGCATTGAAAAGGCGGTGCCAGGCTGTTAGATGATGAGTAGGCACTGATCGAGCATGGACACGTAGGATGATAAGTCAACACCCTCCTGCTTTGGCATTGCCAAGTTGCAGCAGCCGACGATCCCGAAGCTTCACTGGCTGAGCTCCACCTTAGCTGGTGAAAAGCGGGGCCAGCGGTGTTGACTGACGTAGCAGCCTCTTCTTTTCGTCTGCTACACCACAACCACACTGACACGACCAGCTGCCATGTGATGCAATAAACAGGCCATTCAGTCTTGGAAGCTCAAAGTATCTTTACACCATCATTACGCCAGTCCAGGTTGTGATCTCATACCCTGGCTGGTCTTCAGCTGCAGGCATATCCTTCTTCCGAGTCCCCGTCAGCCCAGCTATTCGCATCTCTAGCTCATCTCTTTACATCCATCGTCAACATCAAGGGCAGCTCGTCGCCATTCCCTGTCACATCTACAGCGTCGCCAAAGCATTAGCGTCATGGCAGGCAGTGCGTACATTGCGACTTGCGACAGTCCAAAGTGCTAACATTTTTACTAGGAGGACTATTTGGGCTTGCGTCCCTCATCCTCATCGCAGGCGGTGTCCTGCTGATGCTCTTCATCCTGCTCGCCGGAGCCATCGACGGGAATCCGGTTAATCGCTGGTACCTCCTCGAAGCGGATGTGTCGGGCATCCCGAATGCGCCGAACGGTATTGCAAGATGGTCATACTGGAACGTCTGCCCCGTTGACGGGGACCGAACGGCCTGCGGCGACGCAGACTACGAGAAGGTGCACCCTGCCTTCCCTCTGGATCCGGCTAGCCACAGGACTTTCGACACGACTGTCAACGTTCCCCAGAATTTCGTTGACAATCACGGCTACTACTTCTACCTGACGAGGTTCATGTTCGCATTCATGCTCATCGCGCTGTTCTTTGCTGTCATGGCCTTGTTCACTGGTCTGCTGGCCCTCTGCACACGCATCGGCGCATATCTATCTGGGCTTCTTGCTTTCATCGCCTTGTTCTTCCAGCTCATCCAGGCATCCCTAATGACGTGGGTACTCCAGTCTATCAGACAAGGAACGAATACTGACATCGATAGTGCCGCCTACGTCAAAGGCCGAAACAACTTCCGTGATGCCGATCGGAGCGCGAAGATTGGTCAATATGCCTTCGGTTTTGAGTGGGCAGCAGCAGCTTGCTTCCTCCTTGCAACGATCCTTTTCTGCCTTGGCGGCCGAGGCGACAAGAATACCAAGACCTATTCGTCAGGGCGCCGCAACTTCTTTAAGGGCAAGCGCAGCACCAGCACGCGCAGCCGCGGAAGCTTCATCAATGGCAACAAGGAGTACTCGACATGAGCCAGCAGCTCTGAAAACAATCAACCAACCCAGTCATCATGACTGTCATATCCCTCCACGACGATGTGAGGGCAAGCATTGGCAAGGTCGACATCACGCGAACTTTGTCGAACGGTCTGTAAACGGCCTTTGAGCCTCAGTGCGACCACAGGCGTTTATGTTTCCCACGATTTCAGTCGGCGTCTGCTTGTATCGACTTTACGCAAAACCTGATATCCGGATTGTGTATAATTTGCATGAGTATATATAATGTAAAACTTATAATCTCTGGAATCATGGTTCCCTGGCGTGATATTTGCAAGTGCAGTGTTGCAGATCGCCTAGCCTCGTGAATCGCATACGAGATCGCGTGGATGCCTTTGCCGAGGCCCTAGGTACAAGGGATCTTGGCCAGCATTGCACCTCAGAAGGACCATCGTTATAGCCTGCTGCTGAACATCTAACACGCCGCACACATCCAGTGTGTGTGGGAGCGGTACGTGGAATGATAAAGTGGCCAAAACACGCACGGCAGGTACGATCCGTCTGCATACCTCTGATTCGTGCCATGCGAGCATGTGGCGGCACTAGCGTGCTGAGTCATTGCTATGTCGAGGATCAGGGCTCAACTATTTTACACGGGTGAACCTTAGACATCTGTCTGGCAGCATGCCGGGCTCAAAATTCGGCGCCGTCGACCTTGTATTCTTAATACCTGACTGACTACTTTGGATTCGACAGGCCTCTCTGCCACACAACACTTTGGACACCGAATCAAGTGCTGTTTGACACCAAGATGCTGTCGATGGGCATTGTCTGATCCTGGCACTAGGAGAGGCGTCCGTAGTCCCTTTTGTTCGACTCTCAACGGCAACACCGCAAGAATGGCGGATAGTCAGCAGCAACCCAGCCTGGCGAAGCGATCCAACATCGCGATTCGACTATGGAAGAAGCTCGACATAGCACCGGTCATGCTTCTCCTGGCCGCAAAGGGTGCTCTGCCGGCGACGATAGCACTGGCAGCATATCAGGGAAAGGGGTGGGCTGAGATTTATACCACACTGGGCTATCTTGTTGCGATCATTGGCACTCTAAGTCTTTGCTTTCAACCAAGGGCGAAGTACCTTCAGATGCTCATCACAAATGTATTTGCGGCATGTTTGGGAGCGGCTCTGGTGTTGTTACAGGTCCGATGTGTGGTGTCTGCTCGAGCCTCTCATCCTGCCGGTAGTACAGGCCAGTCAGGTGCACCGGAAGCGCCAATTTACGATACATCAGCAAACACGACTTCTGCCGTCTTTTTGATGTTTTGGGTGTACCTGGCCAACACGTTCAAATCTGCTCGCCCACAGCTGATGATTTCAATGATACAGTTTTCTATTTTCGTGGTTGTAGGCTCGATCTACGCGCCTAACTTTCCAACCATGGAAGCTGGTCTAATTTTTGTTCGCCGACTGCTCATCACTTTCCTGACCGGGTACGCCTTAGCCACTGCGGTCTCATTGTTTATTATCCCAACAACTTCGAGGGGCATAGTTACCATGCAGATGGGTGGGTTCACCAAGTTGCTCGGTGGCTGCCTCCAGGCGCATGGAAACTACATGAGGTCCGTCCGTAACACTATTGATTTCAAAGGGGAAGCAAGTCCAGAAGAGAAAGCAGCAGCTGGGCAGCTCAAAGGCTTGCTGGGAAAAACAAACGAGCTAATGGGCAAGATGAAGCTGGAGTTGACATTCGCCCGTCGGGAGATGGCATTTGGGAAGCTACGGCCAGAACACTATTCAAAGATCTTTGCAGACTTACGGGCTGTGTTCTTGCCAGTCAACGGTATGACGACTTTCCTGGGCATTGTCACATCTCTCCGAGAGCACACAGTCACGTATGCCGACGATCCATCTTTGAAAGAAGCATTGGCAGTTGTCAAGCGCCTAGAGGCTGATGAGTGGGAGGAAGTTATCGCTATCTCAAAAGATGCATATGCCGACTACCAGAAGGCTTTGCTCGCAGGGCTCAAACACGCCGCATTACAGCTCGAGTTCGAGAAGCGCCCAAAAGTGAAAGGCAACGCAGACATCGAGAAAGACGCAGACCAGATTCCGGCGCCCGGCACCATGACCTTTGCTAGACATCTCGAGGATGAGCTCTCCAAGTTCGCAGAGCATCGGGTTGCGATCATCCAAGACTGGGCAAAGGCGAAGAATTTGAATATCCCAAAGCATTTCTGGCGCAACGTCGTTGAGAGGCCAGGGATAACGAGAATGAAGACTACTATGGCACGGGAGAAGATCAATCAGCATCAACTATACATGATGCTGTATCTCAATTTTCTCAACATCGCAGTTGGACGCGCTATTTTGAAGCTCGTCCGCACCGCAGATGGCTTAGTGGAAGACGGCACGATGAAGAAGCGACGATTCATCTTCCCAAGCTGGACGCGAATCAGGGAGCTCTTCTCAGCAGCTGTCTTGCCTCAAGACGCGCAAACACTGGCAACCGACGACAATGGAGGTAACAACATCTACCTTGCGATGCCTTCCAGAAAAAGAAAAATCCGGAGCACCTTCCGCCAACAAACTTCTACGAGAAAGCGACCGATCACATCAGAAAAATACCAGCCTTTCTCCGCTCCAGCCACTCCCAGTTTGGAATTCGCGCTGCCCTTGCAACGATCTCAATCGGTATCTTGGCCTACCTCCGTCAGACACGTCCCTTCTTCCTTGAACAGCGTGGTCTCTGGGCACTAGTTATGGTCGCCATCAGTATGGACCCTCATGCTGGCCAAGGTGTCTTTGGCTTTGTCCTCCGCATTGCCGGCACAGTGGTCGCAATGGTCGCATCCATCGCCATCTGGTACGCATGCGACCACAAAGCAGCAGCCATAATCCCTGTCTTCTGGGTGTACATGACCTGCTGGAATGCGGTCCTGCTCAAGCGAATGGACTTATCAATGATAAGCATGATCAGCAGTATAACTGTGATTCTCATCATTGGCTATGAACTCCAGGTTCATGTCATTGGCTTGAAAGCCGCGACAAGTAACGGTCAAGCATTTTACTCGATTGCCTTGCTGGCCGTGTATCGACTTACCGCTGTCTGCGCCGGCCTGTTCGCTGCATTCGTGTGGACATACTGCCCCTACCCTATCACCACACATGGAGCTCTGCGCAAGGACGTCGGCTCTACGCTGTACATCCTTGCCAATTACTACTCCTGCGTTCACACCACTATGGACGCACGCCTCCACCTCGGTCCTGCGGCGAGTGGCTTGCCTCCATCTCACCCAATATCGAAGCTCGACGCAGCACGCCTCAAGGTCTTTGGCAAGGTCCTCTTGATGATAAATCGACTGCATACGCACTCGAAATTCATAGCATTCGAGCCACCCTTTGGCGGCAAATTCCCCCGCAAGGCCTATGCCGACCTTATCAGCAGTATGGAAAGGATATTTGCCTACATTTCACTAATCGAGTACTCTTCGAACGCGTACATCCGCACGGCAGACGAGATCCGCCTGTCCCGCGCACCGACCGAAACTGGCACCGCCGCATCAACGTCTATCTCAAATGCCGTAACCCCAGAGGCCAGCCACGAACAAGCCCCAGCCGCCGACAAGGACATCCTCGAGAAGAACGACAAAGACTCTCACTCCTCCCAAGACACAGCAGGCGGCACAGCACCACAATCACAGTACGCCTCATCACCAGAAGCAGAAGAAGCCTGGCTCCGCTCCTTCCGCCACTTCGCCGCCTCGACCTTTCAGCGCGTCACCTCACATAGCCTAACATCCACCCTCTGCCTCCTCTCGGCCGCAATAAAGGATGGCCAGCCCCTACCACCATACTTCAAGCCGCCGAAACCGCTTGCCTCGACCGCGTTTCCGGACATGATTGACCAGGGTGGGAGGAAGGTCAAGACGGTCTCGAGAGAGGGCAGGGAGGAAGAAGAAGATTTACTGGATATTCAGCATGTCAGTCATCCGGCGTTCGCGGCGTTTGCGGTGGGAGAGGTGGCGAGTGCTTTTGTGAGTGCAGAGCTGAGGAGGGTGGTGAGGGAGGTCAGGGGTTTGGTTGGGGAGGGTGAGTCTTTTCCGTTCTTTCCCGTACAAAGGGAATGGTGTGCTAACGATGTTCTGCAGTTGACTTTAGCTTCCATGTTGTCGGCACGGAGCATGACGACGAAGAAGGCGAGGGCAAGCCGAAATGGTGGGAAGCGATGGAGGGGAAAGAGAAGCATGCTTGACACGAATTGTTGAAATTGTAGGGTCTTTCTAGCGGTCTTCGTTACGCGCGGATTGTATCAAAATTCGGGCTTGATGAAAAGCGAGATACTCATCCAACTTGATACGCTCGACCATGATTACTTCAGCATGCTCGACTGAGCCGACCCCGAGTTCACGAGTCCAGAGTCGCCCAGGTCTGCATGACACTTGACGGCTTGGCCCGTGGACTGAATTAACCCTTGTCAGTATCGCCTGCAGACAGGTCACTCCACCAATTAAACAAAGCCCGCGCCAGTAGCCTGCCTTTCGCACTGTCACTTTGTCACCGCGGCTGCCCCAGACAGTTGAACTGCCTTGTTGCCTCCAAACATCTTCTTTCACAGTGACACTCTTGGAGTGCCTCCAAGCAGGCATATAATCCCCACTCCCTCCCCAATCTTCCTTCCTTCCTCCTTTCCTCAAACCACACCCAACACCCAACCACATCTCCCCCCCTCAACTCCTCCCAACAGTACACCCTTTAGCACATAGCGTGCACACCATACTCACACCTTCCTCTCCGCATACCACCACCACTCCAACCACCAGTCCTCAGAAAGCTACCAGGCTTCTCTCCGCACACGTTTCGTGTCTCGGCACCCTTCCTCTCCTCAGTCTAACCCCACACACCTCACAACCTACTAACACAAAGCGTCGGAAGAAGATGAAAGAACCACTCGGCTTGGAAAGAGCAAGGAGGCTTGAGGTCATTTCGGAGACCGAGACAGCTGAATATAGCCTGGCTAGAAGGTGCGCGCCGCTCGTTCTTGACTCTTTTTTTCGGTGTCTGCGTGTTGGGCGGGCTCTGGGGGCGTGTGTGGTTTCGGATTAGGGGTACCAAGGGAGTGCCTTTTTGGTGCGGTTGGTTGGGGCTGGCGGTGGTTTTTCGGTGGAAGGTGTAGGTTTGGTGGCGGGTTTTCATCTGGTGAGTTGTTGAGGGTGTGGGTGCGGTTGGGTTTGGGTGTGGTGCCGGCTCCCGATCCAATACTGGTCTTGAGGAAGAGATCGTCCCGGCTCGCGTTCGTGGTATACTCGAGAGGCAAGCGGATTGGCTTCGTCCAATCTACCGACCTTGATGAAGAGATCGGCTCGGCGCGGGCTTGCGGTAAACTCGAGAGATCAGTGGGCTGGGTGCCGGTGAGCAGGTGTCTCGAGGACGAGAGAGGGCTGCATTTGGTGCTTTTGCGCTCTGCCAGAGAGACGCTAGATTCCTCTCTGAGGGTGTAAGGGTGCTGGCTGTGGCTGTTCTCCAGAGATACCTGCTCCGCTGTCGTCTGTGTTGATGACGGATGGTGGTCTTCAGGGCTTCCAACCCTCGCGCTGTCCAACAGTGCATCAGAGGACCGCGTATTCCTGAGACGTGGACGACAGCCCTTTCTTTTTCATTGTTGCTTCTGACATGCTCAGAGCACCGGGGAAGAAGTTCATCCGCTTGCCATTGTGAGAAAACTCCGTGAAGAAACCGAGATGTCCTGCCGCCCAACCCTATCCATCCAATGAACCAACTCCTCACTTCGCATAATAGCTAAACCACGTGCCCCTAACCGCCCCGTCGTCCATCACCGTCTTATAATTAAACACCGCACAATCAACATGATTCCCCACATTGAAATCCGTCTCCGATCGAACCAACGTCCCCTTCGACGGCGTATCCCCACCAATGCCCGCCCGATGCACGCTCCACTCCATATCCTTACACTCCTTCAGCAAATACTCCCCCGTAGCCTCATTATCCTGATGCTGCCCCTCAAACGCCCTCGCGATCGTATACCTCAAACACCAAAGTATCGGACTCAACGAGCCGCCCGCAGGCCGCGTAAACGCCCCAGCCTGGTACAGCACTCGCTTCACACCGTGCTCACGCATCGCGGGCACGAGCTGCTTCATGAACTGCGTGACGGGTTGGTAGCCGTTGACTTGGATGGATTTGTCGCCCAGCATGACGACAACATAGTTGACGTCTTTGACTAAGGCGGAGAAGTTGATGTTGGGGAGGTCGGTGATGGAGCTGGATCACTTCGTAATTGGGCGGGAGCGGGGAGCGAAGTTTGGAGGGGTTGCGGACGAGGCAGCGGACGGTGTGACCGTGGGAGAGGGCGTGGGCGGTGAAGTGTGCGCCGGTGCCGCCTGTGGCGCCGAGGACAAGGAAGCGCGCCATGGCTGGCTATGTTGTGGGTGTTCTGGGCTGATTAATCAGTGACAGGTCAAGAGTTAAAACCTCTGCGTTGAGTTGTACTGTCATAGAATGAGTTCTGTTGTCAAAGTCAGTGGCGAGCAGAAGCTCAGACATCATATATGTTCTTTAGCACGGTAGCGAACGGCTGTGGGATGGACAGTCATTAAGCCGACCGTTTGAAGTCATGCTGTGATCGGGTCTCAATACGACGACACCCGAGACATCGAGACGACTACCTACATTCCTGGACGCAGCATGGTGCCATTTACGGCTTTTAGATTTGCGCATGACAGAGGCCGCCTCAGAAAACACACCACGGTTGATTGGCGTACCTGGGTTCTGCAATGAAGTTGGTTGAAGCAATACGCCCAGGGGACTAATGCAGGCTTTGATGACGTCCGAAGTGCTTGAAACGAGTATAGCTGTCGGTAAATCCGTGGTTCGTGCTGGGTTCAGGGCACTGAAATACGAGCGGAAGGAAGGTGGGTGCTTCATGGTTTGAACTCTAATTTGATGGCGGGCGTAAATGCCATCGTGCTCCCGATGCTAATCGACAACGTTATAGACATGGCTAACCGCATGAGTAGAGTCTAGATGAGTAGCAGCGCGCTCGCTGTACCTATGTAAAGGGTATCAAATGCTGTGAGCGCAACAGCAGGCGAACATAAGAGAAGGTGAGAGTGCTGTACATCAGGCCCCGAGCAATACGCCCTGTTGTCGTCCGGCTTCCTCGACGACCTGTTCCTTTGCAGTTGTCCTCCCAGGACTGTACCGTCTTGACTCGAGACACCTTTCAAACACCCCGCCTAAACAAGGACATACAAACTGCACATCATAGCCAGTCCCAATACCATGCTACACCAAAAAGCGGCGTTGTTGAGCACCCAATTCCCCTTCAGCAATGGACTCCGTTGAACAGCCACGATCGGTAGCTGCAACATCATCGCAAAGAAGCCATAGCCTCTCAACTTTTTGGTGATACAGCCCATAATCAACTCATGCCCAAGCGCCGAGACCAGGAAAGTCACCGCCATTGCAACGCCATTCGAGGTGTAGTTCAACATACTGAAGTAGACATGCCGCCGAAGGAAGTGATACACAGGTATGTTCCATTCTCGGGAGAACTCCAGCCAGTCTGTGCTGTTCCACCAGTCCGAGTAGAAGTGACGGTCGGCGAAGCAAGTGAGCTCCGCGAAGGCCCCCAAAACATATTCCCAGATGACAAGGAATACGAGCAGGAATGTGATCATGAAAGGAAAGAGGAGTAAGCTGACGGTTTCCGCCAGAATCAGAGACCGATCACTCAGTCGATCCGTGGTCCTAAGGCGAATGGCACTATCCGCCAAGATGGGTGTGATGAACTCTTCTGAGATGATTGTCATCAGGAAGATGCAGCCGAACACAGCGAGAGTCTTCCAAAAGACCTCCAACCACCGGATGCCGGAAGTGCGTGGGTATTCAAGTTCGTAGCAAAGCGTCGGGCAGAGGGTGTAGTCGGCATAATTCCATACAGTAAGGTTCTGTGGAAAGGTGACTTGTCCCATTGGCGATGTGAGCTCGAAGGCCAGGTCTTTTCGCAACTTTGTCAATTTCTCGTCGGACTCCTGCTTCTCAATTATCGCATCGTTGAGTTCCACAATCCGGTTAGGAGACGATGGGTACTTGTAAGCGGCATCGTATTGCTCGTCTGGCTTAGGCTCGTCCAATGCGTGCAATCTGCGTTCGGTTTCGGAGAGATGGCCATTGTAGAATGCGTACGAGTGCATTTTCATGAGAAAGGTCAGCGTATGCAAGGCGAAGAAGACTTGAGCTGTCCATGTCCAGTTGAGCAGGAAAGGCAGTTGTGTCCACAGTGCCAGCCACCCAAGCTCGTAGATCGACTGTATCCAGAAGCCTGCATTGCGCCATTGCAGTACCTTCGGACCGCTGCGGAAGAGCCTCTGGAAGGGCAGAGACAGTCCAGTGCTCACGACCATGGCAACATCGGAAAGCGCCAACGCAATGACATTCTTGGACAGTATGCGGTACACTTGCACTCGTAATGGGTAGCCAGTTTCTTTGATGTTCCGCAGGACCGTTGTGCCGACCAGGATGGTCAGTCCGACCCAGAAGAGCACGAAGAAGCCGCGGAAGTCTGCATGTTCGCTCTTCGGGTCGAAGTGTGAGACCCGCGCCGTGTATCTTATGTTGTGGAAGAGTCGGCCTGCTTTGGCCTGCGCACGAGCGTGCTTGCGTGCAGATGAGATGGACTGCTTCGACGGAGGAGCATCCTGTGGTACAGGTGTCGACCGTCCACTAGACACTCCGGAAGGCGGATGATCTATGTAACCATTCGAACTGTTGCCGTTGACGATTGAGGTCTCGCCAGGTCGCTTCGGACGTGGACGGAGGATCTGGTCGGGGCTAATATCGCGCCCTGAGGACATATTCTCTGGGGGGCGACGTCGAGGTCAGTGGTGCAGAGACAAGGAGGTCATAAGCTGACTTGAGATATGAATACTAGCACCGCGCCAACCGTGGAGCGAAGCGAGGTAGTCATACATCATTCGGGTCTAGGCATAAAGATTACTCTCTTGACCTGTCCTCGAGTCGTAAGGTTCCCGAATCCAAGAGAAAAGTCGCCAAATACGTCAATTGTGAACCTTGACAGCCCCGAACCGCCGGCACTCGACCCAACGGGCCTTGCGGGCTTGGAGCGTGACCTTCACCCTACGGTGCGGCCTCTTTTGCGAATCTGGGGAACGACCAACTCAATTTAAAGCACAACGACAAAGGGATTCAGCCAGGACACGCAGGCAGCCATCATTTTACGAACATTGACGATAAAGCTGAGTTGGTCTCCTATGGAATGATGGGGACCAGACAGATTTACGCCGCCCTTCTTCGCTGATTCAATAGCCCTCCCCCTGCTCAGTCATCTCACGAGCCCCTCCGAAGCATAGTCGGCCAACATGAGTTCCCTAAAAGCATTCATCCGCAATGTGCGAGCCTCCAAGACTATCGCCGACGAGCGAGCAGTCGTCCAGAAAGAGAGCGCCGCCATACGAGCCAGTTTTCGAGATGAGTCGAATGATTCGAACGTCAGGCGAAACAACGTCGCAAAACTGCTTTACCTCTTTACATTGGGTGAGCGGACACATTTTGGACAGATCGAATGTCTCAAGCTGCTCGCCTCCCCTCGATTCGCCGATAAGCGACTGGGCTACTTGGGGACGATGCTTCTGCTGGACGAGAACCAAGAGGTATTAACACTTGTCACGAACTCGCTACAGAATGATCTCAAGCATTCGAACCAATATGTTGTGGGACTTGCGTTGTGCACGATGGGCAACATCGCTTCTGTGGAGATGAGCAGGGACCTATTTCCAGACATCGAGAACCTAGTCTCTACCGCAAACCCATACATTCGCCGGAAAGCTGCGCTGTGCGCCATGAAAATCTGCCGGAAAGTGCCAGATCTCCAGGAGCACTTCCTTGAGAAGGCCAAAGCGCTACTCAACGATAGGAACCATGGAGTACTCTTATGTGGCCTGACGTTGGTGATCAGCATGTGCGAAGCAGAAGAGATGGAGGAGGGCGACGAGGGTGTCATCGAGATGTTCAAACCAGTCGTGCCTTCGCTCGTCCGCATACTCAAGAATCTGCAGAGCTCAGGTTATACTCCAGAGCACGATGTCTCGAACATCACAGATCCATTCTTGCAGGTGAAAATCCTGAAACTACTGCGTGTGCTCGGCCGAGGCGACGCGGAAGTCAGTGAACAGATCAACGACATTCTGGCCCAGGTTGCGACCAATACGGATGGCTCGAAAAATGTCGGCAATGCTATTCTTTACGAGGCGGTTGTGACCATTCTCGACATCGAGGCAGATTCCGGCTTGCGAGTGTTAGGTGTCAATATTCTTGGAAAGTTCTTGACCAACAAGGACAACAATATCCGCTATGTTGCGCTCAATACGCTCCTGAAAGTCGTGGCCATTGAGCCAAACGCGGTGCAGAGACATCGCAATACGATTCTGGAATGCTTACGAGACCCCGATATCTCGATCAGGCGGAGAGCGCTGGATCTGAGCTTCACCCTCATCCGCGAAGACAACATCAGAGTACTAATACGCGAGTTGCTTGCATTCCTGGAAGTCGCAGACAACGAATTCAAAGCTACAATGACAACCCAGATCGGCATTGCCGCAGACCGATACGCGCCCAGCAAAAGATGGCACATTGACACCCTACTCAGGATTGTTAAGCTGGCGGGCAACTACGTCAAAGAACAGATCATTTCGTCGTTCATTCGACTGATAGCTACGTCACCTGACCAACAGACCTACGCTGCGCAGAAGCTATACTCTGGCCTGAAGGCAGACATCACGCAAGAGGCCCTGACTCTGGCTGCGACGTGGTGCATAGGAGAATACGGCGATCTACTTCTCCGTGGCGGTTCCTACGAAGACGAAGACTTAGTCAAAGAAGTCCACGAATCCGATATTGTTGACCTGTACACGACCATACTGGATTCAACATACGCCTCACAAATAGTGACTGAATACATTGTCACATCATCAATGAAGCTGACAACGCGGATGTCTGACCCATCTCAAATCGAACGAATACGGAGGTTGATGGCGTCACGGACTTCCGACCTCAGCATCGAAATACAGCAACGAGCGGTCGAATACGGCAACATGTTCGGCTACGATGGCATTCGACGCGGTGTCCTAGAGAAGATGCCTCCGCCAGAGATCCGAGAGGATCAAAGAGTCCTCGGTGAAGCGACCAAGCCTGCTAAGGACAAGCGGAAAGCTGCTTTGAAGGACAAAACGAGCAAGCGCGCAGCAAAGGCTCCTGAGCAAGACATGCTCCTAGATTTGATGGGCGGCTCAGACGCGCCTACATCGATAACAAGTCCCACGAACGGACAGCAGAACACTGCCGATCTGCTGGCAGATATTCTTGGTGGCGGCAGCAGCAACGTTGCTTCACCTCAGTCGCAGACACGATCGCCTCCACCAACTCAGTCCAATACTGATTCGATCATGGATCTATTCGGCAATGGTAGTGCGTCAGCACCGAAACCACAACCAACAGCCAGCTCCGGATCGCCGTCTCACTCAGTGTACAACAAAAATGGCCTCCAGGTAGAAATGCAAATTTCTCGAACTGCAGCAGGCGCACAAGCACTTGCCAGGTTTCGGAACACGACAGATCTGTCAACACTTTCTGGTGTTGGCCTACAAGCCGCTGTGCCAAAGAGCCAAAAGCTGACATTGCAAGCCATCAACAAAAGTACACTCGGTGCTGGAGATGAAGCGACGCAGGGTATGAGAATCGTCGCTGCGGCAGGGGTAAGTCTTCACCACGTTCATGCTTTGGCTCAGTGCTGATTGATATAGGCTCTCCCACCTAAGCTTAGGCTACGTCTGAAGATCAGCTACACTGGCGATACTACAGGCGCTGTCACAGATCAGGTCGACTGGACTGAGCCGTAGAACTGCTCCAAATTCCTCGGATTTCTACCTAAGCACCATACCTAGGTAGCTACTAGGTAGTCATGCCTCGAATATGTGTTCCAGCACAGACTCCAATCACTCGACGGGAAACATGAAGTTCTCCTCCCACACTTCCTTTCCCAATGAACGCAGTCAATTTTGCATAATTGCAGTATAACTGCTCTTCGTGCAAGTCGTGTTACAGGATTTGTTCCTAAAGTCTTACGCTATGTACTGCATGCTACACAGTAAAGAAATGCTGCCCCTGGACGTCCCCCCCACGCGCCTCGGTATTTGGGATTCCACCCCACCGGATTTAGCGGTAAACCCATCGATGACGGGATTCCAAAAGCGGGACCATTCACTTGGAGTCCGCAAGTGATGATTACTACTCGTGTAGATATCCTGAGCATGTCTTGACTGCTGGCCGGTCCAGCTGTCACTCGAAGAGTTTCTGTATACAAGAAGACCACAAGCATGTCTCGACCGGAGGATGACCGAGAAGGGCTGAGCCCCTCCCCAAGCAATGTACTGAACTACCTCGACGATGACGAAGACGACGAGGACGACGAGAATGACCTTTACGAGCCCGCGGAGGAAGAGACCGATATGACTGCCTCAACGGCCGAGGACGAGGAGGAAGTCGAATTCGCAGGTTCGCAACGCCTCCACAGGAGCATTCGCTGGGTACTGATCGGTCGCAGATGCACAAGAACAGCCTGAGATCGAAGTGATATTTGAAGGTGTAGACGAGAATGGCGAGCAAGAAGAAGGCGAACAGACAGAGACCGAGGCCAATGCGGGTCAGCCAACTCGTCAAGGAATACCCAGTATGCTTGCCATGACAAAGGCTCATGTTTGCTCATTCACTTACACCTCACAGTGACGATAGCCCAACTGTCTCGCATACTAGGCGGTCAAGGCCCTCTCCGCCGTCTTCTCATGCAGTCCTACCAGAACCAGACCGGCGGCGGTGCACGGCACCTGATCATATCCGACGACGACGACGACGAAGAGGACGAGTCCGAGCCTGACCACGCATACCACCACGCCTACCGCCGCAGACACCGCCGCCGACCAGTGAAACCTGCCGCTGATCGCTTCCCACCAGTCCCTAACCCAGCCGGCAAAGAACTCATGACTTCCGGCCTCTATGGCTCCCGAGACTCTTTCATCGACATCCGTCGAAAGCGAAGACGAACCATGTCCGAACGACTCATGTGGCGGCGCCTAGGCCTCGACCCCGGCCGCCCCAGCATGCGCCGCCAGAACAACTTGATCGCGCAAGAACTCACCCCCAGCACTTCCACCGCCGACAAAATAATCCACTACGACTCGCGTGCCTACTCCGGCCAGTTCTCCGACGACGGCAATTTCTTCTTCAGCTGCACCCAAAACTTCAAAGTGCGCATGTACGACACCTCAAACCCCTACGAATGGAAATACTACAAGACCGTCGACTACCCCTTCGGCCAATGGACCATCACCGATGCCACCCTCTCCCCAGACAACAAATGGCTCGCCTACTCCTCGATCCGACACACCGTCTGCCTCGCCTCCACCGACCCGATGGACACCTCAGACTATCAACTCCTCGACTTCACCAACTTCGCCCAGGGCGCCACCTTCACCGGCTCCCGCTCCCGCCCGGGTCACCTAGGCTATCGCGGCCACGGTGCTTTCGGCATCTGGTCTTTGCGCTTCTCCGGGGACGGGCGCGAGATTGTCGCCGGAACATCCGACCACAGCGTTGTCGTTTACGACCTCGAAACCCGCCAATCCACAGTCAAACTCTCCAACCACGACGACGACGTCAACGCCGTCTGCTTCGGCGACTCCTCCTCCCCACACATCCTGTACTCTGGCTCCGACGATCAAACCCTCCGCGTCTGGGACCGTCGCTCAATGGCCGACGGCCGCGAAGCCGGCGTCTTCGTCGGACACACCGAGGGCCTCACCTACGTCGACTCCAAGGGCGACGGGCGGTACGTCCTCTCCAACGGCAAAGACCAGATGATGAAACTCTGGGATTTGCGGAAGATGATGTCCCCACAACAATTCAGTCAGATCAACCTAGCGAACTACACGTCAAACTTCGACTACCGCTTCGCGCCGTATGATAGCGATGACTACACGCCTAACCCACACGATTGCAGCGTTGTGACTTTCCGTGGGCACAGCGTACTCAAAACACTCATCCGTTGCCACTTTTCGCCGCCTACAGCCAGCAACTCGAGATACGTGTACTCGGGAAGTGAGGACGGGAAGGTGTACATCTGGAATCTAGACGGAACGCGCAAAGCAGAAGTCGACGTCTGTAAAGCAACACGGGGTTCAAGACCTAGAGACGGTGCGCGGGAGGAGATGTTCATGTATGAGATGGGGCGGAGGGGCACGGAGGGGTGGAAGACTTGTGTGCGGGATGCGAGTTGGTGTCCTACTGCGCCTGTGCTTGCTGGTACGTTGTTTCTTTCTTTCTTTTCTACTCTCCTCGCATATACTGACACACTGCGCACAGCGACGTCATGGAACGGCTACGGCATGTCCACCGGTACTGTCTCGCTGCACTCGTGGTCAGATGGTGCGGAGCAGGATGATGCGGATCCGCCGATGGGGTCGAACTATAACGCAAGACTGGATAGGAAGCAAGATTGGGATCGCGGTAGAAATGCCGGAGGGGTGAGGAGTCATGCGGTGCCGTCTGGACCGAGGAGAAGTGCGCGGCATGCTATGGATAGGGACGTTGAAGAAGGTGGCGGTGGTGGGGGTTGGTAGCAATTACTGAACAGGGGGATGGGGGCGGTCGGGTTGGGACGGCGGTAGTGAAGCACATTGATTGCGGCCGAGAACGAGAGCACGATTCAAACGAGAATAGAGAACGGTTGGTCCCGGGGAGGCACTTGTAAATTCATGAGGGAGATTGGCATAATAATGTCCTCACGAGACAATGGAAGGGAAGCCTTTGATGTGACCGATGGTCATTTGCATTGTTGATACAGCAAAGTTCCAAGAAAGTTGATCATGCAATACTTCCGGACCTCCAGCAATAGTAGTTTCTCGGTCCTGGCAGTCCAGTTCTGCAGATTTGTTCTAGCTTGGGCAAATTCCGTGAGATATATTGTACTTTTCGAATCCTTGGCTTTGCCCTGGAACTCCTGTATGCTTTCTGGACGAGGTTTGGCGTTTCGGCCGTTGACTGTCTCGGGACGAAGCTCAGTCGGTCCAATGGTGGCATGCTGATCAGACAGGGATAAAGGAGGATGGAGATTTGTATTTTTGAATCGACTATCCGACTAATACGTTGTTCACAGGGATGTGTACTATTGTATGGGTTAGCCAGTTGATCGCCCCATGGTCGTGTGCGCGCAATCGTGCCGCTGAAGTAGCAGGTCGCGTTGCTTGCGCAAGGTGTGGACGTACTCAGCTTGATGAAGTAGCCAATGGCGCCCATAATGAGGAAGCCCATTCCGACGGCTTGCGAGATCTTCATGAATTCTCTTCGGTCGGCTGTGGCATTTATGTTAGCGGATGGAATTCTGAGAGGTTCGACGTGCAACGAAGACAAGGCTCAGAAGATTGCAGACAGTGATCGCACGTTGCCTTCCAGTGCTTTGCTGCGACGAGGCTGCTGTGACACGTTCTCGTCAAGCAGTTGTGTCTTCTCAGACTGCTGTCCCGCGGACCACTTGGGTCGACGGAGTGACGCTCAGGTTCCCGGCTCGCCAGAGCCGAATTTGGTGCAAGGAGATCTGATGAACAAATTGATACTCTCCTCCGCAACGCAGCACCGCCCTCGAAGCCAGGCTGCAGCAACGATCCCATGAATCGGACGGTCGTATCCTCCTTTACGGCTGGGCAAGGGCTGATAGGTGTAGGGACTCCGATGGCGGCATGCCAAAAGCGCGCGCGAGACGAGGTATAGAAACGTATGGAAGTGCTATCTTACGTTTTGTGCATCTGTTGATGAATAGTGTGCCATCTCTGATGAACTCCTTTGGCACATCGGCCAGCTCTTTGAAGGTGCCGGCAGCGTCCGACATTTTTGACGGAAGAGAAGGTGCTCGTTCGACTCGTTTGATATTCAAAAGGTGTGTGGTGCCTGTCGAAGTGCTATATAGAGGTCGCGTATGAGGCTCGAGATGTGTGGTAAGATGATTTGTTGCGTGTTCGGGAGCAGCCGATGGCAATGCGACAAAGTGAGGTTCAGGAAACGTCGCCATAAATCTGGCTTGGCACTTGGAGTCACTCGAGCCCAATTCATTCGGGGCTAGCCTGCGCCTAGATCAAAGCCCAAGCATACCTGGAGCTTCTTCGCTCTAGGCTGTGATTAGCTAAGTAATTCTACGAAGCGTCAAGGTTCCAGGGTTAAGATTGAGCCCGGGAGGTGGAATCGAATGGGGTGAGGAGCGTGCCGATATCTGCAGGTACGGCGCAAGAAGCCTTCGCGTCAATGACGGGGCGCGCCTTCGCAGGCACTCCCTCGCGTGATCCTGCAGTAATCGAGGCTCGCTCTCTCGCACTCGTGACTTCCCCTCCCTCGTGTGCTTCTGTTGGGGAGTGTCAGCATCAACCGGACTCGTGTCATTCTTTCAAACACCCATCTCACCCAGGATAGTACGGGCTTAGCAAAGGCGCCCTCCTGAATACATCACTCTTTTACATTGGTACATTGCTCTTTACGGCCACTCTCGCTCGTCGACGTCGATCGTTGCGCCACTCCCAATTCACCTGCGTATATCGACAACCATTCGCAACGGGATCGCCTGCGCGTGTCGTCGCAGCATCATCGCATCAATCATACGTACATAAAATATCCTTCATCGCGACATATTGACCTAAGATCCGCAACCAACTACCCAGACTGCTCGCAAGAACACGATTGCGACCAGTCTCAATAGCATCGCCTCCGATCTGACACGCCCGACTCCGCGTAGAAGATAAGACAACGACACCTCCCGGATCTGCCATCTCTCAAGGCCTGCAGATGATGTGACAGAGCAAATCCAATACCTGTTCCGAGACCCTCATCGCAAATAGCCTGCAAGCACTTGTATCTGCGTCATGGGTTCGGAACAAGATAGGTTCGAGCCAGCCGCGGCAAGTGACAACCTCGAACAGCATGCGCCAGACGTAATTCAGTCGGCGGACGACTTGGACGATGATGAACACACTTTCACAGTGGACGAACCTGAACCTGAGCCACAGAACCAGCTACCCTCGCCCATGTCGCAAAAGGGAACGATGCACAACACTTCTCCTCAGCTGAGCCTTCCCGAGCGGCCGCAAGGGGTGAAAAGAAAGAGCACGTCGGACGAGCGAACTGTAGATCCGGAAGCGACGACTGCTCTCATAATTTCCGACTTACACTGGTGGACAACTGAAGACGAGATCCGTAGCTGGACTAACCAGGTCAACGCAGAACTCGATCTCAAGGAGTTGTCCTTTTCCGAGCATAAGGTCAATGGCAAGAGCAAAGGTCAGGTCTACCTTCTCTTCCGCTCAGCGGGCGCGTCCACAGCTGTCAAGCACAAAGTCGAGACTCTCACAGACGGGACGAGCCAAAACCGCAAATTCAGTGTCTCATTCAGCAACCCTTCTTCAAATCCGTTTAAGACGCTGCCCAAAGACGCGCCGGCTCGCTCAAAGGAGGAACGATCGTCACGAGGAGCGTATAACAACACAGGCCATTCGAAAGGCGACTATTTGGATCGAGGGTCATTCCGTGGCCGTGGGCGAGGAGGCTATGATCGAGGCGGCGGTAATCGCAACTTTTCGGGTCCATCGACGAATGGAGGATTCAACAGCAACAACAACATTTATGGTAATAACATGAACGCAGGAAGTAATTTTGCATTCACCGGCAGAGGTGGAATGGTAGCGGGTAATATGCGTGCGGGCACAATGAATATGCGCGGAGGACGAGGCGCAGCTATGAATAGTGCTATGATGATGGGCTCCATGGGGATGCCAGCTATGGGCATGAATCCAATGATGGCCGGTATGGGCATGCAAGGTATTTATCCATGATAAATCTCTGCATCAATGTCGTGGAGTACTAACTTCTTGCCAACACAGGATTCCAAGGCCACCAGTTCGGTGCTCCCATGTACCAGCAGGCTGGTTTCGGTGGAGAATGGGCACAACCTGGTGCCAAAAGACAGCGACTGGATTGAGGTGCTGCTCAGAGGAATGATCGTCCACGTTGTTCTCAACAGGCGTTCTTTGGTATTGCTTGCATATGCTTTTTGGATACCCAGCTCACATTCTGACATCGACTTATTTCATTTTATGACTTCTGTTCAGCTATTTAAGCCTCTACCAACACAACGACCGGCATTGCGGCATAAGATAAAGGGCCTGTCATTGGAGCGGATGCAAATATCCTTTGCGCTGACAGTCGTGTGCTAAGCCGGAAGGGCCCCATCGATATCGTGGCTCCCCACATGCTCCGGACTACAGCAGTTCCAAGTCGACATTGAAAAATGGCATTGACGAGGGCAACGGGAAGTCTTTTAGCGCTATACGATTGAGCCAGTATGGACATCGGGGCGGCCACCATTTCGAGGCACACAGAGCGAATGCCAAATGCATGGAGCGACGAAAAGAGCATCATCAGGAACCAAATGTTCGAAGATCTTCGCGTGGCTCCGCCGATGATGTTATGCGCCTAATCCACCATGTTCGAGGCCACGCTTTCGGCTTGGGGCACGACTTTTACGCAATCTTTGGCCATGTCATACTGCATAACGGTTCCATGCTTTGGATGCGCTTCTCGGCTTTCGTGGCTCCTGTATAGGCAGGCAGACGGCACGGCGGAGGAGGGGAAGCCACTGCAAGGATGTCCAGCTTGGTTCGAGGCTGGAAAGTTCTAGCTGGTGCAGATATTACTGCACAGTATTGCTTGAGTTTAAGATAACGACCAACCAAAGTTGAAATGATGCCAAACCTATCTCTTCCCAATCGGAGATCCAGTTCCTTCATGCAGTACAGCAGAAGGCACGTTGCTCAGCACAACTTCACATGAATATTCCTGCTTTTCCCAATAAAATTTGCACCCCGCTTTCACTACGCGGCACATCTGTAGCGGACCTGACTTATCACGTTGACCCTCCTGCAAAAGCTGCTTCAGGTTTACATTTGTGTAGTCTTCGCCACCTACGCAAGGGCTTATTAGAGCCAAACAGACATTGGATGTCTTGAACCAATATCCTCAGCCACGATGACTGGCCGGCGCCCATCCACAAAATCCGACAACGACCAACAAGGAAACGGAGCACGGCCTGCGCCACCTGGTGGCCACCCCTCGAGATCGACCTCCTCCTCGCAATTTGGGGCTGATACCACCGACCCTTCGACTGTAGCGCCAGATTTCCAGTCGCCGAGTATTCAAACCACATTCCGAGTACCCGAGTCGCCATCACAGCGAGCACAAGATGCCTCAAAACAAGCCAAAGTCGCCATCCCGAGGCTCAA
Organism: Cyphellophora attinorum; assembly: GCF_001299255.1. Taxonomy (NCBI): domain Eukaryota; kingdom Fungi; phylum Ascomycota; class Eurotiomycetes; order Chaetothyriales; family Cyphellophoraceae; genus Cyphellophora; species Cyphellophora attinorum. The sequence continues at coordinate 793,735 of NW_017253231.1, read as the reverse complement.
ACGTACCGTAGACGATCAAGGGGAAACCAGCTCAAGAGTAGGCGGCAGACACCGAGTGAACCATGCCTGTGAGCCATGTCGGCATCGCAAGACGAAATGCAGTGGCGAACGACCGGTGTGTAGACACTGTCAGGACTTCAAGATCGCGTGCTACTATGCCGATGGCAAACGTGATCGCGTCAAGAAGCAGTTTGGGTCTATGACCGAGAAGGTGGCCGACTACGAGAAGCTGCTCAAAGATCTTGCCACCCGGGTCGGTGAAGCTGATGCGAAGCTCATCAGAGGCACGCTGGAGAAGGAGACGTCATATGAGGCCGATGATCTCAATAGCCTACAAAACTCGACATTGCAGTCCATTGAGCCGGTGCCTGATGGCGAGGAGTCAGGTGCTGAGTCTGAGGCTTCGGGCGACGCTGGATCGACTGGCGCGCTAGATCGAACGGATGAAGACTTTACGAGAGAGGAGGCGAGGCGGACGGGCTTTATGGGCAAGAACAGTGAGATTACCTGGCTGCAGCGGCTGAAGTACGAGAATCAGGCTGGCGACGAAGCCCAGTCACTGTTTGGGTCTAAGAAGAACCCTGGAGACGACTCTGCACCACTCCAGGAGACCGAGACCGGCTACAAGGTCGGCGACACTTCGTATCATCTCGATGACTTCGCTGTCACCACCTTCGAGGCGGTCGACCCGTACGAGTACCCTACTCCGGACGTCGCTCGTCACCTCTTCAATGCATACATGACACGCGTTCATCCTACCTTCCCAATAGTCGGTAAGGCGAACCTGACTACCCAATTCAACAAGTTTGTCTCTGGCCAGGTCCAGAGACCGCCAGAGAAATGGCTAGCAATCATCAACATGATCTTCGCGATTGGAGCCAAGTATTCACACCTGACGCAAGCAGAGTGGAAGGGCGACGAACGCGATCATCTCATTTATTTCACAAGAGCGAGGCTGTTATCAGTTTCCAGCGACACGCTTTTTCAGCATCCAGACTTGCAGTCGATTCAAATCATCGGTCTGATTTCTCTGTATCTCATGTGCATCAGCCAAATCAATCGCGCTTGGAATATGATTGGTCTGGCGATTCGATGGGCAACTGCTTTGGGTCTGAACATGCGGAACGATAGTACTGAGCTGAAAAACTCTCTGAAGGAGATTCGTTATCGAGTATGGTGGGCGCTGTACTCACTTGAGCACCGATTATGTTCTATGACTGGCCGTGTCAACTGCATATTGGACGATCATTGCACAACGCCACTTCCTGTACCATTGGAGGAGCATATGTTTGATACGGATGAGGGAGCCGGCCTCCTCAGCAAAGAGACACAGCAACGATCCCGCGCACCTGCTGCCAACTCCCACTCCCCGAGTAATGGCGGTAGCAGCAATAACTCTGCTTCTCGATCACGGTCCACCACGAAGGGCAAAGGCACTCCATCAGAAGGACAGTCGCCGTCTAATAAGGAAAAGAATGGTGATCTACAATGGGCCAGTCAAGTCCAGCCGAATGCTTCGTTGTACTTTCTGCATCTGGTACAGTTAATGCGATTGACACAAAACATCTTCCAAGAGCTGTACAATCCCACAGCCATCGAGGGCACCTGGTCCGACATTCAGGCCGTTATTCAAGGCCGAGACGAGTCGCTCGAAGCCTGGTGTCGCAATCTGCCTCCATCTCTCGATCCAAAGCGTAACCAACGCGACCGCGAGTTCTACGAGTACCGCTTGAGTCTCGGCTTCGCCTACTACAGCAGCAAGATGATGACCCATCGTCCATGTCTGTGCCGTCTCGACCGCAAAATCCCTCACCAGTCGAACAAGTCTCTCGCTTTCAACCGCAATTCGGCCACTATGTGTGTCGACGCCGCCAAAGATATGTTGCGTCTCATTCCAGACGAGCCCAACGCGGTCGGCCTGATCAAGGTCGGACCATGGTGGAACATCCTGCACTGGCTCGTACAAGCCACAACCGTCCTGATGCTAGAACTATCCTTTCGAGTCCACCACATGCCCGAAGAAGCACACTCGATCCTCGAGGCCGCCAAGAAAGGCGTCCGCTGGCTCCACGCCCTCGGCGAAGACAACCTCTCTGCCCGCCGCGCATGGAGCATGTGCAACCGAATGCTGCACGACGCCGCCAGCAAGATCGGCCAAGAGATCAACGACCTCCCACAGAACCCGCCTGGCCATGAAGAGCAGCTCCAAAACCACGACTCGGCGATGGGTGGAGTTAGCCAGCCTGCTTTCAGCGGGAATTGGGGCGGTGGACAAATGTTTCAGACGAGTGGGCCGAATCAGTATCCGACTTATCCGCTGGATCAGTTGATGCATTTCGACCAGTTCTCGGGGATGGATCCGAATATGCAGTTCAATCCAAACATGAATATGAACTTTGGGGCGACAGATGCGGAGCTGGAGTTTATGAGCAATGCGTATCACCAGGGGCAGGATCATGGAACGGATCATGCAAGGAGGGAGACGAGGAACTAGGAGTTCCATGACCTGCAAGGCTTGAAGTCAGAGCAGTGGATGTGGCATACGATTCACGAATGCTTCAAGATCATGGCTATACTGGAGCGAGATGGGTACCATCTGTAGCCAAGAGCCCGAGATACGGCTGTCTGTTGGAGGCAGTTCTAGCGGTCCCTGGTGGTCCCTCCAGAGGCCGTTAAAATCAGGATGCTCTCGTATGCGATGCTTTCTGGGTCGTGAGAGCCAGCCTCACCTTGTCAACAGTCGATGGCCAAGGCTTTATGGGCAAGAACGCCCTTCGCAAGCATATCTGCCTAGATATCTTATGCTGAACCCATGAGAAAATGTTCACCAAAATCTGGTAAATTCCTCAGGCGGTTCCTATTTTAACCGCAGTATTGTGAACCCACAGTGTAATCTTCGTACAGTGTCAGATGTGGCGCACTTCTAGTAAACATCTCGGCCGTGTAGACAACCTGACCTGTAATAAGGCGTCCACTTACACATAAGGCAACAAGCATCTTAGCGCGCTTCGCCAAGAGTGGAAAAACGTGTGATGTGGACAATTTAGTTCAGACTCGCTCCTGCTTGAGGTGAATGCGATAAAGATGGGAGGAGCTTACTGTGAATTCAAAAACACCAGGCTTTCCATGGAAGCTACCTGAATCCAGCTTGCCTCGTGCCTGCCGCGAACATGTGTACTGCAGCGCCAGATTCACAGGTTTCGAGAAGGAGGTACAGCCGGCATTGAACTACTTACAGGTAGAGGCATCCCCTCTGTCACCCTGCTACCGATTCTTTCGAGGCACTTAGCACCAATAGCATCAACACTATGTCCGCCCTCTCAACGCAGCTCACCACAGCCCTCCAAACGCGCTACTCCCTAACGCCAGCTCCAGCCTATCTGACGACTTTCCTCTCCAGCACTCGGCAGCCCCTGCCGCCGTTGCCTGCTTTGACATCCACACTACACTTCCGCATCCTCGCCTCAGACATCACCACGTCTCTACTCGCGTCACCGTCGACGACTCTTCCGCCAGGTACCTCTTCTACCTCGACGAAGGAGTTTCGCTTGACGCACGCTGTACCGTGCCAGGTCCTCGACATCCGCGACCTCGGCAGCTCGAAATGGAGCCAAGTGGAGGCGATCGAGCGAGTCGAGCGCGGCGAGGAGGTCAGAGGGCGAGAAGTCATTAGGACTGTGCCTGGACTGAACGACGATGGGGAGCATGACGGGTCAACTACTGGTACTGCTACGAACGGCCACGCCCCTACCATCGGCACACGTGGTTTGCCCACGCCAGCAGCAACAGCCGCCTCATCTACTGCTCCCGCCAACAGCGCAGCAACACCAAAACGCTCCCAGGGTCCCCACCAACTCCTCCTAGCCGACGCAGCAGGCACGCAGATCCGCGCCTTCGAGCACACACATCCTTTTCCGCGCTTATTCATCACAAACGACCCGACAAATAACAATGAGGGAATCAGCATTGGCGCCAAAATCCTCCTGCAGCCAAACACGTTGGTGAGGAGGGGGATGGTCATGTTGGATCCACAGACGGTAAAGATTCTGGGCGGGAAGATCGAGAGTTGGGATCGTGCGTGGCGGAGGGGGAGGAAGGAGGGGCTGATCCGGGGGGTTACAGGCACAAACCCGCCTGTCAGAGCAGGAAGTTGACGTGATGAAGGCAGCAGGGTGGGGAGTCGCAGCGACGCTCGCTATATCGGGCGGGAAATGAGCAGCTAAGTATGTGTGGGCCGAGAAGGCACCTACGACTTCCGACGGAACCATGAATACCGATCCGTCGATGTGGTCTTCCAGCATCCATACGCCTAGCAATTGGACAATAGTGAAGCCAGTCGGACGACGAGGCTGACCGTCAGTCACTACCAACCCTGCAAATCAGCAATACCGCGAATCGTCCTCAAGATCGCGTCGATCTGCCGACTGGTGTACAACGGATCACGGATGGCGCTCGCGTTCCCAACAGGTCCAACAGGGCCAATCTACGGCCCATTGTCAACCTCCTGCTCCGACGCATCTGCCTCAGTATCCAACCAAGGCGCGAGCATCCTCCCAACCTGCTCGCTCCCTTCCACGCCTGCAAAATCTTCGCCACATCCTCCGCCCGCATGTCCCCACCAGGCGGCATGCCCCTCAGTGCATTGCCCACCGCCATCTCTCCTGCAAACGACCTCGACTCATCATCTTCATCATTTGTTGCTGTCGCACGATACAGCTCCAGCCACCCCGCCGGCTTCCACGGCGCAAGCATGATATCCGCCGTGGCTTGCGCCGTCATCAGTTGCTTCCGGGTCGCGTCGTATGCGGTCGTGGATTCAATGTTCTGTAGCTGGATTGCGGCCAGCAGCTCACTGACGCGCGCCTGATCTGCGTCCGACACGGCGTTGTCTTTCTGCAACGCATCGAGGTCGTCGACTACCGCAGCTAGCAGCTCGGTGTCGTTTTCTGTAAGACCCGCGACCGCCAACAGGCAGACGGACTGCACATGTCCCGGGTGCGCGGAAACAGCATTAAGCAATTGTGTCCGGGCCGCCTCCTTCTCAGCAGCGCTGCCGGCGCCCTTGGCCCAGAGCACTTGCGCGAGCATGCAGATGATGTCTGGGTTATCGGGACAGACCTGGAGTGCAGCTTGGAGGGAAGCGATGGAGGCGTCGACGACGCCGCTGTGACTCTGCGCGAGGCCGGTGGTTACATGCGCCGATAGGCGAGCGCGGTCGCGTGCTTCGGCGGCGTGCCCAGAAGGGTCGTCGGCTTCCTCTGTGAGGTCCAGCACGACGCTGGCGTTCTCGATCGCGGACTCGAATTGCTGGGTGCCGAGTTGCACACGAGCGAGGTCGGCTTTAGCTTGGACGAACCGAGAGAGGTGCTCGTCGGATTCTGACTCTTCGTATGCTGCTTCCATGACGTCGCAGACTTCTCGGAGGGCGCTTTCCGCGGAGCTGAAGTCGCCTACGCGCTCGGCGTAGAGCGCCATGAGGTGTGTGACAGTGATGTTGATTGGGTCTAGGTTATGCAATTGTCGGACAGCGAGAAGGGGCTGAAGGAGGCCAACCAGATCGCTTGCTTTGCTTGCGTGCGTGGAGATGAAGTCGAAGATCGAGGTCGAGTACAGGCCACGCGATGCGTGGAGGCTACCATCTGAGATCTCGAAGGCGTGTGTGAACAAGTTCCGGGCGTCGTGTGAATGACCTGTCAGGACAGCGATGAGACCTTGACCGAGCCATGCCTCAGCATACTCTGGATCTGCTGACTGTGCTCTTGTGAATGCCTGATTTGCTAGCTCGGTGTCGTTGTTGAGCAGGTACAAGACTCCAAGATTCGTCCATGATCGAGGACTGTTGTCGTTCAGATTCAGGCTGCGGACGAGTGAGTGCTGGGAGACTTTCGGGCTGAGAGTCATAGTGACGACGCCGAGTGCGTTCCAGAAGTCTGGGTTGCTGGCCTCGAGCTCGATGGCATGTTTGAAGCACCGCATGGAAGCTCTGAGGAGTCGCTTGGGCTTCTGGCCTTTTGTCTGTAGAAGTGGGCCGGCGCACGAGGCTGCCCGATATTCGGCCCAGCCTAGGTTGTACCAGGATACTGCTTGTGCGTGGACATCGTGAGAAGCTACATGTATTCCGCGCTTGTGAGCTAGGATTGCTGCAACGAGGAGTTGATCGGAGACAACTCCTCGCGCTGTTGAGGCTCGAGACTCGACGAAATCTATGGACAAGCCGTCGTGCTCGTCAAAGAGCTCGAGCTCACCGTTCGAGGTTTTGCATTGGAGCAGCGATTCAAGTTTATCCATGACCTTTTCGGCGTAGACAAATGCGTGGACGTGCGCCAAAGCTGAGCAAGCGTCTGCAACAGACTTCCAGAGGTTGAAGATGCCCGTTTTCTGATCCGAGATGTTCATGCCAACGTCGATGGCGCGAAGAGCTAAGTCTCTGCCCTGTTCATACAGACCCTGAGATATCTTGGCCCACGCATTGTCGGCGAACGACTGTAACAGCGCCAACAGCATACCAAGCTCGTCGACCTTTGTCTCGAGAACACCCTCGTACGATAGAATCGCTGCATCGAAGTCGCCCACTTCCTTCTGCACATTGGCGAGCATGTACTTTGCGAACCATGTCTGATCTGGTGGAAGGCCATGATCGATGCTTTCAGCCTTCGAGAAAGCCCTCGCAGCAGACACATATCGGCCAGAATGCAGATAGCTTTCGCCCAGGCCCACCCACGAGTGGTAGTCGCTTGGATTGATGCGTAACGCTGCTTGGAATGAGATGATACTTTGTGAGTACTGCTGCTTGTTGATGTTGGCGATGCCCAATGCGGCGTGTGGCCAGCTCGGGGCTTTCTTCTTGGATCCTGGCCACACTTTTGCGGAGTCTGAGGCGATTACCCTGGACGCCACAAGTTCCACCAGATCCCACTGACTGGTGTTTGCGTACTGGCTCGCCAGTCGTTCTGCTGCTGTGAGCTCCGACGCAGAGAGCTCGAAGGCCATTCGCAGGGCGTGCTCGGCATTTTCTTTGTTCTTGGATGTCTTTTTGGTGTAGTCTTGGAAGTAGACTCCTAGGTGCGTCCAAGCAGGAGCATACGAATTGTTTGCTTGAATGGCTGCAACAAAATCGCTGTAGGGTCCGTCGCGGTCTTTCCGTGCTGCGTTCGAGCTGTCGATGTGCCATTTGCAAACTCCGATACGGTAGTGTAGTTCGGCCAACATTTTCTTATCGTCTGGTGCATCATTTTGAGCAGCTGTAAGGACGTCTTGCAACATTGAAAGGCTGTCAGAGTATTTCCCAGTTTTGGCTTTGCACCATGCAAGCTCAGACTGTATGCGAAGGTTTTGCGGGTCTCTCTCGAGGGCTGGCTCCAGAAAGCTCGTAGCTTCTGCGTATTGTTCGTCCTCTTCGTATATCAATCCGACTCCAAGAAGAGCTGCGGTGAGTTTGGGTTTCCTCAATAAAATCTCCTTGAAAACGGCCATAGACTTCTGGTGATGCCGTGGGGATTGGTAGTGGATAAGAGCGTTGGCTAAGGTCAGCCGAACACCATCAAGACTGTTTTGCATATCAAGTGCATATTTGTTTTGGGCATCCAGATACAATTGCTGAGATTTCTCTGCTAAAGTGACAGCGTCCTGCCACTCACCGAGATGTAGATAAGTATGGGCGACGATCCGATGCGCAAATGCGGAGTCTGAACAATCGATGAGACCTTCGTTCATCATGATGACTTGCTCGGCTTCCGAGAGCTTTACTGTTGGTGCCGCTTCACTGTCCTTCTCTGGCTCTGGCTGCGGAAATGGCGAGGCATCGCTCGCAAGAAAGCCATTCAACACTTTACTCAGACCGTCGTCCGGGAAGTATCCAATGTATTCGTGGAATAGACTTGGATCCCAATCGAATAAATCTTCTGCATCGACCCATTCCAGCGCCACTTTCCAACCAGGACAGTACTGCTGCTTTATGATGACGATCCCATTCGCGGCTTGGACTACTTTGTCCCTCTGCGTCGGCTTTTCTTGAGCTGGTAGTGCAAGTAAATTGTCATACATTCGTTGAAACCGTTTCTGTTCAAGTTCATGGCGTCTATCATCGTCTTGGGTCCAGTCGATGAGTGCGGTCAGTTTGTCCTCGATCAAGAATTTCGGGATGGCTTCGCGCTTGACTTCGAGAGTGACTTGATCAACTCTGGCACCAATGCGGGTTCTCCGCTCGGACACCTGACTTTTGATCCATCCCTCTTCTTCGGCCTCTGCAGATTCCAGTGTTCGCTGATATGCCAGCGATGGCTTCAACACTCGTCCTTCGAGTGTAGGATACAGTGGTGATGATGGCAGTATCAGCTCAAGAGCATGACGATACTGCGGGGGTGAGCCATGTCGTTTTGCAAACGTCTCATACTTGTCTACAACGTTTTGACACTGCTCCCGGTCGTCCTGATCGGCATAAATTTGAGCGAGTACAAGTGTGACGTGATGATATTTGTCTAGTTTGGCATGATCCTGCTTCTCATAGAGCGTGACGAGGCCCTTGTAAGCTTGAACATCTTGTGGTCTCAGGGACGCAGCGGCCTCCAGAGCGGATTCAGCGGCGTTGAGATCATTCTGCTTCTCGTAGGCGAAGCCAAGGAAGAGAAATGCTGTATGATTTTGTGGGTCTTCTTTGACCAGATCTTTCGCTTCTTGTACGGCTTGTGCGAATTCCGACTTGTCTATGTGTGCTTTGATGGACTTGAGGGCCGATTTAGGCGGCATGACGAGTGTTGTTGGCCGCCACCATGGCAGTGTTGAATGGGAGAAGGTTTGCTAAAGAAATTGTGGTCGCCTTCTAGATCTCAAGACGAGGCAGCCACGCTAATTGCACGCGACGGAGATCCTGGCCGAGCCTGGTACGGCCGCTGCACATTCCGTTTGGAGCACCAGGCTCGGTCTTGCACAATCGACCGTCTAGCGAAAAGCCTGCCTGCTTCCTGCTATCGACGTGGCTGGTGCGATTGAACGCTGCATCTCGCATGGTGTTCGCATGTTGAGGCCGGAACAGGCTGCCGGGGTGCTTCGATCGCCCCGAAAATGCAGGGGTACGAATTTAGGGCCTTTAGAGGAGAGGCTTAGGTAGACGTGTCGGCATGCGCATGACCTCATTGAATGCTGGTGTACACTCATCCTTATCGAAGCGGAACGCGAGCTGGATGCTCGTCGATGTCCCTACATAAGTGCTAGACACCTCTAACAGTGGTCACACAACACCATAAGACCGCCTCTTAGCGATGTCTTGAGGCCCTTGTAACCCGAAGCTTCTACCGCCAACACCCGGACATGGCGAACAAGCCGATCACCATCGATGGGACACGCCTGAGGGACTCGGATGGCCGAGAAGTTACTTTCCGGGGTATCAACGTTGACGCTGGCTGCAAGCTGCCTCGCCATCCGATACAGACGTCTCACGACCGGGACAATTTCTTCGATCCTAAGGTTTCATTTGTTGACCGACCGTATAATGAAGAGGAGGCACATGTACATTTTGCCAGGCTAAAGAGATGGGGCTACAATGTCATCAGGTACATCTTCACATGGGAGGCATTGGAACATGAGGGACCTGGCATATACGACCACGACTTCATTGCACATACCGTCAAGATACTGAGGATAGCCAAAAGCTATGGCTTCTACGTCTTTATGGATCCCCATCAGGACGTCTGGTCGCGCTTTACTGGAGGCTCGGGCTCCCCGTTATGGACTCTCCATGCCTGTGGGCTCGATCCAGAGAAGTTCCACTCAACACAGGCTGCGGTCGTGCACAACACCTGGTCGGACGTCACCGACTTCCCGAAGATGCTGTGGCCTACCAATTACACTCGCCTGGCAACGGAGACAACATTCACCCTCTTCTTCGCCGGCCGAGACTTTGCCCCAAATGCGATCATCGATGGCAAGAACATACAAGACTATCTGACTGACCATTATGTGGACGCTTGCGTCGAGTTGGCCAAAGGCATCCACGCGGCAGGTGACCTCGAGGACGTCTGTGTCATTGGGTGGGAGACCCTGAACGAGCCTCATCGAGGCCTGGTCGGCTGGGAAGATCTGAACGTCCTGCCAGACGACTTGAAGATGCGCAAGGGGACGATGCCTACACCGTGGCAGTCCCTGCTCACAGGCTCCGGGCGAGCAATTGAGATCGATGTGTACGACTTTGGAAGCTTCGGACCTCACAAGACGGGAACTGAGCTTGTGGATCCTCAAGACACGTCTGCCTGGGCCGATCCAGCCATTGACGATCGGTACAGCTGGAAACGTGACCTGAATTGGAAACTCGGTCAATGCTTATGGGCACAGGTAGGCGTTTGGGAGCCAAGCCAGGATCAGCTGCTGCTACCGAACTACTTCTCTAAGATACCTAGAACAGGAGAGAAGGCAGATTACGATCTCTTCACCAATACCCACTACATGGAACATTTCCGGAAATACCGAGATGCTATCCGAGGGGTTCACAAGGACGCTGTCATTCTCATGGAGGGACCAGTGCTAGAGATACCGCCGAAGATCAAAGACACCAAAGACGACGACAAGCGGTTGATCTATGCATCGCACTACTACGATGGGGTGACGTTGCTCAACAAGCACTGGAACAAATTCTGGAACTTCGACATAGTTGGCTTCATGCGCGGCAAATACTCATCACCAGCTTTCGCCGTGAAAATAGGCGAGACCAACATCCGAAACTGCCTCCGAGACCAACTCGCGTACCTCCAAAAAGAAGCCGTCGAAATGACAGGCCAACATCCTTTCCTCTTCACCGAAATCGGCATCCCCTACGACATGGACGACAGCTACGCCTACCGCACCGGCGACTTCAGCAGCCAAGTCGCCGCTCTAGACGCCAACCACTTCGCCCTCGAAGGCAGCGGCGCCAACGGCTTCACCCTCTGGACCTACGCCGGCCACAACAATCACCAATGGGGCGAGAACTGGAACGGCGAAGACCTCTCCATCTTCTGCGAAGACGACACTGTCCCCGTCAGCCGCGTCTCGGTCCTACCACCATCCATGTCCGAATCCACCATCTCCCTCGATAAAACCAACACCAATGGCGGCGCCCCTACATCGACCCCAACAACCTAAATCAACACCTCAAGACCCGCACCTCTATCTCCGCCTCCTCCGCAACCGAAGCTGCCGGCCAGGTCGCCACCAACTCGTCCACAAACACCAAGTCTCCCGGCCTCCGTGCTGCCGAAGCCTTCATCCGCCCCTCCCCCCACTTGACCGTCGGCGATGTCCTCTCCTACGGCTTCGACCTGCGCAATTGCATCTTCACTTTCACGCTGACCACCGAACGTCCCTGCACGGACGATCTCTGCACCGAGGTCTTCCTCCCCGAATTCCACTTTCCGGCGGAGAAAACACACGTTGAGGTCAGTGGAGGGAAGTGGGCGATTGAGTTGAGGGATGTGCAGGGTGAGAGTATGCAGATGTTGAAGTGGTGGCACGGGGAGGGCGAGCAGAAGATAAAGGTCACGGGCGTGCGGAGGAAGTTGGGCGTGCCGCCGACTGGGCCGAATGGGGAGGTTGAGGAGCAGAGGAGCCGGGATACTTCGAGGTCGTGAGTCGAGTGGCGCAGAATTGTTGTGTTATGTGAGAAGGGGGGATTTCGGGGTTGAGCGGTAGTTTGGGCTATGGATGGGGAGAAGGTATTGGACTGTGCTCAAGGATTCGTACATTGGCAATGGCCAAATGCCGCATGAGAAATGCTGGAGCCGTCATGTCTGGATTCGTCGAAGGTACGGCAAGGTCAGCCCGTCCATGATGTCTCGAGCTGCCATCCGTACCGGCGCACGCGTAGTCGGATGGTACAATCGCCGACAGCCGCATGAGCCTGTACCAGGGACACGGGAGCAACAAGTGAAAATGATGATCGCTGGTCTGGATCTGATACTGAAAGGATATCAGAGCTTTTCCAACGAGCCATCGGCACAGATTGACAATGAGCTTCTCGGATCGATAGTCTTGTGTGAATAGTATTGGCTGTGATTGCCGTACATGACATAGTAAAGTATCTAGTAATGGACGAACAAAGGCGCCTACAATAGCAGCCCAAGGGGTCTTTGTTACGGATTGGATGTGTTCACCCGGTGGCTATACCTCTGATACCGATGGCTACACGCAGAAGGGAAAGTCGATGCCGCGACTGTATTGAACGTTATGAAATGTTTCGATAGCTCTGTGTACTAATGAGAGAGACCCTCCTTCTAGCCGCGCACATCATCTATGATTCGACTATTGCAGCTTTTCTGCCTCACCTGTTTATCAGCTCACCACCGTTCGTTCCGTATAATGTGCCCGTGCTGTTCGCATCACGCATGGACGCCAGGTACTGCTCGGCTGCATCCTCGGGTTTGGGAACGCGCTTGCCGAGAAGGTGCTGTGCCATGTACTGCCGGGTTTGTTCGCGTTTTTCATCAGACATGCCAGACCAGAGCTCGGTGTCAGTCCACCCGAGGTTGACCATATTAACCCTAAGAGGCGCCAACTCCAATGCCGCACCCTTGACCAGTCCAAATAGCGCGGCATAGTAGCCTCCATATACAGTCCACTCTCTGTTGGGCTTCTCGGCGATCACGGCAGTCGTGACAGTAAGCGAGCTCTTCGCGCCCGGATTCACGTACTTGGGTAGATGCTTCGCGAGCATGAAGACACTGAAGTAGCGCACCATGCCGGCTTGGATAATATCGGCTGTGGTAGTGTCCTTGATTAGGCTCAGTTTGAGGGAGTCCCCAGCCGTGTGCACGACATGGTCGAGGAGTTTAGTGCGGCCTTCGGTAGCGGATTCGAGGAGGGCGATGATGTTGGCTTCGAGATTTTCGGAGTCGTTGAGTTGAGTTGTGTGCCCAGTGATCTGGGTGGACTTGGATGGGTATGCTGCCCTAAGGCGGGAGATGCCGTCTTGGACTTTCGGATCGGTGCTTGAAGAGATGATGAGGGACGCAACGTTGGACTCGATTGCACCTTCGGCGACGGCGTAACCTATGCCGGAGGAGCCGCCGAGGATGAGACACGGGTCGAGGCGAGCTTGTTGAACTTGGTCTGGTCGGGCATTGTGAGTGCAGTGTCGATGGGTCGTGGGCTGGGTGGTTTTGGAAGTACTGGCGGGTTGGGAGTTGAGCTCTGGAAGTCAGTAATGCAGATAAGATGTGCTGTCTGGCTGACTCTCTTGGAGACAGATGGGCGGCACCTCCTAATATAGCATGTTCAACAGACCGTGGGTATAAGCAAAAGCATGCACTTTGGTACAGGAGAACATAGCCTCGCACCATTAGCATCAATGTCGTCGGCTTACCAAATGCTACCTACCCTTGGGCAGGCCGGCGCTTCACTACAACCGTCGTGCGTCCAACAGCATTTGGATTCAGTTAGCACCGTCTCCGATAATTCGAGAAGACGTCGTCCCACGGCGAGGTCTGTGAGCCTACGATATTGCCGCTTTGGGTATTTGCAATGACGTCCTCATCTACTTGACCGCGGAGTCGTGTTTCATTGCTTATGCAACACACTAGCTCCTGTAGAGTTCGGAAGCGATTCAGATAGCTGAAGACAATTAGATCCAGACGGAGAGGGATGTGATTTGGAAAGGCACAGCTTTGTTATAAATCGAATGCTGCGAAGTCACGTCGACACAGATGAAAAAGCGCCGGGACATGATCTCGGCATGAAAGTGGTGTGCGGCAGATAAATGGCAGGAGTGAAAGGCAGGTCGGACGCACCACCAGCCAGATCCCGCGATTGACGCTCCTGACAAATCTGCCGCTACAACCAGAGAGGCGGTGGAAGGAGCGTTGGAGCACAACCCTTCGCAGCTGCAAATTGTTGGTGAGTCTCAGGCCTGGTGTACATAGGAGAGGCTGGACGTGCCATACTAAGAATGATACCTCGAGACGCAACGCTTGAATGCATTGCTTCGACAATAATGAAAGATGTGAGGTGAACGCTGGAAAGTCGGCAATCCATTTTCGGCCTGTTTCCTTGGAATTTCTGGGCGCCTTCCGAGGTGGACCGCGGAAGGCGTGCCCCAAAAGCTTCCCCACAGAATGCAATCGTCCACGAGGTCGAGCTGCAGCTTTGGCGCACACTTTCAGGAACCAAGCCGCGTTTCTGTCGGTCATCTGATGATATCGCGTGAGCTGGCTCGCGCATGTTAGTGTTGGTATAGTTATTGGAACTCGTTCCTTTGATGTTCTTGGAAGACAGCAACATCATTAGCATACACTACGTCCTCCATCCTCACTATCTGCAGACCACTGCGGGGATTTCAAATACAACAACGACGTCTGCAGCGCGCCCTCGCTTACCATGCGGTCGACTTCGATCCTGGTAGCACTGGCTGCCGTTGTGCTACAGGTAGCCAACTGCAGCCGCTTGACTCCGCCAGTGCTGCCGTTGATGGTCCGGAACCCATATCTGAGCACCTGGCTTTCACATGCAAGAGACGATCCCTGGGAGCACTGGCCGCAATTTTGGACCGGGGCGAGCGTTGGTTTCTCTGTTCTGGCCAGTGTACCTGGGGACAGAACGTCATATCCTCTTTTGGGACGGCCGCAGGACTCGTTGAGGGGCGACGATGATGGGTAAGCGGGCGAGCCGACCTGGGCTTCGGAGGCTGACTTGCGCAGGTATCGGATTTCATATCCAATCTACAAGGGAGCACAGTATGACGCCTCGACCACCAACTTGTCGTATGTGCTGCCTTCGCCCTCATACGCAAACGAGAGTATCGAGATTACGCTGTCCTTCTTGTCCCCGATCACACCAGACTCAACGGTGCGACAGGCTATCCCAGCTTCATATTTCACTATCTTCGTGTCTGGCCCAGTCGATGTTGACATCTACACTGATGTTAACGGGCAGTGGGTCAGTGGCGATCGTGGAAAGAGCGTGATCTGGGGCTTGGACGACCACCACCTCGACGGCAAGCACGCACTCAAGAGTCTATACATGAGAAGGGAGCATGAGGAGGTTCTCAAGGAAATTGAAGACCGGGGCGAATGGGGCACCCTGTACTTCACAGGTCCAGCAAACGTTCGCCATGAGGTTGGCACATCCGCTGAGCTTCGCCAGAGATTTTCGCGAACGGGTACCTTACAGAACGAGATCGACTCCCACTTCCGTGGCATTATGGATGAGGAGCCCGTGTTGGCATTCAGCGAACGGTTCCGAGCAAACGAGACCAGAAACGGCAACCCTCAGTTGGTCACATTCACATTCGCTCATCTTCGCGACCCTGTGGCCAGGTTTGCGTCAGCTCGGGGCTCGACTTTGATGAGACCTCTTTGGAAGTCCTACTTCCCCAGTAACGCTGATGTTTTGACCTTTCACTATGCCGATTTCGAGCATGCCAGCATTCTAGCGTCCCTCTACTCCGACAGACTGGCCGACGATGCTTTTGAATCGGGCTCTGACGACTACAGGGACATCGTGGCAGTCTCGGCTCGACAAGTGCTTGGGGCCGTCGAGTTTTCTGGTACTCCCGATGATCCGATCCTGTTTCTCAAAGAAATCTCATCCAACGGCGACTTCCAGACCATCGACGTCATCTTTCCGGCATTTCCTTTCTTCCTTTACACACAACCGAAATGGTTGGCGTACCTGCTTGAGCCGCTCATCGAGCACATGCTGAGCGGACAGTACCCCAATACATACGCCATGCATGACCTGGGCGTGTTCCCGACCGCCGATGGGCATCCAGACGGTAACGACGAATACATGCCAGTCGAGGAGTGCGGCAACATCCTGATCATGGGCCTTGCCTTGGCCAATGCAATGCGAGACGACACACATCTTGCTCCGGCTAACTTCCAGACTGTCTCCGTTCCTACAAATCTCGGATTCACGCCACAGCAAGAAGGAATCGTCTCGCTCAATGTGGGAGATGCCGGCGGCATGCAATTCATCGACGCACCTTGGCGGGGAGGCGAACTCGGCAAGAATCAGGCCAAGCAGTGGATCTCCAGAAGTTACAAATTGTGGAAGCAGTGGACAGGCTATCTCGTGAATTATTCGCTCCGACCAGAGAATCAGCTGTCCACGGATGACTTTGCTGGTTGGCTCGAGCTACAGACCAATTTGGCCCTCAAGGGCATCATCGGAATCAAAGCAATGGCTGGACTGGCTGAGATGATTGACGAGGATGTAGATGCGAAGATATACACGAATATCTCCTCGACCTACATTAAGAAATGGGAAGAGTACGGTATCTCCAGGGACGGTACCCATGCAAAGCTGTCTTACAATTGGTACGGCTCCTGGACCATCTTGTACAACCTCTACGCCGACAGCCTGCTGTGTTTCCATCTCGGCGATGGTAAGAGCGATGGCAAGACTGAAGCAGGCTGGACCGATCATACGCCCGCCGTCGTAATTCACGGCGACAAGCAGAAGCCTCTTAAGCCGAGGCCAAGCCCAATAAAAGGTGACCATGACGGCTTTGTGCCTAAGCACATCTACCAAATGCAGTCAGATTGGTATTACACAGTCCGCCAGAAGTACGGAGTTCCACTCGATTCTCGGCATAGGTACACCAAGACCGATTGGGAGTTCTTCGCAATGGCGGTCACGGCACCGCGGGTACGCGCTGAGATCCTGCAGTCGAAAGCACTATGGGTCAACGAGACCGCTAGCACGGACCCCCTGACCGATCTGCACTGGACCAATGGAGATGGTGGCTCGTTCCAGCGCTTCATGGCGAGACCCGTTATTGGAGGCCATTTCGCATTCTTGACTCTGGAGCGCGCTTGTGATGGCAGAGCCATGGACGGCCTGAAATTCTTGAACGACACCATTGTTGACACTCTTGGAACGCAAGACTTTGATAAGGAACTTGCGACGGATGAGCATTTCGACTGCAAAGTGCAGCAGCCCGAGAAGGACCCACGTGAGGAACTCTAGAAAAGACCGAAGGGTGTTCAACCTGTTGAACCTATTGAACCTGTTAAACCTGTGGAACCTGTGGTACCTGTGGTACCTGTGGATCCAGTGAACACTGCCTTTTCGGCATCGTGTACGATTTGGTGGGTGCTGGTCTGTCACACGTGTGGAGTGCTCTAGTTCAGCATGTGAGATTTGATTGGGAGAGCAGCAGCAGTGGCTGACCCACCGGCAGCGGTCACTGAAGGACTGCACCATACTGCGTTTTGGTTGCATATGTATCTGTATCAGCGGCAGGACCGACTGTCTTGACACTCTGTACAGACTCAGGTATCATTATGCCCTCAACAGATCAATGTTTCGGAGCAAGTCCTGTTCTAAAAAGCCACATTTGCGCGATGAGCATATTGCTTGACTGACGTGGCAGTAGACGACTCTTCTGCAGGACGGGAGAGCCTGTATGCAGTGCAGCTGATTGCTAAGAACACGCAGAATTGATCCAACTGGCATGGATGAGCCGGTCGCATCTCAGCATGCGGGAAATGACATCTTGCCTGCCAGCGAAGCATGCTCTGACGCACCGAGATAGGGATGGAGGAGGTATGGCATCCCAAGTGGTTGGTTCAACAAGCAAATCTCGATCTCCTTAGTCGATGGACATGCGGAAATTGCATGGTCGGCATCGAAATCGCACGTTTTGAAATGTTTGCTCACTTGCATCCCGGAAAGGGCCAGCAAAAATCATGGATTACTTGGCGAAATGATGGGTACATCTTCTCCCCGCTGAACACCAACTTTTTCGTCTCCTTTTTCACACCTCGAGCGCAGCTCCTCCTGGCGGCAAGAACTTGGGAGGCGCTGCGCTCGAGGTGGCCAGGTCGTCTAGGTATGTCAACCTATTGCCTGCTCCTTCCCATGCTCGGCTCTTCCTATGCGTTCACGTGCCCATCCACTTGCCTCTTCATACCCTCTTCTCAGATACTTGCTGAGTCATTCATAGGTATCGAAACGACATATATATATATACACATATTTGCACGGGTTAGGGCACTAAGCGTCGCTTGCCCAATTGTGCACAGGCGTCGACCTCGTCATGTTGCTAGGCTACGGCTTGGTTCTTCGGGCGGCTCTCTTGGCTTGATATTTGATGAGAAGCTCAAGCTGGCTTCGCTCTGCTCTGTGTGGTGGCGTACTTCGCTGAGAAGCGTACTTCACATCCAACAAATGCCCTGAATTGCGCTCTCACAACGCCCATACTACCTCGCTAGCCGCTCCAAAACAAATTCTCACCATGGATCATTCTTTGCCACCCTCGAGCTCGTCACCAGCGAGCATCGAATCAACAGCACCATATCCTGTACTACAACGACTCTTGAAGGCCTACCAATCCCAATTCGATCTGTGGCCGACTTCGATTTTCCTATCAAGTCAACGGTGTGCACAAAGTTCCTCACGCACCTAGCGACCCGTCTTCGGTTCTTTCTGGTCTCCTGTCGAGATCGGTCTTTCACGCTGTTCTCTGCTGGTCCCTGGACTTCAAGCTGGTTTCTCGGCATGTGCTGCTTCCGCACGCTGACATCCTGTTGCACAGCCTGCTGTTATTGCTGATCAGCATGCACCACCCTACTGCGCTCTTTGGGTCCTCGCGGGCAGATTGCAACGTCTTACCGCCAACCACAGCGATGTCAACGCTCCGGCAGTCACGTCGGCCGAGCACGAGAGGCAAGGCGTATCGGAAGTGGGTCAATCAGAGCGAGCTCGGCAAGGCACCTCGGCTGCTTGCACTCCTCGCCGTAAGCGTGGGACCGCACAACACTCTCAAGCCAGCGACAAGCTTCCGACAAAATTCGGGTAGCGATCGACGAGCTGCTCAGCAACCTCGGCCTCTCAGCTCAGCTTCTCCTGAGTCGTCTACGCTACGAGATGGCGTACCTTTCCCAACAGCTCAGACACGTCAGCAGTCGAGCAGCAAAGGCCACCTTCGCTACGGTCTGGCCCCTCTTGTTCTGATGAGCTTCTGAAGTATGTTCAGAACAATCACCCTACCTACAAGACCGTGCAGGCATTGCTTCCCGTCATCGATGCCGCCAACAAGCTCGAGCCGGCCTGCTTCAGGTCCGTTAGGCGTTCCGCCGCCTCCTGGCTAAGCGATTACGGCAGGGCATTCAGAGAGGTGCTGAGGTCGATGTTACTCTCATCATTGGTACAGACCCCGTCGGTTCCACGGAATGCGACGCACTACTAGACGACAGAGCCACGCTCGATCGCACAGTGGCCGGCATTTCCAGCGGCTTCGAACAACACGCATCTGCCATGGCTGCGGTCACCCGACAGACACTGAACAGTCTCATCACAATCCCAAACTACAACATTCACCTCCTCAACATGTCTATCTATACAACTGCTGCTGATATCAGCATGGGAGCGTCGGCTGCGATCAAAAGATGTTCTCTTGAGATTCCTCACCGGACGATCGCAAATCATCAAGAAGCAGAGCGCCGAAACCTGGGGCAGAGTCCTTGATCTCATGTCTGAAACGACGAGCTCCCAACAGAGAATCACGACAGAAGCTACACCGCACCGCAATACGACCAAGTCTTCGGCACAGCACGCTTTGGCAGTCTCAGCCACATCTGGATACTCGCCGCCCTTGACGACGACCGCATTGTCAGCAGTCACAGCGACACTCAGCCTGCCCTCGTAAAGGCCTAGGCAAGGGTGGGCGTAGTGGCCGAAGAGATTCAGCGATCGTTGTTCTTCAGTCATCCCGTGGTCTTCTGGACTATTCTATTCACACCATTGAAACTGCGCATCCCTCAGCACGTCCACTGTTGGGATCACGGCCCCGGTACAATGCTTGAGACGACGGTTGGGCTTCATCCACCAAGCCGAATTCTTGCAACACATTGATCGGGAACATCCGAGATGCAACATCTTGGAGCTTCTTTGGACTCGCTACTTACACGTCCACTGTCTCGGGATGACGGTAAACTCGCCCAACTATATATATACACAGATGCGTCCATGCGATCGGGGGGTTTGTCTGCTCAGCGAGCAACTTCCCCACCACGCGCTTTGCGGACTAGTCCAACATTGCTCGATCACATGCAGCAGCGACTGGCATCGATAGCATGACAATCGCCGTCTACCGCAGCCTAGCTGGCTTCATGCAGTTCAACGTTTCGAAACCCATCAGATCGCGACGCCTTCTTGAACGCAACATGCGGAGTGAGCTCACTGAGAGCCCCATCGATGCCGGCCGGTCTCGTGCGAGCAGGGCGAATTGAATTGGTAGGCACAAGCAGCTGGGTGCCAGGAAAACTTACGGCGACGTGAATATGCTTGATCGTCTGGGTTGTCTGCAACGGCTACAGAAATACGCCAATGGTCGCATCAACGGTCTGAGGCAGCAGACACTTAGACGCGCGGACGTCAAGTCAGACACTTCCAACCAGTGGAGGCTGCCTCCGATGTCATCGCCATATTCATGAGTGGGGTTCCAGATCTCGACAACAACTCTGATCCGTGGAGCGCGATCCTCCCGGTAGGCTTGCCTGTCGCAGGAATGCGCACAGACAGTGGCAGTGACGCCCTCAGCCAGGATTCGGAGCACTCGCCTCCACGCCTGCCGAACGAAACAGTCGAGGTCGTCATTGCGGGTGAACAGAGTGTCGGAAAGAGCTCAGTGTTTGACGCTGTCGCCCGCATGAAAATCACAGATTGGCGAAGGTACCACGACACGACATGCAATCCACACAAACTTCTCCAACCATCCTGGAGAGTTCGAGGCCATGTACGTTGGTCCATAGTCTTACTACAGCCTGCCTAGACCACCGCAATACACTCTTTGTCACCATCATCGACAGTGCTCTCATGTCACCAACAGACACCGTGCTCGACCGTTACCTCGATGCCTATTTTGGACGCCCTCGGATCTCTTTGTTCCAACGAGGCAGCGCCGCCATGTCAGGGCGATCCACAGCCGGTTCCACCATCACACACACACACACACACCTTTGTCACCGTCACCAACAATGCTCCGTGTACGGGCATGTCACCAACAACAATCGCCTTCGAACGTTGCCTTGATGCTTCTTTTCGGGCGCCTTGGATTTCTTTGTTCGAACGAGGCAGTACCGCCTTGCTTGTTGCGTATCACTCTGACGGCTGTTTGTGCCCTCGTTGCCTTCGCTGGGCTGGCAAGTCGCCTTGTGGAAAGTGATATATCCCGCACCACTTCCACAAGCTCTTCTCATTCTGGTGACCATCCTCAACTCGATACTTCTCGTCAATAACACTGCTCGTTACCAGTCCTTCCTGTCACCAGTCCTTCTCGTCGCCAACCTCATCATCGACACCGAAACCATGGCTGCCTACCATTACAACGAAAGCTTTGCTGAGTGGACACACGATCTTGATGACTTCATCAGAAGCGGATATGGGTACGTTGCCAACCACGAGCAAGCCGAAGCGCTGCTGGCTGGCCAGAGCAATCCTAGTCACATATCAGGTGCTGCTTCAACATCAGGGGAACCCGCCATGTCCGAGGCAGACGCTTGGACACTGTATACTGCAACATACGATACGGGCTACGGCCAACTCCCTTCAATCGAGAACGTCCAAGAACACGGCACGGTCATGGTTCCTTCTCAGAACAATCCCGCCATTGATTCTGTCGCCACTCGTACCGAACCACCATCAGAGGCACATCAAAGCCTCGTAGTCTCGTCTTTCACTGGTCGGCCAATTGCCAGATCCCTCGACCTATCCAACGGCAACCCATGCCCCTTGAGCTGATGCTCCGATCGATCGGGGCTGCGGCCAATCTTCCTTCTCGGGCTGTGTCGAAATATGTTGCATCGTCTAGCATCGATCAACTGGCCGCTCAGCTCGGTAACATCAAGCTGTCGGTAGAGACCAAGGAGAACCCGCAAGAGGAAATTGCCCTTGTCAAAGTCAAATATGAGGACTTCTTGGCAAAGACCCTAGGTCAACTAAGCCTCGATTCTGGGTTTCTCCCGCGGATTGACCCTGTCTTCAGCTACGACAACCATTATGGCGAGCTGGAAGTCTTCGCTAATCGTCGCACGCATGCAACGACTCAGGCTGCTGCTGACGCCTCAAACTTCGTCATGATGCTCATGATGAGAGAGCGGTTCGATCTGTGTGATCTAGTCTACACTATCGAGAAATGTTGCGCCGACCTTCAAGTCGATGCAGCATGCTTTCACCAGCTGGTCTTCGACATGAAGAATGAATCGTGGATGAAGCAACAATACCTCAATCTCGGCGGTGCTTTCTTCAACAAGCTGCACCACAGCGCACTGACTGGCATCGCTGAGGCCCTGGACATCCAGAAGAATCTGGTATTCCTGTGCAACTGGATCCCGGAAGTCGATGATTCGAAGGAGAGAGCAGAGCGGGGTTGGCAGCATGTCCACGAGTCTCTGATCTCGTACGTCCAAGAGGCTACCAGCAAGTACACTCTGAAGACGGAGGTGAGAGGTCCCTACTGAGCGAATGGTGCAGAAAGGCCACGGCCTTCACAACGCCATGTTTGGAAGTCAGGGTCGGACATAGGTGCGAGCACAACATACACGATCTAGAAGTGGAGTGCAGTCAGCCAACAATGGTCACGAAACATGACCTCGGCCAACGCCAGAAGGTCAAGGCGAGGGACGAACGGCGCCGCAGGAGTCGGGAGAAAAAGACGCGTCTTCGAGAACATGACATGGAGAGTCGGCTCGGAGAAAGCGCCGTCGAAGCCAGCCAGTCTCGTGAGCAAGAAGGCGAAGCCAAAGGCCACGAGAGCTCGGGTGTGTCAGAGGGAAGTGCCAAGGCATTTAGGCGGTCGAAAGCGCCAGTACAGCACGCCGTGATGAACATAGCAGTGCAGATCCAAAGCGTCAGCAACGAACAGCGAGCAAAACGGGCAGTTGCTGAGACATAGAATCAGGAATGGAGAAATAATTACCTCGACCACTGTCTATTTGCATCATCATTGCTTGCGTGACATGTTGTACTGGTAGCCGCGTCCGCTCGTAAACGACATCACGGTGCGAGTGGCATCTGCATTCACCATAAAACTGCACATATCGTTGGCACCACAGTTGCTGAGCCCCCAGCACGACTGTGGACACGTACTTCGTAGGCGCTCCTATGCTAATGAGATCGTGAGAAGGGAAGTCCGCCTGAGTACGTGTGAAGTTGAACGCAACGTTCCCGATTTGGAAGCTCTCTTTCCCAAAACAGGTTCTATCTGTTCATCCGGCGGCGCCTGGTCGCCAACCTTCGATTCTTCGCCTTCGCATCGGCGCCCCGACACTGAAAATACGTCCATCTTGGGCGGTGTGCTACTGCCCCGCTTTTGACACAGGGGAAGCTTGGGGCAGTGCGAGATGCGGTAGGGGCGGCCGGGTGTAGTTTTGTATGGTAAACACTCCTGCAGTCGTGATGTCTACAATTTCACGCTAGCCTGATTCGGACGGGAGGTTCTCTGGTTGGCATCATCGAATCGTCTTCCCTGTCTTTTGTGTTGCCTTGGCATATGGTGTCGACTTGCAATGGATCTGACGAGCTGTCATGCGTCTGCTGATATCTTTCGTAGGGCTGCTGGCAGCTCTGTCGTCCGATGCGTTAGGCATCGGGAATTTGGGATCATTCTTCCACGCCGGTGATACGAGGCTCGAGGTTGCCGCCCGGCACGGGCCGATCCCGCTGGTACCAGAAGGTAGCAAGGCGCTCAAATGGCGCGCGAGCATGGTGCACAACAACCCAGGTGAAGGATTGACACAGACGAAGTACTCGGATCCGGCAGTGATACGCGATCTTGGCTTCAACGTGATGGTAAAGAACGATGGGCGCCCTCCGCATACTGCAATCACCTGGGACAGCTTTGACTCCGACATCTTCCCCAATGGCACTGATGGTCGCGCTTGGGTCGAGCAGCGAGCTGCTGAGATTGATGAGGAGATCAAAGCCATTCATCAATCGGGAATGAAAGCAATGTACTGGTCCGACGTCTTTGTGCTGCCCAAGTCACTCATAAAGAAGTACAGCTCGATGCTGAAAGACGATCAAGGAAGGTGGTCTTTAGACTCACCTGAGATGATCGCCATCACGAAGTACATGTTCGACGCTGTCTTTGAGCGCTTCCCAGATCTCGATGGTTTGGTCATTCGCACGGGCGAGATCTATACCCATGACGTGCCATTTCATCGCGGGAGAAGCCCGATCACCAATGGTACTGAAAGCCACATACAGCTCCTGAAGATCTTGGAGGAGGTCGTGATCCATAAGCACAAGAAGATGGTCTTCTACCGGACGTGGAGTTTCGATGGCTTCCACACAGATCCTTACTATTATCGTCAAGTGACTGATGCGATCAAGCCGAACAAGCGCCTGGTCATGGTCATCAAGCATACGGCGGGTGATTTCTGGAGGACGCTGCCTTTCAACCCTACTCTCGGAATTGGTAGTCATGATTTTATGGTCGAGATCCAATGCCAGCGGGAGTACGAAGGAAAGGGTGCCATCCCAAACTACGTCATGAAGGGCGTCATCGAAGGCTTCGACGAGAATGTGCTCGATGATGGTCCCAAGAGCTTGCGAGACTTGCGTGGCAATGAGCTCTTCCAGGGCGTCCTTGCATGGCCACGTGGTGGCGGCTGGCATGGTCCGTACCCTGCAAACGAGCTCTGGATCGACATGAATGTTGAAGTGCTGGCCAGATGGGCGCAGCGACCCAACGAGAAAGAGGAAGATCTGTTCTTCTACTGGGTGCAGCGCAAGCTGGGACTCGACTACGAATCAGCTCGCAACCTACGAGAGATCGCATTGCTTTCAGCCCGGGGAACTCTGTTGGGGCACTACTCTCTCGATCACCAGATCATGAACCTGCCTTGGACACGAGACTTCTTCATTGGCGGTGCGGACGCGGCTCTGAAGGCGGACTTCAATGCTATCATCAACGAAGGGCTGGTGGATGCTGTGTTGTCCGAGAAAGCGCTGGCGGTATACCTCTGGGAGATGCTGCCGGGCCCAGCGCGATATGTCCACTTCAAGGATCGGAAGCTGCGTGAATTCGTCGATCACAGCATCGAATACGCCATCCTACTCTACACCATCATCTGGCGCTCGTGGATCGTGCAATTGAAGGGCATGGAGGGAGACCGGACAGGCAACCACGACCAAGAAGCGATGCAAATCGGCATTGAGGCGTACGATCTTGCGCTGTCGAGGTACATGGCATTATCTGGAGAGGCTAACGCGACGGATATGGTATCGTCTCTGTACACGCCATTTCAGTATCGCAACACTGATCCAGATCCTGTGTTTGGGGTCAATCACTCGATGAACATGTGGAGATGGGTTATGGAGAACAAGACACAGGTCTTTAGGGAAGAGCTGTGAGGCTTGTGATCGCCTTTGCGGCCTTCGTGCAGCGAGCTCCTCATGCCAGATAGCGAAAGATGATCTGTGTCGTGCACGGGAGAATCCATTTAGATAGAAAGCTTCAGCAGTCGGTGACACCGGAGCCGCACCTCAGATGATGTAGCTTCCTGTCATGCACAATCCAGGACGCCCCCCTCCATGAAATGTGTTTGCGAGATCGGATGACCAGAGCTCTACGCAAGACCGGTTGATATTGCCGCACTCGCAGCAGCGACTGCCCCGTTGGGCCTCCAGGAGTTGTCCATGGCAGGAGCACGTAGCGGTCGCTCCATCCTACCGATACTCCTGAACGACGCCACAAGAGGCAGGTGTTATGCCTGGCACCTTCCGCGAGTGCCCAAGCTGTCAACCGGCTTGATAGGGACTCCACGTGAGACCGGCTGACAAAAATCATCGCTGTCAACCGGTCTCACTTTGAGTGTTGCTGCCGCCAAGCATCATACTTCTTTTCCACCTCGCAATGTGTGATCAAATTGGGTTCAGATTGATTCCTGCTGTGCAAATCTGTGTAGCCGACGTTGAAAGCCAGAGTCCAGATGTACTAGTATGCACCGTGCGCCGACGTCAATGTGGTCCCTTGTTCTCGAGCATGCAATATCATGCCAAAATTAAAGTCAACGAATTCAGCACCCATCCCAGAGAAGTGGCCTTCTCCCCTACCATACCTCACAACACCCCAAATTGGACCATCACTACCACGCAACATTCTTTCATCCACGAATGTCACTCAGTCGCCGTCTCTCGAGGCCAATACCCCGACTATGACATCCCCAAGCACGCCATACAATAACATTCGTATCACACCCATCAGCGATCCCACCCACCCTGCCTGTGGTCAGGCCGGCTTGTTCACCACAAGGCTTCACGCTCCTGGGGAGTTTGTTTGCTTGTATATGGGTCTAGTCCATGGCACTACGGGAGATCACGTAAGTGAGAGCGCCGCGGAGGTGAAATCAGACTACGACCTCTCCCTCGACCGCGATCTGGGCCTTGCCATCGATGCGGCGAAGATGGGAAACGAAGCACGCTTCATCAACGACTACAGAGGCGTGGCTGAGCGGCCGAACGCGGAGTTTGGGGATGTGCTTGTGAAGGTTGGGAAGGGGGTGCTTGAGAGACACGTTGGGGTGTTCGTTAAGCCGGCGAAGAAGGAGAAGAAGACTGGTAAAGGGAAAGGTGGTTACAGCAATGTTGTGCAGGGGATAGCCAAGGGAGAGGAGGTTCTGGTTAGTTATGGGAGGGGGTTTTGGAGTGCGAGGAGGGTGGAGGCTGAGGCCGGGATTGGTGAAGTAGGCTGCGCAGTTGATGAGTTTGAACGTGGCTGAATGGTCACAAGACGACGGCCCTTTCCCTACGGAGTAATAGGCAAGGTAAGTGGTTGGTTCAATGCATTGAACTATCTGAGGACAACCTTATCGGAACCAGCCGACTGGACGCCTCCGGATATTTGGATAAGGAGCGTCGCCACGCTGATCTTATCATATTCCTGATCTAGCGGGCATTTTGCCTCTCAGGCTTCGGCACCAACCACCATCGGGGTCGACCGTCGATCGTCCGGATCATATCGTGTTCGTGACCAGGAGTTCCGTCGCTGAGAAGACGAGACTTGGATGGTTCGGGTTTGAGCAGCCCATTACAGCTTGCTTGGGCGCTTCTCGGGAGTGTTTGAGGGGGCTTTGGTACCGGAGGATGACATCTTGGATAGGTGGTCTGGGTTGGTTTTGGTTTTGGGTTTCGTTTTGGGACTTGAGGTTTATTGGTTTGGAGGCTTTGAGGATGGTCCTTGGATGAGGAGCAAATCCGTTCCTGGGGGGGCAAGGAGCCAGGTACTTATGCTTCTGAGGGCTCTCCTGGAGTGAACGAATCCTGAGCGCGGCCGATGGGCTATGTCAACAGAGAAGGGCCGTCAATGCGGCCAGAACACCAGGTCGTTTGTGTTCCATGAGGCCAGACCAGGCTACGCAAAGGCCGATAGAAGGCGCAAGGATGGTCACCAGGTCTGGACTCGGGCCCGTTCGATGTAGTCGTGCAGGCGTCACTTGCCAGACTCAGAGCTTGGAAGGAACGAGTCGAGACTTTCTCGTGGGAAGGCACAGCCTGGGCAGCTGTTGGCGGCAGCATAATGGAAAGAGCTCTCGAAGGCAGGTGCGCTACTGCGGTCTGGCTCAGGAAGGGACAAAACTAGCTCTGATCGTTGCAATGGCTCCTCGACTGATAAGAGTGACTTGACTATCCAGCCTCCACGACTGCAGAACTGACATGGTAGCGTTGGTGTCCATCAGACCTTGGGCTTCTGCCCGTATGCAACAACCAGTGGATAGTACGCATGAATAGTATGGTCCTTGGCTTCCTTCCGCGCTCGTGCTAAAAGTATGTCCACCTCGTCCTTCGACCAGCCAAGGAAATTCATCTGAGCAGGAGCGATCAGTACACGATCATATCAGGTACGACTCAGTCGCTATAACCAAAGCAAGCAGTCATGAACAAGGAAGGAAAGGAGAGGGCTTGGAACACGTACCAAAGGTCGGTAGGAAAACGCCTCAAGGCCCGCAAGCACGTTCACATATGTGATTTTGCCAAGCATCTTGTATTTCGCGTCCTTCGGCCAGCCGTTCATGGGCCATTTCATTGTTGTTTGTCTGACCTGTTCGACTCAATCTCATCAGTACCGTTCCGATCATACAGTGCGAACAAGATTACTTCACACTCACATTCGTGAAGCCGACCTGCTCCATATATTCCCCGTAGTGCTTCGACCAGTCCCAGTCCTTACCAACGGTTTTCATGGCCTTAGCCATGGCGGTACACCATTGCTGCACAGCGCTGTCCTCAGGGATTGTACCGTCATCGCTCTCTATCGGAAGAGTCGTGTCTAGCATCTCAAACCACCCGCCGGGCTCTAACGCGTCAAAGGCCTTTTTGAAGAAGCCGGGTGGCTCATCGAAGCTCAAGTTCAACATCCGGCCGTGGATAAAGCTGAACTTCTGCGGATGCAGCCACTCTTTGGTGAAGTCGTCGACAATGAAGCGACAGTTCGGAGGCGTCAGGGTCGGCTGGACAGCGCTTAGGTCTGTACCGGTCACATTGGCGCTCGGGTGGGCGTCGGCAAAGTCGATTGCCCAATGGCCTGGGCCGGTTCCTAGGTCCAAGACTTCTTTAATGTCTTTAGGATCTATTGGCGCAGCCTGGAGTTCATTATTCAGCGTCAGAAGAAAAGCGTGGTGTTGTAGCTCGAGTCGTTCTTGCTCGTCCTGGTCTTCCGGCATGAAGTAATTCGTGCTTGATTGATAGCTGTGATATTGGCGACCATGCTCTTTGACGCCAGCGAGCACAGATGAGCGAAGCGATTGTGTCCAAGTCGATAGGTCATCGCCATAAGCAGAGTCACCGTCTTCAACGTCTCCTGGGACTATCTCCTCGGTCGTCATGCTGGAGTTCCTGTCACTGGGAAGGGGCTTTAGGAAGACAGGTCAAATAAGCAAGGTCCGTCAGAAGCCGGATAGGTGCCAGTTATGAACACATCTTCGTCCATCGAGTAGAGCCACCCGACCAACGCGGCCGCCTCGGCTCAATTCCGGTGGGGAGTATGCCATAGGCAGATCCTGTGACACTTCCGCACGCTAGGATGCGGGTGAGGTTGCAGTAGCATGCCTTGCATGGCAGATCGCTCAACGGGGACGAACTCCTGTTCCTTAACTGTAAATTCGATCTCCTACCCCATCATTTAAGCATCAGTCCTCTCGCTGCTAGTAGTTACACGATCGTCGTCAAACAGCGCAGCCAGATCTCGTGTACAGTGCTTCAGTTCTGTGAACTTTGGCACATCGTCCACTCTTGATCCGGCGATGATCTGCATTTTGTAGTCTTGGCGTGCAGAGGCGAGGTACATTTGATGGTTCCGTGCAGTAGCGCGACCATGAGATCCAATACTTTGCGATCCAACGGCACGCGCCGCCGGATTGCTGAAGTGCCGGCATTGCGTTTCCTCTGTAGGCGACTATGGCGGCGGTGAGTGTCTTCAATCGTCCTTCGACCACAGTGTGACTTTGTGATACTTGCCAGTTCGCATTGTGACCACAGATCGTGTTCTTACGGGCCCGCGGAAACAATGACACTGTATGTGGCTCGAACTTGCACATGATCGAGCGCATGGGACATTGATCGGTGCAGTACATCAGAGTAATGCTCTGATGTGCTCCTCATTCGAGCCCTGGACTCTCTTGAGCTCCTTAAGCAAGGCTCCTGCGCGCTGCTCTGTCAAGAAGTATGGCCGAGGTAAGTCGACCTGATCGTTCTTGCCAAGGACCATCATAGCCAGCGCTTTTCCACACAAAAACGCATTGACCATTCCATAACCCCCATAGCCTGCGGAGATCCATTCCCGTGAGTCGCTTGTTCCAAGCGGGCGATCCAGCAAGGCCTCTGGAAGCGGTCCAACGAATGGCGCATGATCAAGCGAGAATCCCATGATACCTGTCCAGGCGGCTTTGACTCGTGGCTTGCCGATTTGGTCGCTGCCCCAATTCTGAATCCCAAGTGCCGTCGGCAGGACGCCATCAAGATGTGCTAGTGCCCCCAGCTCATTCTCAGCATCCGAAGACACACCAGCTGAGTACTTTCTATTCTCCGGTTCGCCGCCTCCGATGAAGATTTCTCCAGTCTTCGCATTGGCAGTGCTGTAATCGAAGACACCTTGCATGTAGAATGACCATGACTGGAGCTTGTGCTTAGGAAAGTCTTTGCCAGGATTTTGGACAGTCATTTGGCCTCTGCGAGGCACCAAAATGCCCCCGAGTTTGGGCACGAGGTGCGCTGTATGTCCTTCCGTGCAATGAATAACATGCTTTGCACGAATCGCGCCATAGGCAGTACCGAGTGTATACGGAGGCGTCTGGCTGTCATCACGACGAACAGTAAACACCGGAGCATTCTCGTGGATCCAGAACCGTGACGGAAATTTGTTCTTGAGATGCTCAAAGATGCCTGTCACCATTCTGTATGGCCATGCGGCCCCTGCCATTCCGAGCAGCCCACCTACAGCGTTACCAATACCGTAAGTCGTTCTCATTTCTTGCTTCTCAACTATCCTCCATTTGTTTCGCACATCCGGAAA
Source organism: Cyphellophora attinorum (assembly GCF_001299255.1). Classification (NCBI taxonomy): domain Eukaryota; kingdom Fungi; phylum Ascomycota; class Eurotiomycetes; order Chaetothyriales; family Cyphellophoraceae; genus Cyphellophora; species Cyphellophora attinorum. Next base: position 763,260 of record NW_017253231.1, on the reverse strand, counting down.
CGACGTTTCGAATGAAATCAGCATTCTTCGCAACTCGTTCAGCTGATCATCTTCAAAGACTGCTAGTAAAGCGCTGATATATCGGTATTCTGACTTCTCTATCAGCTCAGGTCCAATGCTTCTCACGAGCTCCCACATCTCCCGCCAGTGAGCTAGCTCGAAACGAACGATCTGCATGGCGTGGTCCCGTCCAAAGATCTTGGTATACTTGTCAAAGTCCTGTACTGCGGTAGCATTGATGCGCCCACCGTTTCGACCTGTCGCTCCCGAACATACTCCTCTCGCTTCGACGATCGTGACGTTGAGTTCAGGTGACTGCGTCAGAAGATGCCAGGCTACGCTTGCGGCTGTAATGCCGGACCCAATGATCACAATGTCTCGCCCAACAGCTTGGGCTGGTGGTGATTTACTGTTCGATGAGAATGTTGTGTTAGCTGGTTGCTGCCAATACGAGGGAGTTGGATTGTCGACCGGTAGGCCTGGGTCCCGGCAGAGATCGCTAGCCATGGCTTCGGAAGGGAAAGAAACGCGATCTTCGAGCCGACGCAACGACTTGTCAGCAATGCGAGTGAGGCTGCACTCAATGGAAAGCTTTCGACATGACTTCCGGCCTTGCAGTGTTCGACCGATGCGATGTGGTAGGACAGAACACCTATCTTGATAAAGCTCAAAGTTTCAAGGGAGGAGTCAATGCTCGGCCTTGGCACGTGGTTTCCGGTCACTCAGTGGTATCAGGCCTTCGAGCATTTCAAAGCAAGTCGGTGCCGACTGGCAACGTTGCCTCTTTCGATCACCGCAACGGTCGCGCGCCACTGGTGCAGACATTGCCTGATTGCTCGCAACACTGAAATCTGATGTAGAAAATGGCTTGTCCGTGCCTCGGCCGAAGGGCGACTTAGGGGCCCCCCACAATCCAGCTTCCGCTACCAGAATGTCAGAATGTCAGAAAGCTCCACACGAGAGCTATGCTTCCAGCGAGCACAGTGATATTGAACGACGAACTCCTCGAAGATATAAAGTCACACAGGAAGCTCTTCTGAGTACATTGCTACAAGCCATCACATCCAGGCAGCGAGACCACAGAAGAGAATACTCCCGGCTCGACTAACAGCATTCCAACAGACACAGCACGCTGGTATGGGGTCCGTCGGCACAACACAGCCAACGCTGCTCCTCGTCACAGGCTCTTTCGCCCTCCCGAGGTTCTATGACCCAACCTTGGAGCTGCTTCCCAAACATGTCGACCTCGTGCTCCCACATCTCCCAACCGTCGGCGAGGACACCGACAAAGGCCGCCCTGGCCCACCTCCCACCATGTACGACGATGCCAATTTCATCATTGAGCAATTACAACGCTTAGTCGTCGAGCAAGGCAAGGACGTAGTCCTGATCGCGCATTCGTACGGAGGCGTGCCTGCCACTGAAGCCCTGGGCCTCGCAAAGGAGAAGGGCCTCATCAAGTCTGATCGAGAATCAAAGGGCGAGAAAGGTGGCGTCATCAGAGTCGCTTACATGACGGTGTTGGTGCCTGAGCTTGGCAACGCTGCTGCGACGGCGTTGGATGGCGCGCCGGAGGAGGATAAGATGCATTTTGGCGTTGATGTAGGTGCTCCAGCTGCGAGCGTTTAGTGTCTGCCTGTCTTACTCCAGCGCACACTGCATTTGTGAGCTTTCATACTGACCCACTTCCACAGGAAAACGGCTGGATGTACCATCTCGACTACCCCAGAATGATGCGGATCTGTGGCAGCAACATGACCGAAGAAGAGCGCAAGCCCTGGGAAACCAAGTTCCCCCGCCATTCGGCTGTCAGTTTCAGCAACGAATTGCATTACGAGGGTTGGAAGCATGTACCCATCTCGTATCTGGTCTGCGAGGACGACAAGTGCATTCCTGCGAAGACTCAGAGGGCGGAAATTGAAATGTTCGAGAAGGCGGGATGCAAAGTCGATGTGACGAGTATAAAGGAAGACCATGTGTTGAATGTTAGTGCTCCGCAGGCGCTGGCGGACTGGTGGACGAGCTTGGTAGAGAAGGCTTGAGATTGTGCTTTGATCTGTCGGAAGGTCGAGAAGACAATATGATATGCTAGGTGTTGTTTGCGGAACGGTCGCGACTGGAGATCGAGTATCGCATCCGGGAAGGCCTCTCGAATGATGATGGCGGCGCATTCGCGTCCGATGTCTGATCTGTGGTCTCTGCGCCATTCCTACCTGAATGAACGTCTTGTTGCAGTTGGTGCATCGTTGCCTCGGCGTCTTGCACAGGCTCCTCAAGCTGCTTCTCGGGTAGCGATGTTGATACTGATGACCGTGGCATCGAGGGCGATCTAGCTAGGACTCCGTCCAACTTGGCGGGCTCGAGTCTCTCCTCGTCCTTATCGTTGACTTTATTCTGCGCGTCCTCTTCTGGATTCTTCGGCATGAACCTCTTCAGGTCGCCCAAAGTAATCCACAAATCCGGGTAATTGGCACTCGCCTCCGCCAGAGCCTCGTTATACTGCTTCACGATACCCTTCGCGACCTCCCTTGCCTCCTCTGGACTCATCCCGACCAGATCGTTCGCATTGTCGTCGATCAGATTCCTCACCTTCCTCAGTGCTTCCCTGAACTGCCTTGATCTGTTCGGCTGGTTGCGGGATTTGAAGTACGTTAGAAATCCCGATATTACTGTGGTGGCTGCTCCCAGGTAGATAGTCGCTGTTTGCGCATTGTGCGAGTGTGTTGCGCCCAGAGCTGTTAACGCGGCGCCGATGACTATTTGTGTCCAAAGCATGCCATTGGCAAGTGAGGCGACGAACCAGTACTGGAGGGTGTGGAAGCGGTACTCTTTCCGAATGCGTTCGTCGAATGATGTGGTTCCTTTCTCTGGGTCGATGCCAAGAGCTGCGGCGTAGGCGTTTTCCGCTGGTGTGTGCTGTTGGACTGTATTATTAGGTGCCCTTGGGGTTCCAATCGCCTTGTTGCGTCGTAGGAGGAAGCGGCCCATCGTGGACTGAGATGAACCACGAGAAAAGTTTGAGCAGTGGACGGATGACCAATGTCTTGAGATGCAATAGTGATATGTCACGGGAGTCCCGAAAGCACATAACAGTGTCGTAAAGGACGTCAAGCTGGGTTGCAGGCATTGTGATGAGCGTTCAGGATGTGAAGTCGAGCTTACCTAGATAGTGCGATTCGTAGTTACTTACCAGCACATAGTAAGCTGGTGAGTCTCACCGCCGACCCTAGACCAGCCGGTGGTTGGGCATGTCGACAAAAGGGGATCGCTTATGTGCGCTCACCATCGCCTGCCTGATATTTCGCATTAGTTTCTATTGCTACACCTACCCAATGAAGGCGGTGCGGTGCGCAGAAGGTATTCCGAACAAGCCGCAAAGATCGGTCATATTGGAGATCGCACTTCCGCCGCACCTATATGCTGGTACGCTGCTTCCGATGACGGGTGAACTCGAGTGCGCGAAGCTCTCGTCGGCCAGCCACGCCCGCAGTGCGCAATACAAAGTGCTGACACCCAGGACTCCGTCAGGCGGGCCAAGCGGGCTCAAGCTTTAGCGAAGCTCGTACAACACGATGACACGTCCGTGCAAGTGACAAGGCGCGTCGACGAGGATGTAAAGTGTGCATTTGGCGTTATCAATATGTCTCCCTCTGCTTGAGGAGGTGGCAGCCGAAGTTTCGGACGACGTCCGAAGAGCCTCTCCTGGAGCTGTGTTTGACAACTTGAATCGACACGTAATAAGCGACGTCACGTGAGCTGCTCGCCGAGAGCCGGCAGAATTGTGGGCACACATACGAGACCGTTGAAACGTTTCAAGTGCGGCACCAAGCGCAGCGAAGAGCACTCGAAAACAAGGGCGAGACATGTTGTTGCCTCACGTGTCGCCGCAGATGGGTCTTTGCCTTGTCTTCGTAGCCTCGAGCTGCCCACAATGATGACGCCCCTGTCTCGTCTGGGTATGACGGCAGGAAGACCCGAAGGGCACTCCATGCTTCAACGGCATCGTGCGTTGTATATAAAGCCGCTGGGTCACGACAGATCGGGTTTCTTTCACCAGAGCAGTGCTCCGATCATAAAAGAAACACAACTTCCATTTCCTTTCCGCAGGTCCGGATCAGTTCATCAGCCCTCCTATTTCGCCGTGAAACCCAACAAGCTCTCATCAAGCACTGCCGTCAACATGAAGTTCTCAATCGCCATCATCGCAACCCTCCTCACCCTCACCAGCGCAGTCGTGCTGCCTCGAGCACCTCAGAATGGCAATCGCCCAACGCCCTCAGGTCAATGCTGTGTGGCGAATACATCGCTGAAGCAGGATACATGCACTGCCTCGAACGGTCAAACCGGAAGGTGTGTGCCAGGTGGCAATGCATGTGAGTGTTGGAGCGCCTTTCGTTTATTCCTTACGACTGACCCTATTAAGGCGGCGGTTCTCTGTCCTGCGTCGAGCAGTCGAATCTGGAGTGCGACAACAACGTCATTGAGCGTGGCAAGTCGCTTTGCCGTGCCATCGCAGGAAATGGAGGCTTGTTCGATGGTGCCAACATCATCCAAGACCTCTCACAGGCGACGGTGAACTAGCTAGCACCCCATAGGCTGATGAAACTGATTTCGTTCCTGCCATGTGCTTCTGTGATCTTCGTCCCCTCATGTAAAAGTTCCGTTCCAACGCAGACCGCAAAAAGTAGACCGGATGCGATAAATTGACCATTAAAACATGCACTATCGCGACATCCACGCAGCAGGTCTTCTAACAGCACCAACACAGCCAAAAATCGAAAAAGACAACCGAACACTCACCAAGTACAGTCAGAGAACCCTACTACTCGCCTATCAAGTACTCTACACCGAAGTGAAGGGCCTCGGCATTCTCGTTGCTATTGATTTGTGCTCGATTGTCGAACCAAAATTGTTGAACAGTAATATATAACGCTCGAGCGAGTGCTGCCAAGACTTTGTGCTTGTTGCGGTGGGTGACGACGGGTTGCATGTGACTTTCGATTGCCTACCTCCCTACTTTGCGAGTGTCACTTCGATGTCCTTGATCTTTGAACACTTGCCGCTTTGATGCATGAATGTCCTGTTTCTGCCACGGTCAACGCCTTGCGGTAAGCATGAGGAAGGTGCCACCGGCTCAGATACATCATATTGATGTGCGCCACTTCGTAATTCTCTCATCCGCGTAACACTTGCAACCTCAAACTCCACCACAACTATTCGGAACTCGCACCTGCCTTGATCTCGAGCTTACTTGCCTCGCGCGTTGAGCGCCTGAGTAAGCCTCGCGCCTTCCTGTACCGTCCGCAAAATGCTGTGGCTCGCTGGCAAGCTTGACCGAATATTGACAGTTCTCATCAGCCACTCTTCCAATTGTGAGCTATATGCATGGTGTCCATGAATTGAGCCGCCGCGATGATCCAGCTCTTACCATTAAAGCCTATAGCAGAAGTCGACATAAAGCCCAATGGCGCGTTCACAACAGCTCTTGCTGGCATGAACATAAGATACAGATGAGGACTTGACCAGTCAGACCAGGAGAAAGAAACGGAAACGAAACCGACATCGGCGCCAAGCTTCGGAACAGCCACTATTTGTCCTGCTTCACTCTCAACTTTCTTCAGACGTCCCGAAAGTTTCCAACGGCGATGGGCCGAATCGAATCGTGCATCAATCGTCATATGATTCCAAATGCATGATGAACGTCTTTCGAGGTATGCGCTGATTGGATCGACATGAGCTCACCCTCAGGAGCCATACAGCGAAATGCGGAGAGGGCAGCAACTCTATGGTGACAGCATCCTTCTCGATTGCGGGGAAATCGATGCTGTCGAAGCCTGGACGCGACATTGCCATGCATAGACTTTCCATATGCTCCCAATCCGGCGCGCATCGCCATGATGATATAAAGGTAGGCCGGATGTCAAGATGAAGCAGTACTTCAAAACGGCTCTTCGACCACGTTGACCCTGAACTATCAATTGATCACATCTTGGATATCCAATTACAGTCACAATGTCGCGCCCCACACCCGAAGTCACCCTCTTCCACTATCCCTTCTCGCCATGGTCCCAAAAGATCACCCTGTACCTTGCTCTCCGTCAGATCCCCTACATATCATGCGAACAGCCTGTCACCCTACCACGCCCAGACCTGAAGAAGCGTCTGGGCGTAAACTACCGCCGCATTCCAGTCATGAGCATCGGACGCGATATCTACTGCGACACATTGATCATGCTAGAGAAACTGGAGGAGCTCTTCCCGTACAAGGACGGCGAAGTTCCGAGGAAAGGCAAAGACGGGAACAGCAGGGCACTGGAGAAGTTATTGGAGAAGTGGACTGATGTGGTTGTCTTCAAAGTGAGTCTCACTTCCACTGCTCCTTACCAGAACCGCTCTCTCCGAGCGACCTCGATCTAACCAATTCCTCACAGTACGCAGCAGACGCGATCCCGACCTCCCTCGAAGCAATCCGCGACAAGAACTTCATCGACGACCGCACCGAGCTCTGGGGTCGCGACTGGGCCGTCAGCAACCAAGACGCCCTCCGGCCCGCCGCCCTCGTCAGTCTCCGCGCTAACGTTGACTTCCTTGAGCACGAACTCCTTGAGGACGGCCGCGATTGGATCCTCGGCGGCAAAGAGATGACTCTTGCCGATATCCACGCTGCGTGGATCTTCGTCTGGCTGAGTGAGATGCCTGGCGCGTTGCCAGAGGATGTGTTTGGGAAGGGTGTGTACCCGAAAGTTCACGCTTGGTATCAGAGGTATAGCAAGGATCGGGAGGCGGCGTTGAAAAATATGGAGAGTTCGGGGTTGAGGAAGGAGGAGGATGCTAAAGTCGCGATTCCTAGGATCCTCAAAGGTCCGTTCGGTGACAAGGAGCCCAAAGTGGATGAGCTGGATCCGACGGGATTGAAGCGTGGGGAGCAGGTCAGGGCGTATCCGACGGATACGGGGTTTAATCATAAGGATGTGGGGAGATTGGTTGGGTTGACGACGCAGGAGGCAGTGATTAGTAGTGAGGGCGAGGGTGGCGTGGAAGTTAGGATCCATCATCCTAGGTGGCAGTTTAGGGTTGAGCCGGTCAGGGGAGGGGATGTTAATGGAGCGCATGGGGAGGGGTTGAGTAGGGAGGAGACGCATTTGATCAGTGAGGGAAGCTATGTTGGGAGTCGGGAGTAGTTGGGAGGCAGAGGACTGTGTTGTGGGTGATGCATGGCGGGTGTCGTGGGGGCTTATGGCAATGTTGAGCAAGACGCATTTGTATGAGCGCACACCCTTCAAATTCTTGTGGATTTTGAAGTCTTGAGCAGATTTCCGCAGTCGTTGTAGGGCCGCCGTCGAGAAGACCGGTTGACCAAAGTGTGCGAGGGCACTTACTACGACTCTCCAGGCTTGCATCATGAGATGTGACTCATTCACAGCAATTATATTTCGAGGCTTCGTCACGCCGGTTGACAACATCTCGCGTCGCTCTCACAACAGTAGGAATATGCTCTTTGTCTACGACTGCATAGCCTTCGGATCTTGGCTCACTCATCAAGCGTAGTAGCACAATTCGGCAAGACTAGCGCAACCTGGCGTTCTGCGAGGCAAACATGAGATGCACTCGTTGCCAAGACGTCAGGCAAACCCAGTGAGACGGGCTGTCTATAGTCCGCGACTTCGTATGATACGATGGCATGACAGAGGCGGTAAAGAAGCGAAGGGCTGTAGGATGAGATTTGTATAAAGCTATGGCAGATGCCTGACGAGGCTGACGTTGGCCTGAGAACGTTCTTGCGCTGCTCACTTGTGTTGAAGTATTCGATCTCTGAGTGCATAGTATCCTATTTTGTGTGGACACTGAGGCTGCTGAGCTTCTTGTCAAGTGGCAACTGGATTTTCGGAGAGACTGGAATAGCGACACAAGGCGTAGCTGCAGAGTAAAGCCGCGGACAGCCGCTGCAACGTGGAAAGCCTTGGGCACCACTCACATGAAGTTCAAGATGGCCTGGCCGGTGCACCACGCATCGAAACAGATGAGGCTGACCAAACCTGCTGCTGGAGCCACAGCAGCCGCACGGCTGGCGTCAGTGCATGACCAGCGCGAGAAACGGAAGACCACAGTCGAACAATTGCTTCAAGAGCCTCAATCCAGTCCTGCATTTGCGCATTCGGACACCGCTGCTGTTGAGACCATCAAGGAGACGTTGGCCATCGCACAATGTAGTCCATCTGTCACGAATGCCAAGCTGCGTCAGGTCACACTCGTTCATGACACAGCACTCGCAGCACTCAAGGAAGCCCTCGCAAACTTCTCGGACCAGGCCCAGGAGAGCGCAGCCTTACCGACAGGTTTCCTGGACGCCACGGTGATCGCTGTCGTGGCCAGAGATACGATCTCCAAGGAAGGCGACATCTTATCGATGGGCATGCAGATTCAGAGCTGGGTGCTGCTGTTGGAGGAGAGGGGCTTATTGGCCAATGTCAGTGGGCTGACTTTTGAGCAGCAGCAGGTTGTTGAGGAAGCTCTGGGGATTGGGAACCGTCTCAAGGTGTTGTGCACCCTTCAGATCGGGTACGAAGGTGGCAAGAACGGTAAACAACAAGTCAACGGGTTGGAGTTGAATCGCAGAGAACGTGCTGGTTCAGTTAGGGTCGTGTCTGAATTGACGTCGGCCAATTCTTGATCCTGATGAGCAATATAGAGATGAGGAAGGCACATCGTAGCGTTATGCGTTGCTTGGAAGTGGTGATCAGCATGAAAGTCGAGATGAAGAGGCAAGAACGATGAAATGTCTCGTCGCCTAATCTTGAAGCAGTCGGGCAGCACATGCCCGCAACTTGCTTCTTGAAGAGCTTAGCGCGGCCGGAGCAGCTCCGACCTCCTCCAAGTGTTCCCGAGTAAACGGCGCAGCTTGCTATCTGCTCCTTTGTGCCTACCACTCCCTCACATAGCCAGCAACGATGCAGGCGCTCAAACATGGTGCCTCATCGGCGCTCCGGCAAACACAACGACGGTCGTATTCGGCCGCGAGCTCTCCCTATGCTTCGACCGCGAAGAACCTCATGATTGTAAGTTTATCTTCAGGTCCCGCAACCATGCGGATAGAGCTTGGTACTTTTGAGCTCGTGGCATAGCCATGGTCCCGCAACGTGGGCGACGGCTGCATGCCGACGTTCGATCACAACACAAGCTATCAAACCACACTCATGCTGATACCTCCTCTCCCGATCAATAGGGCGCAGACACGAAGCTCCTCGTCCAAGGCTTCACTGGCAAGCAAGGCACATTCCATGCGCAGGGTGCGATCGACTATGGCACGAACGTTGTCGGTGGCACAAACCCCAAGAAGGCCGGCACGACACATCTCGACCGACCGGTGTTCGCTACGGTTGCAGACGGCATAAAAGAGACGGGTGCAAATGCATCGGTCATCTTTGTGCCACCGCCGTTGGCTGCGAAGAGTATTGAGGAGGCGGTCGAGGCGGAGATGCCGCTCGTGGTGTGCATCACCGAGGGCATCCCGCAGCACGATATGGGTGAGTCTGATCAGAGCTCAAGACATGACAAGAGACGAGTGCTAATCTACTATGACAGTTCGAGTAACAAGTAAGTCCTTTCACCATCTCCGAACCTCGAACGCGACCTCGAATCGATCGAGACTGGCTGCACAGGTGTCGAGTCACGGCTATCGATCGAGCAAAGGACAACAATGCAGGGGAATAGCTGGTGCAGCTTGCTGACATCGCCCGCAGACATTCTCAAGACCCAGAGCAAGACCCGCCTCGTCGGTCCCAACTGCCCCGGCCTCATTCGCTCCGGCATCTGCAAGATCGGTATCATGCCCGGCTTCATCCACAAGCAAGGCCGCGTCGGGATCGTCTCCCGCTCCGGCACCCTGACCTACGAAGCTGTTAACCAGACCTCCCAGATCGGCCTTGGCCAATCCCTCGTCGTCGGCATTGGCGGCGATCCCTTCTCTGGCACTAACTTCATCGATTGTCTGCGTGTCTTTCTGGAAGACGACTCGACCGAGGGTATCGTCATGATCGGCGAGATTGGTGGCTCGGCGGAAGAGGATGCTGCGGAATTCTTGAAGAGTGAGAATAAGAAGAACAAGCCGGCTGTCGCATTTATTGCGGGCATCTCGGCACCGCCCGGACGGAGGATGGGTCACGCAGGTGCGATCGTGTCTGGAGGGAAAGGAGGAGCGGATAGCAAGATTGCTGCGCTGGAGGGCGCCGGTGTCAAGGTCGAGAGAAGTCCAGCGGCGCTGGGAAAGAGTTTGTATGATCAATTCGTGGCGAAGGACTTGATATGAGCTTATTCGACTGCCAAATTCTATTATTGGGGCATTCGAGCGAAGCGCGTATTGATGAGGAGCGTTTAGGCTGCTCGTCGTCGATGTCAAGCCTTGAGCTGGAAGCACACCATTCTGATCCGCGCATAAAGGAGACCTTTCTCAACCTTCGTGTGCATATTTCTTAGCTAGCGAAGAATGCTCATAACCGGTCCAGCTTCAGACGATCATCGCGTGCAGCCTCCATCAGGTCGCCACACTTCGGTGCGACGGCTTGACTGACTTAGTATTTCATTGCTCGTCAGCGTCTGGTCGTGCGAGTTGGTTTCTATCTCTATTCATGTCTTATACGTTGCTCCTGGTGCACCGAGTCAGAGCTGCTAACGGCTGGCTTGCCATGCTTTGTGTACCCTGGCCGCAGTGGATATCCGTTGAATGTGAAAGGCGATGCAGTCTTGATTCTTATGCTGGACTGCTGCTAGGGAAATGGAGACTACCTTGCCGTCACCATCGTACCGGCTCGCACCCCGGGCTGTGCCACATCCATACGTAGATTATTTCCGAATCTCCGCACCACGTCCACGCCTACTTCCGACGGGATCGAGGCGAAAAGCACTATGGTCAGGGCGCGCCTTCTGCCATGAACGTAGATGTGCATCCTTATGCCAGGCCGCAAAGGGGGTAGTCTTTGGAGCGCCGTGCGTGTCCTGCTTCTTTCCAAGTCTGGTCGAATTTACTCAGGTTGTCAGGACTACTCATTCGTCTGCAAGGCTGCGCGTCCAGCTCGTAGACCTTGTCGAGGGAGACTGCTCACAAGTGGTCCTATGGGTGGCCATAATTGTGGTCTACTTGTGTTGCGATCCAGACTCGTGTCAGTACGTAGATGCGATCGCAGTGCCGCCATTGTTTACCTGTGAAGAGGCTCGTACTCCCTTGCTGCCGAATTGGCCGGTTCCCCAGGGTCCACGTGAGTAAATAGCCGCCCAGGAGGTAGACCATGCCCACCGTGATTGGTCTGTACTGTATTGTCTCGGTTATGGCACGAAGTCAGCATGGGTCTTCGATATCACCCTGATCAGGCCATGGGTCTTCGGTACCGTACTGATCCAAGGGAAGGTACGCTGCCCGAAGAAGCCGGTTGGCACCACCAGGGCCGAGTGCTGGCGCGGATGGCACTGCGACAGTCGGACGATCGGAAATGTTCTGTAGTTGAGCATATTGTGCTCCGAACACTGTGCCGTACTCATCAGAAGGTGTGATGAGTATGCTCACATCAAAGGGTGGACTCTGTTGAACGTCGACAAGATGGGTAGACACCGTATAGTTGTGTCGTTGATTCTCATGGATCATCCGCACGCTTTTGTCCTCCCGTCCCCCGGGACTCAGCACAGAAAGGCTGAAAGGATCTCCCAGCGGTCCGTACTGATCGATATTCCGAAAGGGATCGATGAATCCCGCTGGCGCCGGGCTAGACTGCAAACCAGTCTCCGCGTACAGACTCGTGCGAAGACTATTAGAGCCACCGAGCTCGCAAAACAATATGAATCGTGAGCTCTTTTCACTAATGGCACCGTAGGCTAGCTCCGTTGGCGATGTCCGGGAGGTGACTCGGAAACGCACAAAGCACCGAAAATGTCGTAGACCCTCATAGGAGAAATAGTGCCCGTCCCCCTGCCAGTAAACTTCGGGAACAGCCCGTACGTCGTCAATCTTATAGCGAGGGCTGTTCTTAGGAAACGTCAACTGGATGTGTTGTCCCCGGTCATCAGCCATTCCCGAGGCTAGTGCGTTGTCGTCCGTTTCAGTGCAGAGATATATCACTTGACCATATCCGGTAGGCGGACCACCGCGTTCGACGGTTTGATTTGCTGAAGCACGAACGTAGACGTCCATCACCCGCTTCAACAGTATTCCCTGTCGTGCTTCTGAACCAGTCGCGTTTTGTTTATAGCAATGCAGGTCCATGATATACAATCCACTAGACGTATTTTGAAGCGGGACTCTCACCTTGATGCCTTTATTGGTCCTGACGATCTCATCACGGAAGCGAAATTGGTCATCACTGGTGACGATGTCGTTGCAGCTGCGAAAATCGTAAGGAGATTGCGCAAGCACGCCTCGAAAAGTCGCGTTCGGGCCTGCATGCCACGCAAATAGTGACAGGTCGGTTGTTGTCCTCAGGATTTCCTCTTGAAGACGAATGAAAGCTTTTGAGTCTTCTCCGTAGATAAGCGGCAGGTTGACGTCAAAAATGCCCAAAAGGCTGTAAGCCATGTCCTCTACGCGAGTAGTCTGACGATTCGCTGCCCAAGACATGCGCTTTGCTAGAGGTACAGTCGACAATGACGCGGATGAGACCAGCACCCACGCTTCGATGCCTGTAATGGATTGAATCGCGTCCACGAGTTCTGTCTTCGACCCTCGAAGCGTCCATGCTTCATCCAAAAACAACACCTCGGCGGGGGCGAGCAGCTCCTGGAGTGTCCATCCCCGTGTCCACCATCTGCAGTCGCGGAACCCGGCAAGGTCCTTGCCTTGCTCTGCGATCTTGAGATCCGAGAGAAATGCAAAGCAGACTGAAGCATCCTTGTACCATCGAAACATCGAATTTATGGCCTCGGATAGCTCGGCACTGGAACTCTTGTCGATACAGCATGTGTCGATCCAGATGTACTTGACGCCGTGATCGACGCTCATCGCTGCTGCCGCCTCGATTTTGGCAAAACCAGCCTTCGTTCTTGCGAGCGATAAATCCTTCATATCTTCGAAGGAGACCTCATCGTTTTCCCAGGTGTGAGACAAGATGGTGTAAGGCGTTTCCCTTGATACTGATCCGGTGAACGATTCGATCTCAAGTGTCTCCGCATTGAGTAGCCGCATACCGCCGTTTGTTCCCTGCCTTGGCTGATAGGATGTCCTTCAGTAGTGACAGTAGATGATTTGCATCAGACAAACCGACCATCACACTTCAGGTCAGTGGCATCGAGCGCCGACCTTGACGGAGATGAGCTTTATCATGTAGTGTCGAGTGTATATCCATCACAAGACCGAGCATCATATCGAAGCGGTCACTGGGTTCTGACGAATGGGAGCGAGCAGCGGTCAAGGCCGAGCCGCAGCCACACCAAAGTACCGGCAGACCAAGCATTCTGGAACACGAGACCTGCGGCTAGCCAAAGTCCCCTGGCCTTGCAGCGAATGAGGAAACGCTGTGGTCTAGCTTGGTTAGCAACCTTTATGTCAGGACTCCTGTATCGAAGAGATGCGACGAGGATATTTACTACCACTCTAGCTCGAAGTCTGTGGGAGAAACCTGATGCCTTGACTTCAAGCCGATGGGTACAACCTTGTGGCCACGTTTATGCTCCTGGCGCGGCGAGCAGGCACTGTGTCGTACCAAGGTCGCAGACTCGCTGAGAGGCAGCGACAATTTGATCTGGACGTTTGGACATCTGTTCCACAGAGCAAGCGCAAAAAGTGGCGCAGGAAATGTACAATGATGATATCAATACTTGCAGGCTAGCATGAGTATCTTGCATTCTCACCAAACGCCGCGGGCTCTTGAGGCTTCGAACGGGCTGCTCAAACCGCCATCTCTTATAATGAAATTGCTCCCCTGCGACTTGCCCGCAGATGTAGCCAAGCTTGTGAACCGCAAAAGACAATAAAGGCCTGCAGAAAACCACACATTAGCTTCGATTCCCGATTATCGGCAATTAGATCAGAGTCGTTGACCGCTCTGACCTGGAACATATAGTCATGCCCCCCAGTGCACATGTGGAGCGCCATAGTTGCAGTTGTGAGGCTCTCGTGTTGATCAACGGAACGGGGACGAGGAGCACATACGCCATAAACCGCGACCGCAATAAATATACTGCTCGCTACCGCCTTGCCATCTGTGGGATCTTCCTCTGTGCCCATCATCGTATGGTGATTTCTCTATCGCGCCTTTCTGTCAGCAACTGCTTTTCCGAGTCCATCAAAGATCCGCTGCTAATTAGGATTCTGGGGCCATTTCTCGAAATCGGCCAGCGCTTGAGGGTGAAGGTCATACGTACGGCAAACAGCGAGCCTATGATCGACAGGATGATGACGGCGAAGATCGAGATAACGGTACTGCACATGCGGTCAGTACACGGGTCTGCATTGGGTGACACGTCGAGCCGAGCTAACGCACCACGACCACGCATTGAACGCCGATACGACCTGTGCATGTCAGCAACGTCCTCGCTGATGGTATCAAAGCAGCTTACGGGCTTCATGCTGGGCAGTATCTCCTGCGTTGTCTCGAGGATGTGTAGGTAGGCTGCGGCGTATGGTATTGCCGGGTTCAACTGGTGCGACGATCTTTGTATGTCGAGACTAGGCGGATGTGTGGAGGTATAATACTGGTGTTTCAGCTTGGTCGCAGCTGCTGGCAATCGCCTTGGTTGCGTAAGGGCAGTAGGCCTTGGTGACCTCCAACTCGCAGAATGGCATCGACCGCCGTCACCATCGACCAGAGGTGGATCACTCGACTCACCAAGGCTGCAAAAGGCTGACCAATCAAAACAGATCAGCCCCAACTGCATGGAATCGACCTGCCAAGGACAACGGCCGAAAGTCGCGTACGCCTGACTTGGACACCTGATCTCCTAATCAATCAGACTCACATCATCCTACAGGCCACCGATACCTTCAGCAGACGCTATATATCACAAGTCGTCGATCAAATCGAAAAGGACCCCTCGACATTCAACTCTTCCGCTGCCATAGTGAAAAGGTTCCTCGAACAGAACGAATCCGCAATCTCCCGACGCTTCTCACCTTCTGACAGGCACGACCAAAGTGACTTGCGACAACATCTCACCCGCGCGCTCGAATGCCGCGCCGCGGGTCACAGTCTGAGGATGTCGTTAACGAACAATCACCACTTATAAGCCCTCGTCCCGTACCCTCCTCTATCGAAGGGGTGGCCTTGGCAGGTCCAATCTCACCCATATCGCCTATATCGCCAATATCACAGCTATCTGATCCACTCTCCGAACATGCGCTCGCCGTCGATGAGCCCGCGGTGGAGAGCAAGAGCATTCCTTACTTGATCCTGCTCACCCTTGCCATAGGCGGTTTGCAGATCGTATGGTCTGTTGAGCTCTCCAATGGCACCCCGTTCTTGCTCTCACTAGGCATGAGCAAGGCTCTAATCGCCATAGTATGGGTAGCGGGACCAGTCACCGGTGTCCTTGTACAGCCGTACATTGGCTTGAAAAGCGACCAATGTCGAATTTCGTGGGGTCGAAGGAAACCGTTTATGATTGGCGGGACTCTTGGGACAATAGCGACGTCTCTCTTGCTGGCGTACTCGAAAAGTATCATGAGCGTTTTTGGCGGTCTGGGCGAAGACGCCAAGTATGAGGGCAGCTGGAGAATTATGACCATCATTTTCGCGACCGTTATGATGTGGTGTCTGGACTTTTCGATCAACGTTGTTCAGGCAGCAATTCGAGCATTTATCTGCGATGGTGCTCCAGCACATCAGCAGGAAGCAGCAAATGCATGGGCGTCGCGCATAGTGGGTGTCGGCAATGTATTTGGATACCTGTTCGGCTACTTGGACTTACCGCAGTACTTTTCCTTCTTTGGCAACAGCCAGTTCAAAGTCTTGGTTACGATAGCATCGATGTCACTGGCTACGACCGTTGGTATTAGCGTCTTGTTTATCAAGGAGCGCAATCCCTTGCTCGACTCTCCGAATAAAGGGCCTTCAAATCAAGGCTTCTTTGCATTCTTCAAACAGGTCTTTAAGGCTGTCCAACGGCTTCCGCCTCAGATTCGTAAAGTCTGCGAGATCCAGTTTGTACAGTGGATCGGTTGGTTTCCTTTCCTGTTCTACATTACCACATACATCGGTCAGCTCTACGTCAATCCGGATTTGCATCCAGGACTGTCTGACGACGAGGTCGACAAATTATGGGAGAAAGCCACTCGCATTGGCACTCTTGCGCTGCTCGCCTACGCCATTACCTCCTTTTCTGCGAACATCATCTTGCCATTTTTGGTAGTCCCGAGTTACAAGAGGCCCGACGAGGGAGGTGAGGACATTGCACCCACTTCGCCCATCGGAATAAGCCGTACGTCATCTCATGTTGGCTTGACTCGTGGCAGATCCAACAGCTTGATTCGAGCAACAATGCACGGCGACACGCCAAAGCCATCCTTCATCAAGCGTGCTCTGAAAATTCTCCAAATACCGGGACTCACGCTACGGCGAGCATGGCTCGGATCACAGCTCCTCTTCGCCCTATGCATGTTCAGTACTTTCTTCATCTCATCCTATCAGGCAGCCGCCGTTATGACCGCCATCATGGGCATAACCTGGTCACTCACTCTGTGGGCGCCTTTCGCTCTTATCTCCGCCGAGATCTCCGTTCGCGACGAAGCGCGTCGTCGGAAAGAGCGACAGAAGAAAGTGCTTCCCACCGAAGAATGGCATCATCACGTCGATAGCAACGGACAGGATGGTAGCGATCAGGCCGGGATAGTGCTCGGCATACACAATGTTGCGGTTAGTGCACCGCAAATCCTGTCTACCTTGATATGTAGTGCCGTATTCAAAGCACTGCAGAAGCCACGAGACGAGCCTGGTGATGCTAGCGTGGGTTGGACACTGCGTATTGGAGGAGTTGCTGCCCTGGGTGCGGCATTTATCACATGGAGAATGCAGGAACCTGGTCAGCAAGAAGATGATAACGGTAGATACGCACAAGTGAGTGCGGGCGATCAGTAGTGATAGTCGTGGTGTTAACAGGCAATCTGTGGCATATCCGTACCCTATAGACTCACGCTTCAGTATACCTGTGGCCTAGAGCCAAACGGGTAAGCCGACGAATCCGACGTATAGCCAGAATGCGCCCGAGTACCTAGGTACGCTACCAGACAATTGCTTACTCGGGGACAGAACTCGCAAGAGTATCACGGATTGTATCTTGGCTGTCTCGTACGGTATCATGTGAGCGATCAGCAGACAAGTCGCTCCTCTGCAGGTAGTGCCAGTGATTAGTATGTAGGTAGGCACGTCGAAGTCCCATCTGTTACCGGAGGTCGTTACTGCCGACCCAGCTGAGTGCACGGCGGAGTAAATACTTCGTCGAACTGGACTGCGCTTGCCACGATATGCAGAAGTCGGTCTAGATCTTCACAACCTTGACCCTGCAATGGACTTAAGGATATACACCCTCTGCTTACTCCATCGGCCGTCCGACTCGAGTGTGATTCTTCACAAATGGAACGTTGCCCGGCCACATCCGCTGTCAAAACCAGTTTAGCCGGACATCAACCAGATCTCCTCGAGCAAACCTTTACAGGATCGCCTCGACAGTATACAAAGACCTTTCTCGAAGATCTGAATCGTGTTCCAATGCTCCTCAACTTGAACTGGCGGCCTCTACTGATGATCTGCTCGTATTACCCGCATTTCGAGCAGTCCTCAAAAGCATGTAGGAAAGAAGGACAAGACCAAAAGCCGTCCATGAGCACAGATACCCCTGTTCCGGCGAAGCAGGCTAAATATCGGGCGACAAGGATCCGACGTGGAGGCCTTGCCACTCACCCCACAGATTCTCGACCTCTTCCAACTCGATTCGTGCTCGGATTCGTCCTTCGGTATCAAACAGGGCTTACCTCCACGGAATACCCGACCGATCGACTATGCACGGGTCCTTGACTCAACGACAGAGGTTTGTGTTCACTGATGTTCATTCGAGTTGACCAAAGCGGACTATTCTACCGTCGTTGAACCGTGACACTGGAAAGCGGCTCTTGCAACCCCTCGTGCTAGCCCCCTCCTGGTACACTCTTTGTCTTTAACGATTTCCAGCCAGGAGGAAACTCTGCCCTGCTTCCATAGTCGCCACGTTTTTGGCTTAAGCCCATCAAGATTTATCCTATTGACCAGTACTATCCGCGGGATCCCTGTGTGTTGGTCGGCACGAAGCAAACTATCATCGTGACTGCATCGGGGCTACGTTGAGTGTATCACTCTAGCGTGCAGGTATATATACACAAGAGTTCCGTGCTTTGCAAGAATGGCTTCCGGAGGTGGTACGTCTCTGAACTCTGTGCAGACTACTCCCACAAATTCCTTACCTACAGCCTCATACACCAACGCCAAGTATCCTAATCGAAGTCACGTCACACTAACAGTCATGGTCAAAGATCCATCAGCCCAGCCGGGCCTTCCAGAAGACTTTCTCTGGGGCTTCGCAACAGCAGCGTGCGTCTTGCTTGTCCTGAGAACTCCGATTCAGCATCAACTCATTACATCATAGGTATCAAATCGAGGGCGGTGCAACAGAAGACGGCCGTGGTCCCTCAATATGGGACACTTTTTGCAAGATCCCCGGCAAGATTGCCGATGGCTCGTCAGGCGACGTTGCTTG
This sequence comes from Cyphellophora attinorum, assembly GCF_001299255.1. Classification (NCBI taxonomy): domain Eukaryota; kingdom Fungi; phylum Ascomycota; class Eurotiomycetes; order Chaetothyriales; family Cyphellophoraceae; genus Cyphellophora; species Cyphellophora attinorum. Next base: position 744,558 of record NW_017253231.1, on the reverse strand, counting down.
CGACTCATATCATCGCCACAAGGAGGATATCGAGCTCCTCAAGAAGACTGGTGCCATGGCCTACCGCTTTTCCGTCTCCTGGACCCGCATCATTCCCTTGGGTGGGCGCAACGACCCAGTCAACGAGAAGGGTATCCAGTACTACCGCACGCTAGTGAACGATCTGCTAGCCGCCGGCATCACACCTCTACTGACACTGTTCCATTGGGACTTACCTGATGAGCTGTACAAGCGCTACGATGGCTTTCTCAACAAGGAGGAATTCGTGCTAGACTTCGAAAGGTACGCACGGGTAATGTTCGAGGCGCTACCACAGGTCAAGCACTGGATCACTTTCAACGAACCATTCTGCAGTGCGGTATTGGGTCACAACTTTGGTGTCTTTGCGCCAGGCCACACGAGTGACCGAAAGATATTCCACAGAGGCGACGGGAGCACCGAGCCGTGGATTGTGGGACACAGCATCTTGAATGCACACGCAAAGGCGGTGAAAGTGTATCGGGACGAGTTCAAGCCCAAGAATGGTGGTGAGATCGGCATCACATTGAACGGTAAGCAAGCCCAAGCCCACCAGCTCGATTTCACGTTACAACGTACATCTTCACCCGCTGACTGGATTTCGCAAACAGGAGATTGGGCCGAGCCATGGGACCCAGAAGATCCAGAAGATGTTGAGGCAGCACACCGCAAGATCGAGTTCGCCATCTCTTGGTTCGCCGACCCAGTCTACTTCGGCCATTACCCTGCCAGCATGCGCAAGCAACTCGGCTCGCGTCTGCCGGAGTTCACACCTGAAGAGGCCGCCCTCATCAAAGGCTCCAACGACTTCTACGGCATGAATCACTACTGCGCCAACTACATCAAGCACAAGCCCACATCTGAGCCGATCGATCCCAATGATCACGCCGGCCACCTGGAGATCTTGATGGTGAACAAAGCCGGTCAGGAGATTGGCCCTGTGACCCAGAGCTTCTGGTTGAGACCAAGTGCAATTGGTTTCAGGAAGCTCTTGGTATGGCTGAGTGAGAGGTATGGCCATCCCAAGATCTACGTCACGGAGAATGGTACGAGTATTCTGGGCGAGAACGACAAGACCAGAGATGAGATCCTGAATGATGAATTCAGAGTGTGGTACTTCTCGGAGTACGTAAAGGCGATGGCCGAGGCGTGCAGTATTGACGGCATTGATGTGCGAGCGTATATGGGCTGGAGTCTGATGGAGTGAGTTTTCCTCCCGTTCGATCAATCTACCAACATGGTGTGAACTGACATCCACCACTAGCAACTTCGAGTGGGCAGAAGGCTACGAGACACGCTTCGGCGTTACCTTTGTCGAGTAAGTGCTCTACTGAGATCGCGGACGACCCTAAGCTAAGCATGTCCAGCTACGAGAACGGCCAGACTCGCTATCCGAAGCGCTCCGCCCTCGAGCTCAAAGGCATCTTTGGCAAGTACATCGGCAAGCTGCCTGCTGTCAATGGTGTAAGCGAGAACGGTTCGCCAAGCTGAGGCACTAAGATAGTGACAGCGGTGCCTGTCGTGAGGTCTGGCAAGGCAGACTCTTGTAAAGGGAGCGGATGCGCGGGTCTGTTACCCCTGTGGATCCTAGCGAGCGTCAAGGTGGCTTGGCCGCCAGGTGGTAGCTCTGAACGAAGTTCTGAGTTGCGCCGTTAGGCCGACGACGAAATAGGAAATGCATATTGTCCCAAGCGTATTGGTCGTTGAGCCTGAACCAGTCGAGCGATATGCAGATGTTAGACAACTGGCCCGTAGGAACTCCCAATACGACGTATCGGAATACCCTCTGATTTCGCCAAGAGCTGTTGCGATCAAGCCAAGCCATGAAGTACTTGCGTGCTTGATCAAGCGGCTATATCGATATCTCCAGCCTTATGACCGGCGTACCTTATCAAGGAGTGCTTAATTGTATCTCATCAGCCGACGTGAGTCATGTTCGACTATTGTATCTCATCAGCCGACGTGAGTCATGTTCGACAGCAAGGTATCCGTGCACGCAATGAGGGCTCATTCGCGATGGGTGGCGACTATGACACGCTTCCAGACTCCAGAGTGTTGCGCTGATTGTGAGAAGGCCGTCGGTTGGCATCCTGGTAATTTCCTCTCTCGGATAGCCTCCTGACATTGATCGCTGGCCTTTCTATAATGCAGGCTGTGCCAGGGTCGGATACAGGGATGGTGTTCGCGATCAGCTCAGAGCAGAAGACCTTGTAGGTACCGTCGGAGTAAATCTGGAGCATGTACTAGTTGTGATGACGGCTTCACCCTGTGTGACGGCTCAGGCGTAAATATCGACATTACATTTTCGGCATCCAGCATCGTATCATCGGATAGTAGTACACCACTGAGTGACAGGATATGTGTCGCTTTGCCTTACAGTTTCTGTGTAGGTGTCGGCCGTATAGAGGGTTTGAGCAATGGCCGTGCTTCGGACGTGTATAAGAGATGGTCGCGGAGCCTTTTGGTAGCTCGGCAACAGCTATATCATCCATTGTCAACCAACAAGGACTCCGAGTCGATTCAGCAATTCAGTGTGTTAGCAAAGCCCACAGTACCACACCTCTCACGCTCTTACCGCGACAATGTCCACCACGAAAACCGCCATGCCAACCACTCCAGAAGCCACCGCTACCACCATCAACTCTTCAACAGCGCACGACAGGCTCACCATCATCCTTTCTATTCTGGCGGTAGTTATCACCACCCTCGTCATCATCACCGCCATCTTCTGCGTACTATGGCGTCGCAAGCGCAACAATCATAATCATCATCATCGGGACCTAAGCGGCTTCCACTCTCCGATCGAAACCGGCCAAAACGGTATTCCCCAACAGATGAAGGAGTTCTGACGGCCTTCCTGCCACAGTCCCTGTGGGAACAGGAGCCTTGTCGACGCAGCGGAAACAAAACGTACGCCACCGTTTCTGATCACAGAGTTGCAGGTCCTGCATTCACCTACCAGTCATCATCTGTCACAGGGTTTTTGAACACTTGGAGAAATAGCGAACCACGGAACTACCGACACAGTGTACGTGCCTCTCGTCAACCATAACGTGTCAACACCACCTTATCGGGAAGGAAGATTTCGCAGGCAGCTGCATTGTACATGCGACAACCATCTGTCGCTGAAGAGAGGCCCAGAATAGGGTGCTTGCTCGCACGCTTTCCTTGGATTTCACTCTCGTCGTCTCTTCAACGGGGCAGACGGGTGTCATATGCACAACGCATGATAAGCCGTTGGGACTGATGCGCCTGTAGATTGGGAAGATCTCGCCTGGGGAGATTGCCCTTCGAAAGCTGCTGTCAGTAGCTGCATAAGGGCTGTGGTCCATCAGGCATTTCTCATAGCACGTTGTTATTCGGTCTTATCAACACGATCCGTGTTCAGTATTCCTCGTAGCTCAAGCCACCAGTTGAAACGGCTGTGTCGCTTGTTGCTGGTGATAAGACAGTTCCTTCGCAGTACATACGCTTTGACTTATGGTAGAGCCAGCGTTGAAGTCTATCCGTCAAAAGCAGGGGGAACCGCGCATCAATGGTTCGAATGCTTTAGGCGTTCGGTGACGAGGCAGCTGCCATTGTGGGACACACCAATGACGTCGAATGTCGCCCATCATCGTTGGCAGCTGCCACATGGCAGAAAATTGTCGACGTCGAGCGATGAATCACTCGACCGAGACCTTGTGTGACATCACCAGGAGTTTGCCTTCTTAATCCCGGGCCCAAGTCGATAGCACCGACGACAGGAACACCGAGACCGAAGGACACTTGCTCGCATGGCTAGTAGGCCTGATCTTTGATGATCTGAGGTATAAAGCAGACGTACACGGGAACTTTCATCAGCCTTCTGTTCACCACTGGCAGCCCCTCTGCTTCCGTGCCCGATACTGTACACGTGGAGGGCTGAGTTGCTCTTGAGGCCCTGAAGTACAAACCTGCGAAAGAGACCGATATGGAGACACCAAATGTACCAGGTGAGTATTCACTGCAGACGTCGAAGTCACCAGGTCTTGGAAGTCCTTTGTGCTGGAGCTGGACTGTCAAGCTCGAGGCTGGACGCTGATGTAGGTCTTCGAAAACCGAGCGGTCTGCTGATCCGTGTCTCAGTGAACTTTGTTCCTGCTAAGGCTGGGGATATTCTACATCTGGGGACGATCACCATGCGGCAAGTCCACTCGCGTGGGCGCTCCCTTAGTACACCGGGCTAATGAGCTTCCCAGCGTCATTGAAGATGGCTCCCGGACAGATATGAGGATCGGCGTAGCAGAGCTCACAATTCCGCCCCGTACATCAGGACCACCTGCACATTGGCGTGAGTTCGGGAGCCTCGCGATGACCCTGTACTCATGACGGACCAGATGAGATGCATGATGAAGTGTTCTTCACGACCAAAGGCACGGTGCGTTTTCATGCACTTGATGGCCAGACCATAGACGCCAAGGTTGGCGACACCATGACCGTTCCAACGAGAAGTCCACATACGTTCAGCAACCCTTTTGACGAGGAGGCAGTATTCATCAATACCTATACGGTAAGGTGCTATCGATCGTGTGCAGCGAAAGCTAAAATTGCAATTAGCCTGCACATTACATCAACTACTTCAAGATGCTGGCCACCATGGGTGCACAAGGGAAGCCGATGAATCCCGAGATGAACCGCAAGGCCATGGCTGTATGTTGTCCGCTTCCACGTCTGCTTTTGTCCGGACATGTTCAAGACTCCTTTACGGACCAGTGGTCATGAAAGATTCTTTTGCAACTCGCTGACAGTGTGATGCAGTACTTTGCCACCATTGGAGTCTCGGACGACGAAATGAAGATGAAGAAAGAGCCATGAAGCTTGTGGAGAGTCGGTATATACACAACGGTCACTCATCTCGAAATGCGAAGACTCAGGCCTCGTTGACGAAAACACCGGCCATCTGTGCGCCATGTCAGCATCACGGTCTCCGCAGCGAGGAGCATACTTACACCCATTCCAGTCCCAACACACATGCTAGTGACGGCAATCTTCTGCTTCCTCCTTCTCAACTCGCTCAGAGCTGTGACGACCTGTCTTGTGCCGGTACAGCCCAAAGGATGACCCAGCGCAATGGCACCGCCACGGACGTTGACCTTCTCTCTATCCAGCTGTAGCTTGTCTAAACAGTAAACGTACATCTGGGAACAGTGGTCAGCAAGTACCTTCCACCCTGGAGCATGGCTGCTACTCACCGAAGCAAAAGCCTCATTGATCTCAAAAATGTCCACATCGTCCTGCTTCAACCCCGTTCGACTCAGGATCTTCGGAATAGCAAAGCTTGGGCCAATGCCCATTATCCTAGGCTCGAGACCAACCGTCGTGCTCAACACATACTTGCCAATGATCTTGACACCCAGCTCCTGTGCCTTGCTCCTCCTCATCAACACAACGCCGGCCGCTCCATCAGTAATCTGACTCGCATTGCCACCAGTCGTCGTCGCCGGCTCCCATTGCGGGAAGGCGGCCTTGATCTTGCCCAAGCCTTCCTTTGTGGTGCCGCTTCTTACTCCATCATCCTCTTTCACAACAACATCTTGCCAAGACCCACTCTTCGCGTCCTTCACTTTGGTCTTCACCTCGACTATTTCGTCCTTGGTCCAGCCTTCCTTCTTCGCCTTGTCTGCTCGCTGCTGGCTCATTGCTGCAACTTCGTCCTGCATTTGGCGAGTAATACCGAAGTCCTTCGCCACATTCTCACTCGTCCAGCCCATCGGCATCTTGTTATCCCGAGCTATGGGATGCGCCTCAATCACATCGCTGGACGTGGGCGGCTTGTCCTCATTCTGAGACATGCTTTCCACTCCCACTGCAATGCCGACATCAATCGCGCCAGCCATGATGGCAGTGGCAACGTTCTGAATGCTCAGCAGTCCAGAGGAGCAGAATCGTGAGGCCACATTGGCAGACGTCCCAACAGGGAATCCTGCTGCCAGAACAGCATTCCGGGCGGCGAAGCCTGGAGCAGGTTGGAGGACATTGCCAACGCAGACGTCATCGACTAGAGCTGGATCGAACCCGAGACGCTCACGAACAGATGTCAATAGACTGACCAGCAGAGCATCGACTGGCGTGTCCTTGAGTCCGCCTTTTCGGGCTTTGGTGAGGGGTGTGCGGATGGCGTCTGTGATTACGATGTCGTCTGGGTTTTGAGCTAGCAGGCGGTCTTTGGCAGACTGAGCGCTGGCAGGTGAGAGCTGTGAAGAGAGTGCTCCGAGGCGTTGCGCCGCTGGAGAAGTCATCGTTTCAATACTGTAGCGGTGCGAAGAGCTGGTCCTGCGTATGCTGTCTCTGTCTGGTCGGTAGAAGCCTGCGCGCTCTGCTTCGAGGTCTGGTGACAATACCTAAGTATGTTCGAGGATTTTCTCAAAGCTGCTTTGCTTTCCGTCTTGTTGTCACGGACGCCCGTGATTGGAATAATAATCAGCTTTTGCCACGCCTACGCACGAGAACCTGGTTGGATGTGGTCCATCGGAAGCACGCTGCCGTGTCATGGGCGCTTTTCAAGCCTCGGTATGTGGTCTTGGCGTAGGTATACCGATCTCAAATGCCGTTATGGAGCTCCAGGGCAAATTAAAGGCCTGTTCTAAGCTTGTGGGGAGCTTCTTGAGCTCCTGCGGCCCCGGATGTGGGAGTGCAGCCCCCATATTGGGGCCGCCGGAGCTAAACCTCCGCTGTTGGTCACCGTTCATGGATATCAAAGAGCAACGCGTTACCTTAGTATGTCAGTTGTGTCTTACAATTTAGCCAGAGCCATTTGAGTGTCAGTAGGCTCTTTGCATACAGTGTGAACTTTTCGACCAACAGCTTCAGTCAGCTTGTACACGTCAGGAAGGAAGGCCTGAAGGCACATCATCTTACACGAGAGCGGACGCGACTGCCGCTCGTGGCTCCGGATCAGACACCTAGCTAGACTCGTACGGCCGTGTGCGCAAAGTTTGGTGTCTGATATTGTTCTTCGACTCCCAACAAGAAGATCACGAGCAGCTCCTCTTGGTCGACAGCAGGAACATGGCTTCGTCACAGGCAGGCCAAGTCGCGACGGCGGCGGCAACTGCCCTCATTGCCGGACTGGGCCTCAACTCCTACTTCGGCATCAGCAAAGACATCACGCAGATTCGCTTCAACAAGCAATTCAACAAGCTCCTGACCGCCCACATCCAGCGAGCTGGACCTCAAGCAACATGTCTCTACCGACTGCTCGAGCTCGCCGATCCTCATGCGGACGCTGTCTTTTTCGAAGGTCGCAGCTGGACCTATGCCGCGATGAAGCGTGAGGTTGCAGCTATTGCGCTTGGCCTTCGGTCTCAAGGTGTCAAGAATAACGACGTAGTGGGCGTCTTCATGACCAACTCGCCCGAGATGCTGTTCACCATTCACGCTCTGTCCAAACTTGGCGCGATCCCTGCTCTCATGAACAGCAACCTCCGCGACGACACTCTGCTTCATTGTGTGCAGGTTGCCGACAGTAATATGGTGATCAGCACACCAGACATTGCGACACATGCTGCCAACGCTGCTTCCAGGGTCAAGTCTGGCTCCGACCAAGTTCGTGTCTTCAGCTTGAACCTGGGCTCCTTTACTGCTGGAGGGGACACCGGCTCCGCCGAGATGTTCCCATATCCTTCTGGCCCAATCATCGACGACATCACAACACCTCCCAAAACGATGGCCGACCGTGCAGCCTTCATCTTCACCTCCGGTACAACCGGCAAGCCGAAAGCTTGCAGCGTCAAGAATGCTCTCATGATGGTCACCTCGTGCCCCTCACCCTGGGACCAACCTGGCGAGTACGGCGTCAGAGACTCGAGGTATCCACCAATGCGTGTCTTTTCATGCATGCCGATGTTCCACGGCACGACGTTCTTCACAGGCGTGAACCAGGCTGTTGGGAGTTCAGGCTGCTTCTGCATCTCACGCAAGTTCAGTGCGAGGAACTACTGGCAGGAAGTCACAGCGGCGCGTGCGGACCGGATTCTGTATGTTGGCGAATTATGCCGGTTTCTGCTGGCCACACCGGAAGGCGAGTATGATCGGAAGCATAACGTCAAGGTGGCTAGTGGAAATGGTCTGCAGCGGGATGTATGGGTTGCATTTCAGAAGCGCTTTGGCGTGGAAGAGATCAGAGAGTTCTACCGGAGTACGGAAGGCTTGGTCAAGTATGATAATCGGCACTTCCAGAGGCAGGGTTACACAGGAGCGGGACGCGTAGGGTACCGTGGGACACTTTTGAGAAAGCGGGAGGTCAAGGAACAGGCCATCCTGAGATTCGACTATGATTCTGAAGAGCCTGTAAGGGATCCTCAGACCGGCTTCTGTATAGTGGCGGACAGAGATGAGCCAGGCGAAGCGGTTGCGAAGATCGCGAGTATGGCCACCTATACGGACTATCACAACAACGCTGAGGCGACAGAGAAGAAGCTTTTGAGGAATGTCTTCGAAAAGGGCGATGTCTGGCAGCGCTCAGGAGATCTGCTGGTTGTGCAAAATGACGGCTGGGTGAGATTCGTGGACCGGATAGGCGACACCTTCCGATGGAAGGGCGAGAATGTGTCAGCTGGAGAGATCAGAGCGTTTATCTCGGATTTCGACGAGGTCCAGGACGCAGTGGTCGTCGGAAAGGTGCTGAAAGGATATGATGGGCAAGCTGGCGTGGCTGCTTTGAGCTTATTGTGTACGACCAGAGAAGAGGAGGCGCTATTTATGGATGGGCTGTATCCTCGGCTGAAGGCAAAGGGTGTGCCACACTATGCCTTCCCGAGGCTGGTGGCCATCACGGACGAGGTGAAGGTAGGGGACACATTCAAGCACGCAAAGCAGATCGTGAAAGCCTTGCTCTGGTCGGACGTTTCCGATGGCAAGAAGTATTGGCTCGATGTGAAAGGCGAACGATATGTGCCGTTGAACGAGATGAGCTGGGCAGATATCGACGGTGGGAGAGCAAAGCTGTGATGCCGAGCATTTGGGCGACTAGGGCGCTTTCAGTTCAGGCATTAGCTACCTTCACCAGCATCAGCGTTGGCGGAATATATTTGGTTGGGTAGTGGAATGGCTTTGGGGTTCTGATACTTGAAAACATGAATATTTGTGCTATCATAACCTGTATCGAGCGCCGTGTCCCATTCGAGTCTGCTGCTTGCCTGGCTCCGGTTTCGTTGAACCCACGGACCAAGAAAGACGTGCTTTACGCCGCCTGGTGAAGCGCCCTCGACGCCTTTTCTGGTTGCCTTGCCGACTTGAGATCAGTGTTTGGCCATGATGACCCTCACCGCGCCGCAGAGTATGGTGACGGTACTTTCCCGGCCTAGCTCCGCTTCAAGTAGCGTACACACATGTGGATGCCTTCGGGGTCTGTAGATGGTGATCAAAACAATGTGAGGGAGAAGCCTCTCGCTTCATTCGAGGGCGGAAAGGGCCCCGCGCTCCGGTTCCGCTTCCCCACAAGAGCGGCACGTCCTCAAGATACAATGTCGGACCGTCCGACAACGTATAGCTTTCGCTACTAAACAATTTCTTGAAGCGGTCTCCTCTCCTCGTAGGTACAGAGGACATCGTCGGCCCCTCTGACACCAAAAACATTCCACTCGTCCACTCGTCCACCGTCCACCAGCAGTTCAGCATGGCGCAACCAGCCAAAGTCGCCCTCGTGACCGCCTCCTCCGCCGGCCTCGGTGCCGCCATAGTCCACGCCCTAGCCCCCCACTACCGCGTCGTAGTCAACTACTTCTCGCGCCAGGAGAAAGCCGAAGCCGTGATCAAAGCCGCCTCGGAGACCAAGCCCCTTTATCAGCTCAAGGAACCCCGCTTCCACGCAATCAAAGCCGACGCGTCCTCCCGCCCAGCCCTCGAGTCCCTCGTCGCCGAAACCGTCTCCGCCATGGGCCGGCTCGACGTCGTCGTCTCCAACAATGGATGGACTCGACTCACTAACTTCTTCGATTTGGATGATCAGGTAAGGGAGGAGGATTGGGATCGTTGTTTCAACGCGAATGTGAAGAGTCATTTGTGGTTGCTGTATGCTGCGAAGCCGCACCTGGAGAAGAGTGAGGGCGGTGGGGCGTTTGTGACGGTAGCGAGTCTGGCGGGGGTGAGGCCGAGTGGGAGTAGTCTGCCGTATAGTGTGACGAAGGCGGCGGAGATTCATTTGACGAAAGGGTTGGCGATGATTTGTGGGAAGGCTGTGAGGTGTAATTCTATTTCGCCGGGATTGATGATGACTGAGTGGTAAGTTTCTTTCACATTTGCCTTGCCTACTGCAGAGCGCGCACCTTGTAGAGGAATCGTCAGTCCTGACCTGACTGACGCTATGTGCACAGGGGCGAGCGGTTTCCGAAGGAAAAGGTTGAGGCCACGAAAGCGAAGTCGGCACTCAAGGACACAGCTGATCCGGTGGATGTGGCGGAGCAAGTCAGGACACTGGTGATGAGCAAGAGCATAACTGGACAGAATATCGTTATAGATTGCGGAATTGCGATCTAGACAGAGAAGAGATCATGTTAGATTTTCAGGGATCGACATCGGTAAACGCACAGATGACATTAGAAGTTGGGTATCATGTGCTATATCTCCCAAGCAGACTTGGACGCTCTGTCATATCGCTCAGTCATCATCGAAGATCTCGTAAGTATAGTTGAGTATCGTTTCAACTACACGCGCTTGCCAGCCCGCGTCCTTGATATCTGTCGGCCCACCTCCACCAGCGCCGCTTTGCATGAAGGTCGGTCCAAGGCAGATAGCAAGATTAGCAGGCGTCATCCTGTTCTGAGCTGCTTTCGCCGCTATCCGATTGAGATGCAGTGTCAACACGCGTAGTGTCGCGTAGTTGGGATCTGGCAAATTGTTGATGATGGCGTGCAGTGAGTCGCGACGGTGGTCGTCGTTGTCAACTTTGGCAGCTTGGATGAACTGAGAGTAGGCGGCGTTGGTAAAGAGGGGGTCTGGCAGGTCGCGAAGGAAATGCTTCAGGAGGGTTGTGACTGAGGCGATATCGTAATGGAAGTTTGCTTGGTTGCTGAAGTCGACTTGTGACGAATCTGTGGCAGTGTATTAGCAAGGTTTAGTCTCGAGCGGGGTTACATGACATACCATGATCGAATTGTGCCTTCATCTGCATGATATTGGGTGCCGAGCCAGAAGTGCGATAGATTCCTTCAGTCTCGAGGCCGAACATATCTACAGCTTTGACGCATTCGTAGACGATGGTCGGCACAGCACTACCGTCACGGCGGAACAGCTCTTCAAGTGACACACCGAAGACTGGCCGTAGAGGTGGCAAGTTAGGCCGCTGCATGTCTGTCCTCCGCTGTGCGCTTGGCAGCATTGAGGCGCCAGAAGGACCCGCAACTGTGGGCGATGTCACGCCGTTCTGCGGTCCTGAGGCTGGACGAACATCCACAGGGGTCTGCGTCGGAGGCCCCGCTGCAGCTCCAGAGAAGGTGCGCTGATCCTGAGGTGGTGACGGTTGGAACTTTTGTGTAGTATATGCCGGGTGAGTTGCCGTCAGAGGGGCACCTGGTTGCCCCATTGACGGGCCACGACTGCTTGGCAGATCGGAAGATGAGGTAGGACCTTGTGACCGCGACGGATCAAATTGACCTGAAGGGCCTTGCGATGTCCGAGATACGTCCATCGATGGTCCACGCCCACCGGACATCGTAGGAGGCATGCCGGAGCCTTGTGATCTTGCTGGGTCGAATTGAGAGCCTTGAGACCTCGACGGGTCAAATTGGCTGGGTGGTCCTTGCGAAGAGCCGTATGCATCCATGGAAGGACGACCATAGGGCCGTTGACCACCCGGACCTGAGCTGCTGCCGTACGCATCCATGCTCGGACGGCCACCTGCACCGAACTGTTGATTTTGGAGACCTCCGCCTGATGCTGAACTGCTGCCGTACGTATCCATGCTTGGTCGACCAGCTCCACCAAATTGCTGATTTTGAGGCGATCTGGTTGGCGTGCCGTTCTCCGGCTTGTGCTCGTTGTCACCATCCAGCGCTATGGGCGGCAGTTGTGGTAGAGGCGAGTTATTAAAAGGACTTTGCGAGTAGTTCTGGTTGCTGTGTGCTGAGTGAGGCGTAGCAGAAAAGCCTGCTGCTGATGGTGTCACGCCAGACATTTGCTCTGAGTGACTGAATTGGCGATTGTGATCGTTAGGCCCGTTGAAGCCGGTGTTGATCCGATCCGGAGTACCCTGCATTGGATTGCCGCCATATTGAGGTTGCTGTGGGATCTGCTGCTTGGAGCCCATTGATGGGTGCTTCTCATAGCGAATCTCTGGCCCTCGCTGTGAGGCTTTGGCCGAGAAGCTCAAGATGTGGTCGTTAAAGTCTTTCTCGTTGTCGACAGCATGCACAACATCGCGAAGACTTCGTGCTGGACTGCCTGCGTTCTTGAGCGGGCTGACACAAAGACCGTTGCCAAGCAGTAACCGTTCCGTCAATGTGACGTACTTGGCGAACTGCATGCTCAGAGCTCCGTCGCATTCCTTGATGATGGCCTGGAGGGCTCGTGTGGCTTGAGGTCGATGCGTGTTGATCAGATCCTGTCGAGCAGCTTGTGCAGCCTGTACCTTGGCCGCATATTCTCCATCTGCAGCTTCCATTTTCCGGTGCAGATCCTCTTCCTGCTGGGCGGCTGACTTGTGACCCTTGATGCCAAACTTTCCGCCTGACTTTTCGCCCGTCCTTGCCCGATCATACTGATCTGCCAAGTTGTTGTACCGACCTTTCGCCTTTGACATAGCATTCTCTGCCTCAGAAACTCGATTCTCTGCTTCCATTCCGGTATGCTTCCAGTGCTTGCGATTCCGCTCAGTGTTGTTCATCAGCTCTTGAATCTCATTGTATATGCTGTTCAAGCTTTGGGCGAATTGCAGGCCATTGTCGGCAATGCGATCGTGAATCTTGGTCGACTCCTCGAATGCAGTCGCAAACGAGCCACTCCTGCTCTCCGGCCTCCTGACGATCTCATGTGTGCTTCGACTTAGTCTCTTCAAACTTTGAGCGTGCTTCTCTTCCAAAGTCGCACGTTCTCTCAGAAATCCTGAGAAGTCTCGAGCCGAGCTAATGCTCTGCTTGAGGCGGTTCAGCAGCGTCGTCAGGCCGATGTCCGAGTTCAAGACGTGTTCCAAGCGTTCCCTAGCTTCTGAGCTCAGTGGCTCGCTCTTTGGCGGCGTCTGTCCTGCTTCAGACTGAGATTGAGGTGGCTGGGGCAGGTCGTTCTCATGTCGCGAGTCTCTGTCGGCTGCTGGGTTCGAGGGCACGGGTGAGCTACGGCCCTCGAGCGTTTCGCGACCTTGCTCAAATGATGTCGACATGATCGCGCACAAGCAATGACGCCTCCGAAGGTATAAGTGGTTCAGAGAAACTTCTCGACGACATGAAGCTTGGGACGTAGTACACACTCATTTCCTTGTTTGAACGAACCCGCGAGATGTATCCTGCGCCACACAGTGACGAGTGCCAGCCTTCGCTTAGGGTTCGGGCTTGAACTAACTCCACAAGTTGCAAGCACAGCCACAGCTTCACGTTCTTCCGCCAAGTCGTTTGAATGACTCAGCTGAGCACGTGATTTCAGAGGGCTTCAACTCTTAGGTGCGATCTGCGCTGTCCACTCCTTCTGTCCATGCTCAGTATAGGTTCTGCTCAACTATGCATGCTGTCACAGGGACGAAGATGCTCCTCTGTCCAAAGCCACAGCGAGGGCCAACGCGCCAGCCGAGACAGTTCCCGAGAAGTTTGCCCCTGATCGTCTCTGTTCTCGTGTGTGGACGACCATGGACGGTGCCTCAAATCGGCTCAACTATTCTTTGACCTGAAGAATTTACTCCAAGAAATTACCGATTGCTCTCTTGCAAGCTCAATGAAGCAAGAGCTGACTTCAACACTCTGGCTGCTTGTCATCATATGCGGGATCCAATCCTGACAGATATCATAATACTCTTGGCATGGCTACCGCAACCTGACCTCTGACCATTACTATAGCACCCGATTCCTTAAGCTACGAGGTAAGTCAGCTCTGTATACAGGAACGAGTAGCAATCGCAGAAGCGATTACCTTCTGCGAATGCGTACACTCCTTCCACCGGTGCGTTCTCGCAAACTTTTCAAGGCTACCCGTACCCGTGGCCCGGCCTCCAATGAGGTAATCGCCAGAATGGAAAACCTCAGGTAGATTCAACTCAGAATGGTAGGTCACACAATAAGTGCGTGCTGTATACGCAGGTAAGGCGGGCTGTCAGGTATACATAAAGCACGCGGCATGGGTCGAAACACTGCCCTGACGGACACCCACTGACATCCATATAACCAACCTGACATATATCGAAAGCCAAAATGGGTTCTATAGCTGCATTATCACAGCACGGCAAGCGTTTGCTACACGTGACTATTGACGAAATTGCTTGGGATGATCCCGACAGGCCATATGCTTCGCTGCCATACGACGATGACAACCTTTCAAAGGGCTACGAGGACATCACGTTCGCTGTCCTGGCAAATGCTATCAACAAGCTAGCATGGCATATTCAGTCGTGTCTTGGTACAGACTCAGACCTCCACACCTATACCTACATAGGCACGCCCGATCTACGATACCAAATAATGTCGATGGCAACAGCAAAGCTTTCAAAGCGAGTGCTCTTCTCCAGTCACATGCATTCAACGGAAGCACATCTCAACCTGATGTTTAAAACCGACACCCGAGCAATGTTCACTGCCACGGGCGTTGACGTGTCAGACATTCTTGCAGCTCGACCCGTCCCGCACTTCCACATCCCCTCGCTGGAAGAGCTCCTGTCCCCAACCGCCACGAAACACTACCCATACTCAAAGACTTTCTCAGAAGCCGCACTCGACGACTACCTAGTCCTCCACTCCTCCGGCTCCACCGGCCTCCCCAAACCCATCACGGTGAACCACGCCGCCATGGCCTGCCTAGACAACATCGCCTCCCTCCCATCAATCGACCCGCACACAGGCCAACAACGCCGCTTCGCCAACAATCCCGGTCCCGGCACGCGCTTTCTCCTCCCGTTTTTGCCCTTTCATGGGATTTGCTGCATCGTCTTCCCCCCAGCATTCGTCTTCCACGGCGCCGTCTACGTCCCCGGGCTGCGCCACCGCCTCACCAAACCCACCGACATCTTCTCCATCCTCGACCACGCCAACATCACCGACGCCTTTTTATCTCCAGCAATAATCGAAGACATCGTCTCCCACCCCTCCGCCGGCACCTACCTCTCCAAGATCCGCACCCTCTTCTTCGGCGGCGCCGCCATGAACGCCACCGCCGCCACTACCGCGGCAAAGTACACGAACCTACAGAACCAATGGGGCGTCACCGAGAACGGCAAAGCCGTCGACCTCCTCACCTCTGCTTCCGACCACGCGTACAACGCCTTCGACCTCGTTGCCGCAGGCATGCGCTTCCAACCCCTCCCCTCAACCGACCCAACCCAACCTGTAATCTACCAGTTATTCTTCGACCCCACGCCCGAAGCCCTCCCGCAACAAGCATACTTCACGCGCCTCCCGGCACGAGAGACCTTGGAGCCATTCGACACGGGTGATCTGTGGCTCGCACACCCAGACCCCGCGAAAGCGAAGTTCACCTTTCGATTCATTGGGCGGACGGATGATCTGATCAGCTTCAAGGACGGGAGCAATTTCCATCCGACAGATTGGGAGTTGGCGCATGCGGAACATCCCCTTGTAAGATCTGCGGTGTTGGCTGGGGTTGGGCATCGGCAGGTTTTGCTCTTGTTGGAGCTTCATCCCGAGGCTTTGGGAACGACGGATGGGGCGGATGGTGTAGCGGGGCAGCGAAATGAGGAGGAAGTGCTCGAGAAGCTATGGCGGGAGTCGATCTCCCGCGTCAATGCACGGGCGCCAGGAATGGGCGGGTGGGAAAGAGGCATGTGTTGATCGTCAACGATATAAAGGGCAAAGAGGGCGGGTTCGAGCGTAGCGCCAAGGGGACGGTGTCGCGGAAGCCGACGCTGCGGAAGTTCGAGGCCGAGATCGAGGCGCGGTATGCCGAAGCGGGAGATCGGGGGTATAGTGGTGGGGAGGATTTATTTGAGCGGATGAAGTAGCCCATTCAGCGGTTGAGGTGTCATGGAGTTGTGAGTATACTTGAGACAGCATGGCGATGCGTTTTCGAGAGTGGCATGAGAACACAGCAACGTCTAAGCAAGGTACTGGGAAGACTCAGGCGATAGACGTCGCATCTCATGGCGGGTCAATACCAATATAGCGATGCAAGTAGCTATGATAGTACGGAAAGAGTGTTCAAAGCCCCGTTGAAAAAACCAACCAGAAAAGTCTTGACCAAGCACCTATCCAACTCCCACCAAGTCTGGCAAGAATCCAGCCCAATTCACAGGGGCCTAAAAAACCCTGGAGCCCGCCTCCTGTCTCATGCCACATGGGACCCGCGAATGCGTCGATATCTGCATGCAAAAAGAGGCCACCGTCTGTCCTATATCATGCTCTGTTTGCCACGTCCGTCTCCTGGTTCCTCGTCATAGCTCTCAATATGTGCTGTTGTCCAGCTGAAGTCGTCGTGTCGCGCTCATCCAAAATGCTGTCATCACTCGTACTTCATATACATCACCCAGTCGGAATCAAACGACAAGGTGTCTCCTCACATAACACTGCATCCGCCGCTTCTCGCTCTTCTGCGTCCATGCTGCCTTCCACCATTCGGCGTGTCGACACCGGAACTCGTGTCATCATCCTGTCAGTCCCGGGATCCGCGTTCATGTCCACGCCATGCTCATTCTCATCACGCACTCTGTCCTCTGCTTCCCTTGCTCGCCTTCTCCGTCTCCTGGAACTCCAGCCACCACCGATAGAACCAACTTCCTGACTGGCAACCATCCATTCTGCCCATTTGTGTTCCAGCCTCGCAGCTGCTCCCCACCGGGCAGTCGAGCAGCGCTTGTAGTGCTCCTCAACGGTCTGCTGCCAGCCATAAAACGCCTTGAGGTGGATGATCTGTGACGGGTACAAGAGAGTGGAGATCTCGATGATGCGCTTGATTTCTTCGACCTCGGCGCCATCATTTTCAGTCTCGCCTGCTTCTCCTGTCTCAGCGGCTACCATCGTCACGACAGATTTCTTCCGCCCACTCATAACGCGGCAGTTGGACTGTAGGATTTCACGCACACCTGCCCAGGTCACATTTGCGCAGTCGAAGGCCACGAGCTCCAGACCTTTCTTCGGCCGTTGGTACTTCTTGGTCGTGCTGCCTCGCCTTCGTATAAGCTCGGCTGCTTCCATAAGTGTCAGATCTGAGACACGTGTGTTGTCGAGGCACAATGAGCGAACGTTGGTGCAAGCTTTGAGCAGTGGTAGGGTGCCAGAGTCGCCCATCTGTTCGCAGTAAGAGATGTTCAAGTGCTCGAGCGTCCGTGCGCACTGCGAGCCAGCGAGAGCGATCAGGGTTGCATTGGTGAGGTTCTCGACTTCTTCGACCTCGAGGTGTGTAAGCCGTGGTGTCGTTGGGAGCAGCGCGACAAGCGAGTCATCAGTAAGAGCAGTGTCTTGGCACAGACGCAGGCCTTCGAGGAAGGGTACGTTGTGAACCAACGCCTTCAGCCCACGATCTGTGATGTTTCTGCATCGCTTTAAATCGAGATGCCGAAGCCGTCGAGGAGGTACCAAGGGTCGATCACTGAGAACATCTCTTTCTGGATCCTCGCCATGCACCAGCATTTCCAAGGCTTCGTCTGTCAGAGTATCGCAATGCTGTAGAAGCAGACGCTCGAGATTATTGCGCTCAAAGAGTTCCTTCATGAAGGCAAGGTCATCAAAACCTCGAACATCTGAAGCTCTAAGATCTCGCAAATTTGGACAAGACTGTACAACGAGTCGAAGTCCTCTGGAGTCGACTTGTGAGCACCAATCGATGTTCAGGACCTCCAACTGTGTACAGTGCGAGGAGATAATCCTCATGGTGGAGTTGTTGATGTTCTGCATACCCCTCATGTTGATGTGCAGCAATTTCGGGTTTCGAAGTAGGAAGAAGTGAATACTTGCTCGCTCGATCTTGCAGCCTTCAATAACCAGGTTCTCCAGATTTCGACACTCTTGGTTGGTCATTCTCGTTCCCAGACTTAGCCACTGATCTCGCAGCTGCACACAGCCTCTCAGATTGAGGTCTTTCACGAACCCGCCTGCCTTAAGCATGATCTTGATCAGTGCCTCGGATGTGATCTGCGTGTAATACGATTGACAATCAAGACTTGTCCATAACTGCCCATCGAAGCACATGTCGTGCCAGTGCTTGGAGACTGCGGACATTCTGATAACTTCTCTTGGGGTCAGATAACCAAATATCTGTACCCGAATCTCGTGTGGCAGATCCCTCCAGAAGTTGAAGTCCTGCCGTCTGGGCATGGGCTTTTCTGGTATTTCATGCAACGTGGTCGAGATCGGCTTAGAGGATCGGATGTCGATAGGCACAGACACGGAGGACAGCTCGTTCGAGTCGAGTGGTCTCAGCCTGGCATTCGTGTCGAAGTAGGATTGCTGACTGCCAGGCGAGCCAGGCGTGGTCGGCGCCGTTGAGTAGCCATAGGAAAGCTGTGACGAGAAGGAGTTCGGTGGTGAGAATGAGCTCGAGGTATTTGCGGAGTTCAAGGATGTGCATGATATCGAGGCTTTGTGGTTGGGCCGGTAAACCTTCTCAGTCGACCTCGTCCGGCCCAGCTTTGCTAGGGACGGAGAGGAAGACATCCTCTGCAGGCTCTGAATGAGCTTATGGCGGCCCTTCAACTTGGCTGGAGGGCCATCCGCGGCATCGATCTCTGGCGAGACCGGTGTTGCAGGACGAGGTGTATGTACAGGTCTGACAGCGAGTGTAGAATCCATGATGGGCTAAACGTAAGGCGTGATCGTGTATAGCAGTAGGATGAGCGCGTGATTCGAGGGTACCCCCGCACCCAGGCCTATGGCAGGTACTGGGACTCGCCTAGCACATGATCCGGTCACGAAGGAATTCGCTGAGTCGTGTAATGGCCGGGTACTGTGCTGAGCGACAAGCGTATAATATATACGATGCTGCTGTATTCGATGTATCTGAAGAAGTGGAAAAGCAAACAGCGGCCGAGCTTATGCAAAAGTGTAGGATGAGTTTCCGGTCCACAGGAATCCAGCCGAAGAAGTGAACGTGGGCGAGGGTGGGCTGCAATGCTCGCCGGATTATACAACCGACTCGTATGCTGTAGTCCTCCAAAGCATCCGGAGCCTGCCCCGATTATGCGAGCTTGGTCCCTTTGACAGCAGAAGTGTACTGTAGAGGTACAACTCAAGCGACGGACGCCACGCCTCGAGCTGGTGACAGAGCAATCAGGGTCTCTGAGGGGTCTCGGCCCCAAGCACAAGCTATCGCTGTTATCGATACCACCGATAAGATCTTCTTGGGGAACCGAGGAAGGAGGGGGCTCTGCTCTCGAGTTGATGATGCTGTGATATTGTTGCGACTGGCAGGTCATCAATCGACGTTGTGAAGTCACACGAACGAAAGCGCGACCTGCGAGGATATCAGCAGGTATAGTATCTCGGGTCGTTCCTGTCAGTCTCGGTGCTACCTTCCACCTGCCGGCGAATGTGGTTATAGTTCGGCCAAATCGAAGGAGCATCCCACTTGCAGTTCCGTTCCCTCGTTTTACACCCACTCTGCGTTCCACACAACTTATCTCTCCCCGTATCTTCGCCCGTAAAGCTTCACTTATTTTCAGTGGCTAATCATTTCCTGGCGCACTTGCCCATTTCTATCTTGATCCGCGACCAGAGTCCAGCGCATGCAACATTCGGAACGGACTACTTGATCTTGGCTCTGCAGTCAGATCAGAACAGGCGTCGGCAAACCCACCACGAGGATTCGTGAACATGGGGGCCCAGACCCTGCATCTGCCAGTACTCCGCCTGATTCGTAGGCTCTATTCGCTTCAAGCCACCACCGAACCTGCGGGTGCTGGTCATGCAGGGCCTACTTCGGTTCGTCTACAGCATGACCTTCTCGAAGGTCTTCCAGTCGAGGAACCACACAAGTTTGTCAACGCTTGCCCTCATCAGCACCCGTGCGAGACCATATACATCAGCTCACTGTTGCAAGTGACATTGAATGAAGATAAGAATCTGCCGCTGGAGGACAAACTGTGCTTGCCATCGACACGTGCCTAGACCAGCTCCACGGTTGCAGCCCGTGGATCCCATGCTCCATAGTTCGCAACTACCAACCGAGAAGAACGCACCTCGAGGTCTATCTTGCAGTACGCATCTCCCGAGGTCGGTTTCTGCGGTTGACCACGCGGCTGTGTTCTTCTTGCCCTCTTGGTCACGCAATCAGAGACATGTACACGGTGCATGTTCCTGCTTGGTTGAGTGGCATCATGTCTTGAACTTTGGCGCGTACAGCCACTGTCTGTGCTTGAGCACGTCACTACGGGCCAAGTCAAATTCTGGTTTGCACAGTGCTTGAATAATGATGATAGCCACCAACATAGTCCAAGGCAGTTGCTACACAGGATTCGGCGCTCTCACTACTGCACCCCTTCAACGTCCCAATGTGGTGGAGAGTGTACTAATCCTCCACAATTATCCCACGCACAATTATCGCCCAGACGGCACTCTCTTCCACACAGCAGCTGTCAGAAGGCCAACTCTGGCTCCAGCCGAGCTTGTACCTGAGTTCAATGGAGACAGCTCATGTACCCCAGCATTGCTCGACTAGATCCTGCATCCACTGACTCTTCGCATTGTGATTCAGCAATCAAACAATATCTTGCCGGCTCCCAAAAATTATACGTGAGACCTCGAACGTGTGTCATAGGAATCTGTGGTTCCACGAGCAAGCTGGTGCATTCCATTGTCCTCGTGCGTAATCAGATTCTCATAGCTTCGAAGCCACGTCTGCAATTTACTGTCAAGGCTCCCATATTTGAGCATATGACTTGGGTGATAGCCTCGCCTTTGAGATCTGAATCATATCGCTATGATTATGCTACTATGGTCTGACTCTTGCCCTCTCTCCTCTTGCATCTAATCTAGATGATCGTCGCCGTTAAGCGGCGTATGTTTTCTATGGGCCATGCGTCCAAAGATGCTAACATGCTATCATGTTATCATAATGTAGTAATGCATACATGTCGCTCGTAGATGGCTCGCGGACTTCCCTATCCGTGGCGCCCCAAGATTTTCCTCCTGCTCAGCTCTCAACAGCCAGCCAAGGGTGCGCCACAACCCCCTCGATGTCGATTCTCTCGTCGACATCACGATCCAGCATTTTCTGAATTAGGTCCAGGCACTCGTCCGAGTACGGGTTGTAGGGTATTCTGAGAGGATGATCGAGGATCTCGTCTGTTGGAATCATTAGCAATCTACAACGGCCCAGAAGGCGCACGTCGGCCGGCTACTCACCAATGTTGTAGAACGGATTCTCCTTGTACACAATCGTGTACAAGAGAATCCCCATTGCCCAGACGTCTTGCTCTTTGCCACCATATGCCTTACCTTGAAGAACTTCGGGGGCTGCGTAGTCTGAATTTTTGCGTTAGCATAGTGTCACTTCTGTTCGAGGGCATGGGCTGACCGATGGTTCCCACGAAGACATCAAAAGGTCCATTCTTCAGGTACGCTGCACTGCCGAAGTCAATCAGCTTGATCTTGCCCTCCCCGTCCAAAACCACATTCTCGTCTTTGATGTCCCTGTGAACGACGGCAGCCTTGATATGCAAGTGGTGAATCGCACTTGCGACCTGTCGGAAGATACTGCGGCATTCGTCTTCGGCCATATCGCTGCGTAGCTCGATATAGTCGAACAAGTCCATTCCAGGAATGCCATGTGGCAGCATTTCAATGTAGTAATTGACGTTGTCCTCGAAGAAATCGATCATTTCAACAATATTGGGATGCCGAAAGCCGTCGCGGCGAAGGTAGTCCATTACATGAATCTCGAGCGGGACAGTGCCCAAGCGACGGTCGCGAGTCCAGGTGTCTACAAGGATGCGAGACTTGGTGACGTACTTGAGGACGACCTTTCGGGAGCGACCTTTCCTGTACCTTCCGAGCTTGACTTGACCGTAGGCACCACTGCCCATTTCTTCGAGTATCGTGAAGTCTGCGATGGTCTTCTTGTCATGTGGAACGTAAGCGATGTTGGGCGGAGGATGCTCTAGAGGCTCGGAGTCCTCGAGTGTGGTGGTGGGAGAGAGTAGTGACATCTGTGAGCTGTCGGCGGATTTGCTAGTTGGGACAGTGTCTTCCGACGAGGCTCGCGGTGGTGGCGACGGCAGATGATGAGCTGGGTCTGGCCCTACTTGGTGAGGCGGCGTAAAGGGGCGCGACTCGTCTGTTGATGCTTGACCAGCAGCGTGAAGCTGACGTGAGTAGGTGATCCAAAGAGCGAAGACCAGTTCCACGACCCCGACTCCGGCTACCTCCTCCTGCTCTTCTGCGTCGGGCTGCTCCTTGATTACCTGGTCCGATACTGGGAAGACTGTTTCGCTTCGGACCACCCTCATTTGAATATCAACCATGATGTCCGTGCCGTCGCGATGCTTAGCCGGCAGACCAGATGGTCTTAAGAACACATTAGCTGCATTATCAGCTCCGTCACGTAGCGACAAGAGTGAATACGCTCTTCTGAAGCTGTGCTCTGGAACCACGAGACCGTCAGCCAAGTCAACTCCGTTCTCTTCGGTGAGGACATCCAATATATCCTGGAAGCGTGGGACAAGTGTCGCCATAGATAGTCCTCCAGGATGCTCATATCCAAACAATGAAGCTGAAAATACCGAGTTGGAGCTCTTGATGTTCAGTGTTTCAGGATCGAGGACCATCATTCCTGCAATGTGTGGCAGACTCGAGACCCGGAATTCACTTTTGCCGAGGACTTTGGTTATGGTTGTCGGTATATTGACGCCGTTGGCTGTCCGCGCTGTGAAGTGGCCCACTGCTGCCTGCCCGCTTGGTGTCCGCCTTTCGAAGAACGACATCTCGTCCGGGATTGTGGGTATCAACGACTTCACAAGGGTGCCTTCTGGCACTGAAGTTCCCCAAATGGCTTCGCACGCGCCCGAAGCCACAGTCACACGCTGCTCAGAGTCGAGCGAAAGATGCGCAACATCTTCTCGAATCTCTTCGATAACCCAAATAAGACCCCCTTTCTTTTCCATGACCCAGAAACTGGCTGAGCCAACAGAACCGTTCCGTCTTTGTATGGGTATGACATCTCCGCAAAGAAGCACGCCTCTTGACTTCGTCGGAGGGTGGTTCTTGCTTGTTTGCCGGTAGTACCCACCTGAGCCGTCATCTGTTTGCGCCCGCTTGGCAGGCTTTGTGACTCTTGATGGTGCTTTGCTGAGTAGTCGGGCCGTGATGCCTGACTTTGCTCCTAGTAGTGATGACTTAGCAGCCGTTGCCTGTGTCGACTGCTGCACTTGAATTTCAGGCTCTGGAGTTGGCTTACCGAGCTTCTCTTCGAGCCAAGCTCTTCGGTCTTCCTGGATGATACCCAATATGCTTAGTGACCTGACTTCTGCACGAGTCACACCAAAAATGAGGCAAGCGAGATCGTTTGCTGCCAATATCGTCCAAGGCGCTTCACCGCCGGTCCGAAAGACCGCCTGCGCAGCTGGAGTGTATTTGCTGCTGTGGGTGTGAACGGCCGATGCAGCCGTCGAAGGCGCCACTGCAGCAGTCGCGGCATGCATCAACTTCGGTTTCGATCCAATGTGCTCTTCGCTCGAGTAAGGCTGTGCAAGAGCATCGATGAGTCGCTGTTGCAAAGACATGGCATTCAGATCAGTGTAAGTCCTCTTAAGACCAATTCTTCTGGGTGCTGTCGGCGAAAGCTCTTCGTTACTGGCCGTTCTTTCAAGAGGTGGCCTCA
Organism: Cyphellophora attinorum; assembly: GCF_001299255.1. Taxonomy (NCBI): domain Eukaryota; kingdom Fungi; phylum Ascomycota; class Eurotiomycetes; order Chaetothyriales; family Cyphellophoraceae; genus Cyphellophora; species Cyphellophora attinorum. The sequence continues at coordinate 720,624 of NW_017253231.1, read as the reverse complement.
CCTGCGTCGTGTCTGTCGGTGGAGGTGGAGGCGGGCTCTGTTGAGGCGACCGGGGCAGTGGGCTGAGGACAGCAACGCCCTCTTCTACAGACTCAAGACTCTGACTGAAACTCCTGTCAAAGATATTGCGGTCGACGTCAGCGGGTCCAGTCATCGGCCCCAAACCCAAGCCATGATTTTCCCTTTTGTCTGCTGGTATAATGTTTGCCTTCTTCAGCAAATCCATCATGCCTTGGATTTCGACGTCTCCACTGACGCGTGCACGCGCATCTGCGAGGGCTGGATTGGCGACCCATGCTGAGCGGTCTCTGACAAAATCACCGGCCTTCTGTATTATAGTCTGACGACTGTGCAGGTAATCTTCTGATTGCTTGCTGAACGAAAACGAATGCAGTGATTCGGCGGGGAACCGGTGTAGGTCCTCGAGGACAGGCGAGCTGGGCCCGCTGGCAAGATATCCGAAGGAGGCGGAGCGTGACATCGACCTCGAGGAGGAGCGTGAGACAGGCAGGGTAGATGCATACTGCAACGCAGGCGCAGTCCAGTCCGTATCAACGTCTTCGACGATTAACGAAGGGGTCCTCGAGGGCACTGGAGGACGTCTGATGCGGCGAAGACCTGACATTCCCAGGCCAAGGTCATTCTCGGGTCGTAACGGTCTGCAGTCAACATAGTCAGGTCACGTTATACAGGTCACATGCCACGAACAGGACATGTGCACGCCGCATGTGTCTTACCTCTTCTGATTCCTTACGTCTTGGGTCGACCCGGCGTCGAAAGAGAATCTGGTCCTCTCTGGGCCAGCAGACACGACGTCTCTCACCGCGAGAAGATTGCCGGTGCTTTTATTCTTTGGTATTCGTATCGACAGATCGGGGCTCTGGGAAGGAGAGGTTCCGAAGCCAAGCTCGGGCGAGAGTGTTGCTTTGATTTGGGATTCTGGCGATGTTGCAGTAAGTATACAGAGGCCTCAGATAGGACACGTTGTGGTGCTTTGGATGCCATGCAAACGGTGACGACAGGGCTTACCATTGCTGCCACTCGCGCCTTCAGTCATGGCTCTGGGGAGAAGGTAGTCTTGCAGAGGCGCGTGTGCCTCGCGGGATAAAAGGGCGTCCAAGTCGCTATTGCATTGGAAGTATTGACGCCGTCGTCACTGTGCTGGGTTCTACCAGTGTAGACTGACAGCCAAGCAGAAAAGGCTGAGCAGTCGATTTTTGAGGGTCGATCTCGGGAACCGCACGTGTGAGAACTGATACGAGCCGATCCAGGGCAGGGTAGAGTTAAGCGATGAATGCCGTACCACCGGGAGATCTCGAAGTCGTTCGAGATGTATTGTCTTTTATGCTAGGAGTGCCGAAGTGTATGTGCCACTCGACGACACGTCCTGGGATCGTCAGTCACGGTCACAGCTCGTAGCTACACAAAAATATACGTCCAATGCAAAGAAGACGAGGTCGAAGTTCGGAGGAACAACAACAGCTAGTTGATGACTCGCATGCTTTCAGGCCACGGCAGCGGCACTACGCCCGCACTGTCGACTGCCCTCCTTCGAGTCCAGCTTCTTGGCGCGAAGCTTGCTTCAAGATCTGATCACCCCACCATCAACACCACCTTCGATATGTTTTCGCGCCTTTCCGCCGAAGCGCTCGTCTATCGCAATGTTTTCTACACTTGATAAAACATTCTCGCTGTTGTAGGCTTGTGTCTGTACGAATCAGTGCCGGATCGCACGTTTCAATGCAGTGAATGCACTTCTGACTTACCCTAGCTCCACACCGTTTACCTTCTAACGGTCATCAGAGCAAGCCACTGCCCGCTATAATCCCGCCTAAACCCCGCTGACATAGGTGGCAGTAGCGTAATACTAGTGCAGAGATTCCCGTCGTTTCACAAGACATTGTTCGATGATTCCACATACGAAGGATGGTCAGCATTCTGGCTGACTATGCTTGGCGGATCATGGGCTTATTGAGGAATATGCTGCTATGTATTCAGTTGATCATCCAAGACGAGCTGAACGCCTGGGGAACTGCCAAGGCAATGCCAAAAACAGCGCCTGATGCCTATCTTCAAAATCAGAGTCTATTGACTTACATGGTTCTCGGAAGAAAGTCACTCGGAGCCTTTTCGAACGCGATTGGAACGCGTCGTCATCATGCGGACGTCTGCGCAGATTGTCGAGACCTAACATGAATGGGTAGTCCGAGTCCAACCCACCAAGCTGGCACCAAAAGACACCTTAGCTTGGACTTCTCGATGCCGGCCCGCTAGCTATACTGAATGTCCCAGATCTTTGTAGATCACTCTCTCTCCGCCACCTCTGGTCCCATTTTGGTTGCGCTTCCGCATCTCCAGTCGCACTCGCGCATCTCTCAACGTCGTACTCGACATGTTTGATAATGTGATTGCCACTCAAGGTCGCCCATCCCACCTTCCCACCATCGTGAGTCTCATCACCATTGCCCTTTGACGTCGCTCGCACACCCACCAGCTCAACATCCTCATCCTCCAGCGATCCTGGTGGAGCCGAGCGCCGACTCCTGCTGCTCGGCCAGTACTTCTCGACCTTGCCCAACTTCCCCTGGGAGTCGCCTCTGACCACATAAACTGCTTTACCGCCACCCCTGGAGTCTCCTTCAGCAGTCGACTTCCGATCGAAGAACCGCTTGAAGAATGGCTTCAGAGCAGGAGCCGAGGCAGCATAAATGGCAGACCACAGCTCAAACTCTCCGAACAGCCAAGCCTTCCACAATGTCCACGTGAAGTCCCAGTGTCTGAACAGCGCCCACATGTAGTACGTACGGATGGCGCAGAACACAACCGTTGCAGCGCCAAGACTGAAGAGCGCGTACAGCGCCCATTTCTGTCGTCGAGGTAACGAAAGACGACTAATAAGAAGGAGCGGAAGCACTGTGCTGTATGCGTCTCCGACAACGCTGAACATCCCAGACACCGGCGTGGCTATTTCTTCCCGTCCAGCAGACCAATCTCCTTTGGCGTAGTAAGCAGCATCGAAGGTGAGCCAGTATGCCTGCAGGGGACGGAATAGAAGGCATAGGGCGAGGACGAAGGCTATGCAGTAGAGTATGTTGTAGATGATGCCTACCCAAACCGCGATGAGGAAGCCTCTCGTGAAAGAGACGCTCATGCGGCGGTAGAACAGCAGGACGCTGATCTTGACACTGGTGAGTGCGAGTGTGTAGCATAGTTGCGCGACCCAGACGTTGATTCGATGAGGGACGTATGAGTCTACCGGAATGTCCTAGTGGCTGTTAGTGGTGTAAGAGATTAATGAGGACATGGAAGGACGACATCTGGTCGAACGCACCCAAACATGATACCCGTTGTAGTAGATCTGATTGCCTAGCATGACTAGAATAGACAAGGTGAGGCCGAAGATCAGTGCCAGTATGATCAGAAGGTCATCGATGCCGGGCGCTTTGGTGATGCAGAACCTGGCATACAGACGAGCGCCGACAACGATAATGCCGACTCCGGAGAGAAGCCCTGATGCCACCATCAAGCCGGGGCCGTGTGTCTCGGGATTCACATAATTTGGCTTCGGGAACGTTGCTATGATCTCTGGTGGCGCTGTGCTATTGTCAGAACCTGAAAGACACTCGATCTGAAGGATCTGATCAAGGCATCGACTTACGGTGCAAGGTGGAGCTTGGCATGTTGTGCTGTCATGCAGCCGTCAGTAACAACAAGGTCGGTTCGGGAGTACGTCTGGAGATGGTAGGACGCTTGGTGGTCGACTGAAGAGTGCAAACATGGAGTCTGACTTGTGTAACAATGATACACACATCCCAACTGGAGAAGACTGCGGTTCTCCGGAGCCAGTGTCCACCCGAAGTCACTGTGCACGGATTGGGAGGTGAAGGTTGTGGAAGAAAAGTGAATGTCTCGAGCCTAGACTCTGAGGGTGAGGTGAACGAAGAATGCGACGGGTTAGATGCGGTGCCTTGTGCACCATGTTCGGGGAGGTGGAAACGCTTAACAGGGAGACCAGTGACCCTGCGCATGCTCCTGGCTGTACCTGCAGCAGGAATCTGCCGGCAAGCAGTCGCGTGCGCAGAATGGCTCCGATCAATCTCGTTCGGATGAGGAAGTGATCTTCTCGTTCGTGGGCATCTCGACTTACAGTGATGTGATGATCGAATGACATCCACACCTCTTTGAGGGCACTGAACTGGTGGGAGTCTCCAATTGCTGACAGTGGTCAGGGGGCTCACCTTTCCGCATCGAAACCGATAAACTTGAAGAGAATACCACGTGTCGGGTAGCCGAGTCTTCGCAAGTCATGCCGGGATCACGACAAGGGTCGGGGCGCGATGCAATCGCAACTCGAGCTCAACGGACAGCCCAGGCTGTAGAAAGACACAGCTGGAAGTTGTCGTAAAAGTGTTGTAAGGGAGAGAGACGCTTCAAGCCCTGGAGGTCGCGAAACTCCGTTAAAGCTCCGCCAGAAAACTAGCCGAAAACCTTGTTGGGACGATTGCTCTTCGTTTTCGACCACATGAAACAACAGGTTCGTGTTTGAATGTAAGCACGCCGTCAATATACAAGCGGATTGCAGCCTATAGCAGATGGTTCTGGCTGAAATCATTCGACATCCTCTCATCATCGACAGAGTAGGGTAAGGCTCGCGCGCCGGTTCAGCGGGCCGATGAAAATGATGGTCAAGAGTATGACTGATCTACACCACAATACGCCGAGATGAGTCGTTATTGGAGGTGTTCAAGATCAGTCAGGTCCCGAGGACTTGGATGCCTGAACATTCACACGGTTCCTGACGGTCACAGTGGACCACCCTGCCCACCACGGAAGCTACTCATCCTCCAGCCGTCTTCATCATCACTGTTCTGATTACCCTCCTTCTTGCCCTTCAGTTTGCCCTTGGCGGGTCTTTGGCTCTGCTTACTCGTGTCAATTGTTGGTCCCTTCGAGACCGAATCTTTCGCGACTTCACTCCCACGCCTGCTGCCGGGACGGGCATCCGGCTGATCAATACTTCTTCGTTGGTGCTCCGGCAATGCATTCACGGAAGTCACGAAGCTCGACCGGTGTCGGTTTTCTCCGAGCATAAAGCTGAACGAGGCGTCTTGGAGAGAGGGCCGTGTGGGTGGGGAGGACTTCACATCCAAGCTCGGTTCTGCTGCACCCTTCTCGGCTTGCTGCGGCACTGCGGGCTTTTGGACCGGCTCTGACGATGAAAGAGCCTCCGTGGTCGCTGCTGATGCAGGCTCGCTGATCTGTACTGCTGGTGAGCTAATGTTTTCTGAGACCTTCTCTATCTCATCGGTCGCTGCCATAGCCGTGCTCGCCTCCTTAGGTGCCGTCTGCTTCACCACCTCGGCGGCAGTACTAGTCGAAAATTCTTCTCGAGGGATGGGTATATCGGAGTCCGAAAGGTAAACAGCCACAAATTGTATCTTCGCCAGCGAAACATTGAAGGTCTCGAGGGCACCCTCCGGACTGCCGTTTGATCCCTCGGTCTTCCGAAGACACTCGAGCGCGCTGTCCAACATCTTAGCCAAGGCCTTGTTCCGCTCTTCAAGGCTGCTCAGTTTTTGCAGCAACGCTCTGCCTTCGGTGGTGTCGGCTATTGCTTGTGACGAGGGCTGCCTTGGCACATCAACACTGGCCTCGCGTGAATGATTCGGTTGGTATTGAGCCATGTTTCGCCGAACCTCACCAACAGCCCCACGCACTGCCTTAGAAACGCTTGTCCAGCCCTCAGCCCGATTCTTGATTCCGCCAGAGACATCGTTGAAAAGCGACTCCAGCTGCCTTTGAGGGCCAGAGAACCGCGCAGGGGACAGGTTCGGAGACGGCCTGTACTGTGGTGTGCGGGACCCTCGCCGCTCCGGTGTTCGAATTTGGTCCAAACTAAGTCTTGCTCGGTCAGGCTGCGCCGATTGCACCTTCGGCTTCCGCCCACTGTGTTTCTGGATGAGCTCGGCGCTATCTCGGGCCTGCGTGTCTGGTCAAGGAGCAAAGCGTCGCGAACGAGACCTCGCGTATCATGCTCGGTCTCGGAGCTTGGCAGCTTCACATGCGTCAGTGTGGTGATCGCCGTTGAATAGTCTGCCTCTACCAACGACCATCGCATCCGAAGAAGCATGGCCACACACGTCATGTCGATGATATCAGACCTAAGTTTCTCGGCAAACAATATATCCCATAATCGAAGCACGTCTGCAAAATCAAATTCTCGACCAAAGAGCAGTCTGACCCAGCGTATGGCATAGATCTGCGGTAACACACCTGCTACCTGCAAGTGAAGCGCAAGTTCTGGGTCAAATATGCTGAGCAGATCGTCATGTATCCTCCGACTTCGTGCAATTATCGGCGAGGAGTCCCTATTGTCGCCCATCTCGTAGAAACTCTTAGCTGTTTGCATAACCGCGCAGAACAGGCTGAATGCGTCGGCTTCACGCTGTCGGTGATCAAGGACCTCAATCATGAAGTCGAAACCTTCTGCCTGCCGGTCTTCCGCTGTTACCGTATCATGGTCGACCGCGTCTTGCTGCACTACCCATAGGAGTGGCGCCAAGAGCTCATGCATACCCTGTCTATAGCCTAGATCCGGATTGAGTTTTGCATATATGAAGAGGATGTCAAGCAGCATTCTCTGGGTTTCTGGCTCTCGGAAGAAAAAGTTGTCTTGCATACAGCGCGTAACATCGTTGAAGATCTCCTCCCGCGCCAATTCGTCTTGTCGTAGTGTCGCCCATGGAGACTTCACGTATCAGCGGCAGTCCAAATACAGGCGCAACTCTCTTACCGTATTGTCATCGTCCAAAGGATCTGCGTTCGAATGCAAGTCATTGGGGTTGTCAATGAAACGAAGGAAATGGTCCCTCCACCTTAATTCAGTGCCTAGTCTCTGGAATGATAGACTCGGACTATGCTTACCTCAACGAAGTGTATGTGCTTCGTGAGTCGGCCAGTTGTTTTGGCCATGACGCTCTGCTTACCGGCCCATACAGCAGAAACGCCTTCCAGCAAATTGAGCGAAGACCATCCTCGCAGGGGTCTTTCCCATCAATCCCGTCACCGTCGCGTACGCTTTGACGGAGATCAAGTCCCAGTGATTCCTCGAATATGAGTTTCCAACGTGTCCTTCGTTGTCAGTCTTACTTCCCCAGCAGTAAAGAAGCGACTCACAGTATGTCCTTGCGCATAGCGGTCAGCTGTCATTGCTGTGCGCGAAGGCACGACCACGAAATAACGTTGGAAGGCGCCGGAAATACCAGCGTGGGGTGATCAGCCGGAGAGCGCTAGGCGATAAGCACGAGGTTAACGCCGTCAAGGAAGCACAAACACACTGGCAACTTGACTTCGTCAACCATTTTTATTCACGAAGCATCCCTTTTGATCATGTCTCCAAGAGTATATTCAGAGACAACGCGGAACATGTTGCACTGTAAAGTGAATGGAATCAAGCCAAGAGCATTCTGTGCCTGTGCTTTACTCGTCTGAAGCTCATCTATCTGCTGGCGCCTCAATATCAGGCGCGGTCGCACCTCTGCGCCTTGGGATCCAGATAGCCAACCTGATGCTTATGGCTCGGCGTTTCTGCATTAATGCTTGCGTCTGAGATATGTCGGCTGATCTATTCGAAGCCTTTGGCGGCTCTGCGGCCACGCCTGCCACGGGATCTCCCACGAAATTAGACAAGCACAAGACAACCGCGCGCCCTCCAGCCGCAACAGTTCTTCGTTCGCCACAGCGACCAGAGACTTCCGCAGAGCCCCTGTGGAGGTCAGTGCAAGGAGGCAATGATGTACTTTTCGACGCAGGAGATGAGGGCACCCAAGATGGAATTGACGATGACTTTGGAGACTTTGAGGATGCCAGCAGACCTAGTCCTGCTGAGTGGCCATCAGTCATGACACGGCCATCTAAGGGAATGAGGAATCCTGCTCGGACAGAGGCGTCGATTGACCTCCTCGGACTCGATGAGGGCCAAGTTCAGGGTCAGAGAGCCGACATAGATGCCATAGACACGGGCACAATGCTCGCCGCTCCTCTCAAGAATACGTCCTCAAATGCATTTGTTGACGACTCGTGGGGCGATTTCGAAAGGCCGACCGAAACCCTTGCTACAGATACACGGCATTCTGCCGGTGACAGGGCCCATCACAACGCCCAGACTGTACGTGGATCTGAGACCTTCGGCACTGATTGGGACGCTTTCGAGCATGGACCAGCGCATACATCCGGCCTTCACGCCACGGAAGGTCGAAGACAGCATACAGTTGTCTCAAGCAAGGCTCTCGCGTCTCCCGCTGCTCGCAAGACGGACACACCCGTACAGGAGGAACCCGAAGAGGATGTTTGGGACGACTTCGAAGATCAGCCTGGAGCTGTAAAACAGCAGGCGTCTGCTTCAGTGCCGAAGGTCGTGCCTGTTGACAGGCCGACGAGATCACGTCCGAGCAACGTTCCGCCACCTTCAGTACTTCTTCCATGCTCGCCAAGATCTACTCGACTCTTGGGCCTCAGCAGCCACTCCTGCCACTATCCTTCAATTGCATCGTCTGTCAGGGCGCATTGTCGCCGGTCGAGCTCAACGTTGGCGCAGAGATACTCTGCTGTCCCAATCTCTGCGAATCTCAGACATGTCCTTAGGAAACAAACATTCTGGCATGAAGCTCTCGTCGCTGTCCAAGTCAGAAACGCAAAGAGAAGCTCGCGAAGCTTCTGAAACGGTGGCAGCGTGGAACGCACGTTTCTCATTTCTCACTTCCGCGTTACGGAAGCACAACGTCGTTCTGCCCAAAGAAACGAAGCTGAGGTTGTCCGAGCCCATGGCGGTCAAAATGCTAAAGAGCGAGCAAGGAGGCATGGACGCGAGCTATATTTGTCCGGTATGCGGCCTGAAACGGAATGAGAGAGTGGTAGGAGTCGATGATGCAGGAGTCGAAGATGTGTTCGGTGATTTCTGGCAAGATGGTTGGGGCCATAGTGACTGCGCCGATGCATGGTATCAGTACAATGAGCTTTTGAGCCAACGATAAGAACTCTGGAAGGCTGGAAATTCGGCGATACCTATGAGTGAAACTGCAGGAGCGAGGCATAGGGGCAGGCAGTTCCTTCCCGGGTGCTCAGAGTCTTGCCAAGAGACTAGTCCCACTTGCGGTGCCATTGGCACCCGCAAGCAGGCACGCTTTCTCGACCTCCACTCGTCTCAAGTCATCCATCCTACTTTAGCGAGCTTCGTACAATCGACCATCAACCTGATTGAGCAGTTAGCCAGCTACTCAGTATTGAAGAAGGCGCAAGAGACAGCTACTACAGCTCTCACCTCCACGATGCCGGCAACCAAGAGTAAGTCTCGAACTAGATCCAAGGTCAAAGGCGACTTGGAGACGGCTGACCATAGCCAAGGAAAGCTCGACTCTGTGGCTGAAGACGCCATGGACGTCTCACCTGCCAAACGACAGGAGTTAGAGCAGCTGTCACAAGCAGAGCTTGTTGGACGCGTAGTAACTCTTGAGTTGCAGGTGAGCTCCAGACGAGATTGACTGATTGACTTTTTGACAGGCCTATAGGTGGCCTCCCTCACCACTGAGCTCGACTTTTCGAAGCAACAATCCACAAAGGCTGAGAGTACGAAAGCCCTCAAGCCCAACGGAAATGCCACTGTTCCCGCTACAGAGTGGTCGAAGGAGAAGATCAGCGAGACAACTTCGAAGATCGCAAAGGTAATGTATCGCGAGATCAAGAAGCAAATGAAGTGGCAGGTGAGTCATGCGTCATTTGATTGTTCATTTCTGCGCCCTCTTTTCCCTTCCGTCGCCCTCCCCGTCGTGGCCTACGTTTCAGGACCTTATATCTAATTGTCTCGCAAACAGCCCTCGTGCAGACAAGGCACAAGTCGATGATCCTACACAACAGTCGTACCACACGACCAAGTCCGCGACAAGATCCTCAGACTGCCCGAAGAGAACGGCAAAGGCAAAGCTTGGAAACAGAAGAAGATCCCTCGCGAGGACTTTGAGCGGCGTGTCGGTCACATCGACGCGTCCATTCGCTACGGTAGCCTCAAGGTCACCAGCGCCATGATCAACGCCAAGTGGGATCAGGAGACCCGGATGTTGACAGTCAGTGGAACTTATGGCCTCTGAACGTTAGGAAACGAAACGCGCCGATCGATACACCTCGCCGTACATCTATGACATCAGCAGGAGAACGCCAGCGTATCGTAAGGCAAATACGATCCAATTGAGGGTCTCCGCAGTCGATTGAGGGCGTCCGAGTGTGTGTATGACCACAGCGTTAGCTCTGAGGGCGGAATCATGTGCATCCATTGCCGACTTGAAGAAGATCCAGGCGTCTGACATCGGGAGACGAGGTCATAAGCGCTGTTCGGGGGGTAGCTTGACTCTGTACAAGCAGATTCTACAAACGAAGATGTCCTTTGGTATCACAAACGCCTCGCATGTCATACAGGCGCCCGACGCCGTCGCTGTCTCACCAGTTCATAGGCAGAAATTGCTGGGCGGGATGTACTGGACCGTGAGCAGTGTCTGCTACGATGCAGTGGTATTTCCCTGCTGTCGAGATCCTCCTGCCTCAATGCCACTGGAGGCCTCGGAATTGTGTGACCATCACCAGTGCTGATAAAACGAATCTTTGCCCATCTACGATCAGTTCTAGCTCATCAATCTCAGCAATGTTCTGTGCTAACTGCGGCAAACGCCGAGAGCACAAGAGCGTCCACACGGAATATGTTACCCTACATTTCTGTAGCAGCTGTTGTTTCTCTGTAGGTCGCACCCCTCTGGCTACCGCCATGCACAGATACTGTGCGCATTGCGGAGGGGCCATGAGTGTAATAAATGTTGACTGCCCTGAGCACTGGCATCCAACTCGCAATCCGTCCGCAGGAGGTGGACAAGGGGAAGGGCAAGCACAGGCCGGGACTGGTGGCTGGGACGAAGAAGAGGACGAGTATACTGACGACGATGATGGTGACGGAGAGGACGAAGATGACGATGGTGCGTCAATTCTTCCGGCTCCCGGCTAGCATGGTCTTGGATACTGACTTCCTCCAGACTGGAATGCTCCCACAGTCGCCAATGCTTCTTCCAGCCAGACCTACTCAAAATCCCGCCTCAAGCAATCCGCAACAACTAGACCAAACTACAGCATTGCTGCCAAGAACGATAAATTCGCCAATGACGCGCAGGCTGGGCTTCCAGAAGGCTGGGAAAGGCGAGAGAACGACTTCGGCCGCACGTACTATGTTGATCACAACACACAGTCCACAAGCTGGCGTCGACCAGCACGACGGGCAAAGAATACACCATCAACCTCCAAACCCAGCAGGCCCACCAGCAGTCGAGGCACGCGAACCAAATGCGAGCGCTGCTTCACATGGTTTGAGTCAAAGGAGCGCTACGATCGTCATCGACGTCGCAAGGACTCCGGATGCGATTCTCACCGAGTCTGTTTCCCAGGCATGGAGAACATGGACCACGCCAAGAAACATCACCACAAACGCTGCTTTGTTGAGGGCTGTGACAGTAAATTTGCTAGGCACGATTACTCGGACGAGACAATTCAAGATCATGTGTTCGAGAAACACACTGCTAGACGGCGCTAAGTTGGGATGTTTGGGACGATGATCTGTGATCAGGGAATGGAAGGAACGGACCTCGTGGATCGTTTTTCACGATGGCAGCTTCCTCTGTGGGGAGCTCACCGCCTTCTGCTCTCAACGCCCGCTCCTCCGCCGCCACCGTCAGCACTTCCTCTCCTCGGATCTAATCTTCCACCCATCCCTCGTCCTTGGCTGGCTCCATAGTCACCCACGCCACCCCTCCCCTCCTCACCCTTCACCACCTTCTTCGGCTGGGAGGCAGCCTTCTTCGCAGCAGCAGTCTTTGCTAGTTTGTCACGCAACCCTTGGAAGAAGCGCTTCAACTTGGGCTCCAAGGCCGTCATTTCGCCCAACTCCTTTTCCCAGTAAGCCAGGGAGTCGCTATCCTGAACAGTCATCTGAGTGGGACCGAGAGCGCGTAAGGCGTCGCGATGTTTGCGGCATTCTTTGATCTCGGCCTCAAGCCGGGCGAGTTCATACTTTTCGTTCTTTTCAATGGTCGAGTCTATGGAGCAGAGAGTCAGGACCTGTACCATCCCAGGCAATGGGTTTTCTGGGAGTTCCAGGAAAAGGCATTGTTGTGGGAACGGCTTCGACCTCCAACTTACTGGTGTAGTCTACGTCTTCGAACTTTCTTGTCAGATCTCGTATCAGTGTCTTGGGATGAATGTAGTTCTTAGGAGTTGTCATTGTTGTAGCAGTATTCTTGCCGCTCAGTGACGTTGGTTCTGGGAAGCAGACACGGATCTGATCAGCAATGGGCCGGATTGTATGTTGCTCTACATAATCTACCAACTTCAAAGCTCCAATGCTCTCCGAAGCTATGTTATGTGACGCCAGGCGGCTGAGGTCGGAAGGACGCCTGTGACTCGAATGGTTTCGAGACAACTCCCCATGGCGACCGTCCAGGCGTGGCCTGCCTGAAGCCTAACCGTACTGCATGCCAAGCCTTCGCTTCGAGATGGCATAGCCCCCATCAGGCTGAAAAGCGTGTGGCTTTTCAGAAGATCAGGCATGAATGTCACAATCTCTTGTGGCTTGAGATCTGGACAAATTGAATGCCATAGTACTCATGCGATGCTGAATATGAGCCAAGTTAATGCCTGCTGATTGCCTTGATTTGTAAATGATTCATAAAGTGAGGCTGTTTCCCGCTTGAAAGTAGTCGATCCCAGCACAGTCTGCTTTTCGTCCCACTTGCAATGAGCACAACCCGTTGAAGGCATTCAAAGAGCCGCCAGAAACTGCAGCTACACATTCTCTGGAGAAGTATGCCAGGATCTCATCCCCTTCGTCCCTTCTCGAGCACCTTCGCAGGCACGCTGTCAGACTCAGGCTCCTTGAACTTGTACGTCGCTTTTGCCTCCTTCTCCTCTCCTCCCAGACTCATATGCCTTCGTCTGCGCGCTCTGTGTGTCCTTGCCGCCCTTGTCGCCACCATCGATCTCTATAGCCGCACCACGTCAGCAGATCTCGCCCTCAAACCGTCAAAGTGTCTCCTGATCGCGTCACGCTTTGCATTGAGCTCCTTGAATGCTATATCTCGCTCCTGCATTAGGCTCTTGTGCTGCAAGATGGCAGATTGAGTCGGCTGTGCATCGTGAATCTGCTGTAGCTTGCAGTATTTGTCCTGACATTCCTGGATTTGCTTGTCGATGTCCGCGAGCTCTTTTGCTTCTCGCGCTGCTATTTCCTTCGATGAGGAACACGACTGGGCAGTTACATTGCGGCGAAAGTGCTTGCCTGTGTAGCTTTGCTGTAGACTGCTGGGGTGCATTGCAGCTAGTGTCGGATCGAGCTCTTTCGACTGATATTGATGGCGACTGTCGGGATATGTGTCTTTTTTGTTGTCCATGACTGCCTACCGAGTGAATGCTGCTGGACGAAGCGCAGTACTGCCGCGAGGTGTAGACTCCAAAGAATGGGAAATCGATTATGATGAAGTTTATGTTCATGGCAGGAAGGGGCCCGAGAAGGCCTCGTATTCGCAGCCCCAACTCGGTGGCTGAGTCTGTGTAGCAAGGAAGAGAACACCCAAATGTGTTCGGCCCTCTGAGCGGATTCCGCCAACCACTCACATATGTAGTAGCCACGGGCCTCCGTCCCGCATCTTCTCGTCACTGCAGTCACGCGGGGGTTAGCATGAGGCTCGTCCACGTCGCCTGCAATCGGGCTACTTCAGCTTGTCAGTAAGGCGTGCGAGCCACGATCGACGCTTTGTAGTCTTCTTGCGCCGATGCTGGCTACACGTGTTCCCACTCGCAAGCGATAGCAACCTCTGATTGGCGTGCAGGCATTTACACTTTCCTAGGCGCAAGCCTTTGCCCTTGCACTCAACTCCGCCCGATACAGCCTTACTGCAACATTCGTCTACATGATGGCTCCCAGCAGGCGCGGGAGCATCGACCGTTGTAGTACGTGGGAGTTTCGCGACGCCTGGTGCCTCGCAACGACGACGATACCCTTGTTCAGACATCCTGGATGTAGTGCCAGCAGACGGACTGGATTGAGGTACTGCGTCGTTCTGCGTCCAATGTGCATCCTCTCGGAGGTACCGGAGCTCATCAGTTTCTCTAGCTAGCTCAGCGTCTTGGAGATCGCGGCGATCTTGATCTTTGGTGGTTGGGAGTGAGTATGCTTTCTCGGAAGTGATATACCATAAAGCTTACCTGTCAGATCGAAGCTGCATTCGGAATTCATCGTTGACGCAAAGGACATTGTTGAGACAGGACCTCTCCGCTCGGGTCCATAGAGCCGTGAGGGTCCTTGGGACTGTTGAGACCATGTCAGTCCTTGGACGGGGTGGCCTGGGCTCTTTCGCAGCAACCTACGAAGCAGTATTTCTCTACTAGTCTCTGGTAAGCGTGAGAAGCCACTTGTAGATCTGTCCGAAGGACATCAGCAGCGTCTTTGTGCTCATAGCTCGTGGTGCCAGTTGGATTGGGCCTATGCAAATGGCTGACATGATCGCCGGGCTTTTGCATTTCAACAGAGTGCGTCTTGTCCGTGGCATTTTTTTTTGATCCTCAATTTAGTGGTTCACGTCGTGCACTTGTATCACGTTATATCGCATAATCTGCGGCGACCACGATTGCTACAAACACCCGGCTTGCGGCGAATGAGGCTGAGCCTGCATCAATGACAGGAATACGAGCTCGCTGCATCACTTGGCATGATATGGTAATTTGTCGTTGACTTCGGGTGGTCTTGATCGAAAACCCTGGCCAAAGCCCGAGTGTCGAGTGTGATTGTACTCAATTGCACAAAGCGTTCATCTCTTGTGGTCCACACTCAATCGCATCTGAGAGCTCACACGTTCATCTTCGCGGCGGCTCAGAAGCTCATCACGGGCTAGGCCCACGCTCTGGAGAAGCCGCATTGTAATTGTGTGTCTCACACGTTAGACAAGCCACTGTCATCGTTGTCGACAGATGAGGATTGCTGCTTTTCGGTCCTCAGACGTTCGTAGCGGCGATGAACATCTAGGATTCGTGCCTGCAACGCCTGGACTTGGCTGTGATGCACAGACTTTGCGTTTTCGTGTGGCATGCGAGATGATCCTCGCGACAGAGCCTCCTGATCTCTTCATCGATGGTGGCCAGAGCCGCGTCTTCTTGCGAGGAGATGTCGTAAGCTACGAAGCCTGTCAGTCCGGGACATCTGCGAAAACCGGTAGATGAGTCTCTGCGGCAACACTTACTACTTAACTCACCTCTCGACTGCCGTGCATGGGCTCTGCCTGAGAAAAGATGCCGCAGTCGGTCACGTGTCGACAGGAGGATGCTGCTGATAGCCAGGCTCCCGATTGCCACGCTCCCTACTGCCAAAGTGCCAACGGCCAAAGTGTCAGGCTGCATCATCAAATGATGTTGACGTATTTTCAGTGTGATTAAAAAGTGCCTCTGGGAGGTTTCCGGACGCAGACGCAGATTCTCTGTCCACAAGAGAGTGCTTTGATATGAGAGAGGCATAGTGTTCCTGTATGTGTGCATCTATCCGGGAGGCTCGGCTTGTTTGACCTCGTATTCCGTGGGCGGTGTGGCTGAGGCTGTGCAAGATCATGGGTTGCAATACGAAGTGCTGGACCACTTTGACAGTCTGTCACCGTGGCTGCGCTGCATGTGGCTCGTCGAAAGCGTCTGGAGAGATGCATATAGGCAGGTTGTGGTCAATCATCCGGTTCTGCTCTGCATGCTGGAGGCTTTTCCACCATATTCAGAGAATACCGTCAGAGTCCTTCAGCTTCTGACGCTGCAACTCATGGTCTGCGATGATGCGACACCGTTCTGTCTCTAGCTTACTGAGTCGATTCTTAGCCTTTGTCTCAGCATCGGTATCACCCGCCTTTCTGGACCACTCCAGGTCTCTCACCACCTGGTTAGTCTCTGTCTCAATCGCCGCCAATGCGGCATCCTCGCGCCCGTCGATGTCGTAGACTATGAGCGAGCATCAGCCTTATGTTCGCAATTGTTTCGCATTTTGTGAAGGCACATACCTGTCGATTCGACTGAATACTCATCATCGTCGGAGATGACGAACGATTTTGTGAGTCTGGGTTTGGGAAACGCTTCCCTAGACGCACTTATGGCTGTCAAGAACTCCTGTTCCGCCGCATATACTTGACATAGCTGACGAATCTGGTTGGACGACAGTTGACGACGCTTCATCATATCCTCCTGGTCGATGCGCTTCTCCCACTCGGCCCTCAGGTTTGCGTCTGCTTTTTCGTAATCATAGACAGCCATCGACCAGGAGATCACTCGATCCACGTTGCAAATGGCCATGTCTATCCGGAGCAGTTGATCGTCTGGAAATGTGAGTCAGCATCCGGTTGAACGCCAGCAAGAGCGCAGAATGCGCCCATGCGCCAGCAAGTGACGAGATATACCTGTCGGCTCATGGCCATGGAATGGAGACCCTTCAGACCCAGTTCCCGCTGTCGGATCCCTCTCCAATGGTACAAGATCGACAGTAAGTAATTCAGCAAGAACAATTTGAGCAGAATCATGCGGCAGCTGCACAATTCGTCCATCAGCAAGTTTCGCACGCATCGGACCGCCCGTGAAATATGCGTTACAGCGTACGTTGATAGCATCGTACTCATTTCGTTCGAAATTAGGCCATTCTGGCCATGTCGTAGGTCGTTCTGGAGTCATCGCGTTGAACTCTGATATGAACAATTGGACTATGGACGCAAGTAAGATCTGAAGTAGACCATGGCGCCTCAGATATATGTCGGAATGTGGATGTCTATGATAGTGGAACAGCTGCGGTGTCAGGTCAGGCTGCTCCTCTACAGACGCGTGCCAAGCTCGTATTCATGCAGCATAGCCAAGCTCTGCTTCGCACGGCTGAGACCGTGAAACGAAAGTTCTCTGAAGATGAGAGCTGTCGAATTCACGATGGCGTGAGTACAACCGCAATGTCGAAGTGAGAAGTATTCCGTTCCTCAAGACATGGCAGAGCCACTGAGCATGGCTGTGAAAGGCGATGTGGAGTCTGCCCAACATCTGGACAGGGGACTAGGATTCGCCGGATTGTCTGGGTTCATGAGCAGCGACAAGGAGCGCTCAGGCTTCGTGTTTCGCAGATTCTCGAGTCTTGCAGCCAGGGACATTTTGTATATGCAGAGCGAGCTGCTGGACCTGGAGCAGCAACTAGAGCGCCTTGACAAGGAGGATGCAACTGGTGGAAGTGAAGAGCGACGAATGGCGAAGAATTGGCAGCAACTATGCGATCGCAGTGATACCAGTGCAGCTGGTAGGCCTGGTCAGCCATCTGCGACGCGACGTAGGAACTTGATTCTGGAAATCCGAGAGAAGCTGAAAGAGTACCGTGAGTATCACAGCTTCTCCATGGCGGACGCTGATATTGGGCAGAGGAAGCGGTCTTGAGAAATTCTGAAGTCCTCAAACTCCATCGTGTACCAGGAGACGTCCATGACGCGCTATTGGCATACTTCTGGGCCACGGAAAAGAAGCAAGGCGTTCCGATGCTGACGGGCGTATGTGAGCACGTTTATGGCAAAGATCCGGGCAAGTTGTCAATTAAGGAGAACAATGCACGCAAGAAACGCGAGCGCGATGAACTCATGACATTAGCTCTGCGTCGCTTCGAAGATCCCCTGACAAAGACGCTTCGAGGTCATTTCCATGGACTGTGGCGAAGACGGTGGCAAGCATCACGCCAAGTGGTGTCATTGTCGGAGTATCGGATCAACGCTGTTGTTTCGGCAATCAACGTTCTCGTTGTGGCAGGTCTGCTTTTCGGCGCAATCTTCAACTTGTACTATGTTAAGAACGAGGGAAGCAGACTGGGCATACTGACGGCGTACACGATCGTCTTCTCTGCGTCGATCGCGGTCCTAACAGAGGCGAAACGCGCTGAGATATTCGGCGCTGCAGCAGCATATACGGCAGTCCTCGTGGTCTTTGTTAGTGGCGGACTGGGCAATCCAGGTACCGCAGCCTGAGGTGCACCTGCGAAACAGCTTCAATTAAGTCACTGGGTAGTATGAAACAAATAAGTCAGGAGCAACTTATTGCCGAATCAATGACGAATGGTGAGCAGATGTGCTCCAAGGAGATAGCTGCCTAAGTCCGCCGCGACTGTCTTTCTGAGAAGTGAACTTGAACTCGACGCATATCTTGAGCGTGTACAGGATCATCTTGCACGAGAGTCATGCGGCCGTCAACTCGGTCTGCGAGACTCCTGTGCTGGGGTCATACCCCTCGCACAAGGTTGTCAGCACAGCAGCGGCGTCAATTTGCTGCTGTGGCGGATTCTGTTCCGTATGAGTTCCTGCTCCAATTCCATTGTGGCAGTACTGACGAGGAGCAGTGCGTACGATGTCATAGTCATCGGCGGCGGTCATGCGGGCACAGAAGCCAGCGCTGCTGCTGCACGGTCAGGTGCGCGGACAGCACTCATCACACCTTCCGTTTCGAACCTCGGAGTATGCTCTTGCAACCCGAGCTTTGGCGGAATAGGCAAAGGCACGATGCTGCGCGAAGTCGACGCGCTCGATGGCGTAGCAGGGCGCATAATAGACAAGGCTGGTATTCAATTCCGCATCCTCAACAGAAAGAAAGGCCCTGCTGTATGGGGTCCACGAGCCCAGATCGATCGAGATCTCTACCATAGATATATGAAGGAGGAGATACTGTCCACGCCCGGACTCAGTGTTGTCGAGGGGAAAGTCGCAGATATTGTCGTCTCAAAGGAAGACACCAGTGGCATCTCACAGGGTCGTATCACAGGCATCAGATTGGAAGGAGGACAAGTCATCCCTACTTCCAAAGTCGTCATAACGACTGGCACCTTTCTAGGCGGCGAGATTCACATTGGTCTCGAAGCATATCCTTCCGGCCGCATGGGTGAAGCGGCCACGTTCGGCCTTAACAAGTCTTTACGCGATGCTGGATTTGAGCTGGGCAGACTCAAGACCGGCACGCCGCCACGTCTCGATGCAGACACGATCAACTGGAGCATCTTGGAGGAACAACTCGGAGACTCGCCGCCTGCGCCATTCTCTAACCTCAACGAAAGGGTGCAGATACCTACCGAAGACCAATTGTCATGCTACAGCGCATATACGAATAATAGAAGCCACCAGATCATCCGGGAGAATTTGGACAAATCAATACACATCCGGGAGACTGTGCGTGGTCCACGCTACTGTCCCTCGCTTGAGTCTAAAGTTATCCGCTTTGGACATAAGGAGAAGCATATGATCTGGCTTGAGCCAGAAGGTCTTGCGCCCAATAAGGTCATTTATCCCAACGGCGTTAGCATGACTATCCCAGCGGACGCACAGTATGCTTTGATGCGAACGGTAGCAGGCCTCGAGAATGTGAAAATGCTCCAGCCCGGATATGGCGTTGAATACGACTACATCGATCCCAGAAATTTGTTGCCCACACTGGAGACGAAGCTCATCGATGGATTATACCTGGCTGGCCAGATCAATGGCACTACTGGCTACGAAGAAGCCGCATCTCAGGGCATCATCGCCGGCATCAACGCTGGGCGTGCTGCACTGGGCTTGTCACCGTTCACCCTCAGCCGAAGCGAGGCATTCATCGGCATTCTAATAGATGACCTCATCACCAAAGGCGTGTCAGAGCCTTATCGCATGTTTACTACGCGAAGCGAGTTCCGTATGAGCTGTCGGTCCGATAACGCAGATTCACGGCTCACGGCGAAGGCATACGAGGCTGGAGTGGTCAGCCCCACACGTTGGTCGCGGTACCAGAAAGATGAGGCTGAGATGGCAGACTTACAGACGCAACTCTCCAACAACATCATGTCGAGCCCTCGCTGGAGCGCTGCAGGCTTCAGTGTACGGACTGACGCTAATATGCGATCCGCACTGGACCTCCTGCGTCTTGCAGACATGACTATCGACAAGATGGCCGAAAAGATGCCAGACCGATTTGGCCCACTCATCACCAATTTCAGTCCAGGTATACGGCGCAGAGTCGAGATAGAAAGCCTGTATGCGCCATACGTGGTGATGCAGGCGAAAGCCGCAGCAGCGTTCGAGAGGGATGAAGCACTGCAGTTGCCTTTAGACGTGGACTATGACGACGTTTTTGGCCTGAGTATGGGCGAGAAAGAGGCACTGAAACTAGTTCGTCCACAGAGTATCGGCATGGCGCGGAGAATTGAGGGCGTCACGCCGGCTGGTGCCTTGAGGCTGTTGAAGTACGTCCACGGCACCAACAAGCAAAGACGAGCAGGTGCACTTGTGGAGGAGATGGAGGACGCTCCTCAACTTGATGATCATGCTATCCGGCGGCAACGAGCTCACGACGCAATCGTTGCCACGCCATGAACATGGAACATGTACATACTGTATAATTAATCGGGCTATGACACCTTGGCCTTGGAAGCATTCGCGTCGCTTCCGCTCTCTGCCATTTCTTCATCTTAAACCGGCCAATCCTCTGCTTAGTCATCTCGTTGCGCATGCCAAGACCTGATCACAACTCGACGTCCCATGAAGTGTCGCACCTCTCATCTGTCGTCATCAGACTTTGTGCATAGAGATCGATAGCCTTGCAACATGTCATGGCGACGATAGCAGCCCGTTCTGTAGGCATTGGCCCGACCCGCGCCGGCATTGGTGGAATCGGAAGCATCGCGTGTCCAGGCACGCGTCACGTCTGGACTGGCTCGTTACATCGGTCGTGTATAGCAGATGGTCGCTCTGTACCTGCTGCACGCGCTCTAGCGGCAGCGAGATCGGTTTATCCCGATCGTTCGAGATCTCACCTCTGCACCGCAAGTATTCAGGGGACAAGACTTCGCAGCTATGGCGCGCAATCGATCCGATCATCAACCACAACTCCCGGTACTCGATTCCACCGACCGCGGCATGTTGTGACGGGCATCACTCCGCCATCCTTCGCCAAGCGTCGCATCACCTCAACCTCAATACTATTCGCATCACAACAACAAGGACCTCCGACTCCCATGCCAGCAACCACCACAAGCCCGGAACCCATCAAACAGCCACTCACCTCACTCAAGTCTTTGACTCCAACCCACGAGAACATCTACACCGTCCCCAACATCCTAACATTCACCCGCCTCCTCGCCGCCCCCGCCGTAGGCTACTTGCTCCTGGCCCCTCACATTCCTCACATTTACGCCCTCGCACTCTTCGCTTACGCAGCGGTCACCGATCTCGTGGACGGCTACCTCGCCCGCCGCTGGCAGCAATTCACTGTCGTCGGCTCCGTCATCGACCCCATGGCCGACAAGCTCCTCATGACCATTTCCACCCTGTGCCTCTCCTACACCGGCATCCTCCCGGTTTACGCCGCAACAATCATCATTGGCCGGGACGTCGCGCTTGCCATATCGGCGATCTGGTGGAGGTGGATTAGCTTGCCGCCGCCGAAGACGATGACAAGGTACTGGGATTTCAGTTTGCCGAGTGCGGAGGTGCATCCGACTGAGATTAGCAAGATTAATACGCTGTTGCAGTTATTGCTGATTGGCAACGCAATGATCTTACCAGTATTACCAGAGGTCTTGGTAAGCAGTTGGAATTTGTGGGGAGTGTTCGAAGGGTGGTGTGCGCTGGTGAGTGCGACGACGGTGTGGAGTGGATTGAGCTATATTGGCAATAGGGATGCTGTGAAGATCATAAGGCGCTGAGAAGCATGTAGTCCTCTTTCGGAGCACTAGCCTCGAGTGACTGCGAAAGGTGGGGGTTCCATCGGCTTAGAAGCTTGTATATTATCAATAAGGACTGCACAAGGCACGACTAACGTTCGTTCCCCTGACAGCGCAGAAGGTTCGCCACCTCCCGCTGCTGCGCCGCGATGACGCCCATCGTCTCTCCCCACTAGTCTACCTTCTCCGGCTCTGGCCGCCAGATCCCGCCATACGCCCATGGGCAACTTCCGACGTACGCTCCCTTGTCTTCATCTGACTTGAAGTACATTGCCGGCAACTGACGCGTCTGCGGCAGGTTCATACAAGCCCGACAGTTCAGCCCCATCAGGTAGTGCTGTCCGGAACTGTCATAGAGTCGAGTGCCATTTCGTTACACAAAGTCATGGGGGTCAGGGGAGTGCGACTTGTAAAGACGTGAGGGTGTTGAAGGTAGCGCTGGTGTCGCACCAAGTAGGCTCAGCAGTAGCTGAGAGGCTCGCATGGTAGATTCGACGGGACAAATCGTGTAGTTCCATCCCATTGACCCGACAGTTCTTCAGATATATGTACGCGGCCGTTGATCCGAATACCAATGCTGTAAGGTTGCACTGAAGGAATGTGAGTTCGACCGGACGGCCACATACTTACTAGCGACGTTGGAGAAGCTTCGGCGACGTTGCATATGATCATCCACAGCGATGTGGTAATTCAGAAGTAGCTACGCCATATCAGACTGAGGAGTTGGTGAAGCAGTGACGATCGTCGAGGTGGGGAAGACCGTCCGGGCGAGATAGCGCTTGGCACATGTATTGCAGACGTAGATTACGCGTTGTACTCATCCTCGTTAAGAGGCAGATCCATGCATCTCATATGGCTGTATCCAAGCTGACTTCAGTTCGGGCTACTAGCTACCTCGCAGTAGCACTCTTTTCCGCGGTGGCACCCTTCTCTGGGTCGGCCTGCACGATCTGAAGCTCTTCTTGTTCGTCACTTACCTGTACCGAATCCTCTGCCTCTTGTTTCTCCCTTGCAGCCCTGACATCTTCAGCATTGCCCATACCATTTCTCCTCTTGATGCTGAAGCCACCACTCCAACCGATCCATCCCGGCTCCCATGGACCTCTCATAAAGGAGAGCACAAATATGAATCCTATCAGGCCCACACCGAAACTGCCATTTCCTCGCCAACCAGCCTGTTCGTAGATCTTGTTTCCAGCAGCCGTGCCAGACAGTTGTCCGGCAAATGACATCAGCATAAAAGCCGTGTTCACTCTGTTGCGGCCAGTCGGCTCGACTGAGTAGATGGCGACTCTGTTGGCAATTTGTGTGAATTGCATCCCAACATCCAGACCGAAAGCCTCTATGATTGGACCTGCGACTGTAGTTTCACCAGCATATGTCCCAATCACTACGCCCGTCATGTTTATGGCAGCACCGATGAGGACTGCAGACCAGGGCGTGATGGGCGCAATGATGTATTTAGCATAGAACGGTCCAAGGACCATGCCGAGTAGTCCAATCAAGGAGAAGAGACCAATGACCGTAGAAGTATACTCGTACGGCGGTGACGACAACAGGAAGGTCATAGTGGTCCAGTAGTTCATAAAGGCCCCCGATATGCAGTAAGAGACTGCGCCTGCATAGACCAAGACTGCATGCTTCTTGCATAGAGTGACGATCGTCCAGAGCATTTTGAAGTAATTCATTCCAGACGGATTCGAGGATGGGTAGTCGGGCATCCAGAGCCACAGTGCCGCAAAGATGAGGTACTGCAAACCAAGAGCGAGGAGATACACGTTCCTCCAGGACGTATATTGTGTCACTATGCCGGACAGCACTCTCGCCAGCACAATGCCCAGCATATTTCCAGAGACCACAATCGAAAGCGAAAAAGCTCGTTTGTTGGGTGGGGCCATCTCGCCTACCAAAGGGAGCATGATTTGTGGCGTGACGGTCGTCAGCGAGGTAATGAAAGTTATGCCGAGAAAGGCATTGAAATCGCGGGTGACGCACAGGCCGATCCATAGCGTTGCTGTAAAGAATACCAGGCAAAGCGTGTAAGGTCGACGCGGGAATAAATCCCCCAGCGGACAGACTAGACCCAGGCCGACGGCGTAGCCGGCTTGAGCCAGGGTCGGCACTCGACTGACAGTGTAGTATGGTACATCGAAATCATGTGCGAGAATGTTCAGAATTGAGTGCTATGGCACATCTGGGTCAGCTTTTGTTTGGAGTGCGAGTATCGAGTGGACAGTCGAAGGATGATAATTTTGTGCGCTCTGGCTCATTTAATCGACGTAACTCACGTTATAATATAGATTAGCGACCGTGATGGCTCCAGCAAACCCGAACAGAATGTTGAGACCGAGACTGAACTGTGGCGGGTTTGCTGCATCCCAACGGCACCAGGGCGGCATCCAGTTGATTATCTCCCATATTCTCGACAGAACACCCCCTCTCCGAATCTCCTTGCGAGACTCATGTCGAATGAGGACATCATCAGTCAGAAAGGGCACATCAGTGTGATCAGCGGCTGGTGCGGTGGACGCTGTGCCACCCACGTGAGCATCTTGGCTGCTCATTACCACTCACGCTCCAGCTCAACTATGACCTTCGGGTTCATGTCGAAAGAAGGAGGGAATGAGAGATCATCTTACATTTTTAGACGCTAGAGTTGGAGGTTGTGATAACGCGACTCCAGTCCCTAAGTGGAGGCTTCCAGCAGACACAACCGACCCCTTCGGACGTCCGCCGAGGACTTACTCTAGCACAGCATCATGAGGCACCTTTCAGTCATCTTGGTCCAGGCTCGAGACTCGCTAGGGCGTGCATTCATCATCGCATATCGAGCTCATGCGCCGAATCGTTGATGCGTCGCACGTCCATCACTCTGGAGAAGCTCCGGGGGGGGAACGCAACGGCTTAGACGGCCAAGGAGTCGGAGATAAGTTCACCTCGAGTACATCACGTGATATCGGCGTTCTCTCCATATTTCGTACGGCCGCTTGGTAGAGTTCTTGCCTCTCTTGGCCCATCAAAATAGAGGACTTGCCTACCTTGGTTACCATGACGGAACGGACGTCACCACGTTCTTCAAGTCACCTCACGCGCGCCTTCAGGGATACCCTCGGCTAAGGGCACCGTCCCTTAAATCCAGTACCCCACGGGGCTGTTTGAGCAATTGGATTCCCAGATCCAATAAGCGTTGAGGTGATCATAAGTATGCTCAATCCCAGCACAGGTATTTTCGACTGCTCCGTTCGTGTTTTCACGATCTCATATACGCGGGCGTAATGGGCAAAATATCGGTGGAGGAGTTGTCGAAGCACAACACCGTTGATGATGCCTGGATAGTCATCAACGGAACAGTATGGGACGTGACCAAGTTCGCGCCGACGCACCCTGGGGGTTCAGAGATCATTCACGAGTATCTTGGTGGGGACGCCAGTAATGCGTACAATGAGGTCCATGGTCCCAGCGTTGCTGAGAAGCATCTGGACGCATCAGAGAACAAGGGTCGTCTCGACGAATCGACCGTGACGGATGAGTGGCGCTCGAAGCAGGCCGACCAGCATGAAGGGTCAACGCCACTTCCAGAGGAAGGTCGACCGCCCTTGGACGCCATCATCAACCTCCACGACTTCGAAGAAGCTGCCAAACGGACACATTCACGCAAGACGTGGGCGTTCCAGATGACGGCTGCTAATGATTGCTTCACACGGGACGCGAACGCAGACTTCTACAAACGGATATGGTTTCGGCCGCGAGTCATGGTTGGCGTCAAGAACGCGACGACACAGGCCACTGTCCTCGGACAAAAGTTCAAACTGCCCATTTTCTCATCACCAGCAGCACTGGCGAAGCTTTCCCACCCAGAAGGCGAGCTTGCCATGGCGCGTGGCCTAGCGGCTTCCGGATCCACGATCATTGCATGCGCCAATGCCAGCTACTCCTTCGCTGAAATAGCGGGAGCTTTGCCCGCAAATCATCCAATCTTTTATCAGCTGTACATGAATAAGGATCGATCGATATCAGAAAACCTGATCAAGGAGGTGTCGAAGAACCCCAACCTGAAAGCAATCACTGTCACAGCCGATCTACCTGTGGTCGGCAAACGCGAAGACGACGAGCGGGTGAAAATTGAAGCTACCTACAAGGCAAGCAAAAATATGCAAAGTCAAAACGTGAAACGCGACAATAAAGGCTCAGGTCTGGCACGAGCCACTGGAAGCTTCATCGACCCGGACCTCAAATGGGAAGACATCACCTGGTTGAAGTCGATCACGGATGTGCCTATCTTTGTGAAAGGCATCCAATGCGCAGCGGATGCGCGAAAGGCTCTGGACTACGGTTGTGCAGGCATCTACATCTCGAATCATGGTGGCAGAGCCGTCGATACTGCACAGCCTTCGATACTGACACTCTTGGAGATACAGGCCAACTGTCCAGAAGTGCTCGAGCAGATGGAAGTCTTCATCGATGGTGGCATTCGTCGTGGCACTGATGTGCTGAAGGCGATTTGTCTGGGAGCAAGCGCTGTCTGTCTTGGTCGGCCATTTTTGTATGCCGTAGGATATGGTCAAGAAGGTGTCGAGCACGCTGTTGAGAGTGAGTGATCCCATACCTGACCTGACGACTCGCTGATAATGGCTGCAGTAATACGCGATGAGCTAGAGACAGCCATGCAGATGATCGGAATCACCTCGCTCGATCAAGCACACCCGGGCTTGCTGAACACGAGCGAGCTCGATCCATATGTCTACAGAGGAGATACACATCCATGGGCCAGGAAGATTGTTCGGCGGAACTTGCAGACACGACCTCTCAAGTCGAAGCTGTAGTAGCTCACATTCTGTACAGTCCAGACATATCCCGATCAGCGTTTGACGACGTGGACTTCTTTTCTTGTGACGTGAGAGGAAGTTTGTGCTCGCCCAGGCTGAAAGATTCACCCCAAGGCAAGGCTCAGGAGGTGGGTTGTCGGTCGCACCTGCCATCGCTACTTCTGAAGCCACCCGAAGTCATGGTACACGACTTCCAAGTTCATGCCAGCCGGTGTATGAACGAAGGCTGCGTAGTAACCCTTATGATACACTTCCCTGATCCCTGGTGGCCCATTGCATCTGCCACCCGCCTTGAGTGCCTCTCGGTGGTAGATGTCGACCTGTTCCTGAGCTGTTACAGAGCTTAGACAGATGCTCAAGAAACATCGTAGATCGAAACTCACACTCTGCCGCCAATGCGACATGCATCGCGTCTCCCAGTTTGGTTCTCTTGTTTTCGTCAAGCCCGGACACCCATAGAAACGCCTTCTGACCTTTGCCCAACCCTACGAGATTGTCCATGCCGGGTATTCGGACCAACTCGACGATGTCCAGATGTTTGAGACTTGCAGTCAAGAAAGCAATCT
Organism: Cyphellophora attinorum; assembly: GCF_001299255.1. Lineage (NCBI taxonomy): Eukaryota > Fungi > Ascomycota > Eurotiomycetes > Chaetothyriales > Cyphellophoraceae > Cyphellophora > Cyphellophora attinorum. The sequence continues at coordinate 693,427 of NW_017253231.1, read as the reverse complement.
CATCCTTGAAGACCGAGGTCGGTGTGTAGTAAGCTATGTGGTCTATAGACATTGCTTCAGAACTCGGGGGACTTCAATCAGACCAAGTCTACGTAGCTTCACGCTCTCGATAATATTCTGGTATTCGACTGGAAATCACTTGGTCCCGTGAGCTGGGTGTGGTTCAAGGTAATAGGATGTGTCGCAGCCACGGCTGAAGTAGCTGGACTGGATGCGTACTACCTGCCTAGGTAAATAGCTAGGGAGTACTGTATATTTAGGTATACCAACACCTACAGTATGACCGCATTCTAGGGCGCCCCACCCCCCACCAGTGACCGAACTGTGCGGACTCCAAGCGCAAACTTTGTGGCATCGTGCTTGCCCGGCGTATCATGGCAAGAGACTCTGCACTTGTGCACCACGTTTACGACCAGCCCGCCACTGGTCTGAGTCTCGCTCGCAAGACGCAGAGCACCTGCGCAGTCGCTCGGCAAAGATTGCCAAGCATGGCTGCCTTCGAAAGACAGGCGAGCCTCATCCCAGGTCTTCGCGTCTGGCCATCACAAATGCCATCAGAATGTGGCTAATCGACACCACTTCCTTCCAATTGAGAAGCTTCCGAGACAGAGGCTGTCCACCATATGCCATTCTCTCGCATACCTGGGGCAGCGACGATGATGAAGTCGGCTTCCATGAAATGTGCGGACCTACCGCCGCACGCCCCGAACGCGTGCTGGCAAAGCCTGGCTACGACAAAATTGTGCAGACATGTCGGCTATCAAAGCAAAGGGGCATCGACTGGGCTTGGGTAGACACGTGCTGTATTGACAAGTCCTCTAGTGCTGAGTTATCGGAAGCCATCAACTCGATGTATCGGTGGTATGCCAGGAGTGAAGAATGCTTCGTATTCCTGTCAGACCTCGGGCATCTTGAAGCTGAGCCCGGAGTCGAAGCGCTGAGCAGTTGCAAGTGGTAAGTCGAGGCTCCGCGCACGTATTGTAAGGCAGTCAGGCTCATTGATTAAATCGGTTCACGAGGTCATGGACCTGCAAGAGCTGATTGCCCCTGAGAAGACAACCTTCTACGATGGCGCTTGGACGCCCGTCGGCCAGAAGCGCGAGCTCGCTCCCACGCTGTCCGCCATTACTGGCGTGTCAGAAAGCATCTTGACAGAGGAGTCGGAGCTGTCTGACCATTCGGTGGCTGCGAGGCTCTCCTGGGCTGCTTCCCGCAATGCTTCACGGATCGAAGATCGTGCTTATTCCTTACTGGGTATCCTTGGCGTGTTCATGCCGATGCTATACGGCGAGGGGAGCAAAGCATTCCGTCGGCTACAAGAGGAAATCATCAAACGTTCGAATGATCTCACGATATTCGCGTGGAGTAGTCCATACAGTATCTACTCCTACGATGGCGGAATCGATCGTGCCGGCACTGCTCTTCTAGCAGACTCGCCAGACTTCTTCGCCAGTATGGGCAATATTAGCCCATTCAGGAATGACTTTTTCGACTTCTCCTTGACAAACAAGGGTGTCTTGGTGCCCGAAGACCTGCTCATAAGGCTGTTTTCGTTGCCCGGGCGGCCCGGAAAGAAGATCTACGGCATTTATGTAGGAGCCGGCGAGATTCCTGGGGGGATCTACCTGCGGAAGATTGGACCTCACCTTTTCCAGCGCTGCAGATCGCTATCCGTCCTTGGACTCTGGCAGCGATTTCATTGCAATCAGATTGGCGTCAGTCCAGCCGGTCCTCGTACGTATATCGTCGCAGACCCATCTCGTCACACCGATACTCTTTGGCAGGCGTTCAGATCTCGTGCAATACATGTGCCCAAGAGCGACACCTGGAAGCTAATACAGGTCGCTCCCGATGAGCTCTGGGACGTAACTGATCGAGTCCTCCTGCGACGGAGCACATATGACTGGGACACATATCCTATCAAAGTGGCGTTTAGGTTCAAGGCGCGGAATTCGCCTGCCACTATCGACGTACATTGCTATCAAGAAGCCAAGTCTACGAAGCCACTGCTGACGGTCTCACAACACCACCGAGTGAACCCGCTGCACGATGGGAGCTTCCACGACACGCTCCGGGAGGAACCGGTCCGATGGCCATCAGACGAGCACGCCATTGTTTGGCATAACGACGAGGACACAATCGAGGTGCGATACCCCGGATATGATACGGTTCAGGTGCGGGTCTACCTTTACGATGATCGACTCCCTGGCATGGACCCACTTACTACCATCTACTCGTTGAGGATTTGTGATTGAAACATGGATCCCAGGAGATCGGAGCCACGAGCCACAACATTCCTCCTGATGAGATTACTGCAAAGGCGCGCTATGGATGACAAGCCGCAGACACTCTTCCAACGGCTTGAGGACCGCAATCAGAGTGAAGCAGATTGTGCTACAAAGACTTCCCCATGAGGTTTCGACACACTACTAGCGAGTGCAGCTTCATCGATGTTGAACAACATCGCCTGTGTTACTTTGAAGATGTCCGAGAAGGCCAGATCCGAGCTCGAATACGACTCCACCAAGTCGGCCTTGGCGAAACAGCTTTATCGAGCCCGTGCAGGCGGATCCTACCAGTCGACGCTCCACTATCCCAGTCGTACCAGCACATCGATTCCTTTGTGTCGTGCTTGCTCTTGATGTATTCTAGGAGCTTCAATTTCGTCGGATTGGCGTTCTTGATGCCCTCAACACAGGGCGTTACGTCGCTTTTCAGCAGAAGCAGCGCCTGACCCAGAAGTCCATGTGGATCTTCGAAAAGTATCGAGCAGGTGTGCAGCACGTGTATGAGGAGGATGGCGGTGCTAGCTGTCATCCAGAAGAGCAGGGCCAAGAGAATTCCAGCGATAGGTTTCACAACATGAACCTTATTTGTGGCGAATGTCAGTGTACCGCTGGCCAGTCGAGGCGGATTTAGAGGCTTCAGCAGTTGGGTCGATGCCACGGAGGCCCAGAAGGTGCTGTAGGCTCTAATCGTGGCGTTGAGGTACGCCGTCGGGTCAACGTCTGTCCCGGGCGAGAGTCTTTGGGCGTACGCATGCACGATATTACCGAAGCTATCCGCATCAAGGTCAACCCCAATCGCGGACATTGTTGCATAGTGTTCCAGACTTGTATGAAGGGAGCGCAAGTACAGACTCGTGAAAGGGCCCGACGTGGCGATTGCCTTGTCGATGCCCTTGAGCTCGCGAGGGCCGATCGCGTCAAAGGCCACAGTCATTTTAGTACTGGTATTCCAGTATTTTGGCCAGCACGAGATGACTGTCACGTCACTTAGAAAATACTCGCTGTCGGGCGAGTAAGCGGCGGCGAAAATGCCAACACGGTCTTGTGGATCTTCGTCACCTCCGCAGGTCTGGGACCACGTCCTCGAGTAGATCCTGCGATTGGGTTCTGTTGGGTACTCGAAACGGATATTACTACACCCTCGATCCTCGAAACTGACTCCGACCGAACCAAAGCCGAAGGCACTGCTGTTGTATGCTATGATCTCGAGCGCTGTGGAATCGATGATCTGACATCTTGGTTCAGCAGCCGTGACAAGCCCTGTAAAGTTGACTTCTCCAGTCTGAGAGCTAGGCTGAATGTAGACCGGCTCTACGCTGGCGTTACTCTGCATCCAAATGGGAGGAGCCGCACCGTAGGCTAGCATGGCACTCGTCAGATCCAGCGCAGGCTGGAGATCGGCATTCAGCAAAGCCGAAAGATTCATACCATCCGGGCTGATAAGATGTACATCGATCCACGTTGGCTTGGCGGCGAAGACATTGGACACAAGTGGGGCGAGGATCAAATTGGCAGTCAGTTGCGCCAGCATGGCCATACTGAGGTGGTAGTGTCTGTTGCGCAACGCGACCCACCAATTGTACAACGCATGGTATCCAGAATACTCCAACAAAATTGTGCGCCGGACATCGTGTGCCGATCCGACATCATGATTCAGATCGACGTATGGCTGCCGGTCGGCCGCAGCAGCAAGTGTTTCGCCGTACCACATTGCGAAGAACGCCACCAGAAACGGTGGCAAACCTGTCCAGAGTAGACTCTTGTCGAGCGGCACCGTGAGGAACGAGCCTAATGAGCCCTCAGAAGCTTTTGCGAAGCCGTTGTTCCTGGAAGACACCACCATGAGACTGATGATTGTGATGATGAGCCCAAACTCCACGAAGAGAAGCGCCAAGAGAGACGGGATCCTCAGTGAAAGTGGCCTCCATTCTTTGGTACCCGACGGTAGTCTCGACTGCTTTCTGAGCCTCGACAAGGTAGATGCGTACATAGCAGAACGTGGCCGTCCAAAGCATGAGCTAGAAATATGTCTCTTGATGTACAGGACGGCTCTCGAGTCAGCCGAATCTTACCTTATAAACACAATTGAATTGACCGCCACAGGAAGTACGCGCGTGGTGTGCAGGTCAGTGTGGTTGCAGTGCTGCTTGTAGCCTTACTGTCGAAAATTGCATGAAGCGCGGCTTGCGCGTGGGATGTGCAGACATGGAGAACAGGTGATTGGTTCTTCACACGGTCCAGACCAAGCATCGTGATGCGGTCCAGTACGGCCTGCCGCCTTCTTTGCGCCATCATGAATACTGTATGGCAGGAATTTATCTCGCGAGAGCCACTTACTGAGGTCATGACGGTGTCCCTGCCTCTTCATATCTACGACGCATAGTCCCTACGCAGTGCTCGGTCTTCGATATGATACGTGTCACCTTCTTGAGACTGTCCAAGATTGTGATGAATTTGAGCCTTGCGACGGTCACTGATCCTGGCAACCGCCTCGTGGCTCGTTCTGGCCGTCTAGAGTCACAGCTGCGGCTCAAATCAGCCACTGAGACAGAGAATCGCTCGATGACAGGTCAAAGAGATGCTCAGCTGCCCCACATGCGAAGATCGCGTACCAATCGACGAAAATGATCCAGGTTGTTGGAAAGGATTTGAGATTCCACGGTGCAATTAAGCTCCAGGTCTAGATTATGCTTCAGGGTTCTCGTAGCGAGTCGTCCCGGGCCCTTGCTCGTGCTCCACTATAGGTGCTGTCGGAGAAATGGTTAGCCACAAGGCCACCTATCGTATCGTTGCAGCCATATTCCTGTGCTTGACTACCCAGGTGTCCGATCTTCAAGCCGTGTTGTGGGCCGAACCCTCCCCAGTCCACATAGCGGACATGGGCACGACCGCGTGGCTCTTGGATTCGCAGGGAACGTGGGATCGTCGCTTTGAAGTCTTCCAAGTTTGGGCGTTGCGTCAGGTCCTTAATCGACCTTGCCTGTCTCCATCCAAACTTCATCTGCTCTCTACCCAATCTGTCACCTCTTCTGCTAGGCCACTTTCGCCATCTCCTGCTCCAGTTCTCTCAAGACGCCATGCACCTCCTGCTGACCCTTTCCCTGCGCCTGCTGCAAGGCCTGCTGCAGAGTATTCGAGCTTTGATTCACATCCACGCCTTCCCGTGCCTCCCTCCGCACATTCTCCACCACCTCCATATACCCTCCCTCCTCCCAATCCCTCACCAGCTTCTTCGTCCCCTCCGTCAGATTCCGCATGTGGATATCGTTGTGATCATGCAACACTTCCGGATTCGCCCCATACCTCAAGAGCTTCTTCATCAATGTCTCATTCCTTCTCATCGCCGCGTTGAGCAATGGTGCGTAAATCGCATGAGAGAACAGATTGACATCCGCCCCTCTCTTCAGCAACACATCAATCATTTCAGTTTTGTTCGCCTTGCAAGCGGCACCGAGGACAGAGCCCATGGCTGTAGTTTCGTCAATGTCTGCGCCGGCGTCGAGCACCATTCCCACAGCTGGTATGTTTCCGGATGAAACGGCGACATGTAGGGGTTTATGCACGAGGAACCCGGTATAGTCTGTGGTAGCGCCCTTTTCAAGGAGGAGCTTGACGACAGCGTTGTGTTTGCGACTGATGGCCTGGGTGAGAGGGGACTGGCCTTCAGCATTGATAGCCGATGGATTGACGCCAGAAGAAAGTAGGGAGGTAACACTGGTGATGTCGCCCTTTGAGGCTGCTTTGAGCAGGGATTGTTCAAGCGGGCCCATGGTGGATTGCGGGATGTGCTGGGCGAATTCCGCAGGGATGGAGGAGATTGGGACGCCATTGTACGAGGCTGGTTGTGCTGGTGCCGCGAGGACGGGGTCCGGGGCGGCTGGTTGAGGGGCTGGCGTGGACATTTTGGCGAAGGCGGCGAGGAGAGCGTTTTGGGCTTGTGCGTCGGACATCATGTTCGGGCTGGAAGCTGGAGACTGGGCGAGTGGAGGTGGTGGTGAGAGAGTAGGTGCAGTTGATTTGTGGGTTTGAGCCAGCTGTTTGGACCAGCGTCGTAGTTCACCCGCTACCATTACGAAGCCGGGGTCCTTGAGGTCGTCGAACTTGGTCATGTCGATGTGGTTGCCATGGATACCGATGGGCGTGTAGCCTGGAAGGATGGCAGAGTCTGAGGCAACAACCTGATTGACATGTCAGTGAGCTCCTCGTTGAAACAGTCCCAATGCATACCGTTCCCACACCTGGAAGCGGTAATTGCTCGTAAAAGCAAGTGATCTCAATCGGAGGCAACCCGTCTTGAGCTCGAGACCTGATCATGGTGTGAAAGCCATCCTGCACACGAGCAAGCACTTCCGAGTCGCGTCTCAGCACACTCAACATCTCTGGGTTGGTCTGCTTGATCAGGCCGATAGTCTTTGCCAGGCTCTCGGCCCACCGAGCAAGACCACTTCCATGATGAGGAGTGCCGAGAAACACGATGCCCCGTGTGCAGTGTAAGATCTGCTTTAGGTGCTTCTCAGGTCGTTGTTGTGCTATTGCCAAGGCCTTTCTCCTATTAGTTCTCGTTGCCGTGAATTGGCGACAGTGTACTCACGTCTTCGCAAACGAGTCCACCTAGACTATGGCAGACGAATAGGATTGGGCGATCGTTCTGCATTCATCAGTGCGGAGGACCATACAGCCAGCATGATCACTCACAGAGTCATCGTCCTCTCTGTGTGTCGCAATTGCGGTAAGCATGTCCATAGAATGATTACCGATTCTGTTTTCGGATACCATACCACGCCAGTCGCTCACGTTTGCATCGTAGCCGAAGGTCAGGATCCTGGCGTCGGGGACCCGGCTTGGCAATAACGTCGTCGGCCATGGATCAACAGCGCTTTTGGTTTTCCATGTGTCCTCTCGATCACCCGTCAGACCATGCACGCTTCGGTCTATGTTAGCTTGGATCGGGACGTGCGTGGGAAGTGAAAGACTGGATTCGAGGAGGAAACGGAACGGTAGCGCGAGACAAAGGCGTCAGAAACATCTCCGAGACCTTCATTTCCACTTCACTCCCCTTCCAAGTTCGAAAAGTGACTCACAAAATGATGCTGGCGAGCAGTTAGCTATAAGTCGGGTGCAGTTCATCGCATAGCTTACTCGAGAGCGGAATCCTTGCGCTCGTGAAGTAGCTTGAGGCCCGTGTGGAACGCCTTCCTCGATGCTGCTGCTGGTCGTGGTGCTGACAGCGGAACCACATTCTCGAGTCCAGGAGAACGTGATGCGGTCACAGGCGCGGCTGGCTGTTGTTGCAGCGAAGCATTGGCAGTGGCTGGCGGAGCTTGAGAAAGCACGGGAAACGTCGTAGTTGGCGGAGGGAGAGGCGTGCTTGCTGTCACGTTTGTCGGGGGCGGATTCGAGCCAGCCTTGTCCTTCGATCGCCATGACCACTTCTTCATTATGGAGAATGTGGTAGCGTTATTAGCTCGGAGCCTTGTATAGAGACGTGAGCACAAGCATCACGACGCGAGTTTCTTGGGCAAGTCGCGGCAATAGCTAAGCACAACAATGCGACCGGAGACCCCTGAGCTCATGCCTGATCCAGATTTGATAGCAAGCCACCGCGGCTAACCGACATGATCGTCTATGCAGGCGCTTCGAATCGTGCCGCCTTGGCATGTTCTGGCCTCTCCGGGCCTGCATGACGCTTCGGTAGCGCCTCCAGCGTAAACATGCTAGGACGCGAGCAGCAGCTTTTAGTGACTTCAGAAGCAAGTTGTGCGGCAACGTGGACTGCCGTTTTGGTTAATGGCTGATTGCTGGGAGCGCAAACCTGGGCATGGTTACCATTTTTGGGGCCTGCCGTTGTATAGTGAGACTGCTCTCTCTGCAGAGCGACCTCGTAGGGGTTCCAGTGCATTCAGGGCATATGATACATCTCAATCTTGTCAACAATGGTATATGACTTATGTGACGGTATCAGTCGACGGCACGCGTGTTCGATCGCGACATGGTACTAAAGAGCGATGATAGCCTGGGGACGGAGCTTACAGGATGAAAAGTGCACATGTGCGGCCGGGCAGATTCCAGGGCGGGTTCGGGCCGAAAGCTCATTGGTGCAATTGCGGATCTTAACGACGGTCGGTATCCTATCCTACACACCATATTTTGACCTCTACAAAGTCAATGTGTTCCTCGTGAAGCTCACAACCAAATCAGGTCCCCTGCATCGAGTGGTCTCCTGCTTCTGCCCGTATAATATGGCATCCTGCGCGGCGTGACTTACTCATCTCCACTTCCGACGTGCTGGTCATCGAGCTCAGTGCCTAGGAGCCGCTTCTGCAGCTTGGGAAAGCTCGATGACTTTCATGGAACTTCAGCCAGCCACGGCTTGGGGCCATCAAACATTGCACATGTCCTGGACTTAACGTATGGCCGGGTAGCAGCTTGGAGAGCAAGCAAAGTCGTTGGACAAACATCTTTCTAAGCAGCTCCTTCGCTAAGGCACAATCATTTGTTGCATAGGCCTGAGACCTGGTATAGGATATATCAGATCGTCCAACAGGCTGGAGGCTTTCTCAGTCACATTCTGGTCGTTCAGGAAACAATGTGAGGTTGATCCTTCAGGGCTGCCCGTGGGCTGCCAGTCCTTGGACGTCGATGAAACACCATCAGCCAGAGCTATATGATATACAACAAATACTGCCTCTTGGACGGACTACTCGATCAGAGTACAAGGCCTGAACCTGGTTGTTCGCCATGAATCTTTTGGCTCGTCGCTACCTCGGTGTTGCGGGCTGGTATGAGCGAGTTGCTAGCCGGTGACTCTCGAGTGACGGGACTGGCAGGCAACATGGAGCTAGCCATAAGGCTCAAGGAAGGGGGAGCCAGGGGCATCTTGGAGCCAACTATAACGCTCAAGTGACGACAATCAGATGAAGAAGAGAAGAAAGAGAGCAGTCACGTGTATAAGTGCTAGCGTGTAAACTTCACTGCTATGGCCTTTATTGTCTCCGCACTCTGGTTTGCAGACTCTCTCTGGCTACCAACTTCTACTCACAATCAATCGCGAACACTGGTGCAGTCTACTCTGCAGAAGAGGTATGTTTGTGGACAGTTCTCTGGGTCTAAGGAGTCTAACAATCGCATTTCAAGGATCCAAAATGCCACAAAGACTATGCCACGACGGCGCGTTCTTCGCGGCCTGCCACCACCAAGGCTGTTACTTCATTCTCGCCGACGAAGCTGAGTTGAGTCGGCACTACAGAGAGCAACACGGGGAAAAGCGACCAAGGCCAGCGCATCTGGTTCCTGATAGTCTGGTGTGGCAGTGGGTCTTACAGGGACACATCACAAAAGAGTACTACAACCGCAAGATGGATTCCCGGCAGAACCTACGAAACGACATCAAGAAGCTGCGCGACGGTACCAACACGGCAACAAGAAAGCAATACAACCTTTTACCAAGAAGCAATCCAAACCTTCCAGACTTCGCCAAGCGAATGCTGAAGCGTACCAAAGCCATCCAAAAGCGAAGAGAGGAGCGGAAGCGAAGGGAGGAGGACGCGGAGAATGAAGACCAGGGGCCGTCTCTCGACGACTAGCATGACGCTTTCTATCTCAATCACAGCAACAACCTTCTGGCCGAAGGCCTCCCTAGCGCGGAAAGCACAATGAATCATTCTCAACCAACCTTTCCTTGCTTCGATTTCTGCCGACTACCACGCGACTTGGTGCTAGATCCGATGCGCCATCGGCCCTTCTGCATCTACTTCCATCTCTCCCACCCAACGGATCTACTCTCTTTCACCCGTATCACACGAAGCGCCGAGCTGCACCTTTTCCTGTCGCCGTCAATGAGCGACAAAGCAATCGCGGAGGACGGATCGGCTCACAGGCTGCGAGGCAGCTAGCCATGTCTGCGCCCGTCACGGTCAATGAGCATTCCGTCTCTTCCAACAAGAGTACCGACTGCCCTGGGTATGCCTCAAGGCATCGGAAACAAAGAAGCAGGCACCGGTCGCCTTGTCGAGGTCTACATATCTGTACGTATGGTGCGAGTCTTCTCGGCATCCCTCCATCGTCTCTGCGACAACCTATAGACTGAAGCTGGCTTTCGATCTACTTGAGAACCCCGACGAGAAAGAAAAGAGAAAGAGAAGCACTAAGCTGAAAGACAGGATGTCTGTGAGCCCACACCCCTTACCCAATCCTTCTCCCGGAGCAGAGTCTCACTGGTCGTTGCCAGATCCAGGACCTACGCCAGAGGATCTCAAGGGACTGTCGCAAGAGCAGCTCGATGCAATGCATGAGGACTTCAACGAGAGTTCAAACGCGAGAACGTATCAACCATCACCAGGGCGAGTCTCCGCGGCGTTGCGCGAGCTTTCGCAAGAGAACATCAATACGATAGACTCAATCGCTCAGCAGCAGTCCGGCGCCACGCCCGTCCTCAACGAGGATCAGGACGAAGAAAATGCCTCTACACCAAAAGCCAGCCAGTTCTCCACGACACCACGCGGGCCTCCTCCACCCCCATCTTGTGGCGGGCCGGTTCGGGGACCTCCTGATTCTCTGCTCAGGCTGATCGTCGAGCCTCAGTCGACTCAGGTCTATCAATTCTCAGCACTATCGACCTGAACAACAAAGAATTGTTGTCCGCATATTGCCGAGACGCAGGCCTGACTCAAGTCATTGCCACCATGGAAGAGCTCGGAGAGAGTTACTACAACGATCCTAACATCGGTGTATCGGCAAGCGACATGAACGCAGCGTATCAAAACTTGCTAGAGGAACTTGAGGAGACCTACAGACGCTCTTCCAAAGCCGTTCTCAAGCAGGCTTTGAGCCTACCGCCGACTACAGACACCACAATTGCTTCTCTATCATGTCTGTGTGGTCAGCTCAGATCCACCATCGACAACGCTCGCGAAGACTTGGCGAATATGAGATCACACGATATTTTGACGAAGCATACGCCCAGACAAGAGGGTTCCGCGATCTGTCAGGCGCTTGAGGAGAAGCTAATCCCGGTTTTAGAACGCTCGTTGCTGCTGGAGCTGTTCCTCACCGATATGCAGGATAACATACGGCGTTCAGTCTACTGCAAGAAGACCTATGGCTCGAACAATTCGGTTCCTATGACTATCCTGGCACCCATTCTCCGCAACATGTTCTTGTCTGGGCTAGCATCAATGACGAGCATCCAGCCGCGGATACTACGAGCTATCGTGACGTTGGGTATCAATGAGGACAAAGGCTTCGCCCAGCTAGGTGAAGCGGTTCGGGCTGCGACTGCTGACATCGAGAAGACTTGCATTCCCAGTGCTTACGTTCTCAAGGGGCCACGCAGCGATGCAAACGCAGAGTAGAGCGGCAGTGAGATGTCTGACTAGACCTCATGAGACGCTGCTTAACGCAATTTCATGTAGATGATCGAGAGCAGTGCGGGACATGAGGGACAGCATCAAGAGGGTTGTGGAATGCGGAATGTGCAATAGATAGGACCAGCAGCAGCGAGACATCCTCGAATCGAAACAAAATGCGCAGCACTTCCGTCCTCCTTACGAATCGATGTCTGAGTGCTTTCGCTCCATCCGTGCTGCTTCTGTAGGCGGCCTGTGCATGCCATCCGGCTGGTACGCAAATCAGACTTGATATTAGAATTACGCTGTTGAGTGCCACACATGACATCCATAGTCGCGGCCTTAGAGGACGCCCAGGGGATGTTGACCTGTACTCACTCATTCGATGGCTGCTAATGGAAGCAGCGATGTACGTTGCATCTGCATCCCGCTCCTTCCTAGAATAATGGCATCGAGTGTCACTGCCGCTATTGAGCATGTTGCATCAGACACAGTTGCACCTTGCAATGTCCGTCGTCGATTTGCGACTGCCCACTGCCATTACCGAACACTACTGCCTTGCATCTGAACGTGTCGTTGTCCCGTACTTGTCGCTTCCGAGTAGGTGCCAATCCTCATTAATTTTTCCTTTATCGCTTGACAATCTCTTTGTCCACCTAGAACTCATCAAACAAGGACTCCCGACGCCACTTCCTACTTCGCTCGTCTTCGCTGATGGCAGTTTCTTTGTCCGTGACCGAGCCCTTTGTCGTAGCCCAGGCACTCGACGCCTACGTGCCTGTTGCCCGTGACGATTGCCCCATGGCCGATGACGATCGTTGTGAGGCGTCCAGGCGTGTTTTGGGGGACCTTTGACAGCTTCCCGTGTCATTGCCTAGACCGCAACCGGAACGCAGCATTGAGGCGCTCAAGGCAGCATCGTAGGCGTCCGAAGATGCCTCGGGAGGATAGATATAGCTTCATGCCACCACACAAGTCATCCTAGCTTCCTCTCACATACGGAGCCTGGCCAAAACGTCGAAGTATTGTCCTCCGGGTCAGCATCTCAAGCATATCGTCAAATAAGGCCAGCGTAGACCTTCCCCGGCATCTGGAGAATTGATACATTTGTACAAGATGCAGCCGACTGTGGCAGAATTGCATCAAGACCCAGCGTCGAATGCATTGCTTCCGAGCAGCGAAGACCTTCTAGCATCGTATGTTCAGGACTGCGACCTCTCCTGGCCCGAAACATTCATCTCGCGACAGCGCAAGTGGCTAGGCGAGGATGTTGGCTCTGATCCAGCCTCCCTTACCGCGTCGATGGAGTCCACTTTCAGACGGTTCCTCATCGAACTTGAGATCTCAAGCGAGGATTTGCTTGGATGGTCCTCCTCCAAGCCCGGTTCCGACACCACAGACTCCACCACCGCACCCAAGCTCTTGCCCCTCGGTGTCTTGGCCGCTGTAACATGTTTTCGGGTGGAAGACGAGTTCGACTGGGTCCTCGGGTTTCTCGACGCATACATGGATGATACCACCACCCTCGACGACGTCGCTGTCTTCGACAAAGAGCTTCTCCACACGATCGCAGACCACTTGATCCGTCTGCTCACCGAGACACTACTTTGCTCTGCGTTGGTCAAAGACCTCTCGAGTCAAAGCGGTCGACATCCGTATATCGCTGCGAGGTACGATACACCGGCTAGAATGGCTGCGGTGACATCGGCGCTGCGTGAGAAGCTCAGCGAATACAAAGAGGTCACAAAAGACCTGTCCAAGAAGCTGCTGACGATTCATTGGGAGACTGGGGGCAATGTGCTCAATCCGAACAAGACACGGAGAGACATCTTGCTGGAGGTCCTTGCTCGACTTGAGGGACAGTGTGTAGAGTGATGTCAACGGCAGGACCTGCAGATCTTTCGCATGGCCGGACTCACGACGATCAAGACAGCTGATGGCGACACGCAGAATCGAAGAAGCAGAGTTGAAGCACTAGGACTGAAATAATGGGCCCAACGAAGTACCGAGACGAGCCTGACGACACAGAGAGCGTGATTCGACGAGGTGGCGCGAGCAATGCGGCGAGGCATGCAGAGAAATCTGACAAAACGGAGAGAGCGATGTGACGAAATAGCGAGAGTGAGCTCACGACGGTGAAGTCTGCTGACGGCTCGTCCTCCTCACGGTGGCTGTGACTAAGAATTCATCTTTCGAAGATGATGTCTCGAGCGCATTTGAGGCCTGCCACTGGCTTCGTATTCGAAGTCCTGCTGATGCGCGAGTACGAGAAGACAGTGGCAACAAAGAAGATAAGTAAAAGAAATGAACAGAAGAACTTGAGCTTCGGTACAAGAATTCGTGTTGAAGTTGGTGATTGCTTGACGATGTAACACAGATAGCGTCGAGGTCAGAACATTCGAGTGCCATGAAGTCGGGGCAAGTAGAAGGCGGAGCGAGTAACCTTGCGTCTGCTGGGGAAAGGACGATTATGTGTGGGGTTGTCTCGGCAGACCGGACGACACGATACTTTGTGTAAGCTCGCCGCCGAAACCTAACGGAGTCCTGCCTATGTCGCTGGTGTAGTCCTTACCCTATAAGAGCTGCGTCCAGCATCTAGGATGGACGAAGCCCGTCATACCTCTTTACATTCACGAGCCCCATCAAAGTTCATTGACGCTCGTAGCCTTCGATCTTCTTCATGTTCTCCTATAGGTCACATCAGGTATGAACAGTATGAGATGCACGAATCAAACAACGAGCATGAAAGACGGCATGATCGGATCATAAGTATTGTCATTGTCTATCTGCTTTTGATCCTCTTGTTCCATCTATGGTCGGAAGCCCGTCAAAGTGCGTATGAACTCCCAGTGGAAACGAATTGTCTCTTCGTAGGAAACATTTTGTCGTGAAAATGTCCCTTTGCCGTATTTGCACCAAAGATCGCGAAATCTCGGTTATCGGTAGATTGAGGTTGTTGGTATCAAGAATTAAGACAGCGGGTAGAAGTAGCAAAAGCCATGCAGCTCAAGCAATCCTTGCAGCAGACCTAGAGACGGAGTCCCACAGAAGCGCCGACACAGAGGTACTCGAACACAAGCTCTTTGATGACTTCCTCGAGCCGCTTACTTCTTGCCAGCCTTGACAGCGGCCTTGGTCACCTTGCCGCCACCTTTGTCGGACTTAACGACCCTAGAAGAAATTAGCAAACGTCAAGGTGAGGAGCAACAGTGAGGTGCTTACGACTTGATGACACCCACAGCGACGGTCTGACGCATGTCGCGAACAGCGAAACGACCGAGAGGAGGGTAGTCAGTGAAGGCCTCAACACACATAGGCTTGGACGGAACCATCTTGACGATAGCAGCGTCACCAGACTTGATGAACTTGGGAGTAGCCTCAACAGACTTGCCGGTACGACGATCGATCTTCTCGAGGAGCTCGGAGAACTTGCAAGCGATGTGAGCAGTGTGGCAATCCAAGACTGGAGCGTATCCAGCGCCGACCTGTCCAGGGTGATTGAGGACGATGACCTGGGCGTTGAATGACTCGGCACCCTTGGGAGGGTCGTTCTTGGAGTCACCGGCAACGTTGCCACGACGAACCTCCTTGACGGAAACGTTCTTGACGTTGAAGCCGACGTTGTCGCCGGGAACACCCTGAGCAAGCTGCTCGTGGTGCATCTCAACGGACTTGACTTCAGTGGTGACGTTGGCGGGAGCGAAGGTGACGACCATACCGGCCTTGATGATACCGGTCTCGACACGACCGACTGGCACTGTTCCGATACCAGAGATCTTGTAGACATCCTGGAGGGGCAGGCGGAGAGGCTTGTCGGTAGGACGGGAAGGAGGGTCGATGGCATCGATGGCCTCGAGGAGGGTCTTGCCAGTGGCCTTGCCAGCCTTGGACTCCTTCTCCCAACCCTTGTACCAAGGGCAGTTGGTGGAGACATCGATCATGTTGTCGCCGTTGAAGCCGGAGATGGGGACGAAAGGAACGGACTTTGGGTTGTAGCCGACCTTCTTGACGAAGGTGGAGGTCTCCTTGATGATTTCCTGGAAACGATCCTCGGACCACTTGGTGGTGTCCATCTTGTTGACAGCGATGATGAGCTGCTTGACACCCAGGGTGTAGGCGAGAAGAGCGTGCTCACGAGTCTGGCCATCCTTGGAGATACCAGCCTCGAACTCACCAGTACCGGCAGCAATGATGAGAATAGCGCAGTCGGCCTGGGAAGTACCAGTGATCATGTTCTCTGTTTGGTGGTCAGCCCAATTCAGGGAAATATTGGGACCGCGCGGGCTGCGATGGAAGGAACTTACTGATGAAGTCACGATGACCTGGGGCATCAATAACAGTCACGTAATACTAAGCGCTCGTCAGCATGAATGAAATGCAAGAAATCCAGGCTGGCGTACCTTGGGAGTCTCGAACTTCCAGAGAGCGATATCGATGGTGATACCACGCTCACGCTCGGCCTTGAGCTTGTCAAGAACCCACGCATACTTGAAGGAACCCTTGCCCAACTCAGCAGCTTCCTGTAATTGAGAGTCAGCAATGTACACCATAAAGGTCATCGGCGACAGTGCTGGGTGTTTTCTTGGAGGCGGATATTCGTAATCACGTGATGTGTGCCCCTCTCCCCCACCAAAATTTTTTGGACGAGGAAGCGGCGATCAGGACGTGGTAAAATGGCTGCGCTTACCTTCTCGAACTTCTCGATGGTACGCTTGTCGATACCGCCGCACTTGTAGATCAAGTGACCTTGTAAATTGTGAGTATTTCGATACGATTGTAGATGATTCGTGGCAACTTACCGGTGGTGGTGGACTTGCCGGAGTCGACGTGGCCGATGACGACGACGTTGACGTGAGTCTTCTCTTTACTATTGGGCGCTATCGTCAGCGATGCTCATTGCTGGCAGCGCATGCCTCGATTGATGCTGAACTCACCCCATGGTTGCGGTTGTGTTGTGAAGATGTGGTTTTTGATAGACTTGAAGTTCTGTGGCAGATACTTGAAGTTATCGCGATGAATGCTCAGGTACTACAGCTTGCGTAGAGGTGCTGAGAGATGTCAGTACGAGTTGCGATCGATAAATATGTGGGTAGTAGGGGAAAACTCACTGAGCGACAAGGGAGAGAAAAAGAGGTAGATGTTGGAGGCTTGTGCGAATTTTGTAGTCTTTTCGACCGCAGGCAGGCGCTGCGGGGCTTGGCACTCGCAATGATTCACGTCGCCACGGAGTCATCGCGCTTGCCCCACCAAGACCACCCAACTACGAAGTTACGAAGTAGATTTTTTGCGCCCTCGCTTGTGATTTGACGGGCACTTAAGTCTACTGCAAGGCATGTGCGCTGGGGCATCTACAGTGGCTATTTTATTGTTGTCGGTGTTTGTGTCTGAAGAGGAATCGACTTCTTGTAAGTCTGCAAAATTTGCATGACCGCTCCTTGAAGCCCTAGAGTGCCCCGCTACTGCCCCTCAGGACATTTTGGGAGGAATTAAATAGTACCAAAATCGCCTAGGAGTCCTCTGGCCTCCCTACGTGTCCTATCCTGCGATTTCCGGTTCTTCATTCACCGTCTCACAACAACAAGTCTCCGTGACTTCGACTTCGTTTTCTGACTCATGGAAAACAGAATGTCACAGATATGAGCCCGAGCTAGCCTTCGCCCCCACTGCATGTTCCTCAGGCATCAAAACAGCCAAGTATGCTGCATGAGTTACCATAGCATCGCCCGAGTCTATTAAGGACTCAACCCCCGTTATGCGAGGTGTTCTGTCCGGCTTCGGTCTGGCATTTAGCTGTACAGCGAACATGATCCTGGACACAGGGCGGGACCTGTGTCTACGTACCGAGCACTGTACGGTTTTCGACCACTCGCGCAGGGCTGCATCAGTGGGCGTGCTGGCGCTGCCTCGTGGCTGCTACGGCTCTATGGTCGCAGCGACAGACTGCGTCGCCAGAAATGCTTCTGTGCCGGATACCGATGGCTGACGGACTCTGACCCGAGTCGCAGCCTATGTCTTAGGTGTTGAAGACTGCTTTTGAATCGACATTCACGCCGCAGGCTTGATAGGTCTCAGTATTCTCGCCATTGCTTCGAGCACTCGACACACTATATATACAAGTTAGATCGATGTCGAAGCCAGAAGATATGACCGACCTTGTAGAACGACGTAGGCGGCTCATCCGCACTCCTCGTTTGCAGTTGGTAGAAGTATGCCCGCTTCGAGTTGCACTCCTCGTTGGGGCAGCCTCCAGGAACTTGTTTCATGTCAGCGGTCGGCCTGCTTGCCATGAGAATCTTTCCATACCTTCATTGATAGGTAGATCCGTCTGCTCTTCCCCAAGAATATCTGCCTTCTGCTTCTTCTTCATGTATGTCCGATCGAAGTAGGGCTGATCAAGGACGAATTGGTATGGGCATGTGCGACATGTGAAGGCATTCAGGCCTTTCGGTTGATCGGCGGTGGGAGTTGTTCGTGCTATGGTGAGGCAATTGCAACAGTACGGGCAGACTGCTACCAATTAGATATACGATGTCTGAAAGAGAGGATTTGGCATACATGAGGGTGGCATGGCGTCTGAACGTAGTCAGAGTCGTTGCACTGCGCAACTTGGGTTTCCGCGTCGCCTCCACCTCCTCTCCGCGGTCACTCTGCTCGTACGCCGTCAGCCTGCAATTTGTGCGCCGTCTTTTCGAAGACGAGGGAAGAAAGACTGGGTGACCAAAAGTCCCGCCGATCGTTCCGCGGAGAGGGCCGCAAGCTTGGCATAAAACAACCTTGGAAGCAAGCGCTTCCAAGCGGCCGGACGCCGACTTCACGGGTTGCATGCTCCTTCACAATTGAACTGACAACGCCAATAAAGCCATTATACACCTAGAAGCGACTGAAAGTCCGATCTCAAAGACATTACTGTTCTCTTGCCCGCGTAGAAGACATCTCTAGCCACGGCGCATTACCTAGCATCAGACCAGCCCGTCCCATCAGGCACAGCCATTCATCTGACGCGGCGTATCTGACGTTTGTCCTATCTTACACAAATCGGTCTGCAAGCAAAGGGACCCTCTTGAGGTCCTAGGGAACAACATGGCGGAAGTAGACGGCGCCTCGCCGAAAGAGCAGATCCTCGAGGCATGCCGCAGAGACAATGTCGATCTGTTCAACGAGGTCCTGGCGACTGCGTCCAAAGGCACGTCAAAGGAGAAGGTTGCAGAATTCTTCAACTCTGTGACAGACACGATGGGAAACCATTTGCTGCACGTTTGTGCAAGCTACGGATCATGTATGCCCTCTCCGCTTCTCCCTGGCAGTCCCGAGACTAATCCTACACCACAGACGATGTAATGGATGAACTGCTCAACGTCGAGTACCTAGAATGCGACCCTCTTACGAGACGAGACCGTGAAACACCGATCCACAGCGCCGTCAAGTACGCGAACGAGCGAGAAGTCGAGCTGGGCACAGCGATGGCCAAGATGCTCATAGATGCTGGGGGCGATCCACGCGTGAAGGACTCGCATGGCAGAAAAGCGGCCGAGCTCTGCACGCCACGGACGGAGGAGTTGAAACAAGCACTGCGGGATGCTGAATATGTGATGAACGAGGGTCTGAAGGGCGCGCAAGCTGATGACGACGATGATGGACCAACTGGTAGTGCCTCCGATTCGGATTGATGGCCAAGACTGTTGACGACGCCCATGTATGCACGATCTCACAACGACGGCCTCCTTTTGTCTGGACCACGTTTTGCTCTGTTTTGAAACCGAAGATCTTGTCACCAACCAGGAATCCGAACAGCTGGAATCGCTTCCAAACAGGCGAGAACAGAATGTCGACTTCAGCCGAGACGAGGATCCGATCTGGTCACACTTGAGACAAGATCTGTCTCATGTCTGCAAGCATAGGCCATCATGCTGGGTGATTGCGTACGCTCCAAGATTGTCGAAGTAGCACTGCACGACACGGGCCAGACAGCGATGTTGATTCACATATGAGTTTTCGTCGTTTCGACGGTGCGAGCCCTGAAGAAGTGATCACGACACTTAGCCAAGGTGCAAATGAGCAGAGCGGAGCGAACCATTTTCGGAAGTCGAGGCGACCCTTGATAGAACGATGATACAGCCAGTCCTTGGACATGACCAGTATTCATCGTCCGGGCCAGGCCATGCGCTGTAGATACCATCCCATCGAAAGTCGCGAGAATGCTTACTGTCTCTTTTGTGCTCTGAGCACGACCTACCCGACGCGCCGTCGAAGAAAGCGCCCAAGAAGTACTGCTCGGTACCTTCCGGCGATTGTAAAGGATATCGGCCAGTGCATAGACCCGCAAATGATCTTGGACATCATCGTCCAAACCGACGTACGCACGACACTTTTCGCGTAGGATGCATGTTTGTGGAACGGACCACGAGGGTGGTCTTGCACCGTGCTCTATGATACAATACCTCGCAGCCTCGCAAAGGAGACCCAGCACCATCTCGTATGGCCCCGGACTCTCAATCTGCGCCTCTCGCTGCAAGGCTCGCAAAAGCGTTGACATGAACGCCGCAAGGGCCACAGAGTTCACTATGAAACACACCTACAAGGATTTGGCTGGGTCGCATTTGCTGACCATATCCATTCCCCGCTGCTGCTCGAAAACAGCTGCGATAAAACGGTCTCGA
Organism: Cyphellophora attinorum; assembly: GCF_001299255.1. Lineage (NCBI taxonomy): Eukaryota > Fungi > Ascomycota > Eurotiomycetes > Chaetothyriales > Cyphellophoraceae > Cyphellophora > Cyphellophora attinorum. The sequence continues at coordinate 673,138 of NW_017253231.1, read as the reverse complement.
GAAGATGCCCAGAGAGTCGTCGACAACAGACTGTGAAGTGTACGTAGTTCTTGTCGCAGAAGATCGTCGTCATCGATATCGTTGTCGGAGGATATCGACGCCCAGCCGTTGTCGTGTGGCTTCGATACGGGAGAATCACCGATAGAGTTTAAGCGAACCGGAATAGTGGTGTTTCATGTCGTCATGTCCACAAAAGACATCCATTCTCAGACACCCGGGTCTTGGAATGCTCGGGGGTCATGTAGGCTATGCCGATGCAGTACCGATGTCCGATGGCACACGAGAGTATCGAGCCTTCATTATTGCTGGGAGCGGCCCCATGCATATGCTGTGGCACAGCAGCTTCTCGGGCTGGCTGACGGGTCGAGCGCATAGCATAGCATAGCCGAAGGTGTAGATCACTGTAGCCAGAGGAGGCCTATAAGCAGACCTATCGCGACGCTCGAGTCCTGCTTGGGTCCAGACCGTCGCACGATGTTCGCAGACGACAGGGAAGCACAAACGAGTGGATGGTCAGTGATAGCGAACAACAACGATGAGCGGACGAGTCGGTTGTTCCTGGCTAATCAACTCTAACTTCGCTTGGCAGGGGCATTGCTGCTTGATTGGTGCCCTTCCGACCTCGTCTGAATTCGTCTCCTGCCAGGTCGATCCCCTTGTTTCTCGCCCTGGCGGTCGGCCATCGCCCCTTTGGTTGTCATGCGATGTTCCTAGCAAAGCCAAAGGACACGCGGTGCCTGCTGCTCCGCTATCGATGCAGGCGTATGCACCATGATGCTCGTCTATCCGGCCTTCTGTGGACATGCAGCTCTCGCATTCCAAACCTGCCTCGTCACCTTCTTGCAAAGACATCTGCATATCTCTGTTTGGACCAGCTTGGCCAGTGACAGTCAAAGACCATATAGAGGAGGTAGCATCGGCACCTGCGCGAGATAGGCCCAGACTTCGCAAGTAGAAAATCGCAAGACCAAGGCTGCCACCCAGCTTCCATTGCTTGCTTGGCTCCTTCGCCTGCCCTTGGGAACTCCACCGCAATCAGCCATCCGCCCACCTAAGGCACTCCGCCCTGCTTCTCTTGCTGCTCATTACTGCTTTCTGTCCCTCACCTCTTCCCTTTGCGTCCTCTACACACAAGGCACACTTCCAGCACCACCTCACCTTTGTCATTCGTTTGGACTGGGAGCCTCTGTTGAAGTGTCGAAAAAGCCAGCCACAGCCAGCTACACTCTTTCGCTGGTGGCTTCTGCGTCAGATCCTTATCGATCCACGGTTTTAGCCGTGCGAACACGAGTTCCGACACAACACACGAGATGTCGCAGATACTTCCGTGGCTCGTTCTAGCGACAACAGTGTCAGCGGCCGCAACTGGAACGTACCAACAAGAAAATTCCGAGACGCAAGCATACCTCACACGGTTAAACAGGCAACTCAGCGAGCGATATGCGTGGTCACTGGCGGCATTCGCGGTAGTCATCTTCATATACCGAAGTGCGGTACGGATACATGCTCATATGAGACATCTGACCAGCTTGTCTGCAAAATCACAAAAATACTTCGCTATCGGCGACGCCAGAGTCAACTGGATTAAAGATCACATTCTGTATGCACCAACATTTCGGCATAAGCGAGCCACAGAGATTCAATTCCACCGATTCCTCAACTTTGGCGCCTTGCTACCAGATTCCAGACATTATTCATTACTGCCGTCATCGTCGTCAATGTCTTTGCATGCTGCTGGGAGGTCCCCTGGAAAGATGAACAGCTTCAAGTATTGCCAATTCTCCGCAACCGAACTGGCACTCTCTCGGTGGCCAACCTAGTGCCCATTCTCGTCATGGCTACCATCAAGAATCCATTGATCGAGCTCCTCGATATCTCATATGATACGTTCAACATGATGCACCGATGGCTCGGACGCTTGTCAATCCTCCAAGCTGTGGCTCATACTCTCTGTTGGACGATCGCCAAGGTCCAGCAGAAGGGTTGGGAGGGGGTGAACCAGTCTCTGCATGGTCAGCTTATCTACAGTGGACTTGCTGCCACTCTCGGCTTCGTCATCATCTTCTTCCAAGCACCCAAGGTTGTTCGGTCATGGGCGTACGAGGTCTTCTTGTACGGTCACATCTTCCTCGTCCTTGTCTCATTCGGCTTCCTTTGGTTGCATCTCAAGGAGTTCCCTCAACTCGGATTCCTCATCGCCACGATCGCTGTCTGGGCCACTATGCGAGCATGGCGCTTTGCCACCCTGGCCTACCGTACATGGGGAGGTCGTGGAAGATGCCAGGCTACTGTGGAAGCTCTGCCAGGCGACGCCATGCGAGTCACACTGACCACTCCTCGCCCATGGAAGTATCGATCTGGCCAGTCAATGTATCTCACCATTCCAAGCATCGGGCTCTTCACTGCTCATCCTTTTTCCATTGCATGGTCAGACGCAGACCATGGCCTGTCAAGATCGAAGACTGTTAAGCGCAGCAACACCAAGGTCTGGAGCGACGACGAGAAGCGGCCTATCGTCAGGGGTCGTGAGCCTGAGGAGATGGAGAAGGCTACATACTCGCTTGTCATCAAAGCTCGGACCGGCATGACTGGCAAACTCTACGACCGTGTAGCTCGCAATGATGGCCCAGACCCGGGCAAGATGACCTTCAATGCCTGCATCGAAGGCCCGTATGGTGGTGATCGCAGCATGGCCAGCTACGGCACTGTCATGCTCTTCGCCAGTGGCGTCGGCATCACACATCAGATTCCGTACATCAAGCAGCTTCTCGAGGGCTACAACGATGGCACCGTCGCCGCACGCAGAGTAACTCTCGTCTGGGCTGTAACATCAACAGACTGCCTGGAATGGATTCGGCCATGGATGCACGAAATCCTCGGCATCGAGAACCGCCGAGATGTTCTCAAGATCATTCTTTACATCACAAGAGCAGGCCTCACCCAGCCAATCAAGTCACCCAGCGAGACAGTGAAGATGGTCCGTGGTCGACCTGACGTGCAGTCTCTGATGGAGGCGGAAGCGAGAGAGAAGGTGGGCGCGCTGGGCGTCAGTGTGTGCTCGGGCGGTGGTCTGGCAGATGAGGTGCGACGAGCAGCGAGAATACTACTGTCACGGTCAGTGAACGTCGACCTGATAGAAGAAGGTTTCGGGTGGTGAGGCGGAGTCTGGCACTTGTCGCCTGTGGTGGTGTTCTTTATGGATCTGCATGATCTGGAGTACGATATATCCGGTCATGCTTGTTTGGCTACGCAGCGTGTCAGCAAGCGGAGATGAAAGACTTTTATACCATTTTGTCATAGAAAGCCTGTGGTTTCGTTGAGAAATGAATGATGTACAGTTCATACTTCTGCTGCCTTCCTCTGCCTAACCTATATTGGCTCCTTGCCTCCGAGTTTAGCGTGACCTCCTGCGACAGTGCGAAGCGCCAGTGTGCCTTTATCTGTGTTATCGGTGGGTCGCTATTTCCATCAATATAGTTCTCTCACCAACTTCCACTTGAACTTGAAGTGAAGGATTCGAACGGTGGTGATTGGTTCGAGCACCTGAAAGTGGATCTTGAGCAGCGTCACTGCCGCCTCGTTGCGACTTCCAGAGGGCTCTGCTTCACCTTGTTGAAGTCATTCAACACGTGTTTGCTACTCTCCACAATCTTTTTCGTTATTCCGATTGTTACAGTAGCTGTGTTTCGAAATTCCCGGCAGCGAGCCTCATGTCTATTTGAACAGTGCGTAGAGTCGATTAAGTCTCCTTCGAAGTGTTCTGTTTGCCAGCGTTGCATCACGAACTCGAGGTTCGATATCCTGGTTACAGCACCTACTTTCTCTTGCGACAAAGGCGCACTTCACGTGAGAACAGATCGAAGTCACCGATTCCTCGCGACCTGTTTGTGCGTGCAGAGCAAGCTTCGATCACTCAACGATATCGACGCCTACCGTGTTGGAGGATTAATCCGAGGCGACGTCCATCATTCAAACCCATCTGTTCTTGGCACATCGGACGCTCTCTCTGAATTGGCTTGGTCAGTCAAATCGTTTTCCAGCGACTGCTGCTAAATCGAGCCGCAGAAGATCCGCTAGCTCTCCGCGACCTCACAGAGTGCTTGCTGTCCGATCTAGACTCGACGTCTGCTATCGCACCACACCTACGTGATGCCACCACCAACCCCTCCAGCAGATGGCACTGCTCAGCCGGCACACGCAGCTACGCCCACAGATACACCCACGACGGCGCCCGCACCCAGATCTACACGAGCACCTTCAACAAATTCGCCCAGTTCCGTCGTCCGCCTCATGTACGCTTATGTCACCGCCGAGACCCTGATTAAGCCTCTGATGTTCTTGACTGCGATCTCGATTCTGATACCTGTCCGTTCCCGGGTTTTGCTGGCTTGGCGGGGTAGAGTCATACCGTGGCCGAAAATCAGCAAATACTTGTTGATGGCGAGCTTGGCTGTGTGGATCACTGGACGGGTCTCTTGGATCTGGCGACCATATCCATGTGGAGTAATGGTCCAGCCGAGAGGAGGAGGGAGTTAGAAGAGGCGAGGCGGGAGCTGGAACAAGCGACGCGGGAGAGGGACAGGCTGCTGGCGCAACAGGCGGAGGAGCGAGAGAGAGACAATGCTGGCGAATGAAAACCGCGGACGAACGTGAACCAGCTTTTTCCGCATCGGATAGACAGGCATGCTGGTTAGCCTCACATATCAGGTCTTCCCAGGCTGCACCCACGATAACGTACCAGTACTCCATCGATCACAACAGCACATGTAAGTGGAGCGACCACACTGGCGGGCTATCACGGAATGAAGACTGCGAGCAGGACGGAGGTCTGACCGCGTCAACACAAGTCTGCGCACCGCTGCAAGGTCACTTCACACTGACTGGAGCCCAGGGGTCCTAGATATTCTTGGAGATCAGATCGCATTACCCACGGCCCAGAAAGTTGGTGAAGACCCGCCATGAGCGCGAGAGGTCTTCATAATAGCATGATACTTCCACGGATACAGCAGAGCTGCTTCACGCCAAGCCAGCCCCACGGATGGTTGACATTGGAAACCTGGCTCGATGCTTGTGCTATGCACAGAGATTGCGGCGACTGTCCGTCGGACTCGTAGAAGCGAGCAACATTTTCCGCTCTGGTACGAGCTGACTGTGTAAGCAATCTGGAGGGCGGAAATCCTGCCAGAATGAGATAACGCCAAGGCACATACTTCGGCTCCTTGAGAGCATTCAAAGCATTCCTTGAGTAACAATTGCTTCCCACACTTCTATGTAACCGTCATTGTAGAGCTGCAATAACTCATTTTCTCGTCTCAGAGGCAAGAAGACAATGGTTTAGACCCGTCCTCTCGGAACATAGTGCAGCTCAAGCCTCAGCTTAAACAAGCTTGGTGTAGCTAAGTTCTCAGGCACGTGCTTGGCAGACCTACGCTATTCGTTCCTTCCCAAGAAAGTTGCCTCTTTTACCGGCGGGAGCTGCGTGCGCTAGTCAAAGTGACCACCCACGACAACGTCATGTTCCCGGTAAGACTTATGCATGGCGGAGATCATCGTGATGGGTCTCGTAAACCAGATGCCGCGGGTCTGCGTGTACATATGTACCGCTTCTTCGGGACTTGATGAGCTCTCGACTAACCGGCCACTGCAAAGCTCGTCTTCGCTGTTCAACATGGCTCGCGGACTGCTACTTTCTGCGTTTGCAGTCCTGACATGCACTTGCCAGCACGCCTCGGCTCAATCTGCTCAAAGCCAGGTAGCTGCATACACAGTCCCGCCAGGCTTTCCCACGTCTCTATTTCCAGCATACTACATCCCGCCGTCACCAACCCAGGAGCCCCAGCCTATCATCCACGACGATGTCCTTGGATACACCTTCCCGTTAGAGCTGACTGACCCTGCTACCATTCCTGAGGAGAGTGATGATCCCATTTACTTTCCTGAGCCGATTGGAGACTTCAAAAATGGTTCGGCGATTATTGCTCAGGCGCGGGCTGAGATTCAGGAGATCTTTGCTAGTGGAGGGAGCAATTGTACCAAGTGTGTGTCGGCGCTGAAGGTTGGACAGTAAGTGCTTCTGCGGACTTCCCTGTTCGGTCCATGGTTCATCGAGAAATGGTTGGCATTGGTTTCGTCGTGTGAGCTCACTCTTCATCGCCTATTGCTGATCACCTGGCTGCAATAGATATGTGGCGCAACGCATACCCGAACAAGTCCCTGACTTACTGGTCGCTCTGTGTCAGAAGACAAAGTTCATGTCCAACGAATCATGTCGAATTGAGTACACGGCTGAGGATTTTGGGTCCATATGGACACAGGTCCTTGGACTAGCGAAGATGGATGAGGACGGCCAAGCTATCTGCAATCGTGTGAGCTCGACGTTCTGTCCCAGGCCCTTCACTATCGCCTCGGACACTTCAGCATACTTCGGACCAAAGCCAGATAATTGCGAAGCACCAAAGCCCAGTGGGCAACTGGTCAAGGTCTGGCACGGCTCCGACTTCCATCTTGATCCACGCTATGATGTTGGTAGTGAAGGCAGTTGTACGGAAGGCTTGTGCTGTCGTCCACAGTCCAAGAGCAAGTCAGGAAACTTGACCAGCAGCGCTGCGCTCTATGGAAACTACAATTGTGATGCTCCATACTATCTGATCACGTCTGGACTACAAGCAATCGGTCCTTTGACCGGCACCACCCACGACAACAAGACATGCGATCATCAATTTGCATGGTCGATATACACCGGAGATCTTGTGTCGCACGACGATCAGAACATGCTCTCTCGCAACTATACAATGTACACAGAGGCCTCTGTCTATAGCATGTTGAAGCACTACATGCCGTCTGGGCCGATCTTCACAGCACTGGGGAACCACGACACGAATCCGGACGCTATCGACAGCCCACACAATCTTCCTGGCCCGCTTGGTCAACAGCAGAGCTGGAACTTTGACCATGTGTCTGGGCTCTGGCAACAGAATAACTGGATCACGCCGGAGGCGGCCATGGAAGCGCGGACTCATTATGGTGCTTACTCCATAAACCATCCAGTATACTCTAAGCTGCGGATCATCACTCTGAACACAGACTTTTGGTACCGCAACAACTTCTTAAACTTCATCAACACAACAAACCCAGACAACAGCGGCATTCTGCTCTTCTTAGCACAAGAGCTCGCCTACGCTGAGTCCCACGGCGAGCGCGTCTGGATCATCGGCCACGTCCTTACAGGCTGGGATGGCACAAACCCAGTGCCCAACCCCACAGATCTCTTCTACCAGATCGTCGATCGATACAGCCCACACGTGATCGCCAATATCTTCTTCGGCCACACGCACGAAGACGAACTCATGATCTACTACGCCAACAACGCCACCAAGCAGACAGCAGACACAGCGCAGACCGTAGGCTGGATCGGACCGAGCATGACGCCTCTCACCAACGTCAACCCTTCGTTCAGGATGTACATGGTCGACACCGGCGACTTCCAAGTTTACGAAGCCTACACCTACTACATGAACCTCTCCTCGGCTCCAGCCACGGTCCCACAGATCGAGTCTTCCGGTCCCGTCTGGCAGTTCGAGTACTCCACCAGGGACACCTACACCCCGTACATCAACAGCTCCTGGCCGAAAGAAGCGCCGCTGAACGCAACGTTCTGGCATTTGCTGAGTGAGGAGATGGAGCAGAACACGGAACTGGGAAGTCTGCAGAACACGCTGCAGGGAAGGCATAGTGTGAAAAGCCCCAACTGTACGAATATCGAGTGTGCCGAGGCGCGAGCTTGCTATATGCGGTCCGGGAATGTGGCGTTGGGGAGGAAGTGTCCGCAGGGGTATGGGAGTGTGCAAAGTGCTTTCTCGCCGCCGAAGAAGTGAGGCGATGGGGCGGCCGCGAGGAGCGGAAAGCTGCCTTGCCTTGGTAGGATTCCGCGAGTTGATAATCACTCCATATTCATAGGAAGAATAGGCTCACGAGCAGTGCTGAACGAGCATAATTACGTTACTTCTCATGCCTACATCAACATTCGCGGCTTATTGATGATTCGTGGGCTTGTGTCAGTCCGCTCACGACTGCGGCCAATGATCCAACACAGTTTCAGCTCCAGTCAATTCAAACTCCCACGTCGCCAACACCGGCACGTCAATCTGGATCCTGTAGCTGCCCGGATACAGAATCTCATTACCACTCACATCATACCTCGCAAGCGCACCTAGCGTGATGTTCAATGCTCCCGTCTGACTCGCGCCGCTTTCAACGCCCTTCAACCGCTGATACGCGACCAGTGATTTTCGTGGGCGTGGTTCTGGACCGTACTCGCCGGCAACGAACGCGAGGGCGACGTAGTCGGATGTGGTGTTGCCTGTGTTGGTGACGTTGACTTCGAGTGAGGATGTCGAGGAGCTCCGCCTGGAAGGAAGGGGCAGAGGTCGACGTGCGTGAGGCTGGATGAGTCGCAGCCCTGTACGAGCTGGGCGATGTCGAAGGATGTTGTCTCGACGGCGATGATCTCTGCGGTAAAGTTGGTGTAGTGCAGCCCAAACCCGAACTCCACGGTTGCATTGTCGTACCATTTATACGTACGCCCAGGATTGCCGGTCTCACTGTCAGGTCGCAAACCCATATCCGTCATCGCAACCTCGTTCACGTAGTTGGTCGGGTACTGCGTGATCGGCATCCTCCCTGCAGGTGCGACTTCACCGAAGAGGGTATTGATGATCGCCTGTCCGCCGAACATACCCGGGTACCCCGCCCACAGCACAGCGCTTACGTTCGCATTGCTGAAGAACATGCTATCGTCGCACTGCTCGCCCATGTGCACCACCACAGTGGGGATTCCCGTTGTGGCGACGGACTCGACGGCGTCAGGCTGCATCAGATCCCACTTGATCGTGTTGCGGTCGGCGGTCTCCTCGGCGCCCTCGTGGGTGGCGTCGATCCAGACGATGACGTCTGGTTGCAGCTCGTTCGCTTTGATGAGGGGAGACTCGTACCACTGGATAGTCTCGATGTTGATGTTGCTCATGTTGTTGAGTGCCATCCACGGGGAGACGAGTGTGCGTGCGGGACCCGCGTAGATGCCTTGCATTTCGGAGGTGGCGTTGAACCAGCCGCCGATTAGGAGGACGGTGAGGTTGCCTTCTGAAGGGAGGGAGAGGGGGAGAGTGCCGTCGTTCTTGAGGAGGACGAGCCCTTCCTCGGCGATTTGCAGGGCGAGGTCTTCGGATTCCGGGGTTGAGACGTTGGACCAGCCGAGTGAGCGCCAAGGTTGGGATTCGGCAGAGTTGAAGTAGCCGGATTTGACGAGGGCGGTGTACAGGCGGAGTAGGGAGCGGTCGAGGGTGGCTTCTTCGAAGAGGCCTTGCTCGTAGGCTGATGGGAGGAAGGTGGGGTTGTAGTAGCCGCAGTCAATATCGACGCCAGAGTTGAGTGCCGCTGCAACTGTTTGCTGACGGTCGGGGAAAGCATGATGATCTGTATAGATGTTCTGGATCGCGGTGCAGTCCGAAGTGATGTAGTTCTCATCGGCAGTCCAGTTCCAGTGACCCCGAAGCACGGATTCGATGGTGTACGAGTTCGCACAACTGGGCACACCGTTGACTGAGTTGTAGGCGCACATGATAGAGCCCACCTTGGTATCTCTTGCGCACTGCTGAAACGGCTGCATGTAATACTCAGCCATGTCCTGTGCGCTGACTTTCGCGTCGTAGCCGTAGCGGGTGTTGCCCTGCCAGAACTCCATATCATATGCTGTGTAGTGCTTGCAAGTGGCGATAATCTTGTATGTCTCGGGCTCGGGACCGCCTTGCAAAGCCGTCACCATATTCTCGATGTACCGCTTGACCACGTAGGTGTCCTCGCCCGGCGTCTCCTGACCACGTCCCCAGCGCGGGTCGCGGAACGGGTTGATGTTTGGCGTCCAATAGTCCAGACCAGATTTGTTCGCGTTGCTGAATGCCCTTGCTTCCGTGCTGATGACCTCACCGATTGAGTAGATGAGCGGATCGTCGAATGCTGCTGCCATCACGATGGCTGAGGGAATGAGGTCGCGTATGACCACTCGCCCGAGTCCTCAAATTGCACACCTGGAGCTGCAGCAACGCCATGCAGAGCTTCGCCCCACCAGTTATAGGTTGGTAGACCCAGTCTCGGTACGCCGGGAGAGTTGTTGTGTGTAAGATTCAGCTTCTCCTGGATGGTCATGGCATCGATCAGAGCTTGAGCACGCTCGCGTGCTGAGAGCGAAGTGTCGCATACTGAATTGTTAGAGAGTGGCTCACTCGAGCAGTCTGGATACTCGTGTGCCAATGCACTGGCTAGTAGTACAGCGAATGTGGTGAGCAGCATGATGGCGAGTTCTGCGTTGCCTCGACCGCTCTTCGAAGAAATTGGGGTAGCGGAGTTCCAACCTACCTTTGCGTCTTATACGAGGGCACTTACATATAGCTGGATCTATACCAAGTCATCAAGCCGCCGGCATAATAGCCAGAATTCATTCTTTACATGCTCGCAAACATGATGTAGGATCCGGTCGCCGACTTCGCCCAGTACGGTAACCGGCTTAATGTGATCATGCGGAGACTGAGGTCGAAGCGGCCGTCTTGGCTCAATAGACCGAGGTCTGGGGTCGAGTGCTGAGGTACAACGGCCTGCCTGATTGAGATAGGATAGGTGTACTAGATGCAAGTACAGTGCACGATGTGTTGAGAGTGGTTGGTTCTTGGTCGTTACTGTGGTGGGGCCGGACTTGAGCCATGTGCCAAGGCTGGGGAAGCTCAGCTTAGGCTAAATATGCCTGGGCATGATCTACCACCATGTTTGATATTGACGTCAGATAAGCACGGCCGGTGGTCAATGCTCGGACGTCAAAGCGGCAGCTGTTCATACATGAACATTTGCACCAGGTAGAAACAAGCGCTTTCTAGCAAGCCGCTTCGTACCATAAGATCCGAGCAAGAAGGTTGAGGGCATCCGAGGTTATATGTACATTGTGATGGTTGTCCGTCGACGTCAAGCCCAGTGCTACTTCAGGACGCGAAAGCGAACCGGACCAGATCATTCTCATCTCACCTTCGTGAAGCTAGCGGCAGCTAGAAACCCCCCAGGCGATCGCCTCTTTGTTCTGATCGGTCTTAGGAGTCTGTTAACCAGGGAACTCGTGGTCTGTCTTCGATTCTGACCTCATGGAAGGTGCCTTGTGAGCCGGCTGGTTTTGGAGGTGTCGAACTGTCCTTAGCGGATCCTCATTTGCGTGCCGTGTCGCTGCTGCCTCACTCGGACGACCTCGGCCACTCAAAATCGATGACCAAGGAGTAGAAGAGCAAAAAGGGAATTCCGAATACGGGAATTGAACCCGTGGCACATGAGGCCTCGCATAACAGCGTGATGAGAGTCATGGATGTTACCACTACACCAATTCGGAAACTTGTAGGTACATCGAAATCGACGAGGATCTCGACGCTTGTGCGCTGATTTGACCCAAAATCTGGTCGTAGAAAGATATAAAGACGTGAATCTCTGCCTGCCGCAAGTAACTAGAGGAAGCTGCCTCGTTCGCTGGTGACTCACATTTGGTTCGGGGAGCATGAAGCATCGGGTCGGTCAGGTATGGAGCCAACGGCGGTCGACTTTCAGTTGCACTTGCTCCTGCCATGTCAGTCATTTCCGTATGTTCATGAGATTCGTAGCAATGACAGTGGCATGGTCCGGCAGCTTCCAACGCCAGGAATGAAAGGCTTGACTAGACCGGACAACCAGTCCTCGAGCAGAAGTCTTTCCAGTCGACCACCGCACGCTTATTTCTTGCCTCTTCAGCGGCGAACACCACGCCGTGGCTTCTGATGATCTCCTGTAAGCCGCATCCAACGTAACGCCACTGTGCTTCACCGACTTCCAAGGTTCCGTTGTCGACCTCCTCAACGGCCCTCACAAATGCTCCAGCTAGACCCCAATCACCACCACCATGAGCTTTCTCAACCTCCGGTGCCTGCTTTGGAATGACATGAGTAATAGTCTTGCGGTCCGCGAAAGTGTATACAGATATACTCTTTGAGTCATAGCTTATTTCGCCTTGAGAGCCATATATTCTCCCCCTGCGGTCACATTGTGCTTCGGTTGGAGCGGTCATATGGAAGACGGCCGTCTTGGGGCCTCGTCCATATCCGTTTTCTGAAGGAGTGCCAGTGACGGGGTCCTCTTCCCAACCAATGACCACCGTCTGATCATCCACAACACTGTTGTCGGACTCGTATACGCAACGACCATACCAGCCTCGTTCTTCAACTTCGGAAGAAGGCATGGTAGTGTCATAGTCCTCGCCCAAACGGGACATCAGCTTTGTTTCTGCGCCGTCCCAACCTGACTTTGCCACTATGTCTTCGATCTCAGGGACGACGATTTTCAGAGGCCAGCCCGTGTCCCGCTCTTTGCGGAGCCAGTGGTCGCGGTACAATTTCTGAGCAGCATACGAGCATTCATCCGCTGCTGGACAAGAGAGACAATTCGTCGCATTGCCCGCTCGCCGGGGCTTGCGAGACTTTCGGAATTGCGTTAGGTGGCCGGTTGATGTTATAGTCGAAGGGAGGTGTGGTTTCTCGCCGGTCAGAGACGATGGCGAAGTGAGAAGCCACATCAAGAAATCAATGTCATGGCACGACTTGGTGAGCAACGAGCCGACTCCGTCAGGCTTGACATGACGCCAGTTGCCGCGGACATAGCTATGACTGAAGTGCCACCATCCGATGGGCTCCGTGTGTTCGATAGACACAATCTCGCCAATCGACTGCTGCTCCAGCAAAAGCGCCCGGAGCACGATGTTGTGTGGTGAGTACCTGAGAACATGGCCAATCGATGCGATCTTGTTTGGATGCTCAGCCAGAGCAGTCGATATGTCCAAGCAGTCCTTGAGCGAGAGTGCCAATGGCTTCTCGCAAAGAATATGCAGGTTCAAAGGGGCGATAGCTTTGATGATATGGACATGACTCTCATCCAGTGTGCATATGAACGCACCTGTGACTGGGACATAATTTGGATCTGCCACAATGGAAGGGTTCTTACGCCGAGCCTGCTCCCATTCCAGCCAGGCCTCCCAACTTGGAAATGATTCGTGATCAGCCGGTTTGCGCTCACCCCAGATGTACTTCTGACCGAACTCCTCCCTCACAAAGGGATTTATCTCCGCTATGACAGCAATCTGGCCATTAGTCGACGCCTGGACGGCCCTGCCATAAGCCGCCCCGCGAGAGCCTCCTCCGATGACAACGAAGCGAGGCTTGGCCGTTATGGCAGGTTGCGAGATGGAGCCCATTGCGCGATGCTGACTGCAGTATCGTATTCAAAACTGTGGTGATTGAACACTATCGAAATAAACACAGACTTCATGAGCGCTTCTCAAAGACAATCGTGTCGCACGGTGCAACTCTGATAGAGGGGCAGTAGTTAGAAACTCCTACGTGTTGATTGGACAGGGCAAGATCCACTCCTGGTCCTATGGGAATGAACGTCTACGGTACGTACTTCAGGCTTGCTCTTCAAAGGTTCCCTTCCTCTATGTCACCATCTCTCGCCTCTCGAAACTATATCAACGCCGCGAGTCTGCAGCCTACACGACCCCTGGTCACGCAGCATCGTCCTGCATTTCTCGATCAGGTAGCTGACAGATCCAGGTTACGCCAATAGCGAAGCCACTTTGTTGGTGACCTGTAAAGATGAATTGATATGGTTCGATAGGCTCTTGCTGCACGCGCGAAGATACATTCATGCTGCTTCATGGCCAAAGGTTGCTTCTGGCGCTGCCAACGACCAGTGTCGTCCAGCACAGACCGCCATAAAGGCAAGCGCACGAGCCATCGCATCCAAAAGCAGTCATCGCCAACATTTCGTGGTCTGTGAGTCTGCTGTGGTCGTTCGCGACCGCCACTGACCGCATGCAACAAAGACTGCTCTCGTATCTGTCCATGACGACCGAATTCTTTCGTTGTTTTGCTACCATCTGCCCGCATCCGTCGCATCGTGCTCTTTATCACCCATCCCAGGTCACGTCGTCTGCCGACGGCTAACAACTAATGTCGTTCCCGGAAATCAAGTCCTGCCCAACCACTTCTTTGATTCAACATACACCTGTGTCGTCTCCCGGACCATCTCCGATTTCTCACCATGTCCCTTACTCGAAAGATCAAGGACATCGAGCACCTTATCGGTTCTGCGAAAAAGCTTCTGGCCTGGTGGAAGAAGCGTCAAGCAAAGAAGTCAGGCCTTCCCCAAGACACTCCAACACAACCTGCAGCGGCATATCCCCAGCAGCCGCAACCAAACGGCTATCCTGTCGGATATACGGAGCATCAGCCTTACCCTCAACACTAAGTGATTTGCGCGCAAACATGGTGGCATTGTATAGCTCCAAGAAGGGCAGATGTCAACTTGCTGCGATAGCCCTGCTTGCTGGTAAGTTGGAACAGGACAAGCACCAGGTCAATACTGACGATATACAGTGTCCGCAAATGCACGCGCAGCAATCGAGCCTAGAGAAACTCTTCTTGGTCAGCCGGTCGCCTTCAACACGTCGGACAGCAACGCGAGACCGTATACGACAGCCGCCAGTGTGACCCATCCCGCGCAAGGCACCTGGCCGGCAGCGACCGGTGCCTGGACAGGCAATGGCGCGGCAGGTATGCCTGCGACTGCAGCAGGTACATGGCCAGGGGCTTCCGCAGGAGGTGCAGCGGGAGGTGCGGCAGGTACTTGGCCTGGCGCAGGAGGTGCAGCGGGCGGGAACGGGGCATGGAATGGTGCCGCTGGTGGTGCTGGTGGTGCTGGCGCGTGGGCCGGCGCCGCGTGGCCTGAATGGGTGGCAACTATTCCCCCCGCAAGGATTGCTCATTTCTCTCTCGGCGCCACGGCCTTCTTATTCGTCTTCCCTTTCGGTGGTATGATCCATCGCGTTTGGTATCACTACCACAACGTCTGGGTCCACGCGGCAGTTCAGATGCTGGGCTATTTGCTATTCTTGGGCGCTGCTGCCATCGGCATCTATATGGGTGCTGTAGAGAAAAAGGTGAGTTTGCCGGTTGACATCCTTGCGTCATGCTAATTGCAAACCAGCTTGTTGGTTTCCACCCGATCATGGGAATGATACTACTCGCCGGCTTCACGTTGCAACCATTCACCGAGCTCATCAACTACTTCCTCTACCGCCGATGGCCGAAGATCAAGTTCATTGGGCACATACACATCTGGAAAGGTCGAACTCTCCTGCTTGTTGGACTGATTCACGGCGGCCTCGGGTTCGCATACTCGGCCAAGCTTGACAAGGAGCTGCCGATGCGCAAAGGTCCTTGGCCGCGGGTCGTTCCTATTTTATATGCAATTATGGCCTGTCTTGTCGTCATTTTGTACACAACAGTGGTCATCCGGAAGGTTTACAGACCCAGCAGCCCAGCTGATATGGATCCAGAAGACATGGTGGAGAATGGCGTCGCCTTTAGTGTCGAGCAACGGACACAATTCAGCCAGGTCAGATCCAGCGTCAGGAAGCCCAGCGACAGCGCACCAGGAGAGAAGCCTGCGTCTGAACCGACTGCTCTCGGCACGGAATCGGTGGAGCCAGAAAAGGAGGCAACGAAGAAGGAAGGGACGGTCTCGCCGGCGTCACCTCATTCGACGCCTGCCGCTGCGACGTCGCCGTCCCGCATGTCAAGTGTGAAGCGCATCTTCCGCTCGGATGCTCTGTAGCGGCGTTGGTAGTCAGACTCATTCTGCAGATAGTTCTTGGCCTCGGCAATCAGCATAGTGATAACTTATTACTGACAACCCAAACTATCCATCAAGAATGTCAGCAGAAGAATTTTTGTTGATCTCAGTAGCAATCAGCGGACGGTCCTGTTCCTCTTCGAGTAGCAGTCACTGCAGCATCGGATTATCGACCACAATGTAGCGTTGGGTACCGATGAAGATGGAGTGAACTGCCCTGTGCAGCTTTGCTTCAGTCTCACCTACAGTCCACGGTAAGTACTTGATTTGGTCGGCGGCTTCGCGGAACACTTCTGTTGCCCTTTTCGTTAGTAAGACGACTGCATCGCGTCTGTCGTTGCAACGGAGACAGGAGCCTCGTGGTCTTGTACAACAGTACTCATGTCGCCTTATGCGACCGACAAGGTTCATCGATGATTCGTCGATGCTAGCGTTCGGACTCATCGTCCCAAAGGGGGAAAGCGCAAAGTGCCCTGCGCCCACGCTCTCCGGACTCCTTCAAAGTCGCCTCATAGAGACAACATCTCTCGTACTGTTCGCTGCCCTCACCTAAACACATGGCGCAACGGCACTGACTGCTTACTTCGTTGTACATCATGTGCTCACGCGCATCGTCGGGTGAGACCTGTGCTTCGGGTATTGAAGCCCTGATGCGGGAAAGAATCTGTGACATTGTTCACGGAGTGGTACAGGAGAACCACCGATGGACCTAAATTTGTCCAGTCCGGGGCTGATCTTGCTGGGATTGGACTCTCCGCCAGATTGCTGATTGGTAGGAAATCTACGACATCTCTGGCAAATCCTCCTGAAATTACTCTATCCGACTCCATCGACTCCTTTCACCTTGGCCACGGACAACCTCTCAATTTCGGTGTCCCAGCAGGTCCTACGTAGCTGCGCCTTTCAAACGTTTACTACTGATTCGGGTCTAATGCTGCGGTATAGCCAACCGTGTTTCGGCTATGCCAACGATCGGGGTCCTGGACTGCTCGAAGCAGGAGAACGTTGTGTGGAACGCCCCTCGCTCTATACTTTGGTAAAGTTTGATATAGCGACGTCTAGCCCTGCCCCTTTCGAGCTTCTTTTGATTGTACTTCATTCATTCTCTTCCTGTCTTGTTTGTTCTCATCTTTCTGGCTGCACGATCACGAACGTGACACCGCAGATCAGGAATCATGGCGGCGTCTATCTCGCCGTCGGTCATCATGACCCAGGTTCATGA
This sequence comes from Cyphellophora attinorum, assembly GCF_001299255.1. Taxonomy (NCBI): domain Eukaryota; kingdom Fungi; phylum Ascomycota; class Eurotiomycetes; order Chaetothyriales; family Cyphellophoraceae; genus Cyphellophora; species Cyphellophora attinorum. The sequence goes on along the minus strand of NW_017253231.1, from coordinate 656,172 downwards.
TTACATGAACTCTCATAATATCTCCACCGACGCGTTGTTCCAACCAGAGACCGTGGCAAACACGATCTTTAGCTACAAATGGCTGATCGGAACCATGATCTTCGCCCTCGTGGCCTCCGTCCGCCTTTTCCATTACTTCTTCATCCATGACCAACCTCCGAGAGGCTCGGGCTTGAAGCTCATGCCCGGCCCACGAAGCACGATTCCATGGCTCGGCCGCGTTCACGACGTCGATCCGAACTGCCCCTGGTTTGCGATGAGGAAGTTCTCCGATGAATTCAACGGCGTCTTCCGAACCACTATCTGTGGTGAGATGCACGTTTGGGTTGGAGACGCACAGGTCGCGTACGACCTTCTATGCAAGAAAGCCAGCATCTACTCGTCTCGCCCACAGGTCCCTGCCGTTCCTGGCAGTGATTCTCAGGGTCAATATCTGCCTCTCTTGGCTCATGACGGTATGGCGAATCGAAGCGAGAGCACGAATGCATATGCTGACCTGACATTTAGACCATTGGCGCAACCAGCGCAAGTTCGCTCACACCGTCCTGACCGCCGGATTCAACCAGAAGTACTACGGTTACGTCTCGCACGAAGCCAAGCGCTTCCTATACAAGCTCTTGATCGACCCCAAGGATCATTTCGCGCTCACCGATCGTTTCTGCGGCCGCATCTCTGCTCGTCTCGGCTATGGACGCCCCGAGTCGTCTGCTGCCCACTGCAAGAGTCAGTACACACTGGAGTCTACAATATCTCATATGCTAATTACATCCAGACGCGGGAGAATTCATCCCCCAAATTTCTCCCTCAGGCTCCGTTACGAATCTCGTGCCACTCCTCGGTAATCTTCCCGAATGGATCAATCCCTCGATTCGCAAGGTCCGCGAGCGCCGTGAGAAGGAAGAGAAACTCTGGAAAGGACTCATGAAGCAGGTGCGCCAGGAGATGGATGAGGCAACGCCCCCATCTCATACGCAAAGACATACTTTGAGCGCAAGGAAGCCGAGACTGGCAAGAAGTCTTTCGGTTTTGATGACCACGAGGCTGCTTATGCTGTCGGCATGTTGGTTACTGTGGCCATCTTCACCATTGGTGGCCCTCTTTACTGCTTCTTCCTCACTGTGAGTACATTAGAAACACCACAGTCAAATCGCAGTACTAATGTTATCATAGATGGTTCTCCACCCCGAATGGCAAGACAAGGTCCGCAAAGAATACGACGAAGTCATCGGCGACCGTGTCGTCGAGGTCACGGATGCACCCAACCTGCCTATCCTTCGTGCCTGTATCAAGGAGTGCGTCCGCTGGCGCCCACCGGTCCCTCTCGGTGTGCCCCGCCTGCTGGAGGAGGACGACGAGTACAAGGGCTACTACCTCCCCAAGGGTGCCGTCATCCACGCCATCGACCTTGCTCTTGCCCGTGACGAGAAACTCTACCCCGATGCAGAGAACTACCATCCAGAGCGTTGGCTCGAGCCCGAATTCCCAACCTACAAGGAGCCTCTTACCGAGCACCCGCGTCTCATGGGTCACCACGGCTTCGGCATGGGTCGTCGTATGTGTCCTGGTATTGAGGTCACGGAAGCTGAGCTGCTCGTTGCCTGTGGATCGATTATTGGTTGCTTCACTCTCGAGCCCGAGAAGGACAAGAACGGCCAACCAATGCCGCCTCCGAGCTACGACTTCACACCTAACTTGATTGGCGGTCCTCTGCCATTCAAGATGGATGTCAAGGTTCGCAGCCCCCAGAAGGCGGAGCGGATAAGGCACTGGTTCGAGGAGTCGGTTGCGGATGAGCAGGCGGGCAGGATCGCTCAGGGATCATAATTTGTGGGCTATTGAGGTGAGGAGATTGTAGATCAAGTATGTGAGACTTATGCATGGCGTTTACGGCACTCTTCAACCAGGAGCAGTATTGGGTACTGGCAGGAGATGTTGGTGGTGGCTGAAGACTTTGGTCTATAAAGCATGTAGCTTCCAAAGTTACTCAGAGATGTGCAACTTCATGGTTTGAGACTTGGCGGGCTTCAGTACGCAAGCATTTACCATCTGCATCAATTGCACCATGCTCGTACGTTGTCGCTCAATTCTTGCAGGATCTCCAATAGCAAACGCGGTATATTGTTTGAGGTATCGCTACGATGTATAGTGCTCGGTGTCATGATCGATCGAACAGTTTCCGCCAAGCCTGCGTTGCTGAAGCTTTTGTTGCCCAACACCGTTGTACGGACTTTCTTCTTGCCTTCTCAAACTCGGGGTCGACAGCAGGCACGCTCACGTTCTGGGCAGTGTCTTACACCCACAAAAATTCGCTCCATCACGATTGACGACGCAGATGATCATCGATATCCCCCGATCGCTACGACCACGTTCGTAGCCAGGGCCACCCCTGCCCATGACGTACCCTCTCCTTCCAACATCTCAGACACCTCCAGTTTCTTGCTTCTTTGCAAAGTTGTTCCGCTGACCAGTGAAAACGCACATGCTCCCAATTATGACCGGCCTTGACACGAATTGACCAGGATGTTTGTCGTGCAAGCCACAGCTTGTGACATCAGCCACTGCCCGCCCATGAACGCATTGCTCGTCTGGGCGCTGGCTGTGGGCAGGACTGCAAGTGGCCCTGCTCGAACGTGAGTTGTGATAAGAAGGAACGCGTCTGCTGCCTGCTCTCAACTGATCTCGTCAAAATACCACTTATCATATCAAATCTATCTACAGCACAGTCTGTCCATAGCGTCCTCACCTCGCCAACGCGGACATCACCACTACTACAACCACCATGCAGTCAGCCAAGAACTTCTACAACCGCCAGTACGAGTCGTGGGTGCCATGGGCTGAGGACAAGTATCTGGCATGGATGGGACAGAACAAGACCAGCTACGTTGCCAAAGGTAAGGCCTGACCTCCGCTTCTGTTCAGCCCACTCGTCGCACTCATCTAGAGGGACTCTCGGCAATCGATGTGCCTGCAAACTGCCCACCTACAGCGTACCCCGACTACTTTCCTACATCATGCTGATACGCCTCCTCACAGGCGAGATGGATAAGACCAAGATCACTGGCGACAAGAACGTCGATGCCATCCAGGATGGCGTGAATGAAGGTGTCACTGGGCAATTGGGTAAGGGCGGTGTGCTTGAGGGTGTTGGCAACTTGACGAGCAAGGAAGTGTTTACCAGAAGCGAGCGAGGTGGAAAGAACGAGAGCGGCAAGCACGGTTTGTGAGATCTGGGACGGCCGTGGCGGACTTGCTGCCTCTGCTGGGCGATGGAATATATTTGCTGGCATCCAGGCGAGGGACCGCCTATGATTGATACCTACCATGTTGTATTGTTCACGAGCGATTTGATTTGAATCAACTTCCGACTCTAGGCGTACATCTCTGTGACTTGATCCATGTGAAGCTCGACATAGAACCATACATTGTCCCCTGCAATGGTATTCCTCGTTACAGCACCGCGGAGTAGCATGCCAAGAAGTCACTTCGTCCGCCGAGATGGAAGCCGCGCATGTTCCGGCTTGGGGCTAAGAGGTCACCCCCGGAGGAGCAGGCACGTTTGAGGATCATCAGCATCCTTCGATCCTCGGATACGAGCAGCTGTCTCTGCGATCCGCAGTTATATTTGATCATTATCTGTACATACCTACAGCGCTGCGAGCGTTATGTGAAACAAAGGATACACCTTCGAGGTACATCACGGCGCTCGTTTGGTCATCACGGCATGCTCGCAAGATAACCGCGACATCCTCCAGGAGCGTGTCCTCAGGGACCGCCTCAACACCCACCCAACATGCCGAACATCGATAGATCTCAATACGAGAACCTCCCCATACCTACCTACGAAGAAGCCGTCTCCTCCCACCCAGCATCATCCCGAACAGGACCCTCAGAAATAAGCAATGACGCCGAAAGGCAAGGCCTCCTCCACCAACAAGACGAAACAGCCTACCGTGCGCCGACCGTCGAGTCCGCACGCTCGAGCCTCGACTCTCTCGATGGCCTTGACTCCGGCCCATCGTCGCCCGCCCAACGGCGCCGCGAGATGGAGCAGATGGACATCGAGGATCCCCTCAATTCCGATTCCAGCAGTTCGACCAACTCCCTCCTGCGCAGAGGCTTCGCTAAGAACTTCTCCTGGACCACCTCCTTCCGAGTCCCTTCACTGAAGCTCCCCTCCTGGCGGTACTTCATACCCACCATCTCCTTCCCACGTATCAACTATGAGTCGATCGATTCCCACCGCGCGATCATTATTGGCCGGCTCTTCGGCATCTTCGTCATCTTGGGCCTCGTCTACGCTTGATAGCAACGGATATACTTGCCTTCGGCCGCAACAGATTGAATGTAGGGCAGATGTATGATCCAGAATCGATACGAGTATTCGTGCAGAAACATGTTAATAACCGCGACATGATGCAAGAGTACCTCCACCACATCACTGAGTTTCCGCATCTGGCTGGGTCGGAGGGAAGCTATGTCCTGGCTGAGTGGATCGCGGAGGTGTTCAAGACGGCAGAGTTGGAGGGAGTGGACATGGAGAGGTTTGATGTGTACATGAACTATCCACGGAAGGGTGGGCGGCAGGTGGCGATCGTGGAGCCAGAGGAGATGAAGTGGGTGGCGCCGTTGGAGGAGAACGGAGAGTCTGTGGGTGTGTTTCACGGGCATGGGAGAGGTGGGAACGTCAAGGGACCGATTGTATACGCGAACTATGGGTCCAGGGATGATTTCAAGAAGTTGAAGGACGAGGGGATCGATGTCAAGGGCGCAGTGGTGTTGGTGAGGTATTACGGCACGACAGAGGACGCTGGTGCGAAAATCAAGGCAGCGGAGATGGCTGGCGCAGTCGGCGCAGTGCTGTACTCGGATCCTGGCGACATTGGCTACGTTTTAGGACAAACATTCCCTCAAGGACAATTCTTGCCCGAGGACGGTGTTCAGCGTGACTCTGTGTCGTTGCAGTCTTGGGTGGTCGGTGATATACTCAGCCCTGGATGGGCCTCGACACCTGGCGAGCCGAATCGGATAGATCCCAGCAACATTACCGGACTCACCACGATACCTTCATTGCCGATTTCCTGGTGGGACGCGAAACATCTCTTCGAATCAATGAAAGGTCTCGGCAAGCAGATGAACCGCGACTGGCAAGGCGACAAGGATTTCGAATACTGGACTGGAGACAAGAACTCACCGGTGGTCCACGTGAAGGTCGAGCAGGATGAGGAGCCTCGACAGGGCATCTACAATGTATTAGGCAAGATCACGGGCTGGGAGCAGCCAGACAAGAAAATTATTGTTGGCAGTCAGCGCGATGCTTGGTGCGTAGGCGCGGGACCCGCAACGGGGACAGCTATCATGTTGGATGTTGTTCGCATCTTTGGTGAGCTACGACGGCTTAGTTGGCGACCGCTCCGAACGATCGAATTCGCCAGCTGGGATAGTTCTGCATTCAACCTAGAAGGCAGTACGGAACATGTGGAGAACAGGATCGAGGAACTACGGCGGAACGGCATCGCTTACATCAACATCGATACCGCCATCACTGGACCAGACTTCACTGTGCATGGCTCGCCTTTGTTGCGACGACCTATCATGGAAGCGACTGGTAGACTCCGCGACCCCTCGACCTTCGACAACGAAGACTCAGCTAAGAGCGTCAAAGACGCGTGGCACGACGCCGGAGGTCATATGATCACTCCCGCTGGCCGCGAAGATACTCTCCCTTTCCAGAGCTTCGCGGGCATGTCCTCGCTCAACGTCGCTTTTTCGGGCAATCGCTCCTTAGCTGGCAGCTGCTACGACAATTACGACTGGATCACCACCGTCGACCCCGGCTTCTCCTACCACAAAGCCCTGGGCGAGATCTTCGCGCTCATCATCCTCGAACTCGCCGACAAGCCTCTCCTACCCTTTGACCTGCAATCCATGGCAGATGAGCTCGGCCGCGCGGTCACCAATCTGCACGAAAAGGCGCAAACCGTGTCGATGCAGCTCGATCTCAAACCCCTCGAAGACGCTATCGCTCTCCTCCAACAAGTCGCCGGACAAACCCGCGAGCTGGAGGAGATGTGGACGCGGCACGTCTTCAACCATGGCGGCTTCGAGGGTGCGCGGCACAGTGTCATGCGAATCTTGCACAATGATCGCGTGGCGCAGTTCGAGAAAGACCTGTTGGACCTTGACGAAGGAGGTGGACTGAAGGGGCGAGAGCAGTATAAAAGTTTGATCTTTGGGGTAGAGAAGTGGGATGCGACGAAGGGGGTGGTGTTTCCAGCGGTTGTAGATGCGATTGATGAAGGGGATAGAGGCGAGGCGCAGTTGATGGTGCAGGCTGTTGCAGATAAGTTGAGGGACGCTGCGGGTGGGTTGAGGCGGCCGCCTGGGGAAGAGGGCGATGAGGTTTGAGAGCACTGGGATGAGGTTGTGTGTATATACAGAGGAGCACTGTCAACAGAGACAGTGGCAACCTCGATAGCATGGCGAATGGCGCTGTAAATAAGGGGCTGCTTGGAGCATTTCGAGCTGGTTTGGAGGTATGTGCATAGTCTACGGTAGTCATCGCAAGTCTTTCCTGCAAGCCGACCTTCTTGGTCTGCGATCGCAACTTGCGCTCTTTCTGGATGGCTGGCCAATGAATGCTGTCCTGGACTCTGGAAGTCACACGTTAGCGCGTTGTCTAGCGACTCGTTTGCAAATCGTGGTCTTCACTTGTTGACATGTTTGGCGACTTTTGTGCTTGGAGCATTGTCTTCACTTGTCCGGTTGCTTGGCCGTCTCAAAAGCTTGCCTTGTTGTCTTGGACTTCCCGACACAATCAGATTGGAGTTGCCATCATGTTCATGGAAAGATCTTCGCTTCTCAATCCAGTCATTAGGATCACTGCAAAGGCTTCGCTCTCGGAAGAATCTTATCACCTCAAGGTCAGTAGGATCTGCCAGTCGCCATCTGTGGACCGCGGAGTGTCTCTAGTATCCGTACTGATGGTCACAGTCTTTCTCGACTTGGTGCTCAACAAGAATATGCCTGAGATGGAAATAGCTGCGCTCGAAAAAGCTCGGATTGAGCGAGTCGCCGCCATCGAAGCTGCGTCTCGGACCCCGGCAAACAAGTTCACCTCGCTCAATGCGCCCAATACAGGACTAGTCGACCTTCTCAAATCAGGCGGACTGAGCGACTTCAAGATCTGTTGCGGCGAGAGAGTCTTCCAAGTCCATCGTTCTCAGATCTACGCTCGATCCGACTATTTCAAATCGATCATCGATGGCGGCTTCCAAGAGAGCGCGGAGAGTTCTGTCACTCTTGAAGACACGACCCCTCTCGCAGTCGCAACGCTTCTGTTGATCATGTATGCCGGTCAGCCCGGGCTGTACCTCGACGAAGTCTACAAGGTGTGGCCCGACCTGAAGCCCGAGGCCAGCAGCACGGACTCGCAAGACAGCAAGGACGCGACCCAAGAGCACTTCAGTGCGGAGCTGCGGAATCTTGTGGACGTCTATATCCTCGCCGATAGGCTTATGATCAACGACTTCCAAGGTGCACTGGCTAAACACATCGTCAATCACATTGATTACGATTACTTCGTTACTGGAGAAGAGGTGCTGGAGACCCATACCGCACCCTTACTAGAGTACATCTTCAGCAACACGGCTACAGAGCATACGCTACTCAGACAGGAGGTAACGGTTCTATGCATGCGTAAACGCTTTCACATCTCGGAATCTCTTGGCAACGTTCTTGAAAGCCACGATCCTTATGGCTGGCGTCTCAGCGGTCGGATCTGCGCCATGGTAAAGGAACAGCACCACATGTTTGTAACAGAAGATTGGGAAGACGCCTGGAAGAGAAGCGGCTGGCCTGATGCTGCGAACTTTAGACATGACTGGTCACGATTTCTCGACACAACACTTTGGAAGTCGTTTGGTATGGAAGAACAGTCATAGGATTGCGCGATGGTCGTGTGAGCGGTGATCACCTGCCAAAGCAGGAGTGTCGGCACGCTCAAACACCCGTGGAAGATGGCAGTTGCCCGCTCCTCTGAAAGAGCTATGCCGTGCAGGTTGCAAGAGCTGCTCTGAGATGGGCGAAGATCAAAAGGGTGGGAGGAAATGCAGACAAGGAGGCTGGCAAATTCCTCAAGCATGGCTCGATCGCTACACTGACAAGAGATAAATGGGCATCTGCTCATTCGTGGTGTCGATAGCGCTGACAGCAGTGTCGGAGACGGCGAGAAAAACCATCCATGGATCGGCTACCGGGGCTGCGTCACGAATTGAAGATTTTACCGACGCTTTAGTACGGCTGGCTCACTAATGCCTGTGCGGTACTAGGACCATTTACTTCTCTGTGTCTGTATGGTGCAGTCACATCGTTAATAGGAGAGCAGTAGCCGAAGGCCTCCTCAGGACCTGTCTATCTCAATGTGTGCGCACCACCCGACAAGGCAGTCACAGCAGCGCTTTCGCTCAAAGTGAACCCGCTGCCACGCTGAACAATAGAATTCAGTATGACCTGACAGCAATGGAAAGGACATCCGTTGCCTGCCGCTGACCCTCATCGCTCTCGCTCTCCCGCACGCAACTCAGGAGCTTCAACCACTGCTCAACATCACACTAGCCGAGCCATTTCGTGGGCGATCTTGCAGGAGCGATTTCCGACTCGGCTTGAGGTGCAACTTCCTCGGACGAGGTTCGTCCTCTGACTCTCGACTGAAAATCGTGGCCGCTTCACATTCCAGTGTGACTTCACTTGTTAATTGCACTGCTTGCCTCTTCGCAAGGTACGATTCACTGTCGACTTCCAATCTATTTCAACGACAATTGAGATCGGTTCTTCTTCTTCTCCTTATCGCCAATGTCGCTCTCCTCAACTAGCTAGAGTTTCATTCTTTGTCCACATCCCAACAAGTGCGAGGACCGCTCCAGACACTGAGATGGACCTCGACACTCTAAGCAAGGCACGAGAGGAGCGTCTCAAATTTCTCGGCGACAATGTGAGGCATCCTCCAAAGCTAGGCCTGTCCGATCAGTCCGCAACAAACGCCAGAGACCTTCTCAGCAGTGGACATTTCAGCGATTTCACCATTCGATGCGACGCTGTCAGCTTCCCAGTCCACAAATCTATTCTATGGATGCAGTCCGGCTACTTCAAAGTGATCACTGGTGGTCCTTTCGAAGAGAGCAACACCAACGAGGTCACCCTGAAAGACACTCAGCCCCTCACGGTCGCAGTACTATTGCTTATGATCTACAGTGGCGACGACGGTCAGAATTTGGATCGGGCATACGAGGTGTGGCCTGCGCTAAAGCTCCCCGTGTACGAAGGAACAAGCGAGGAGCACAAGAACACATACCTGTCCACCCACTTTTACGATGAGCTCAAAACGCTGATCAACGTGTATGTGCTCGCGGACCGTCTGCTCGTTTCGCACATTGCAAACGCGGTCGCAAGATATCTTCTCGGTCAGATGGAAGGGGTTCTCTTTGCCGACTTCAAGCGCAAAATCTTCGGCCCCGGACTTCAAGCACTCCCCGACATACTCGAGCATATCTACAAAGTCACTCAAGCCGAAGACGTCAAGCTCCGAGAGGAGACAACCATGTTGTGCCTGCGGAACCAACACATACTGAAAAAAGCGTCGGGTGCAGTCGAAGTAATCGAGCAACATGATGGTCGAGCTTGGCGGATGGGAAAGAGAAGTGCCAAATTGATTCACGAGGTTCACGGGAAGCTGTTGTCTCGGTGTGCGGGCTCTTTCACTGGGGGCATCTACGTCACCACTGCAGAGTTCGAGAGAACAACGGGAAAGGAGTTGTGGACGCCATGGGGGATTTGAGGCACTGGATCGGACTTTGCGTACTTCGTGCTCCTAGTAAATATGGGTGGATAAGAGGACTCACTGCTGGGCCGAGTTTGAGTAATGGAACCGGCGGTCTAAAAAGACAGAAGGCAGCGGGCGTGCTGGGTTTGGCCAACTTGATCATGCCAGTGGTCTCATGTCGAGCACCACAGCAAAATCACTTTGAACGCGGCCGAATGTGCGTCACTGCTCTGCGGGAAGGCTGGTGAAAACTCTTCATTCTGCCTGCAGCGGATAGAAGGGACGGCACAGCAGAGATCTCGCACGAGAAGTAGCACAAGCAGTCGATTTTAAGAGAGAAAGGCTGTGCTGTCATTATTGCCTTCAAGAATTACGGCCTACACGATAGTCAGGTAGCAAGGGTTCGGCGTGCGAACCTGCTCATGAAGACCAGAATCTGATGTCAGAAATTGAGGCAGAGCACACAATTCGTTGGTTCTAATCAACAGAGCTACAGAACTGCCGCACACCCTGCTTGAAAGTATCGGTATAGATGAGAGCGCTGATCGGCGCCCTGTGTCCACGCGGAATCCTTACACACCTCTCCGCCGCACCTCGACCATGACACTAGGCAGCTTCCCAGCTATCCCACCTTCCCTCCCGCCCAAGCTCTTCCACCCGTTCGTCCTTTCCCACTTCTTCTCCCCATCCAGCCCCGGAAACAGTCCCGCTTTCACAGGTGAGAAGTCCCAGAGCGTGATGATACTCGCAACCGCCAACAAGATCTCGATGATGGCAAAGTTCTTGCCCTTGCAGACGCTCGCGCCGCCGCCCCAGGGGTGCGTTGTCAGGTAGGAGACGTCCACTTCGATCTTGTCCAACTCCTCGGACTTCTCCTCTTTCTCAAATCCAACGTCAGGAGCTGCCACGCCACCCTTCGTGCCTTTCTTCACCCAAAACCTCCGCGCGTCAAAACTCTCCGGATCCTCCCAATACCTCCCATCATAATTATGCAACCCATGCGGAATGACCACGAAATCACCATTCTTGATCGCATACGTCCTCGGATGTGCAGCACCGAACCGCGCCGCATCCTCGGCGCTTTCCGTCACAGTGAAGTCGTCAGTGACGAGCTTGTAGGTCATGCTGTCCTGCTGCATGCGCAGCACTTCGTGGAAGACACCGAGGAGGAGGGGCGTTTGTGTTCGGAGGGACTGGGCATTGATGGCGAGGCGTGGCTTCTCCTGTATGCCGCCGTGTGTTGCGCCGGAGTTGGTCTCGATACTGACGTACGGAGCAATCTCATCACGGACTTCCTTCAGGAGAACAGGATCCCGCATGATCTCCCATACCATCCAGAACACCAACCTTGGACTGTTTGTCTGCAGCGGCTGCACGATCGCCGCATTCCCCTTGGCCGCATTCAAACCTCGCTCCCACTCAGGCTTCACCTCATCAAAATCCCCTTCAGAGCCATACAGCAACACCCGCTCCGCCATAGGCTTACAAGTCTGTCCCACGTTCGCCCACACCGCCCCCGGATCCTCTCCCCTCGAGAGCTTCCAGTACGCGAGTGAGTGCTCGCGCATAGCCGTCACAATCCGATCCCGTGCACGTACCGCACTGGGAGCAAAAGACTGTGGCGGAAACCCCGCGAGCCATTGCTGCAGATACGTCTCTGACAAGAAATCATCCTCGATGATCGTCGGATGATTCAGCGCCAGATCGGGCGAGAAGAACGCGTCAAGCTAATATACGCGACGAAATTCCGTATCAAAAGCGCCATATCCGCCACCGCTGACCCAGCCGAGGTGCTCGTAACATTCGCAGCGCGCTCCCAGGGATGCTGATCAACAATCGAGTCTGAAAATGAGCACAGATCCGCCGTCTGCGTGCTCAACGCCGACGTGAAAGTCGGCACCAAATCATTCAACACGGTCGAGTGCATCATCGTAGCGAGGTACTTATGCAGCGTCTGGTACTTCTCCCGCGGCATATTCTCGTGGTAGCCGCCGTCGAGCCAGAAGTGAGACATGACGCGGAAGACGAAGGGCGAGAGGTCTAGCTTGTCGGCGACGCCTCGGGTGGTGAGTAGATGGTGGGAGATGGAGGGCGAGGTCGTGAAGTGGTGGCGGGAGTTAGCGACGCGGAGGGTGAACATTGCCGCGGTGGGGTTGGAGTGGGTGATAGAGGCGACATTGCGGCCTAGGTTGAGGAAGACGGTGGCGTTTTTGAGGAAGGGGATCGTGTAGGGGATTTCTGGTGGGGAGATGGGGTGGGTGGCATTGGCGATGGCGGTGGTTTGGGTGCGAAAGCGGAGTGTGGTGATTAGGCGGGTGGTGAGGAGGGTCAGGAGGATGAGGGTTGTGAGGAGGGTTGTGCGTGGGTATTGCCATAGTGTCTCTTGGAGGATGGTGGTCATGGCGGTAAGGTCGAGTGAGTCCAGCATGATGTTTGCGGGTGAGGCCCCTCAAAGTACCCAACTGAAGATGTCCTGCACGTCCGCTACGATGCAACTTCGAGACAGCTTCGAAGTGGCCTATTTGCGCGTCTTACAATTCCGACATGTCGAAGCCTTTCCTTAGTCCCTCTGATTCCAAGACATGTGTAAGATGTAGCACAAGAGAGCGACAGAAGCACAGGGATGTGGCGTCCAGAACAAAGCTTGCTAGCAACCCACGGACAGATCTCTTACCTCGTGGCCTGTAAACCTCCGCGCAAAAGCGAAGGAATCCTGCAGGATCTATGCAAGCATGCCTTAGAAGAAGAGAAAGTGCAGACAGTATTCTGTGTGGTCGATTGAAAGGTTTCAGTGGGACGCCTTATGTAGTAAGGTCGAGACCCTGAAGTTCAAGTTGTCTCCCGCGTCCCGAAAGGGATCTATCTATCTGTAGCTAATCTCTAGACCCGTCCGAAGTGTCGTACAGGCTCGTACTCACAAGCCATCCGATCAAGAAGCCATGCAGGCAAGTCGATGTACAAAAAAGTGGTGAACAAAATCCCGTCAGCGCCATCGCTATAAGCCAGATAATTCAGACCCAAATCCGTGATCTTCTTCGACTAAGCGACCTCATCACGACCTTCCACCCTTCCCACGACCGCCCTGAGCCCAGGGTGCCCACTCACCCGCTAGCCACGCCGCTCGGTCCGAGTCCGCCGGTGGCTGCATCACTGGCTCCCCAATCAGCTGAACACCCGCAAGCGCCGGGTCTGCATCTGCATCGGTCGCAGGTTGCGGAATCTCGGCCACGGGTGGTGACGATGGAGATGATGTTGGCACAGCAGGTATGTTGTGCCAGTTTTGCTGCTGTGTTGTACTAGGTGTTGGGCTTGGAGTTGAATTTGAAGTGGACGATGGCGTCGGTATCACAGTGGTGTAGTAATACGTTGTGTGCCACATCCCGTTGTCGTACGGTGTTGTCTGTGGAATTCCACTCGCAGACACAGTATCGGTCACCGTAACGATTTCTCGTGGCGGCGTGACGGTCGGCTGTGCGGGTGCTGCTGCAGGCTCAGTCACCGTCACAACCACCGTTGCCGGTGTCTCTTGGTCCGTTATTGTGATCGTGGCCAAATGCGTGGCAATGAGTGTCTCGGTCTGTGTCGCTGTTGGAGGCGGAGGCGGTGCATTATTCGGTACGTTGGCACTTGGACCGCCGTCGACCGGTACCACTGAGTATGATGCTGGTATAGGCTCTGGGTTGCGTATCTGAAGATCTTGTGGTAATGAGTCGTGGCCGTCCACAGACACGACGTTATATGTTGTGCTTCGGCGTGCGAAGAGGGGAAAGGCGCATGCTGTCGCTGCAAGGTTGGCGTATAGTATTGATCTCATGTTTATTCTGTATATGTATTGAGGTGGTGGGAAGGCTGTCGACAGGATGAGGAGGGAATGTTAGATCAGCAGTTGGATGGTCTAGTCCTCTACCCTCAAGCGATTCACTACGGTCAATGTTGTTGTAAGGGAATGTTGGATGAGCACGAGCAAGGTGGATGGGATAAGCGAGATTCCAACGTTTTTCTCTTGACTTGCCTGTTGATATTCATAACCGTACTGCCTCGCCATCATTGAGAGGCTGGTTGATTGCGCAGTTTGCGCCACTGCGCGCGCATGAACCTGGGATCAGGGTGTCGGAGCTGATGGGAAACTGAGAGGTTGACGCGACGCATCCGGCGGACCTTGGCAGATAACCGGGCTCTCATTGGCTGACTCAGCCCAGCCTTACCAATTTCCAGCCTCCAGCCTCGCCATTTTTCGCGTGAGACGGGACATCGAGGTCTAGACTTATTGCTGTTATTGGATGCAACTTGCACATGTCGATGTTCGCAACGGCCGACTTCCAGGAAATCGCTTCAAGGTCGAACCTTTGGCTTCCGAATTATGACCTTGTCGCCGTCGCGCGCCCAGCCGACATCCTCCGCTTGGACAAGCTCTTCCCAACTCATGTCACTACCGTCGCTACCAGTCGTGCTGGAGAGAATCCATTGGAGATCGGTAGCCATATATGTGCGGCCGATGGCCTTCAGTACAGGCTTGCGGATCGTCTCGGCGTGCCAGTGTAGCATTGCTCGCAAATAACCATCCACTATCCTGCGGGTGCGCCAGAAAACAATCCAATTGTTGGTGACTACAGCGTGGAGAATGGCGTCGACCCTGCGGTTCTCATATCCAAACCTGACGCGACTGTTGTGACGCAGAGCAAAGGCAGCTCCGAGATTGTTCTGACGGGTGCCCAGATCCAGGATGAGATACGATGTCATCTCAAATAGCTCCGACTTGGGGAGTGGGAACTCTTGAGAATGCAGACGCGATAGCAGGTATATCAGAGACGGCAGGTATGATTCCCAATGATGAGCCAAAATCGCCACTCGGATATTGAAGACATGGACTCGCTGTGCCAAGACAGGTGAGCTTCTGGTCGATGACGAACCAAGTATTCCTTCCCGCAGTTTGCGAAGTGCAGTCAAGATCAGCTGAAGTTCTTGCGGCGGTGACGCCCCCCAATGGTTGGCATCCTTGGGTGGAGACGGTGTCAGAGGTCTGCTCTCACCCGGGAGCAAAGCCTTGCGGTCGTTGTGATCATTGTTTGGCGCAATCGAGAGCGACGCAAAGGCTGAGTCTAGATCCTTCGAGTGCTGTGAGCAGAATTGCATATAACGGGCGACAATTTTGTCGTAGAATGACTCTTGCGCCTTGCTGTCCAGTAGCCTGTGGTTCTGTTAGCCGTAAGTCAAGGACACAAGTGACTTGGTTGACCTGTTATCGCCCTTTGACACATAACCCATAACCTCCAAGGGGTCCTGCTTTACTGGTCTTAGGCGATTCCATGGCGCGGATGACTTCCGGCCCAGCGGGGGCTGCGAGTACGACATCGCATACCCTGCCCGCTAGAGGTGATGAGCTCTCCAACAAAGGAAAAGTGAGAACTCCGTAGTTGCTCATATACTCGACATCGTACCACGAACGACAGGAACGACCGTCCCTTGGAGACAGGTGATGAGGCAACCGCAAGGCAGCGGGGCCATACCTGAAGAAGGGACGATCCTCCACAGCCGTATTTCGTATTGCTATTTCCTCGACTTCCAGTCCAGTTCTTAAAGCTCAACGGTTTCGAAAAGCCTATAATGGGAATCTTTTTCTCTGTTGAAATGGATCTACATATCTAAGTCGGCCTTACGTCGCGGTTGATCTCTTGACCTCGACCAGAAGACGACTTTGCGCAAGGACAAATCACTCTGCAATCCACCTTGATCAGAGAGAACAAATTGCAGCGGCCTTCACTCTGGCTGGGCAACGATTCCGCTATGGGGACAAAGACGTCAGGAGCAGACTCCAAAGCTACTAAAGATACACTGCTGGAGGACTCCTGGTCTTCGCTAGTCAGCTGGGAGGACGTCCCAAAATGGCTGCAGGACAACGCCCACATACATTCATCGTATCGGAAGGCGTCCAACAGCTACAAACGCTCATTCGCCAGCATCTTCCATGTACATAACGAGACTGTCAACATCTGGACCCATCTAGTACCAGGTCTGATCAGTCTTCCCTCCGGGTGGGCCCTCTACTCAGTCCTGAAGCCTCGATACGATCGAGCAACCACAGCAGACGTTGTGGCTATGGGCTGCTTTTTCGCAGGGGCCGCCTTGTGTCTGGGAATGAGTGCCACTTATCATACTGTATCGAACCACTCTCCCAAAGTTGCCAGGTTCTGGAATCAGCTTGACTATGCCGGGATTGCCATGCTCATCACAGGCAGCTTCGTGCCGAGCGTGTACTATGGCTTCTTCTGTGACGCGTTCAAGCAGCGACTGTACTGGACCATGGTGAGTCTTCGATCCGGGGCGGCCTCTGTGAATGGAAGTTGACCTACCACAGATTTGCTCGCTGGGCGTAGCCTGCACTGCAGTATCTGTAATGTCCCGCTTCCGAACGCCTGCTTGGAGGCCTATCAGAGCAGGCATGTTCGTTTGCATGGGTCTGAGTGCTGTCATTCCGGTAATTGACGGGCTGCTGTCATATGGCTTTCATCAGATGCGACTCCAGATAGGTCTGTCCTGGCTGGTGACTCAAGGCGTGTTGTATGTGCTAGGCGCCGGGCTGTACGCGGTATGCCTCCTATACACAGATAGCGACTACACATGCTGATCTGAGACAGATGCGATGGCCTGAGAGGACGGCACCAGGCAAGTACGATCTCATCGGCTCGAGCCACCAGATCTTCCACGTATTGGTCGTCCTTGCGGCAACTGCACATCTCATAGGGTTGCTTAAAGCATTTGACTACCGACACAGCATTGCCGGATCCTGTCTGCTTGGCTCATAGCTTGAAATCAATATTAGTGAATATCCTGCCATGGCCTTGTCCCTCATGCTGTTGTTGTGCAATCCTATCGGCTAGCGTCAACTTCAATTCTCTCGAGCGGTCAGTAGTCAGATCATAGATCGTCGCAAGATTGATAGTCAGCGTCTGGAAAGAGTAGCCTTCGTCGACCAAACCCTCCAGAACCTCTCTAGCTTTCCGAATATCGCTCCGATAGAGGAGCGCCACGGCCAGATTCTGCTTCGCCAGCGCCGCCAAGTTGCTGGACGTGTTTAATGGGCTTTGGAGTAGCTCAATCGCTGTGTCGAACTGGCCTTCAGCTACAGCAAGCAGTGATTGTAAGATCGCCTTCTCGGCATCACCACAATGGGCACTGTCAACCGCCTTTTTTGCTTCGCCTAGCAAACCCATTCGGACACACAGTATCGCGTTTCGCATCGTCCATGCAGCGACAGAGCCATTCTCGGCAGGCTTCATCGAGTTGAGCGTGCGTCTCGCACAGTCTAGGTCGCCCATATCGATTAAAGCGTTGACAACCCGGATGCCAAGCTCCTCGAGCCGTGTACCCCAAAGCTGCCGTTCCGCTTCCGAAAGTGAAGGCGATGCGAGGAAATCCCTGCACTCAGTTGCCAAGTCATATAGAGCAGACACGCCCCTCCTAGGGTCTGAGAAGCCTATACTTTGCAGTCGCAATGCTTGTATTCGTAGATGCCAGGGAACAATGTGCTTTGGTAGAGACCTAGCCCCTGACGTCTCCGCATTCTCGCCATCACCTGCTGCCTCGGGCGGTAGATCTGAGTAGTAAAACGTAGATCCCAGATCCTCTAGCGCTTTGGATTCTTGCGCAGCGAGAGCGACGTTGCCAGATAGCTCCAGACAGGAGTATCGTATGGCTAGTAGTCGGAAGATGGATCTCTGGTCCGTGGGTGCTACAGCGCCTGAGATCAGGACGAGACCAGCTAGGTGAGCCGCTTGGAGGTAGTCACACTCCGCCAACAAGTGATCAATCTGCTTGAATGCCTCCGTCAATTTCGCAGTCGATGGGAGCGGTGGCGGCAGTGGCCTCCGGAAAGGACTTGGAATCTCCAGCTGAGATAGTGGATGGTAAATGCTTGACTCAAGGAGGAAGGACAGGTCGCGGTCATCTTGCGGCTGGTCGGAGTCATTGGCGCCATCGAACTGTGTGACTGTTGCTATCGACGGAGCAGTCTCAGTATTGGTAGTGATCGCTGCGGGAGGAAGCGGTGAATGGGACCTGATATCGACTGGCGACCTCACAGCAGAGCTGGCGAGAGACGAGGTTGGTGACAGCGGATCATCTTCGGCGTCAAGCGGACCTCGTGTACTACGTCGAGGGAGAGCCGCTCGCGTTGATGGCTTGCGAGCATGAGACGCCATCTCATAGCATCATCCAGCATTTATGCCATGGGTCTATAGTGCTGAGGATGGTCGTCGTTGTCGACCCATAGGATATGGCGGAGATTGTCGGGGATATGCTCCTGCCAAGTCCAACGCGAGAACCACGTCCCGTGAATGGAATACATGTTCAGCTGCTCCTCCTTCGGCTCTGATCTTTTGCTATTTCGCTGCAGCCACTGTTCAAGCTCATCGGTCAGCGCCCGCAGACAACATGGCGCCCAAAAAGAACAAATACTCGGTAATACTACCAACCTACAATGAACGCCAGAACCTCCCCATCCTGGTGCAGATGCTCGACGATGTATTCAAGAAGGAGTATGCATCCCCCATAGCACCATCCTCCACACCATCCACTAACAACACCCTCGCAGAAAGATCGACTACGAAATCATAATCGTCGACGACGCCTCCCCCGACGGCACCCTCGACCGCGCCAAACAACTCCAAAAAGCTTTCGGCTCCTCGCATATCATCCTCAAGCCCCGCGCCGGCAAGCTCGGCCTGGGCACCGCCTACGTGCACGGCCTACAGTTCGTGACCGGCACGCACGTCATCATCATGGATGCCGACTTCTCTCACCATCCGAAGTTCATCCCGCACTTCATCAAGATCCAGGAGGAAACGAATTGCGATATTGTAACGGGGACACGGTATCGAAGCAATAGGGGACTGATCGGGGGTGTATATGGATGGGACGCGAAGCGGAAGTTGACGAGTTGTGGAGCGAATATTCTGGCGGATTTCTTGTTGGCGCCGGGCGTGAGTGATCTGACGGGGAGTTTCAGGTTGTATAAGAAGGAGGCGCTGGTCAAGGTTATTGAGACGACAGAGTCAAAAGGGTATACATTTCAGATGGAGATGATGACGAGGGCCAAGGCTATGGGAATGAAGGTCGAGGAGTGCCCGATTACGTTTGTAGATCGGTTGTATGGTGATAGTAAGCTTGGTGGTGAGGAGATCGCAGAATACCTCAAAGGCTTGTTATGGCTGTGGTGGACAGTCTAGGGAAGCTGAGACAGATGGTACTGTGTGGCATTTCTGGAGCAGCATGGTGTTCCGGATGGACTAAAACGAACGCATCAACATATCGCTGTACCAATACATTCTTGGCTGGCGGACGAAGCCCGTCCTGCTCATTAATCACCCGATCTGATCAAATGATTTCTGTAGATATGTATCATATTTCTTCGATCTACCCGACTGTTCATTTACCGCAAGCAAGAGTACCGACATCGACCCCAAGCCGGATGACAAGCTTCCTCTAAACCGGGTAACGAGTGGCTTCTACCTAGACCGGATGACTGGGCCTCAACTTTTGGACCGGTTGACTACCCTTCAATCGAATGCGCCTTCAAGTCATCCTGAAGCCGTGGCTTCAACCAAGCTCCACGTACCAGCAATACATTGACATGGGGGTCGGAGACACAGCGGCAAAGAAGGCCAATTGTATGTATATACTCATAACAGATCTACGGTCAACAGAATGTCCGGCATTCTAGTTACTGCAAGCAAGCATGCGTCCTCATACAGTCACCGATGCCCAGCACAGACTGCGTCCACTCCAAACGATTTCTGCCACGCTTCTGAGTCTATAGAAGACCTTAGACCGGCAACTAAGGCTTCACCTTTTCCGGAAAGGCATACAGTCGTGCCAGCACGGACCCTGTTGTAGAAGAGACTCACTGCCTTGGCGTTCTGAGTTGGCAGTTTCGGTGATCAAACCCCTGGTCTCGGTGCATCCGACTAAGTACCTTCAGCCGCTCGATGACTGGCTGGATAGTGTCGCAATTGGGCCAGCCCGTAGGCAGTGAACTTGTTGTGACCAACATGTGTCGAGGCCGCAGGGTGCATGAGATTTGGATCGAAGGCGTATGGATCTGGCACCGTGTTGTCGCCATACCCATTGGCGGAACGGTACTGAGAATGAAGGTATTGGGAAACACCGGGATGGACGTGAGTGGGAGTCCCCTGAGTGCCAGCAAATGTGTTTGACGTGTTATCTGGAGCAGATTCGGGGATGTCGTGGGACTGAGACTGCAGCTTCGGCTTGATTGGGCGGTAGCGGGCGTCCCATCTGCCGTCGGATGTACTGTTCACCGGCGTAGGTGTCATTGTGCGCGATTTGCTGTGAACCTGACGCGGGACGCGAATCTCTGCATTGAGGTGTACAGGAGATTGCTCGGCTCCGTGAGCAGGCGCGTCCCAGAGGGTCTGTCGACGCTCAGCACCATGACTCGTGCTGTTCTCATGGTTGATCCTGGCCTGTCTGTTGCGAAATGCTGCGAGGCAGCCCGGCTCGCGACATTCGTACGGCGTTTCCCCGGTGTGTATATTGTTGTGGTCTTTCAGAGCGGAACGGGACGAGAGAATTTTACCACAGTCTTCGCACTCGCACGGATCCCGTTGAACTTTCGCCATTTCAAGGTAGCGAAATGGTAACCAAGGTATTCAGGTACTAGACGAAGGATCATATCAGAGGAGGGCGCCAGATCGCGTTGCTTCGATGTTTATACTGTCTGCAGAGCGCTGTAATTCCAGTCTCTGAGGGGCCTGTTACAGCACCCAAAACAAACAACATCACAAGATGGCAGTATAGCACGCTTGCAGCGTCTCGTCAGTGCTTATGCTCCTGTCGATGAGACTGTTGGTGTCGTTGGATGGCATGTCTGATGCTGGGGACATGGGGCTGCCCTCGAATGATAGCTGAGCGGTGGACGTCGTAATGGCAGCAAAGTTCAGATACCGAATGCGATAGGTGCCACTGTAGGGCAGGCGAGCGCGGCCAGCCACCCGAACAGGGTGTGCCGTAATTGTCGAAAGTTCTGATTCATGCCTCCGCCGTTAGCCGCATCCTGCGTACATCCCAGTGCGCCTTCTGCGACTTCGACTGCTGAGCGGAGTACCAAGCAAGCAGCTATTATATGGCAGTGATCTGTGCCAGGGCAAGGCTGTACTGGAGAGTGAACTGTGAGTCTAGCTGCGAGACCTAAGAGCTGCTAAATCTGGTTCAGCTGCACCGACTCATAATCCATTGTCTGCAGGCCAGAACTGCGTCGAATGTCACTTCCAACAGTGGGCTGGTGAGTGTGTATCTCCTATATTCAACCGCGTAGCATGTAGAATATCATTGTGACAATTCTGTGGCTTGCTGAGTCACGTGCTCAAACGATGGACCGCCACTCGTGTTCGTGCATAGGCAAGCCTCGTCGGAATCCGACCTGTCGATCCCAGTTGTTCAAAATCGCGACGAGCAAGAAGTACCCGGACCATGGAGTAGCGCGATACATTGCCAGCAACACGATCTGTTAGCTTGTTTGGCTGGCATAGCGTCCACGCAAGTCCCTTGACGCGACCAATGCTGGCTCCATCACAGCTGGGTGTAAGAGGACAAAGAGCCGAGACTACGGCTCGCCGCGACCCGTTGCCAGAACAGGAGTACAAAACTGTCAATGGCGTCAGTTGATTCCTGCTGGTGGAGTTAGCATTGGATGAACGCAAAGTACTATCTTCTCTCCGGCACAAAATAAACGTCGATGCTGTTGCCTCGGACAAGACGCTTTAGATGGTGCTGTTGATTGGGCGGGACGCGTCCATCAGCTTGTGTGTTGACGTCGATCACGCCCGCGAATGCGGTCGCAACACCGGAGGCGCGTCTTCAGCCAATGGAGATCTAGTCAGGAATGGTTCGCATGGCCATTCTGTTGTCAACAAAGACCAGGGGCGTTCGTTGCAGAGACTTGGCGGGAGTTCTGATACGTGTGTTGTCGCGCAAGTACTCAGGCTATGCTTCACACGACAACAAACCGTGCAGACAGGATTGAATCCTTGTTCTGGCAGGGTTCGCTCTCACTCCCCGAGACTTGATCGATCCCCGATGGGGGCTTGGTCGAATTGCTTCATTTTGCAGAGCTAGCCTGTTTGTGCGCACTGCTCGGGTATAGGTGGTGCGCATGTGGTCCACCACTTGCTATCACATGCGTAGATCAAGACCAAGAATGCCCTCTTAACTCCCATCTCATTCAGATAACAACGACCCGTCCAAGCAGCCAGCTCATCCAGCACGGTCAGGAAGAGGAGGTCATTGATCGTCATCCTGTCCCACCTTCCCATACCGCCCTTTGCCTCCGTCATCACTCCGATCTCGCCTCGAGCGCGACACCATCCGACCGATCCAGCCTCCAAGCCCTTCTCCTTCCGCTTGCCTGCCACGGCTAGTGCTTTCCATCGGACGTCCATCTGGGCCAATCTCCAGGTTGGGCGGGTCGATGTCGAGACCAGGAATAGCGTCCTGGGCTGAAAAGCCACCGGGCGCACGTCCGCCTTGTCGAATATCGATGGAAGATGGCGATCCCATTCCCATGAGCGTCGTGCTCTTGCGCTTGGGACACCGGTGTAGGCATCGCAGTCGTTGCATCACCGAAGAGTGCATTCATGTCTTCGAGACGCACGTTCGCAGTCTCTGGATATAGGAAGTAGACTTCATGTGTTAGCTATGGTGTCGTCGCAGGAAATAAGGGACTCTTACCAAGGACAAAGCTGACAGCGCAGAAGAATGCATGCATCAAGTACAAACGCCATTTGATCGCCTCTTGCAGGACTGGCGTCACTTCACCCACCAAGAAATTGAAAGCCCAGTTGCTAGCCGTGCTTAAGCTTGCGCCTTTTGCTCGTATGCTGAGAGGTAGGATCTCTGGCGGGTATAACCATGGGATCGGGCCCCAGCTGGCACCGAATGCGGCATTATATATCATGACGAAGATGACGACGAGAGTAGGCGTTGACGGAATGTCGAGAAAGAGGAAGAATGAGATGGCCGATAAGGAGAGTATCATGGCCACCGCTCCATTGAGCAGAATCGGGCGCCTGCCCCATTTGTCGACAACATACCATGGCGGTATCGTCGAAGCCAGATAAGTGAAGGAATTGATGCCGGTCATGAGAATCGCATCCCGACCATACCAGCCAGCCGACTCGAATACCAATGGTGCATAGTATGAGATGACGTTGATACCGTTCAGCTGTGCAAACGCCTGCGCTGACATGGCGATGAACACGCGCCGGTAGTATCGCCTGAACATGTCTGTGTAACTGCGTTCACCTTCTTGCCGTTGTATGAGGACGTTCATCTTGATCTCACGATACTCTTGGCGAGCCTTGTCGTTGTGTATGTCGCCTTTCCCGTACAAGTTGGCAATGACGATGATACCTTCCTCGTCGTGATCGTTATCAAGGAGCCATCTCGGTGACTCGCAAATGATCAGACTGCCGAAGCCCAGAAGTGCACCCATGAAACACTGCATTAGCAGAGGTATGCGCCAAGCAAAGTCGCTTTTGATGTAGCTGCAGAAGTAGTCGACCCAAACACTGGCAGCATAACCGCAAATGTTTCCAGTGAATTCTATGCACGCGAGTTTACCGCGGTTATGGGGCGGGCTGATCTCGGATTGGTACACCGGTACAATTGTCGATAGAGCACCAACACCCAAACCGGCAATGATTCTTCCCAACATCATCATTGGCATGCCATTGGCGAATGTCTGAAGCATACCTCCAACAAAGAAGATCATGGCTCCGTATAAAATCGTCCTGCGTCGGCCAATGAGATCACCAATTCGCCCGACCGAAAGCGAGGCGATAAGAGCACCGACTTCAAGGATAGCCACCATCGTACCAATCTCGGCGCGTGAGGGCTGGTTGAAGTAGTCCCGGAAATAAGCTCCAGTAATGATGCCTGACATAACACCCTGATCATATCCAAACAGGAAGACGCCTAACGACACAAACACGCTCGTGAAATAGAGCAACGGCTTACCGACCAAGCCCCTCGACCGGGCGGTCTGCGGATCGCCTGGAGACATGATGACTGCGAGGATCTTCTCTGCTCTCGAGATGTACCTCGGTGGAGGTTCAGGAATGCGGACAGCCTCTTTATCTATGCCACCGTGAGCACTTGATGCTCCGGAGCCGGTTTGGCCTTGAAAAGCGACTCTCTTCCTTCGACCTCCACCGGGCCGCCCTGTAAGACTCTGGCCTTCAGGATTGAGCGGGTCAAGCTCAATTCGGAATGGGTCTTCTTCGTTGGCAAGTTGCTCTGCAATATCACCAGTATCACTCCACAACGAGAAGTCGTCTGATGGGGTCGCCGAAGAATATGAACTGCGCCGCAGCTGCTTCTCTTTCTCTGATTCTCTCGGCAGAGACACTGTTGCGGATGCGGTGGACTCGTCTGGATCGTCGTGCGAGCGAGAAGACAGTGACCGCCGATGAAGTGTAGAGGGACGGTCTCGCCGAGATGGACTAATTTTGCCGGAGGTAAGGGCGATCGGCTGACCACCCGTTCAGCAGACCGATGAGGATGACCTGGCGAGGATGAGGAAGTGCAGAAGTTACAAACGGTTACACTCCAGCTCTACAGACTGCAACAGGACCGGTGGAAGATCGGGATGCAAAGGCAGCATCCGATAGTGGAAGTTGGGGACGTCGCCTTGGGGACGTCAGAGCGGCTTGCACGCCGGAGCGAATGAATGGGAGCAGAAGGGAGCTGAGGGCGGACTGCGAAAGAAGTGGGGCACGAGGAATGTTGCTGGCATAAAACTCGGTGCTCCTTGTCGCTTAGGTAGTAGTCAATTGCCCAGATCCAAAAAACGCAGTGACATTGCAATATTGGAAATGATAGAGCAATCCGATGGGATGGATGATAGGGAATGCGGCCTGAACCCGGTGCGAAGCAGGAACAGCCAGCATGGTCATTTCATCTCTCCTATCGGGTGTCGGTGAGCCTTCAAATGACGGCTAAGAACAAGAACGGAAAGGTGTTATCCAAGATCCTGGCAAAAGTTAAGCCTTTTCCAACGACGTTTTGACGTCGTGGTGCATATCGCCTAACCCGAATGCCCCTCGTCTCCCATGAGGCATCAAAAATTTTGTCAGTCACAGTCCTTTTATGGGCGGACCATTCATATCATATGACCACAGTCACGCCGCGAGGAACCAGTATCACACTCCAATCCTCGTGCAGGATGGCCCTGGATGCAGTATGAACACGCTGTCTGGCAAGTCCGGTGACCTGAGGGTAATAGTTTGTCGGTACCATGGCGGCCATTGTTGAAATAATATCTGGCGCTGCAGCTTTCTCGGAATTCCGGAGCAAAGGTCTTGCTAGTCAAATAGGAGCCAAGGACGTTCAGGGCCAGTTCTTGCACTATGTCGACTTATTTAAACCGCTGCAACCGGACGACAAGGCTTTACTCGAGCGACTGCTGACTGATGGGGTGAAAGAGCAACCGCAGGAGGATAACACGGACAACATCCAGACGTTCTTTGTCATACCAAGACCGGGCACAATATCGCCATGGAGTTCCAAAGCCACCAACATAACTCATGTCTGTGGGCTGAAGTCAGCTGTAAGACGAATCGAGCGAGGCATACGCGTTACCGTTACCTTGAAAGACGGAGAAAGCGTTGACAAGTCCAAGCTGGATTTCCTCCACGATCGCATGACGGAAACAATATCCGAGACTGAGCCCAACCTCGAGCTGACCTTCGCTCAACAAGCTCCGGGAAAGCTCGGAGTATATGATCTCGATGGGAATGACCGGACACCCGTCGATATACTGAAGGAGCTCAACGTCAAGCTTGGCCTCGCGTTGGACGCATCAGAGATCCAGTACCTTGTGGAGGCCTATGCAAAGAACGGTCCCGTGGGAAGACCACCTACGGATGTCGAACTCTTCATGTTTGCTCAGGTCAATTCAGAACATTGCCGACATAAGATCTTCAACGCCAGCTGGACTATTGACGGCGAGTATAAGCCCAACACCCTATTTGGCATGATCCGCAACACACATCGAAAGCATCCCGAGTCAACTGTCAGCGCCTACAGCGACAATGCCGCAGTGTTAGAGGGCTTCCAGGGCAGTCAGTGGACACCAGACGAATACTCGTTGCAATGGAAGCCCACAAAGGAAATGGTGCACTACCTCGCCAAGGTCGAGACACACAACCATCCAACAGCTGTATCGCCATTTCCGGGTGCCGCCACTGGTTCAGGAGGCGAAATTCGCGATGAAGGTGCAGTAGGTCGTGGTTCGAAGCCTAAAGCTGGGCTTTGTGGCTTCACTGTCTCAGATCTCCTGATACCAGATCACAAACAAGCGTGGGAGCTCGACTACGGGAAGCCAAACCATATTGCGAGCAGTCTAGACATCATGATAGAAGCACCCATCGGCAGTGCAGCATTCAACAATGAGTTTGGCCGACCCTGTACTACTGGTTACTTCCGAACACTACTCACAGAGGTTGACAATGAGGTCCGAGGCTACCACAAGCCAATCATGATTGCAGGTGGAGTTGGCACGGTGCGGCCACAGCTTGCTTTGAAGGACCCAACTATTGTCAAACCCGGCTCACATCTGATCGTTATGGGCGGCCCAGCAATGTTGATTGGCCTTGGCGGAGGTGCAGCTTCCAGTATCGCTTCGGGCGAAGGTTCGGCAGAGTTGGACTTTGCAAGCGTTCAACGCGGCAACCCCGAGATGCAGAGGCGGGCTCAAGAAGTGATCAATGCGTGTGCAGCGCTCGGTACACATAATCCGATACTGTTCATTCACGACGTGGGAGCTGGAGGCCTGTCAAACGCTTTGCCGGAACTGGTCCACGACTCTGGTCTTGGTGCAACATTTGAACTACGCGACGTCGATAATGCCGACGGCTCGATGAGCCCGCTCCAGATATGGTGCTGCGAAGCTCAGGAAAGATACGTCCTCGCTGTTGCGGACGAAGGCCTGAACAAATTTCGTGCCATTGCAGACCGCGAAAGGTGCCGCTACTCCGTTGTCGGACAGGCAAAGGGCGTCCAAAACTCGGATACTAATCGTCTAGTCCTTCGTGATCGGGATAATGAGCGTAACGATGCTCAGCCGCCAATAGATCTGCCCATGTCAGTGCTGTTCGGAAAGCCACCCAAGATGAGCCGCACGGACACCAGTGTGCAGAAGCGTCTACCAGTATTGGACAATACGCTCAAGCTGTACCTACCCGGCCTGGATGAGAAAGCAATCCTGCACGAGGCAGTGAGTCGTGTGCTCCAAGTCCCGGCTGTGGGCAGCAAATCGTTTCTCATCACCATCGGTGACCGGACTGTTGGTGGCTTGACTGCGAGAGACCAGATGGTTGGTCCTTGGCAGACCCCTGTTGCAGACGTGTCGGTGACAGCGACGTCACTGACATCCGGCATTAAGACTGGCGAAGCAATGGCTATGGGCGAGAAACCGACTCTCGCTCTGATATCTGCTGGCGCTTCCGCTCGAATGGCCGTGGCAGAGTCGCTGATGAATTTGACGGCTGCGGATCTGCCAGATCGACTTCGCCAAGTCAAGCTCTCCGCAAACTGGATGTCAGCATCTAGTACTCCCGGTGAAGGAGCCGCCATATACGAGGCGGTAGAAGCTATTGGCATGGAACTATGTCCTGAGCTTGGAATCGCCATACCTGTCGGGAAAGATTCCATGTCGATGAAGATGAGATGGAAAGACCAGCAAACCCAAGAGGCTAGAGAAGTGACTGCTCCACTGTCCGTCATCATCTCGGCTTTCGCTCCTGTGCTTGACGTGCGAAAGACTTGGACTCCACAGCTTCGCAGGTACTCAGAAGTGGGTGAGACCACGTTGTTCTTCGTTGATCTAGGCCTCGGACATCGTGCGATGGGTGGCTCGATACTGGCCCAAGCATTCAAGCAGATTGGAGATGAAGCACCCGACATTCGCTCGGTTGACCTTTTCAAGGACTTTTTTGATGCGACACAGAAGATGCACGAGCAAGATCTCGTTCTTGCGTATCATGATCGTTCAGACGGAGGGCTCTTCACTACGCTAGCAGAGATGGCGTTTGCCGGTCGGTGCGGATTGGAACTCATGATCAACGAAATCTGTCCTTCACCGAATCTGGAGGACGTCATCCCAACGCTGTTCAACGAAGAGCTCGGAGCTGTCTTCCAAGTCCGCAAAGCTGATGAGCAGAAGTTTAAGGCATGCTTCGCCACCTGCGGCCCGCCGCCAGGGCTCATACATAAGATTGGGCGCGTTTCGACCAAAGACTCGTCCCAGAACATGGCAATATACCACGGCGGCAGGCTAGTGTACAGAGCAAGCCGCACTGAGCTACAGCAACTCTGGTCAAATACATCTTACTGGATGCAACGCATACGAGACAATCCATCTTGCGCCGATTCGGAATACGAAGGCATCCAGAACGATGACGACCCGGGCTTGTCGTATAACCTTGGCTTCAGTCCCAAAGAGAACATCAGTACTTACAAAGCCTCCGCGTTGTCCCTGATCCGACCATCTGCTCGACCTCGTGTCGCCATTCTCAGAGATCAAGGCACTAATGGTCACGCCGAAATGGCCTTCGCATTCGACGCCGCCGGCTTCACCGCCATTGACGTTCACATGTCCGATCTGCTTACTCCACAGTCCAACCGCGCCCATCTCGGCCCTCAAGTTGACCTTTCGAGCTTCTCCGGTCTCGCCCTCTGCGGCGGCTTCAGCTTCGGTGACTGCTTAGGCGCCGGCCAGGGCTGGGCCAAGTCCATCCTCTTCCATCCCACCACTCGAGCAAAGTTCGAGGCCTTCTTCAAGCGTCCTGACACGTTCACACTTGGTGTCTGCAACGGTTGCCAGGTGCTCAGCAAGCTCAAGGAGTTGATTCCTGGAGCAGAGAAATGGCCAAGCTTCGAGAGAAACGAGTCGGAGCAGTACGAGGCGCGGTTCGCCATGGTCAAGATCACTGATCCGCCTACATCTGCCAACATGAGACCCAGTGTTTTCTTTCACGGTATGAGCGGCTCCTCGTTCCCGATCCCAGTCGCACATGGAGAAGGACGAGCTAGCTTCACGAAGTCGCCTTCGCTGCCTACTGAGAAGAAACAATATGATGCAACCCAAGCTGCTGCATTGGGCGCAGA
This sequence comes from Cyphellophora attinorum, assembly GCF_001299255.1. Classification (NCBI taxonomy): domain Eukaryota; kingdom Fungi; phylum Ascomycota; class Eurotiomycetes; order Chaetothyriales; family Cyphellophoraceae; genus Cyphellophora; species Cyphellophora attinorum. The sequence goes on along the minus strand of NW_017253231.1, from coordinate 627,173 downwards.
ACACCTTGCTCCTATCCGATATGTGGACAACAAGAGTCTGCAGCCAACCACTGTCTATCCGTTCAATCCCAACGGTAGTCCAGAGGGCATAGCCGCTGTGCGCAGCTTGATGGCCGTGTTCTGGCCATGATGCCTCATCCGGAGCGTGTCATCCTGCGAGGAGTGTCCAGCTGGGTGCCCGATGAGGAGAGCAAAGATTGGGGAGACTACAATCCCTGGATCCGGTTGTTCCAGAGCGCCAGACGTTGGGTTGGATGAGCCGACCCACGGCGTTGGGTAGATCAGTAATTTCCGACATGTAATGAAGCTTCGATTAAGCTGAGCAGCAGTCCTTTCTATCGTCGCGGCAGTGCTACAACAACTTGAAGCTTTATCAGCTTCTCCCGATCATCCACTTCCGTCACCACCACCGCCGCCTCCTCTCCTTCTGGCACGTCTTGTTGCCTTCTCGAGCACAATCGCTAACGCCATCACAATTCCCCTAATCACCTCTTCTCCCAGATCCTCGTACAATCTCAACTCCCCAACCTTGGTCAAGCTCCTCAGGTCATCACTCAGGAACACACCTACGTCACTCTCACAATTCTCAGCACCGCTCTCCTCGATTCTCTCCCGATCTAGAATGCGATAATTCCGGAAACTCGCCCACCCCAGCCATCCCCTTACCCCATCGACCTCCTTGCGCGTGCGGCTCAGTCTGAGTTTCCGCCTACCAGTCGGATGCAGTGCTGTAGGCGGGCAAGGAACGGTGAAGTCATACATCCAGTAACCGCAGAAGCCGCTCACGTTGCGACATTCCTCCCAGGAGACGAGACCGTCGTGGGCATCTTTGCCGTTTAGTGCGCTCAACCCCATGTCGTTGGAGGCTGCAGGAGAGGCGAGAAAGCCCATGCGCGCGTGCCGGGAGAAGCGGAAGTGGGCAGCGGCGAGGAGGGTGGCTTTCTGGGAGGATGTTGTGGAGGCGTAGAGGATGATGTCTGGGAGGGTGAAGTTCCATTCGTGGGTGGAGGCGTGGTAGCGAATTGAGGGGTCGGTAGTGGAGGTGATAGTGAGGTCGGAAAAGAGGATGGACCGTGTGAAGAAGACGGCGTGGCGGGTGCGTGACGGGGCGATGCCTGTTGTCATGGTTGTGGTACGATCTGATTTCGGAGCTGGTGAGAATTGAGGTATCGGGCTCTCTTGGGTCTCGACCGAGGGCTGGCGGATGATGTTGTGGGTGGCATTGGACTGTTTTCCACGGCCGCGCCACCGCGGGAGTTCGAATCCTTCGGTCGCTGTTGACGCTTGGGACTGCATTGTTTGGGTCATGATGTATCTTGAAGTTATCGCGTGTGTAGATAAAGGACAGAGGGGCTCCAAGGCCGCAGTGCCCATCCCATCCATTATATAGTCATTGCACCCATTCTAGAGTCTCTGCATCCGGAAAACGAGCATCGCCTCCCAGACAAGCCCAAAGCACCCATAGCGCCGCAAGGCAGCACAGATGTATAGAAGTGGAGGCTGAGTTGCCATCTGGGATTTACAGAGGCGGTGCGCTCGTCTGCTGAGTGGACGTGGTGGATTTTGCCCGACGTATTCAAAAGCGGCCATCGATCATTGGGCGGCTTAGCATTGGCACGATTGGCGTTGAATCGCGCTTGGAATGCCGAGAATTGGCATCCAGGGCTCGGCAGGCGATTAGCACGTAATTCCGCAAATGCTTTCACTCCTTCGTCACACAAGAACGACTCGAGATGTCAAGGCGAACATACGGCCGGCGCGCGGTAGACTTTACCGCGTGCCGCCTTACGCTGGCAGCGATTCATCCAGTTGGTGGGTTTTTGATCGATCTATGCTCGCTAAGCATAGTCTAAACTGTTATGATGCCCCATCCCTGTTTCAGGTGGATTGCAATCTCATGGGGGCCGTATGTACAACAGCATGGTTTGGAGCCGCCAAAGTTGCAGCTTCGAAATCTTCGCTGTCCTCAACGACAGCATCTGCTCTTCGAGGTAGGTGTCGATTAGCTGGTAAGATGACGATCGCACAAAATGAAGGACTTCGGAATATCGCGCTCCTTGCGAGCGCGACCGACTGCGGGAATGATGGCCCTAGCCCAGGAGGACTCCTCGGACATCGAGCTTATACATAAGTCAGGACCGGTCTCGACGACCAGCCTATATGATACATCAGAAATCGGCGCCACGACGGAGAGACTGTCCCCCAAGCGGAACGAAGACAACATCGCGAAGTCACTTCACGCCGACGGATGGCGCTTCGGGGCTGGAATCGCAGCGACCACGGCGTTGCTCACTCTGCTGATCAACTTCTCGATCGGCGTATGGGCCGCAACGCTACGTGGAAATGGCAGCATCTTCAATGCTGGGATTTTGGTCGAGGTCTTCCATGGCTCATGCGAGGAAGCGACGACCATGAACACGTGGTCGCATCTTGCCATCAACGTGCTGAGCACCGGTCTACTGGCAGGATCGAATTACTGCATGCAATGTCTAGTTGCTCCTACCCGCGAAGAAGTCGATCGCGCACACAGGCAGTCACCACCCGTGTGGCTCGATATCGGTCTGCCTTCGATTCGGAATCTCAAATTCATTGATTGGCGCCGCACTATATTATGGCTACTTCTGGCGCTGTCATCTCTTCCGTTGCACTTGCTGTGAGCCGCTGCCTATCCAGAGGAGCAAATACTGACAAAGGCATAGCTTCAATTCCGCTTTCTTCGCATCTATTGGCGCAAATGACTACACCGTGGTGATGGCGACACCGGAGTTCCTCAAACCCGATATGAACATCACGCGAGCAGTTGAGATCCCTGAAAGCGAGCGAAGGTTTGAAGAGATCACGCAAGATGCCTCTATCAGGCTCGTGTATTCAGCCTACACGTCCAACCCTGATAAGTTCGAGAACCTCACCAATACGGAGTGCCTGACCAGATACAACACCGACTACATAACCGATAGACGCAGTCTGATCATAGTGACAGAAGACGGCCGCGAGCCCAAGTACCGGGTCGACGACAATGGTAGCCCGTGGATTGTGTTGGCAGCCGAGCCTGCTAACTTGGTGTCGGAAGGTCTCGGCGGTGACGGTTCCCAAAATGAATGGGCATGTCGCAATTATTCCTACACTAGTGGCGACATCAACGGTGGCGTAAACTGGTACAAGCACATCCAATACGGCAGCCGATACTGTCCAAATGTCATCAACGCCGGCACTCTTTCCGGCGACGCCTGGGAGCCTGCGAACACTACTGCATCCGGGTGCCTGAGTCAGCTGGTCGAAGAACAATGTGGCTTCTACGCGAACATTGCTATCATATGGGTTGTGGTCAGCTGCAACATCGTCAAAGCTGTCGTGATGGCATATCTTGTTTTCGGCAAAGGCGTCGTGTATTCGCCTTTGATGACACTTGGTGATGCAATGGCTTCCTACATCGCTGAGCCTGACGAGGTGATGTCCAGACTCTGCCCAACCTCGATCCACTTGTTTCGAAAGCGGCAGAAAGCGCTTACGACTGCGGCCTTGGGGAACCCTCCTCAGTCCTCAGCTACAGCATACTTGTTGGCACCTCCAGGCGCGCAAAGCACGCCCTCAGAGTCTCAAATAGATTGCGGGCTTTCCACACATCCACCGCTTTGGAAGCCTACGTCCAAGACGATTCGCTTCGTCTCGGCGGCTTCCGGTAGACGATGGTTCGGGACGATGATCTATTTCATTTTGTGCCTTGTGGCAATCATAACGCTACTGGTCTACGCGCTAGACTATTCTCTGGCGTACTCGCAGGACGCAAGTCGCGCACCGTTGTCAAAATCTTTCTTGGCACTCTATAAAGTCGGTTTGGGAAAGATCAACAGCGACCATCTTATCAGTGGCTGGTCAATCGAATATCTGAACTCAGTGCAAAATCAGGTTGTGGCATCCGTTCTCATCGCCAACACTCCTCAACTCGCCTTGAGCTTTCTCTACTTCGCGATAAATACGCTGATCACCTTGATGGCAAGCTCACGCGAATGGACTCGATTCTCGTACTCACGGGCAGATAAGTATCAGCCACGAACGCTGCGAACGAGCGCCCCTGTTGGAGATCAGCAGCGCACATACTTCTTGCAGCTCCCTTTCCGTTTCGCTGTGCCGATGATCGGACTCAGTGCCCTGCTGCATTGGCTGATCTCTCAGAGTATATTCCTGGCAGCAGTGAGCGAGTACGATATTGACGGATCGCTGATCGATGCCTTTGCCATCGCCACTTGCGGCTATTCACCAATCGGAATGATCTTTGTGCTCATGGTGGGCGGCACGATGATTCTGATCCTAGCTGTCGCGGGCTATCTGCCGATGGACAAGGGAATGCCCATTGTGGGAAGCTGCTCGGCTGCCATCGCGGCGAATTGTCGCGTAAATTGGGAAACCGGGGGGTTTGGTGGACTGGACCCCATTAGCTTGGGCCCAGAAGCTAGGCAGGAGATGGTGAAGGGCCCCATTGTATGGGGACAGCTGGTTGATGATGCTGAGAGGTTGAGATTTGATCGAAGGGACGGCAAGTCGCAGCCACAGACTGAGAGGGCTCCGGTGTACGGCTTTGTGAGTGCTACAAGTTCGGACTGGCGGGAAAGGGTTAGAGCGCCGGTTTCTGCGGAAAGTAGTAGAATAAGACCGTCATGAATCAACGGATCATGATAGGTGAGAGAGCCATCAGTGCAAATAGATGTGTTGTGAGAATATAAATGCTCCGGAAAGGCTTCGGAACCAGAGATGCCATCCAAAGACACCGTGAGCGACAACAATTTGCGTGCAATCCTCGGGTAAGCAAGGGAAGAGCCGATTGTTCTGCACATGGGAGCTCCCTTCTGCGTCCGTCGCGCAGGAAGCCACGGGGTCGAGATGGTAACAGTGAAGGCGCGTTCGTTTGAGGCATGGTCATCCGGTCTCATATATGAAGCCCTGTCATCCGGGCTGGGTAGAAGTGTCTTGTCACCCGGTTCTGAGGAAACCTTGTCATCCGGTCTGCGTTGGGGTCAGTGCTCTACCCATCGGCAATTGTCTCTCAAGTGGGCTCTTCGGTCTGCGTCCGTCGCTATGCATTTCCCTCAAAAGAGCGTAATGGGCATTGATGTTTAATCGACTTTATGTATGGACTGGAGTCTGCTCCTTAGGTAGATCTTGAGCTCAGAGAACAGTGATCAAAATGTATTGATTATCTACAAACTACACAATGTTCATGGACGAATAGCAAATCTTGCTGGAATTACCATATAGTCTCCTCCGTGGGTGTGCGGGATTCTTGCGCCTTCCACCATATTCATGCATGCTTGTCATAAACATCCGTTCCGCCCCCTTTGCTGTTTTCTGCTCTTTTTGTACAATATGGCCATCTCAGACCCGGGGTCTTGTGTACTAAGACTGATCTGGGCACGATTGCGACCTGCTCCGGCCCGTATCAGAGCTTCCTCCAAGTCGCCTTCTTCTCCGGGTGTCCTTCCCACCAAGCTCTGGGGCTCGCAAGCGGTTCGAACCACATCTCGTCGGTTGGCAACTTGCGCAAGCGCCATGCCGGAAAGCGGGAGATGGCGAAATCGTCGACCTGATCATAGCTGGGTTCCTAAGCCTTGCGAGATCGGGTGACGGGACCGTTGCTTCGACCAGTAGTCACTGCACCGTTGGCACTGTCCTTCGCGAGGGTACCGACTTCTTGCGCGTCAGCGGGGAAGTCCTTCATGGCGATGAGAGCTTCGCGACCGGTGTTTCTCCTAGGACGACCGGTCTTGCCTTGCTTCTGATATGTGGCGAAGTAGAAGGAGATGAAGAGCAGGAGGTAGGATGAGAGGATACCCATGCCGGCAAAGGCAGCGAATTCTTCTCCGGCGCATTGTCCGGCATTGGGCATCCAGGGAAAGTAGGTGTGCGTGAAGTATGTGTATGAGGCGAAGTAGACGAAGCCGAGATCGATGACGAACTGGATGATTTGCAGCATGGTGATGTATTTCTTCCACCAGATCTTGACACCTCGTGCGGCTTGGAAGTAGTACCAGTACATGACGACGTGGACGGTGAGGTTGAGGGTGATGACGAGCCATGAGACGGAGGTGTGGCCGACAAGCTGGGAGTAGCAGAGGAGTGCGGTTGCGCCGTGGTGGTAGGTGTGGAGGAAGGTGAGGGGCTTCTTCTTGAGGACGAGGAAGACAGTGTCGATGAGCTCGAGGTATTTGGTGAGGTAGTTCATCTGCGGTCGTGTGTTAGCTCGTATACCGCTGGTAAGGCAAAGATGGGCTTACATAGTACAGAATGACCATCTTGTCGGTCCAGCCTCCGTCATGGGAGCAGATGGCGTGGAAGATGCCATTGCGCGTGATTTCAGGTACCAGTTGCTCAATAAAGAGCGCCAGCAGACCGCCAGAGATAATCGTGAGGTACAGGTTGTGCACCATGAAAGGGCCGTTCAAGACAAATGCCGGACGGTTCTTCATCAATTCGCGTCCTCCGAACACTATGATGTAGTATGCTACGAGCGCGACCAACGTCTCCGTCAGTGTTGACAGGACGGTGTAGCCAGGCGTGAAGCGGAAATTCTCGGGCACGTAGCCAAATAGCGTCTTGTAGCATGTTGAGAAGATAGGCCATAGCTCGATGCCAAAGGGCCGGTCGAGCGTGGGTACGCCGACCTTGAGACTGTCCATCTTGGGCTGCTTTTCGCGGTCGCGTTTGAATGTTTAACGCGCCAAAGAACCTGCAAGGACGATAGAAGGAAACAAATCACAGCAAATGCTGATGAAGTCGAAGTGAAGAAGAAGGTCGCTGGTCTGGCGTAAGGAAGGTGGGTGGCACGAGAAATTGGAAGTGATGGGACTCGACAGAAAGGAATGCGATGTCGAAGTTCATATCACAAGTCCACGCAGTCAAATTCCCAGCACAATTTAGGGGCACCGCCGGGACCTGCCAAGCTTGAAGTGCCGGAGAACCCTATTGGCTTGTGCCGCGAAGCCGCAGATTGCCTCGTGAGGAATACGCTGCCGATCGTATTCGATACGGCGCTGAAGTTGTGGCAGTAGGATAGGTGGTGATGTAGATGTGAAAGCCCGGCTGCAGAGGACTACACAAGCATGTCGTCTCTTGAGGGTAGTCTGTGATGATTCAGCTCCTGGAACAGCCGATCTGCACTCTTCCGTACATTGACATCATACCTAACATCCTGCTTGACAGCTGCAGCCTTACCAGTCGTGCAGATCAGCCTCGTCTAGCCCTAACCCTCAAGAGCTCCTCTTGGCGTCGCATTGTCTGAAGCTGTAGCCAATCATGCGGACCTGAAAGCACAACTTTAGTCTCTCACACCACCAGAACACCTGTAGATACTCACGCGCCACATCCTGTGAAGCTGCAAAGTACACGCCGAACTATGGCGTTCCACGCTGTCATCCGCCTGGCAGCTAGACAGTCATCCGCATCCGCCCTCCGATCCGCAGCTCGGCCGGTCTCGAGAGCTTCCTCCCTAGCTACCACAAAGACAATTGCTCAGAAATCAGCATTCAGTTCTTGCGCAGTAAGGAGAAGCGGCAGCGGTCACGAGGAGGAGACATTCGAAGAGTTCTCTGCCAGGTACGACAACTGCCCAGAAAGTCCTGCTTCGGTTGTCAGACAGAGTCAAAGGGATGGGAGCTGATGCAGAAACAGATACGAGAAGGAGTTCGATGGAGTGAATGATGTCTTTGAGCTTCAGGTAGGAAACCGAGCTGACGGAACACTGCGATTCAAGGCTGACTTTGGCAGCGAAACCTGAACAATGCGTTTGCATACGATCTGGTCCCATCGCCCGGTGTTGTTACAGCTGCACTAAAGGCTGCCCGTCGTGTAAACGACTTCCCCACAGCAGTAAGGATATTTGAAGGTAAGGTCTCTGGCGAATGGATCTCGACTGTAGCTAACCAGTTCTGTCAAGGCATCAAAGCGAAGGTCGAGAATACACACCAATACCAGGAGTATCTGGATGAACTTAAGCCATTACGGGAGGAACTCGGCATCAACTTGAAGGAGGACCTATATCCGGGAGATACAGATTCGCCATACGCCAATCAGTAATGCAGATAGAAACGTTCCGGAATGGAAGGGTGACTGGGTTACGGGCGGTAGCGGATACTCCTCGACTTGAACTGTAGACTATCGACACTCTACTACTAGCTGGTAGTAAAATGTACAGATTGCATCCGATCTGCCGCTGTTGCTGGATCTTCTGGACCGACTGCGCCTGTAGTTTTGCTGCTGACCTGGTCATAGGAAGCGAGTGAGCGTCATGACAGGCGATCAGCTTCACCAAGCACAGTCGCACAGATTGATCTGACCAAGCCCTCAGGCACTCAGTGATGCGGTATGTATGTCGACATAACATGGAACGTGGACCATGGCAACTGACAAGGCAATTGACAAGCACCATAGCAACGACTTGATGCGCGTAGACGACAACCGACCACAGCATGAAGACCTCCCGAAGCGACCCGAGAATTCACTTCGAGCCACCACTAACTGACTTCACTTAGCTTGTTCAGAGACATTGACATCACTGCCTCACAGCACTTCAAACACTTAAGGCAGCACCCATCCAGCCAATAATAAACGCGTTCAGGGCTTTGTAGGCAACAATATGAATAACACTATTATTCCACCCATCACTGCACCAGACTATGGCTTCTCTCTGGGCTGGAGGCAATGTGCCGCTTTCGCCTTCGTCGAAACTGTACACGACAATCAGTGGACAAACAGACCGTGGACAACCAAACCAAACGGGCGCATTCCGACCACCAACTTCTGCAAGATCAACGTCGACGGCTTCAGCTACAACGGTTGGTTATTGCTACGAACGCCCAGCAACCTCACTCAAATAGTGTACGACACGCAGTACAGTCAGATCGGCGCAGCGCAGAAGCTCGAGTACATTGCGTCCGAATTGCGCGCCTGGCGCCGCGACGGTCACGAGTTTTGGTCGGAGGCCGTCTTCTTTGCCTATCATGGCTATCTCTGCATGCAAAACCAGAACATCCACGATCTCCTACCCAAGATGGACGCCGCTATTCGTCATGGCATGACGCGTCTGCTTGAGTTGTATCTGTCGCATCTCACCGACATGTACATGACACCGTCGCCCTTCCCTTCCAATGTTGAGGTGCTCAACGACATGGGCAAGAAGCCGACTTTGCAGGAAGCAGCTAAGCGAAAGCCGAAGATCACACTCAAGTTCAAGGGCAATCATTACTTTCCTGGTGACTTGATGGATGCTCTTCCCAACAATGTCAGCTACGAATCGTTTGTAAAATCCGATATCTTCCAGGAGCAGCCTGATGACTTTGTCATCAAGAGCAACATCATCGACTTCGCGCTACCCAAGTATGACAGTAGCACACATTTCGAGCTTCTTGGTGGTACTGATGGAACTTTCGATATTCCCTCTGCATCCAGCAGCTTTCGGTGGTCCGGTAGTACACTGTTCGACTCATGTACCCATCTCGACACCAAGCGCACATGCTTCACTCCAGCCGCATTCACCTTCGAATCTGATGCAAACACCGCAGATTCCGAAGCCCTCCTCGGACCGGATTTCGTGAACGACCCCTCCGTGCTTCCCACAAATCTCAACGGCTTCTCACCTCCTGGCACAGTTTTCACTCCTTCTCCAACCGACAGCATCTTCAGCGGTGCGACTACTGTAGCTCAACTACCCGATACACCCCTTTCAGACACGACATTCGCCGAGGGCGACTTGCCTGAGCCATCATCCAGCGGCGGCAATGCTCCACCACTCCCACTGCCCCTCTCGGCTGACGAGACCGAAGCGCTTTTCCAGCTGCACACCACTCAGACTCTGAACTGGGTCCGCGACTACTTCCTGCACGTCTATGCTCGACTACCCGCTCCGTCACCAAGCACGGCTACCCTTCCTAGTTCAAGCGAAGCCCACTCGAGCGTATTCAGTGCTCCCGCTGCAATGTCGCCCAATGTCCCCGGCCCCGCAGACGACACAGAACGTAAGATCAAGGAGCACAATACAAGAGCCACCTCTATCGCTGCCAGTAATGCATACGACCCCTCGATTGCCGTTCTGCAGCAGTACATCAAGAAGCTGGAGAGCGTACGTGAGGTTTTCAGTCAATGGTTCTGGCTCAATGAGCGGAGAGGCCCTGCGCAGGTCAAGATCGATATCACGGCATGTGGACAACTAGTGACATTAGGTAAGCTGGTTGGCTTCGATATCAGTGTTTCAGCTACTGCTGGTCATGATGCTGGTAAGAAGACGGCACGGCCAATCAAGACTGTGCAGGACGACCACGTCTTCGACTCTAGGACTGTGGTCGGCGAGCAGGAGGACTGGATTATGCGCGGTGCTTAGCAAGCGTGCGCTCTTCCGACAATACGATACGCACGGGCAATGAAAATGTGGGAACTGTGTACAAAAAGGATATTCTCCCCCCCGGAGACTTGCTGCAGACAAGGCGAACGCGCCGAAATTATGGCGATCACGAATACCACACAATACAGCAGGGCACCGAGGACATGCTCATACCAACAAGAACCCACCACGATGGCGATCGAACAGAAGGCATCACCAACAATTGAGAGCGTCACATGCACTGAGTCAGCAGGCATTGCTGTCAATCGCAGACCTGCTTGCTCTCGGGGCTGCCTCGAAGCGAATGACAACTCAGCGCCTCGCTGAAGATGAGAGTCAGCCCAGGAGCCTGGTGCGAAGATGAATGACCACACGTTTTGAAATATGGGCAAATAGATTAATGTACATAGCCAGACTCTCGACGTAGCAGAGCGACTCACGTCGTTACATGGAAGGACTACTTGGAAGCCAGTCAATCCTTCTGCGGCGTGATGTAGAAGAGAACCCAATGAACAAACATGATGAACGGTCGTCTCTCCTGTCCTGTCTCTCCTCTAATACCAGCCAATATATGTGGGCAGAGCTGAAACGTAAGGGTCGGTGAGCGCAAGCCGGGCCGGACACAACAGCCACCTTTCGCCGACTTGCACTTTCCTAAAACGAAGCGGCCGTCGCATTATGGACGTCTGAAGACGCGCATTCGGATGATGAAACGCGTCGTTCGTCTGTGGGTCGTTCTATCTGTCGAAACTTCGGGGTTGCAGGGGCCTGCATGGTTGCCGAACCTGAAGGTCAGGCGCGCATGTCGCCAAGCAATACACGTACCTGCCTAGGAAAACACAAAAGCAGGTCTAGAATCACGAGGATCGTTCCTTCTCTCAAGTCATTGTAACATCGAATGGAAATGGGATCTCGACTCCGCAGGAAGAGCAACTTGACAAACTACCTCATACATTACCGTCCATATCAGCAGCGTCAGCAAAGTCGACATAAGCGAACAAGATCTTGCACTACAAATGTATGTAGGCCTTGACTGTGATCTCCGCCGACCATGGGGAAAGGCCCCACAAAGAACATTCTCAACCCACAGTTCGTCTTCGTCAACAAGGATGCCAATTCGAAGTCCTTGACAAGTAGCGAAGGCCCGGAGAAGCAGACCATTTATGGACATGTGCGCCGTCATATGGTCAAGCCTGCACTCAAGGAAGAGGCAGCTTTCGACCAGACTTATACGCCATCAAAGCCAAACGGTGTCAGAAATCGAACACGGAAGAATGTCAGGCATGACAAGCGTAGCCAAAAAGCTGTGGTGCGTAGACGAGTCGTCGAGAACTCAGACCCGTCCGAAGATGTCCCTGAAGCACAGACGCCAGACACAATTACGCCGGACTCGCCAAATGGAATAGCTCCACCAACAATCATCAGGGAGCTTGACACGAACCGATACGCTCGCTCGTACGATTATTTCCAGCAGATGATAATTGCCGAAAGCACAGGATTTCATGACCAGAAATTCTGGAGGGCGTCTCTGCAGATGAGCAACTCTCACGAAGCTGTCTTTCACGCCTTGACCAGCCTTGGAGCTTACTACGAGAGCTTGACATCCATCGAGCCCACGAACCGTATGGTTGCAAGAGTGACATCTCACGAGCACTATGCTCAGGCTGTCGGAGCAATTTACAAGGCGAGCTACGAGGTAGACTCGAAGCTACGACTTCCGCTCCATCTAATAGCTTTTGTCGTCATCGCTACCATCGAGATCTTCAATAATGCAGACCTGGCATATAACACCCTACAACATGCTCTCAGGTATGCACACGAACAAAGCCAACTGAAGTTCACAAACAGCGAAATGCAAGTTCTGATGATGGCAACGGACATGATGAAACGATACATGAATCGACTGACGTTGGTCCTGGGTCCGATGTCGGTTGTCAAGGACCGCTCCGAAAGCGACAGCTCAGATGAGATACCATTAGTACCCTGCAGCTTCGATTCTTTGCTTCAGGCAAAGGCATGTCTGCAAATCATCTGCGATTGGTCGTTCAGACGGAAGAAGGATGTTGCTTTCATCCCCTCGGTCGATGTCTTGCAGCATCAGTGGCTTAGTGCGGTGGACATGTTCTCTCGGAACTCAGGCTTACATCCATTGTCGACGCGGTCACTGAATCTGCTCAAAATTTCGAGACTCGCCTCAGCATGTCTACTGGCGGCGCACTACCTCAGTGGAGCGAGCGACTACGATGCTTGCTTCACAATCTTCCGGGAGTTGCTGAACATCTACCGCGGCGACTTTTCGATGTCAGGATCACGTACAATCTTCCTGAAGGTCTTCGACATCCACGACAACGTCGCCGATATCGTAGACAGGGCGAAGAGAGATGGCATAGCCGTGGTCCAACAGGCAGCTTATGCCCCTCGACCTCCAGAAGGCGAGAACTGGAGCGACTTCTTCTTTGGCAACTCTGCAGGAGAAACAAATGGCGGCTCATCGCGGCCAAGATTGCCGAGATTGCAGATACATGGCTTAGACTTCTACGCACGCACAGGACAAGTACATGTCCGCTTGAAGCAAGACGGCCAAGATGAGATCACAAATTGGAAGTTCTCGCTGGTGGATCCCACTTATGACGCGAGCACGCCAGGGCCTTGAGCGACCACAGTTCCACAGACCGTCGACGACGAATATCCTATCGTCGTCTACACAAACATTACCCACTGTTGTGCCTGGCGGGCGAGGGCCTGGTTGGTTGTGATAGACTGATTGCAGCCTTCAACTCGGCTTGAGAGTGACGCGTGTATGATCCACCAGCATCGACACTAATTTTCGACGTTGTTGACTCTTTGATGGCTACCACTCCTCCGCTGGCAACCACATCGAGACCTACCGCATCGGACTCCCTCGAATGACCTACCATTCTGTTCATTTCTATCCTTTCGGTCCATATGAGTATGCTAAGTATACACGGACTGGCATTCGATCGACGAGCGACGTCCGACGCGATTGTCTGTTCGCCAGCATTGATGGTGGCTTGATGTGCTTGCGGTAGGCAAAGCTATACAGCCTTCGCTTATGTCAGCAGCTTCCGGCCCGAACCATGTCAATCGCGTTTGCGGCCGGTGGTTGGTGCGAGCCACGGCCTCTCATCGAGACGGCAAGCGTGTGCCGTATCTTCGATGAGACCAAGAAAAACTTTCGTCGCTTACTCACTGTCGAAGATGGAAACTCCATCAGGCCAAGGACTTCCACTAAGGTTGCCTTTTCGAGGGAAATTCGCGGGCAGTGGAGCTTGGTCGTCTGCCGACGCCCTATCAGCGCCCGAGGGTACCTGTGACGTTTGAAATCATATGCGCCTTTTCCGGAACGCCGCCCCAGTCTTGACGCAAGCAAGTCGATGTTTTGCCTGTGCACTTCACATGTGGCAGCGAACCTCGAAGACCTTCATCCTGTCATCGGATAGCGCACGTAGCGTACGTAATGCTGCTCACCTCACTCACCCCAAAAACCTGGACAAGGTCGTCTAATAAGAAGATCGATATTCCGCAACCCTACGTACCTTCTATAGTATCGAACGGAAATGGCCACTACCGGTCAAAGTGACGACACAGAACGACTTGCGCAATTGACTCAACCCAACGAGTCGTTTGCTTTGCAACGAACGACTACTGATCCGTATAGAGGCGACTTGATCAGCGACGACAGCGACGAGAATTCCACGCCGACGAGGGCGTCGTCCAGTCACGATGCTGGCCTTAGCACCTCGCTGTCACGATCAGTGTCAAGATCGAACCGGAGACGAAGGACGCAAACTGTGCTCTCAAGAATAAGAAGCAGACCTCCTGTGGGCAATTTCACGCATCCGCTCGAGCATGAGAAGACAACGATTGAGGAGTTGGTGGATTTTGACGGGCCGTGAGTTACTTCCTTCCGGCGATGTATACGAAACAAGCCTAGATGACGGCGAAAGTACGCATGGTCTGACAGATGTCCATTAGCGCCGACCCTTACCACCCAGTGAACTGGCCACTCCACAAAAAGGGCACGACCACTTTGCTCTATGCCCTCACTACCATGACCGCAGCCTACGCGTCCGCCACCATCAGCGCTGGCACGAACCAAATCTCACAGGAGTTCCACATCGGCTCACAGACCGCCACGCTCGCAACTTCGCTCTTCCTTGTTGGCTTCGGCATCGGCCCGTTACTTTGGGGGCCACTCTCCGAAGTCTACGGACGCAAGATGGCCGTCCTTCCTCCTGTGTTTGTGGCTGCTTGCATGACCTTTGGGACTGCGGTCGCTAAGGACGTGCAGACGTTGATGATCACACGCTTCTTCGCCGGCTTTTTCAACTCCGCGCCCGTCACCAATACAGGCGGCGTGCTAGCCGACCTGTTTCCGCCGTCACAGCGCGGAATCGCCATAGCGAGCTACAGCATAGCGGTCGTGACAGGTCCTGCGATCGGGCCCCTTATCGGGGCGGCCTTCGTCTCCAATGCGTCCCTCGGCTGGCGTTGGACCGAGTATTTCTCTGCAATCCTCACGCTGGCTGTCCTTCTGCTGGACGTCATATTCTGCGACGAGACGTACCCGCCCAAACTGCTAGTATACAAGGCGCGCAAGCTGCGCATCGCGTCAGGCAACTGGGCACTGCACGCAAAGTTCGAGGAGTGGGACATTTCGTTGACGGAGCTTGCGCATAAGTACCTGGTGCGGCCGATTCAAATCATTACCACGCCCATCGGGTTCTCGATATGCTTGTATGCGAGCTTCTGCTACGGGATCTTGTACATGAATCTGGGCGCCATACCAATCATCTTTGGAGAGAAGCGCCACTGGACGCCCGTCACCTCTTCCCTACCGTTTCTGGGCATGCTCGTCGGCGCGTGCATAGCTGGAGGTATTAACACTCTCAATCAGATGTATTATAACCGTCGCGTCGCCCCTGGGACAATCAACCCAGAACTGCGCCTCCTTCCGATGATGGGCGGCTCCGTCGCTTTTGCGGGGGGGCTGTTCATTGTGGGCTGGTGCGGCCCGCCCGAAAATGCACCGGCTGTCGCACCCATACTTGGTATTGGTCTCGTGGGTGTTGGTTTCTCAACCATCTTTCAGAGCGCGATCAACTACCTCGTGGATACCTTCACGAAATACGGCGCAAGTGCGGTGGCGGCGAATACATTTCTGAGGAGTTGCTTCGCGGCGGGTTTCCCGTTGACGGTGACACCATTGTATCATAACGTTGGGGTGCCTTGGGGCACGAGCATATTTGGGTTTTTTGCGATGGCGCTCATTCCGGTACCGTTCTTGCTATATAAGTTTGGGGAGAGGCTAAGAGGGAGGAGTAAGTGGAGTCGGGACAGTGTGGCAAAGAGCAGAACGCGGGCTAGGGATATGCAGAAGGAGCTGACTGGCGGGAGAGAGAGAGAGAAGGTCGAAGCGTGATATTGTACAATCCTGCTGGCTGGCCACAGGTTGGCACTGCAGTAAGTGGACGGCCGTTATGGATCGCGTGCTTCAAAGCCGAGACCATGATACAACAATGTATATTTGTATACTGCCACACTTGTCTCATGCCGCGGCGTTTTTTCGTGGGTCTCGTACTACCGTTTGGAACCAACTAAGGCCGAGGTTCTCGCCAGCGAATATATTTCGTAGCTGCTTAGTGAATTTGATACCAACCCTAACAGCAACGGCCCCATCCAACGGAGGACATTCTCAGGCATGTTGAAATTTTATCCAGTCAGCGGCAGCAGCGTGATAGCACAGCATGAAGGGGAGCGGCTCGTCAAGCACACCTGATGTACTCGGTGCTTGATCGGGCTCCGCCGGTCGACGCCGAATGACAAGGATGACAGGGCACTAGAACGACCGGTTGACGGCTGGGCATACGCTACGCCGGATGACAAGGAGCCGCCGAGACCGGCTGACTGGCACCATATTTGGACGAAGTCGCTCCTTCCCGACCGACCAACAAGCCCGTTCAGCGCGACTGCCTGTTCTGAAAGCAGTGTTAAGGCTACAGGAAGCTGCGAAGGATCGAGACATCGTGCAAGCGAGCAAGCACGTGAGCGCAAGTACTCTCAGGGAAGGAGCGTCCGTCGGGGCTCAACTGACGCCGGATGACATGAGCGAGAGGCGGGTCTTTCACGAGTCCGGGTGACCAAGATGTCTCGCTGGCTAGTGAGACCGGTTGACAAGTTGGCAGTCGCTAGTGCACGCACGCTCTTACTGCGCATGTTGCTCTCGTGGAACGACTCTCCGCCATTGCTTCGGAAGAAGACTGATGGGACCAGAGTGAGCTCCAGTCGCGGAGTACCTGAGATGCTCTTTGTGTCGATCAGACTTTTTTGGATTCTCTGTCGCTGCTGATCGTGTATACAGAGTATAGAATAAGTACCGTGTGCGGTTCCGAAGCCGCCACTTTCATGCTCCTCTTATCTGTTAGGAGGACTTCTCCTTTTCCTGCTTCTCCACTGCCTTCGCCCTCCCCTTCTCCCGCTTCTCTCGCATATACCTCCAGCTCCGCCCGAACCCGCTCGTTACGATCCCCTTCAGACTCTGCGTCGTGGCCGGCCACTGGATCGTTTTGGTAATTACCTGCCTGACCTCTTCTCTCAAACCACCACCCTCCTCGTCCGCCGCAATCCGCTGCTCAAAAGGCCCGCCCTCGCGCCTTCGTATCGACTCCGCGTCGTCGTCTTTGGTCTCCTCCATCATCTTGCGAAACTCGCGTCTATTGATGCGGAATTTGGACTGGTATTCAAAGTACAGCTTGCTGCGGAAGGCAGAAGGAAGACGGCGGACCATGTGTCCTCGTGTGGAGGGGTGCATGTTTTGCTCGAGCTTCGCGTTTATGGTGTCGTCGAGGATCCAGTCTTGATTGCTGCAGCGGGGGTCGTTGAAGGTGATGTTGGGCAGGTTGTCGATCAGAGGCGCGTACAGACGGCGAAAGTTTGTAATCTGGTTGGAGACGATGTTGTTTACTTTGCGGGGGTCGTCGCCGCCTACGGACATGCGGGGGTCGCCCATGTAGGAGATGCCGGCGATCGTGGAGTAGAGGTCGTGTTCGGTGAAGGTGGGTGGGAGGAGCAGGAGGGCGGTTCGCACCGCGGAGATGAGGTTGACTTGATTGGCGAGACGGACGGAGGGGTTGTCTCGGAGGATCTTGACTGGTTTCTGGAGACGGCCGGCGATGTAGAGGGTGTTCCATTCGGAGAGGTCTTTGCAGAGGGTATCGAGGTTGACGACGCCGTATTTTATGAGGGTGCCGTTGACGGTGATGTAGGGGTTGAAGTAGACGCCGGCACCGAAGGCGTCTTGGACTCGTGAGACGGCGTAGGAGCCGAGCGAGCCGAGGCCGGAGTAGTGGTCTCGGTGTTGTTGGAGGTTGAGGGAGTGCCAGTGTTGGCTGTAGGAGACGCCGAAAATGAAGTCGATCATTTTCTGTCCGCCTTTTTGCACTTTTGTGATGGCTTCGGGAGGGCTCGGGTGGAGGGTAGAGGAGCCGCCGCTTGAGGCTGAGGCGGTCTGGGAGAAGACGCCGGATCCGTAGGCGAAAGCATATCGTATAGGCGCACGAAACTGCCAAAGGATTTGCCGTAGGGCTTCCTTGAACTCTTCGTTGATGATCATGTGCTGATTGACGCCGAAGTTCTGGCTGGGCAGCTCAGAGAACTCGGAGATGCTGAGATCAGGGTTGTACTCCCAGTCGGAACTCTTTCGTGAACTGATGTCTGTACTTCTTGAGCCTGCCGACCTGCCGCTGCTGCTGCTGTTATGGGAAGAGCTTCGAGGAGAGGTCGATTGGGAGGCCTCGCTCGAACTCGACGTCGATCTGGCGGAGCTGCCATCGTGCGCAGTATCACTCTTCTTGTCGTCGGTGACAGTCGCGTAAGACCGGTAGCGCGAATGAAGACAGCCTGCGGGATCGACAGGCACACGCACACGCCGAAAGCAGATGGCGGGCAGCTCGGCGCTCCGCTTGCCCAAGATGCTGGGCACAAGCCGAAAGGTCATCGCGAAGGCTTGCGCATGCTGAGAAATGTCAGAAACTCATCGCGGCCAGAGGTAGAAGCTCTAATAACCATTTCCATTGTCATGCGAGCGACTGCTGGCTTTCTAAGGATGTTCGCTGCTCCAACTCCTGCTCCTATGAGGTCAGAAATGCCAAGCCCGAGATTCACGCGTATATTTCATGTCGCGGTCCTGGCTTGCCCTCGTCCTTTCTCATGAAATCATGCCTTATTATCGATCTCCACTCAGACGCGTAGTAAGCCTGGTGACAGAGCTAACTGGGTCTTTCTGATAGCCAACTATGAGGATATGCACCTGTCGCCGGTGGAATCTGCTCCTTACCTGTAGGCAGCACGTGTAGGCCGCTTGACCTTGAGATCTGGAGCGCCATGCGGGTGCAGACGGCGAAATCCTTGCGATGTGGCTCGGCGACGATGGATCACCTCGGCGCAGATCTGGAATCTGGTCAGAGGAAGTAGAGGAAGGTGCTATAGCACGGTAGGCTACTGCGTGGTGCCCAAGGGTGTGTTGCGTTGGTCAGCCAATTGTTGAACTATCGCGGTAAGATTGAAGTGCTACCGACAGATTAATGCATTAACACACGGCGTGTTGAGGGCGATATCTCACCTACTGCTACTTAAGTACTTGGGTACCTGGTGACAGGCGCCTGGAATTGCCTAATGCCAAGACTGGACTCTACTCTACTTAATCGAGTTCGGTTCTCGATTACACCGTTTGTCACCCCATACATGTCAACTTACCGCATTTGTGCCCTTCGAGATTGTCCTGATCATTATCAATCATGGCTCAGAACGATGCTGCCGTCCGGTACCTGAATGAACTGTACCAGCTATTTGTCGAGATGGGCTTCGCCGATGCGCAAGATATAAGCTGGCCGCCCCACGAAGATGGCTCTCTGAATGAGTCGATGTGCCGCACGCATGGCCTTTCAGATAGCACTCTGGACGTTTTGAGGAAGATTCCATGGCCCAAGGGGGATGGCTATCTGCCCATCGACGAAACGACGTACGCCGTCAACTGGAGCAATGAAGATCACGTCTCAACAACGGCTCGTTGGCCTGATGATGGACATCATGGAGACGGGATACCTGACGACGAAGAGATCCCTGCCGGTCGCATCACTGTCTCTACGTTCCTTGAGCGTCCGGGAATGATAGTCGCACTTGACACAGGTACCGGTATGTCATCCTGCTTTTCACTACTGATGGGTAGACTGACCAAGGACAGGAATGCTAGACGTCTACGATTGCGATTACGGTCACTCTGACGTTGCTGCCGACACACCAGAGCAATACTTTGGCGAGCTTCTCAAAAAATATAAATTGCTTGAACACATACCAGCACCAAGAGGAGAGATGGAAATACTCACAGAGGACCTTGGTAATGACTCTGATCTGCTGTAGTATCGGTACCAGTGCTAATAACTTCTCAGACTACCGCGGCAATGTATATACCAGGACTAGGACGATGCTGCTCGATTACGGCTGGCCGACTGACTTCAGACGTGCGGACTTCGTGCGCGACTACACCGAAGAGCTACGTGAGTCATGGGAACACGATAGTCGTGTCGAACAGGACCAAATCCGCCAAGAGCTGAAAGCCGAAGACAGCAATGGAGAGATCGATGGGCTTCGGAGTCCTGGTAGGATTCAAGAATCACGCGCTAGGGCTCGTGCAAAGCAGGCCGACATCGAGCGCGGACTGAAGTTCCTTGAGCTTCATGGGGGGTCTGCTTCTACGAAAGCTTCTAGCTCGACCACATGAAGAGATGGCACAAAAGCGAGGCTCAGGATCTCGGTTCATGAAGCATGAATGCTGTGGTGCTGATCGTGGACACAGTTTGAGATAGGTGCCAGCACGAGCCAAAGCCGACGGCGATCTCAAGTCAAATTGAGACACGTATGAGCCCCTTGTAAGTAGCGGATCCATCAGATTGATCTTGGATGAGACATCACTCTAGCATCAGAACCCCTTATTGAATCCGTCGATCGTGGTCAGCAACAAATCCTTCTCCAAGATCTCCTCCTTCCGACCAGCGAGCTCATTGATATCCCACTCCGCCCACAAAAAGCGATCCTTCAGCCATGCAGCCTCCTCGGTCGCCGCCCAAGCGAAGAACAACCCCGTGAGCTTCCCGTCAGTCATGTCATCGTGCTTCGGCGCGCCGGATACTTCGAAGCCATTGGTCTCGATCTCGCCCGGATGAATCGTGTTGAAGCGTGTCTCTGGGTGCTCGAAGCGGAGGAATTCGAAGATCCGTGCCTGCGCCAGCTTGCTGGTCGTGTAGCCGGACCAGCCTTTGAGAGGGAAGCGCATGACAGAGGCCATGCTCGAGCAGTTGAGCACGATGCCGGGCGCGTTGCCTTTTGCTTGAAGGTACTTCTGGGTTACGTTGGCCGTTCCGAGCACGTTTGTGCCGATGCCGTTCCACCACTTCTCTAGATCTTGATCGAGGAAGAGGCCATTGTCGGGGAAGACGCCTGCGTTGTTGACGAGGATGTCTGGGACGCCGAAGTCGGAGAACATGGCTTTGATGCCTTTCTCGTCGACAACGTCCACGGCATAGGGGGCGAAAGTTACACCAGGGTGTGCTTTCGTGAGCTTGGACGTAGTTGCTTGTAGGCGCGCCCCATCTCGACCAGTGAGTCCGATCTTGGTTGCGCCAGCCTCGACGAAACCCTCCACGATGAAGAGGCCTACTCCACGCGAGCCGCCAGTGACGATCACAGACTTGCCGGCAAGGGGCTTCGACGCGATCCTGGACTGCAAGGCTTCGTATGGCTTGCGATGGATCTTGACGAATGATGCATGATGGTTGTACGATCTGCGGAGAACTAGTTGAAAGGTGAGAATCCGATGGAAGGCTCGACTGATGCTGACTTGTATTAGGACGCTCCGTTCTGAGGACTTTATAGCCAGGCGTTTGAATGCTACAGTATGTCCATGCTGCATCGCTGCAGCCGGCTTTCAAATCATTGCAACGGGTTAATACCTGCTAGCGACTTCTGAGTAGCACGCAAAACCCACCCTTGCTGCCATCTTCGTGTGCAGTGGTATGTTGCCGATATAGACGGTACTCATCAAGACTAAACATCGTAGCTTCTACGAAGCCCGCCTCGCATAAGCCATGACCCAGGTCACCCGAATTGTCGCACGACATTTGCTCTCAGCCAGTCAAGATTCGTCCGAAGGCATAGTGCTCAACCAATCAGACCAGCTCTCGTAGCCCACAAATCACCGGATCAGGGTGCTCGTACGTCAGGGTACGTCGCTTGGCTTCGTGTCTGGACTTCACCACATCCTTCATCTACGTGCAATCGTCTTTGCCTGACAGGAGCAGCACAAAGACCAGCCGCTAGCCGCGTAGTGCCCGGATACTGAGAAAAGCGCAGATATCGATGCTGACAAATGACCGCACCAGGTGGGCTTTCAAGATGCTGTGGGCAGACATCAGCCCAGTGAGGACCCGTCATTATGTTGACTACTGTCAAGAGAACAGCAAGTGGCTGTATTGAGAGCCGCAATGCCGTCCAGATTCCTCTTCGTAACAAGCACGGGCAAAGAAAAGCCAGGGCATACTGCAGAGCGCCGGCGGCATGTCATGCAGCAGCAGTCACCAGCGGACCTAGCTCGTATGCATTGGAAACAGAACGAGAAGCAGCCGACACTGAATAATCATACTGCCGGCAGAATCACATTTCAACTCAATGAGAACGTTCGGCTGCCTACATCTGATGCAGGAACTCACGAATCACGATTGGTCCACGGCACTCGAGGAAGAGATGGTGGTGGGACAGCAATTGCGACCCAGGTTTCGTTGCGGAGGGAGCTGGAAGCAGAGCACGATGTAGAAGAAAGGCATCCCGGATCGGCAAATGGAGCTTTCCAGCTCGACTCTGCCGCCAATCAGATCCCGCGAGATCACGGGGCTGCTGGACGCCGGCTTCGCCAACTCAGGCTGAGCGATATATCCCCTGAAGAGAAACAGCGCTTGCTGACTCTGTCCACATCGCCCCTGCTTTTCTTCGGCGCATCCAGCATCGACCCACTTCACACCCTTCCTGTTTCCCTTACCCCCTGGGACTCAGCGCTCCTGGCCCGTTTCGCACACAACAAGAAATGGCCATGGTGTCCAGTCAGGAGCCAGTCCGAGTGGTCCACTTTCGCCATGACCAACGAAATGCTCTTCTCCGCCACCCTGTACGCATGGAGCATGGCATTCCGCAACCGCCTCGCCTCTCCTTCCGAAGCAGTGACATTCCTCGAGGACAACCCCGAAGTCCTCACCCACAAGCTTAAAGCCATCACTCTGATCAACAAGTCTCTCTCCAACACAGCCGCTTCCCTCAGTGATGCAACTCTTGCCTCCATCGCCGCCCTTGCCAACCTCGAGCTCATCTTCGGCTCCTACCAGGCCGCAACGTACCACATCTCTGGCCTGCGCCGTCTGGTCGTACTTCGTGGTGGTCTTAACTTCAGCACTGCAACAGTCCTGCAGCAACTAATCTACCGCCTGATTAGCTGGACCGGACTGGTCTACTCCAACGTCTACCACGCACCACTCTACTTTCCAGCGTTGGAGCTGTGGGACAAGTCCTGGAAGACACTAGACTCGTTCTCGATTCCAGGGTCGCCGATCTGCTACACTCCGCAAGGGCTATGGTCGGAGGGTGTCGACAACTATGAAGTCGTCGATATTCTCGAGGGCGTTCGCCGTCTGTGCCAGGCGGAGCGGGAGAAGCCGCGGCTGTCACTACTCGATGAGCACGAGAATATGCTGAGAGCGGATATGTGTGCTAGTCTGGAGACAAGACTGACCAGGATCATCACCTCCATTGACGCCCTCGCCGCCGCAGGCAGTGATCTGCTCTCGAATGAGGCTAGAAAGTCAACGTGGAACTCGTCGCTTTGGCAGAGCATCGCCCTCACTGCACTTATCTACATCCACCACTTCCTCCGCGGGACGGACTTGCGAGCGCGGCAGTTCCGCGTGTGGACGAAATCATTGCGCGGTGCACTCGATGCTCGAATGGACGGCCACGGCTCCGAGTCTGGCACTGATGCTGATACAACTAGTCTGAGTCTCCGCTACGCTGCCACAGACGGTAACGTGCCATCACCGGCGGCATCGATGAAGCAGTTCTTCTTCTCGCGGTCGTTGTTGCTTTGGGTACTGAGCGTTGGCGCGACTGCGAGCATGCCGTCGTTGGGCGGGAATGTTGTGCCCAGTGATGTGGTGCCCAACGTTGTGTTGACGACGACGGATCACGACTTTTTCATCAATCAGCTACGATGGGCTAGAGTTCATTACTCATTGACATGGCAGGACTACTTGTCTGCGATACAGGACTATTTCTGGACGGGCGAGGTTGATGAGAGACGGTATTGGGGTGTCTGGGCCGAGCTTGCGGATGTATCGAACGGACAAGGTGAAAGTGAACCAACATCCGGTCCCATCAGGTGACGAAACAACATTCCCGAAGTCAGTTCACGTGTTCATACAGTGACTTCAAGTAATGCCAAGGCTATTGCCTGGCCACCACGACTACATTAATGAGCTTTCCTTTCACAAAATAATTCCAAACAACCTAGCCTTGACAATTCAGCCGCTTGGACCATCGCAATGGTGCGCGCTATTCCGGCCGAGATCGTTGAGATCTTCCTCAAACATGTCATACACGGCAACGGCGAACGCGGCACAAGCATCGTTAACTTGCTCTGCGTCAGCGCTATATGGCGCGACATAGGCCTCCGACTCCTCTGGTCCGACATTGTCGTGGATTGCGACAAGCTCGCTCGCTTCGTCCAAGCGCCTGCTTCGTCGAACTTTGGCCTCATCACAAGCCTCACATTCACTTCCGAGCCACCCAAGGAGACCAACGATGAACAGATACCATCTATTGGAAGCCTCTTTGCTGGTGTAAGCTATCGATCTCCGGATGTCAATAAGTCCTGTCGTCAGCTGAACTCCACGCTGAAGGATCTGGCCACGATCTTACCACTCATGACCAAGATGAAAACGTTCTCCTTCTACATCCAGATCCAAGATGGTCAGCTTCGAGCTCATAGTACCGCAATCTCACGTCACACCTTAGCGGTCGTCGTCAAATCTCTGCCGGAGTCATTGGAGAGTCTCGAAATCGACACCAAGTGCTACGATCGAGCCCTTGATGGCGAGACTGGCGAGCATCTGTGCCACACGATCGCACAGCGAATTCCAAGCCTCATCAACCTGCGACTGAGACTAGCGGTGATGTGCCCCGAGATCATCGCTGCTTCCAAGACTCTCAGATCATGCGTCATCTGCTTAGGTGCAGGTCGCGGTCCTTTTTCAGTCACAATTAGATGCGACGACAAGAACCAAGGCATTCCAATTTCGGGCAATGAGTCAGACACTCGAAAGTTTTGGCACGACCTCATCACCAGTATGTCGACCAAGCTGCTGCCATCCCGCAATCTCAAGAAGCTAGTCGTCGTTGATGCGACAGGATCCTCCGGCATGCAACTCGGTAAATTCGATATCAGAGATCTCCTGACGAGTAAAACCACGTCGTGTCCTGTCCAGACGCTTCGCTACCTCAACATACTCGTTCGATACCCCCAAGGCGCTGATCCCAGCAACATCTGCGACGTGGCAGGCTTCATGGGAGACGTCGAAGAGTTGGTCGAAGGCCAATCCTGGCACACCACCACAACCGGCTCCCGCTTCCCTGACGACTACAAGACCTCCTCAATGGGCGCAAAGCACGACTGGGCCACGAATCGCAAGCATGCGACCCCAGAGAGCTGGCCAGCCAAAATTACAGAGAATGCTGGCGATCCGTCCTTCGCAGACCACTCAAAGTACTGGACAGCTTTGCATGGTGGACCATCCACGCTGTGGGAAGACGAAGCTAAGGCTGGAAGACGCTTAGTGGAGGTCAGAGTCGTTGATGGTGTTGGTGATACAGAGCCCATTATCCGTCTTAATCAGAAGGAGAAAGATAATAGTGTCGTCCTTGAGCAGCAAGCTCAGCAGCAAGCTTGGTCTGCTCCTTCTACATCAGGCTTGTTTGGATTTGCGTCAAGTTCGACTTCGACCGGTGGATAGGTAAGTGATCTCAGGGGTTGCCTAACACACTGTCACTATGCTCTGATTCTGACAGCTGTAGGGATGATGGCACAGCCATATTCCGATTGAATATGCGCATTCAGCTCCATTTGAGACCGACGGCGACAAAGAACGCAACGGGGAGAGTCCTAGCCGAGACGACTTTGCTCTACTACGTTCATGCGACATGAGGCACGATCGCACTTCCACGGTTCAACAGCCACGACAGTGGTACACGATATCCTGCAAAACCGGGCGAGCGGCGCCGAGAACAGACAAGCGCAGACCTGAGGCTCTCATGCTGGTCGCGCGACGACAGAGAAAGACGTGATGATAGATAGAAAAGGACCACAAATCAATTCATTCCAGAACACAGCCACACTCTCTAGTCTCCCGTACATGTGTAGTCTACCGACCTTCTTTTGTCTATTTTTTCGCCATGTCAACTCCTTATCGTACTGGACAGGTTCGGTCCGCTTCCGGAAAAGCTAGCCAGAGGCGCCCGTACGGCAAAAGTTATTGACAAACGTCCTGAAGTCCTGTACCCCTCTACTGCGTCCCTACAGCTGCGACGTAAAATGGGAACATTTTCTCCGCGATTGTTGTCCAGCCCCATACAGTGTACTTCTGTTCTTCTCTTGTGCCGACACCGCCACATCCAACGCCGGATTACCAGTGAAGAAATTGACAGGCTTCAGCCCAACCATCATCTTTTCGTTCGGCATGACCGGCCAGTCCTCGATGCGTGGATTATGAGTGGAGCCGAAGGTATGCCAGATCACAATGTCTGCGTTCCTGACCGGCTTCGCCGTACCGTCCAACTGCCGCTTACGGATACCAGAAGCGATACCATCACCGCCAGACGACTGCATTGTGTAGCGTCCCGCTGGAAATAGATCGTTGTCTTCATAGCGTGTAACCCAGACGGCGTGCTTGGCGAACTCGGATCGCTTAGCGTGGTAGGAGTTTGGGTGGGCGAGGAGCATCTGGCTAGGACATGCGAGCAGTTTAAATCCAACGGGCGAGTTGGTTACTGGGTTCATCTTCTCTTCGTTGATGAACTTGAAGACACGCGCCTTGTTGATGTCCAGGTCGAAGCCGCCTTCTGCTTCTACTATGTGAGATTCCGTGCAGTAGCCTATGCCGAAGGGGTTATGTACCTCCGGATCGTCGATTGGTAGTGCTTTCGATTCTTCGATGACTAGCGAGTTGTCTTGTCCGTCTATGGCAGGATCGATTCGGAGACTGAAGAGGTGCTGATGATAGGGCGCCAGGACACCAGGAGCTACGACTGTCCCGAAAGGAACTTTGTCTTTGCAGTCAATCTGATGAGGAACAGTGGACAGAATGCCTGTAGCACGAACTTCGAAGAAGATGGATGCGTCCTGGGCAAAGTGGAACGCGAAGATGTACTCGTAGTTGCTGACTGTTATGATCGTCTGCAGAACAAGGATTCGGGCTCGGGTCACGACTGCATTTTGTGTTCGGAAGTTGGTGTGCTTCCATAGTATGCCGTCATCCTGCTCGTGACAGCAGATGACGTTGGGCAGGAGCAGTGGCTCGCCTTCGGGAGTATTATGGTAGGCATCGAAGTACTTGATCGTTCCTGCCTGTCATCAATTTGTGTACAGTGGGTCTCGACCTAGGCTTACCGAGGCAGTCACAACCAAGCTGTAAGTTAT